>NW_027256895.1:17189918-18389918 GCF_029215685.1 Pituophis catenifer annectens | reverse complement strand
CTGGAAGAAGGAAGATCCACCTACTATTGAGGAATGGACATTAAAAGTTGCGCATTTGGCGGAAATGGCAAAAATTTCATCATACCTTAAAGACCATTCAAATGAGAGATATATATCGGAATGGAGAAAATGGATTGATTACATACAGAAGAAGTATCCGAATAAGAAGATTCATATAGTTTATGAATGAAATAATATTAAGTAGTTTATGTTTGTTATAAGGAGTTAAGGACCTAGGGAGAATATGAAATGTAATAATTTGTTAGCACATTTTAGTTCTTGGTTTGTGAATGCTATACCCTGTGCTCGTTCTGGGAAGTCTAGGGAGGGGGGTGGGGGGGAGGGAGGGGAAGGGAGGGTGGGAAGGGGAGGGGGGTTGAGGGGGGAAGGGGGGGGTGAAAATGTTTGTATTTTTCATAAAACTTTTCAATAAAAAAAAAAACTTTTTTAATATAAAAAAAGAAGCAAATTGGCAACCAATGCAGCTCCTGCAGGAAAGGTGATACATTTGCACATTGAGGTCTGCACAAAACCATGCAGGCCACTGCATTTTACACCAACTGGGGCTTCCAGATGCTCTTCAAGGGCAGCCCCATATAGAGCACATTGCAATAGTCAAGACAGGAAGTGACTAGGGCATGAGTGACAGTGAATAGGGATTGTTGGTCCAGGAAAGGGCATAATTGGTGCACAACCCGCAGTTGTGCAAAGGCTCTCCTGGCCATGACTGCCACTTGCTCATAGAGCAGGAGTTGCAAATCCAAGAGAACCCCCAGATTATGCACAAGGTCTGTTTGGAGTAGTGCCACCCCATCCATTTCTCCTTGGGCCACAGAACCCCAAACCCAGAGCCACTCGGTCTTGCAAAGGTTAAGTTTCAACCCGTTTCTCCCCTCCAGCCCCTAACAGCCTCAAGGCGATGTCAGAGGGAGGACACAACATCACTTAACTCACTACAAGCTGAGACATACAGCTGAGTATCATCAGCATATTGATGATACCTCAGTCCATGGTGATGGATGATCTCACCCAGTAGCTTCATATAAATGTTGAACAGGAGCAGAGAGAGTATGTAAAAACCTGTAAGCTATCCAGATTCACTTAATTCAGATGATGGTGTAGAAATGTGCTGAATACATAAAAACATAACCTAAATTTAAATTATTGTTTGTTTCCCAAAATATACAGTCAGGAAATTATGCTTGCTTAACTAACTGACATTTCTCCTTTACCATTTATTTTAAATCTTTCTGAACTGCAATTCCCAAAATGATAATAGGTTCATTCCACCCAATCTTGAAATCCCTTTACTTTCATAGAAACCATAGGTGAACATATTTATTTTTATGGTCTGGTTTATCTTTCCCAGAGTAAAAAAAGATGGCATGATATTTGAATAGACTCCTAAGTAATCAACATCTCTCCTGTGTTATAGACACATTTGTAAAGAGATGGTAAACTGTTGTTTACAATTAAAGAGTAATATAAGGCATTGCACAAAATAAATAGCATTGAAATCTCTGCTTTAGATCTCTTACCTGTCTTGTTTGAAATTTTCCCTTCTGGACATTTAAGGCAATCATAGCAGCAAAAGGGCTTTCCTTCTATTTTTATTTTGCTGTAACCTGAGGAGCATGGAAAATTGCACATAGAAAAGGGTTGTACCTATTGGACATTATGAAGGAAAATTGAGAAATTATTACTTAACCTTTCAGGAATTCTTGCATCTGAAAATTGGATTTGACTAGTATTTAAGGTATATACACTGGTACCTTGGAACAGCTGCTTTGAATTCATTGTTTGGTTGATACTCAATGAAGAAGCTAGAACTTGTTGATATCAGCTACCTTGTGACTCACAACCTTATTCCTTATGAGAACAATTTGTTTAATACTCATCATTTTTGGTACTCGTTGTGCCTTTTGGAACCAATTAACAATGACTACCGAGGTACCACTGTAGTAACAAAGTACTGTCAAACACGCCAGAAACACACATTGGGAGAAGCAAGCAGCCTTAGTCATCTTACAAACAACTCTTAAGATATGAGAAATGCAACTCTATTGCAAAAATATGATGTTGGGTAAATGTTTACCAGTTAAATAAGTACACAGGCTGTATGCTGGGTTGGCTATGTTGTACGAAGTATATATCCTTAGGTAACCATGTGACAGAAAGTGGTATAATTTAGGAAGTGCAGCCATATTGGTTATTTTTTAAGACTCTTTTGTTATTTGTGTAATCAAACAAGATGTCCTTTGCCACAATTAGTGAAATGACAAAGAGAATCCTCAGAAAGGATTCATTTCTAAAATGAAATTATGCCTTAATGCCTCCAAGGATCTTCTATATTGAAGATATAGAAAAAATATGAAAGAATGCTTAATTGCTTCTTTGGAAGAATAGCTAACTAAATTGTGAAAGTATTCTTTCATATCCAGAATAACTTTGTATTTAAAAATTAGAAGTTCATTCTAACTGGAAATCATTCTTCCACTATAACATTATAAAAGAATTTATATCACAACCAAAAGTCTATCTTTGAATTTGATGGGAAATTAGATTTCCATTATTGATTTAATGTACTGCATTTATAGCTTTACTCGGTGATTTATACTATGTTAACTAGGTATTTCCAATTTAAAGCTCCAAACAATTTTCAGACAGATATTTTACAATAAGATAACTCATGCCATATTTATAGATAGTAGATATTCTACCCTTTGGCTATCAAACAGTATCTTCTTATCTTTACTTTGTTATTTTACTACTCTTGCGCTACTTTTGCTTATATATTTTTTCTAAAATAACCGATAGTGGTGGGGGCGGGAGGCTCCGCCCACCCACCTGGACGTCACCCACCTGGATGTCATCACTGACACTCTGCGTATGTACAGAAGTGCTGCGTGCAAGCAAAGCGAGCATATGCACTCACAGTTCTGAACCGGTAGCGAAGGTAAATGGAATCCACTACTGATGTATGTAATCTCCCCTTCTGGAAATGTCTTAACATTTGAAGCTCATGAACTTGCAAACCATTCTATATTGAAATATGCTATGAAAATTCAATCATCCTGGGTGACCATTTCAGACTCATTTATTTCTTCACTTTTAACATAAATTAACCACTCAGAGAATATTGTATGTTCAAAGTCACTGCATGATGCCAATTAAATGAAGGTGCCTTCATAATGGAGTGTATGGTGACTGGATAGGAAATCTTTTAACATACTTATATCTGTTACACAGGGGGTGTCACAGATTGCAATTTTTAGGAAGCTGAGTGTTACTAAACATGTCACTTTACACAGTGTTGCTATTGGGAGTCCTGCTTCTAAAACTCCAACATTCCCAGAAATCATGTAAACTCTGGAACGGGGTTTTTCTTTATATTTTGTAAATCCCCCTCTCTTCTAAACAGTGCATTTTTTTTGCATTATTATTATTATTATTATTATTATTATTATTATTATTATTATTGTAATCAAGTTCACGAGTCACTTTGAGAAAAGAGTCATTGTATGCCTGTAATTCCTGATAGAACTTTCTGAGCATTGAAGCAGTAAGTAAAAATAAAATAAATTATTCACCATGGTTTGATATTGGTCCCAAAACTACCTGGTTAAACATGGGGGGCCAGATGATCTTCTCTGCAGAAACAGTAAGGAGATTTTCAGGGGGAGTCACTGGAGATATGTGAGAGAAAAAAGGATTATTCCTGTAAAAAGTATAACCTGAGCTACGCCATTTTAAGTGCCTTATTTTACCTTGTATAACCTGATTATATAATTTTGCTAAGAGAACATAATAAGACCTAGGAACATGAGAAAAGGAACTGTGTAATTCCTGTGTATAATGCTGATGTATGTTCTTAGGATATGCTTGTTTTGCAGGAAATCTTCTGGGTCAACGTGCCCTCATTAATAAGGGGAAGTACACATATAATGATATCACAAGCATAAGTAATATTTTTGAGTAGGGTATTTTTTACTGGAAAGGTGGGGATTTTCCAGGAGGCAGAACATGTGCAAAATATGTTATATAAGATATGGATTCTAAGGACATGCTTGTATCCTGTTGTATCAGACCTGTGTATTCTGAAAATTGTATAAAAGATCTGCAAGAAAAAGGCTTAATTGCTTTTCTCTTCCTGTGAGAGAAAAATCACTTTGCAAAGTTATAATAAAGATCCTGTCTTGCATGTTCATGGTCTTTGTCTTACTTTCTAATAAGGTACATACTGGTTTCCTGTTTACCACATATGTTTCCTATTTTGATTCGATGAAATGATTGGTTGGGGAAGGTGACCCAGTTGATAACATCAAATCCAATTGCTAGTTCTCCTCTTTCGTCAAAGGAAACCATTTCTCCAGCACTGTTGTTAAATGAAACAGTTCTCAGATACCAATGGAACTGAATGGAAATAATTGAGAGAAAGTTTTAACAATTGGAAGCAATGAGCAAATATGAATGAAGGATCTTTCATAAATTAGGTGTTATCCTTTTAAGGCAGACAAATCAGCAAATATAATATAAGGAATATTTATTGTTATGGGGTTTGATAACAGAAACTGCAGGAATTTGCTTCTAAGACAGGATTAGTCTCTCTCTCTCACTTTCTCTTCTTTTCCGGGACTAAATTGCCATTTACTTTCTCTTAACAGTCCTTCTAATGACTTTTGCATCCTTTCTAAAAAGCATTTGGCTATTTAGAATTCCTTTAGTATTCCCATGCATGTTGGAAGCAATATTATCATCTATGTCAGTTGGACCAATAATGTTGACTCTTAATGGCACCCTGGTTACTTGCTGTTGCTCACAAGCTCTGCTGTACTAAAATACTGTGAGCATTTGATCTATGAAGAGCCAACAAAAAAATTGTTGTGGTCTGTCTATTGATCACTCTTCAATACCATCCTTTCTTTTTTTCTTATTTATCTCATACTCTTCTCTTCACCGTGGAACAAAAATGCAGGACCCCAAGCAACTAATCAGGACTCACTGCAGCTCAATGCCCTTCCTTCCTTCCTTCCTTCCTTCCTTCCTTCCTTCCTTCCTTCCTTCCTTCCTTCCTTCCTTCCTTCTTTCCCTCCCTCTCTCCCTCCTTCCTTCCTTCCTTCCTTCCTTCCTTCCTTCCTTCCTTCCACATCTAATAATCTTCTCCTCACTGTGGAATCAAAACTCAGAATCCAAGCAAATAATCAAAGATAATTACATTATTTATTGTTAACTTAGAACACTGAAAAAAATCCATCCAGAAACTAATGGAAGGAACTTCTGCAGAGAACTTGTATTTCAAAAAGGAAGGCAAAAATTATTCATAACCAATTACATAATAGATCTCAAGTTACTTCCAGCTCTTCTGTTATTTAAACAGAACAATGGTCTTAGAAGAAGCATTTGCATCATAAGATTAAGAGGTTCCTAGTGGAATGTTTTGATAGAACTATCACAAACCACTGTGGGATACAAGGACACATTCCTTATATCCTATTAAACAGTCCCATTCATTTGGAAACTGATTTACCCCACACTCCTTCCAAAACTTCTCTTGAATTAACATTTGACGTTGCCTCCTTCTCATTGTGCATTGTTGCACCCCATGTTTAGTGTTATCCAGAATTATTATTTGAAGTTCTGACATGTCACTTATGAGATAGTTCAGCTTCAGAATGCTCTTATTTGAACAACTCCAGAACAGCTGAACATTTATATGACTGGCCCTTATATAAATATATAATATATTTTCATTCATGTTGTTTTTACCTGCCATGACTGTTGACTGAGTTCCCAACCATTTCCTCTTTTTCTGCTCTTAGATGAAAGCATGGCTTGCAGAGCATGGGCCACTGCATAGACAGCATTGTAAGTGCTATAACTTTGCCCAGTAATACTAGATTCAATCACAGATTCAGGAAGGGTCTCCAGTGATTCCTTACCAGTGCATTGATTGTCATTGTCTTCATCTAAGCCAGCATTTGGGAAAGAACATTCAAATGCATTTTCCCAAAACACTCTTGTCAAACTGTCCTCTTCTTCTGAAGAAGGTTTTCTCATCTGAATAAATTTCTTAAACCCTAATATTTCCTTTGAGGAAACTGCCAACGATAGTGCACCATGGATGATATCCAGGCTCCTGTATCTTTGAAAGGAGAGTGATGTGAATTCCATCTGTGCTGGCATGACCCAAACTTTATCTTTTCTCATTGGCATGTCATCATATTCTGAAATAAATGGCAACATTCTAAGAACAGCCATGTTCTCATTTTCACCATATATGACTACAACATTGGCAGTACTTCTCATAGTAGTCTTATACAGCAAAAAACAAGCATTAAGCTGAATTTCAATATCATTGGTAGCAGTTTCCTTTGGCATTTCTTGCATAAAAGCAAAACAGATGTCTTTCTTAGAAAATATATCAAGCCTATTCTGTATCAACCTCTTTCCATTTTCAGGGTTTTGGACAATGAGCCCAATCCATTTCCACTGGAAGTGAAGCAACAATTGGACCAGCCCCATAATTTGAAGGTCTTCATTTGGAAATAATTGATGGAAGAAAGCAGCATGTATGTTGTCATCAATCTCTGCAGTTGAACCATACATGAGCTAAGAAAAAAGAAGAAATTAGAGTATGTCACAAGTAAATGCCTTATTCTCTAATAGGGGAATTGTATATACACGGGGTATTAGGGGTTAATTTATTCTTCCTCCCTTAATATATTCATATGTAACCACTCCCATCCTTTACTCCGCCTTGTTAATATAAAAGGAGTTGTATGCACCTCCTCCTTGCTTCTATCTACAATCACTAAGAGAATATAGAATGCCTACTGTAAATAAATAGTGTTATGTTTGAATACTTCATTCTAGAATCATTTATTGAGTCTGATCCTTAAAATTATGCAACAATCTGGTAGCAGAGGATGGTTAAATTGACTCAATAAAAATCAGATATGCCTAAGAGAGAAAACTCCAGAAACAAAAGAGAAAGACCCAACACCAGGGCACACAGCAAAGAGATGGAAACGGATCAAGAAATGATAGATGAATCCACAACTATAATATCAAAAGAATCTGAAGACTGCACTACAGACAACGAGGAGATAATTGATGAAACTGATGACCAAGAAGAGAACGAGATAGAAAACAACGAACTCAGGTCAGAGATACTGAGACTTTTGAAAAGTCAAAAGGATGACGAAAATCTCATCGCGAACCTCCAAGACATCATAAAAAACAGCGGAGCAGCGAGAGAAAAACACATCGTAACAGATGAATCTAAAGAATCAAAAATGGTGAGCGAATTGCCTGTAGATAAGAATATAACAAAAAAGAAGACTAACGGTCCCACACAAAATTTTGAATGGCAGCCATCTTGGTTTCAACAGACCACTAAGATGAGCGAAGCAGAGCCAATCAGAAAACAGAATTCAAAATGTCTGGCGCGAAAAGACCTACATAATGCAAAAGGCAAAAAAGAAAAAATCTACTCTTCAGAAGAGTCTGACACAGACATCGAAGAAACTTCAATCGAAATGCAAATAGAATCAGCAATGAAAACTCTTTTTGCAACATTCGGTCCAAAATTAAGAATTACAAAAGAATCAACAAAAGCTAGCAATCGAGAAATAAAGAAAAGACAAGCAAGCAAGCAAACATCTCAGAATCTACCCGCTTCTATCCAAACGACGAGAGCACCGACACCTGAACCCAGAGAACCCTGCAAATACTCCCCCACGTCACAGACGATTCCAGGAACCAGAGATCTCAACAAGAACTATTTCAGCGAAAAGAAACAAGCGCCTGCCGTCACCTGGACACCCAAGATTGAACCAGAGACCGAATCATCGGAAGAAGAACACTACGAGGGAGCTGCAGCGGCGAGAACCTCTTCCGACAGCTTCAGAAGCGAAATGAGCAACGCGCATGCGCAAACACACACAGACAACTACGGAGGACATGAAGAGCAGAGAGAGCCATTCAGACTCATTCCTTAGAATTTGTGTTAATTTATGTGAATGATATTTTGTATATCGGTAAACATAAAGAAAAAAGAGATACATTTGTAACAAAACTAAATGAACATTTTTCTCTAAAATCATTGGGGAAGGTAAATAAATATCTTGGAGTTCAAATCAGTAAAATTATAGAACTCCTAAACAAGTGTAATTTGAATGATGCTAAGACTTGTGACACTCCTATGCAAACAGATTTCTTTAGAGACATAGATGAATCATCCCCTGAATTTAAGGATAATACACTTTACAGATCAGTTATTGGTTCCCTTTTGTATATTTCTAATTGGACTAGACCTGGTATTGCTTTGCCCCTCAATCTGTTATCCAGGTACGTTAGCAAACCCTTAATGTACCATTGGGAAGCCGTTAAAAGAATATTAAGGTACTTAAAGCACAGCTTAGACTTCTGTTTACTACTGGAACCTAATAATGTCAAAGAGCCCGTCCTCACTTGTTACGCTGATGCGGATTGGGCAGGTGATACCATATGTAGAAAAAGCACATCAGGTTATGTATTTTTTCTTAACGATTGTCCAGTTTACTGGTATACTGGAAAACAGGATCTAGTAGCTACATCAACAACCGAGGCAGAATATGTTTGTTTGTCTAAAGCCTCCAACAATCTTGTATGGTTTAATGATTTATTATCAAATATTTGGAAAAATCCTTCATTACCATTTATCATACATGAAGATAACAAAGCTGCTATTGAGTTATCTAGATCTGATGCTATTGGTCAAAGATCCAGACATATAGATATAAAATTCAAGCACGTGAGACAATTATCTCAAGATGGATTTATTAAAGCATTTCACTGCGAAACATCAGAACAAATAGCTGACATATTGACTAAGCCTTTGCCATCTAAACAATACAAATATTTAACTTCTAAATTACAAGTTTTGTACTGTTCTGAATCTGAATGTAATTATTGTTATATATCGAATCGGCATTTAGAGGGGGATTTGTCACAAATAAATGTCACTAATTCTAGAATCATTTATTGAGTCTGATCCTTAAAATTATGCAACAGAGTATATACTTCCAAATCACTTATGCCTATTTTAAGGATCTTATTTAAATATTAATGTTCTCCAGGCAAGGGCAGGATTGATTACTATTTGTATATTCCAATATAATTTCTATGATAATTGTTTCCTTTTCTTTTAATAAAAAAGCTCCAGAAATGTAAGAACTGCAAGAATGAACATGAACCTCTGATTATGCTGTTTACAAGTTTCAATGACATGATTTACACCGTAGATTAGATATACATGAAGTTCTAGCATTTTGAATCATTCCTCTCTGTTCTACCCTTGATGAAATATATTTTGATGTTTAGCTTGATTGTGATTTTAACAATATAAGGCAATGTTATCCCTTTGTTTTGAATGTTTCTGACACTAATAGATTCATAAAGATAAAAGTTTGGAATAGAAATTAAACTAAATCAAGCAAAAAATACTGTATTTAGATTTGACTCCTTTCTTTATGGGATGGCTCTTACCTGTGGGATCTTGTATATACTCAGAATGTTCGACATGAATTGACCAACAATAGTGTTATGTCCTGCAGTCATAGACATTACACTGTCCTTGAGGTCACATTTGTAGTTTGGGATGAACCTTCCCTTTGTAGAGAGAAGCTCCAAGGTAGCCAGATAGATCCATTTTGCCAGGAAATTGCTATTGGAGATATGGATACCGAGGGTGATATTTGGCAAGATCCTGGAATTCTCATTGATTTCTTTGATTGCAAGTTCCAAAGCCAAGATGTGCTGATAGTTTTGCATATAATATCTGAAATGAATTTTACAACATCTGTTGCCAAATCTGGAATTGGCTGCATTCTAATTGTATCACACAAGTTTAGATTGTGTAGGCCACATGCACTGATACAGGTGGAAGCACTAGCATCAAAGAAACCATTTGTTTAAAATATTCAAGAAAGAGGTCAAAGCAATATAACAATCCATATGCATTCAGGCAGCCCAATTGCAAAATGCAATGAATATTAATAATTACTGGGTTTTTTTTCTTAATTTGGAGGTTTATATTTAATATTACTTCCTACCCTATTTTTCTACTTTACTTATTCAATACACTGGAAATTTCTCAGGAATATTTGATATAATATCTGAATGAGGGACTAACTGCAATCATGCACACCTTAACATATCGCTGGTATGAAGCAATGCTCTGCAAGCATTTATTTCATTTGAACTTCATCGAGTTATAGCCATATGAAAAAAGTATATTAAAATTAAACTGATACCTGCTAGAATGGTACCAAAGTCATAGAAATAAAAACACATTGGAAAATAACTTGTATAAGAGATGGAAATTAAAGCAATATTATTGAGAAATAATAATGCAGGAGAGGCAATTTAACATTCACTCTTCATCCTAATTCAGTCATGTCACAAGCTTTAACTATTTTCTGTATTTGCATTACTTAAAAACAGGAATTTCATACATGAAATCATCAACCAGTTCATCTGATGGATTTCTTCTGAATGTTACTTTATCAGACATCATGTAAATTTGAGACGAAATCCCCGCAATGACTAAGTCTTCTGAATGATATCGCTTGTGCTTAATAAAAGGCTGATTTCCAACAGAACACTTAGAAAGGGTTGTATCAGCTTCTACATACAAGAACAATATTGCTACAGATGCAAAGAATAATATCATTTTGTATAGCAGTTTATATCTCAGCCATCTGTTCACTCGATTAGAATTAGGCGTTTGAAATAGGACAGCCTGAGATACAGTGTTCCATGAGGCTGCTTTAAAGTACAGGTTTACTTTTTTAAAAATCAGAATGACAGGACTTTGTTGTCTAGCTGTACCCTTGGGGAAAAAAAGAATATTGCATTTTTGTTGCTGCTGAAATACATTACTTTTAATATTTTCTTTAATTCCTTAGAGATTGAAAATAAGAATGTATAATCGATAATGATTGTACAGGTCTACACATGCTCAGGTGCACAAATCAACTTGTGATTCAAAGGGTATTGTAACCTGCAATTAAGGACAAAATAATAGTGATGGGGGACAGAAAGAACTAAATGAGAAATGTAAAAAGTTTTTTTTTATATAAAAGATTTTTTATTATTTTTTTTAGACAAACACACATACAAACATAAAATGTATTTTCTTTGAACAGAATATTTGGCCGGTTCACAAATTTAAAAAAAATAATAATCATTTCAATTAAGTTTACAATTTCTGTATTTCCTTTTTGCCATAGGTATTTTTTACCTATTTTTTAATATTTTTTTTAATATTACCCTTCATTCTCATCTCTAATCTTAATCCTAATCAAATTCAATTTTTCCCTTCTATCTATATTATACCCCTTCCCATTGTCATCTATTTTTATTTCTATCCTCACATTGGTTGATTATGTAACATTACAATTACAATCCAACATTTTAGTACAAATCTGTTAATTATATAACTATCATTTTTGTATATTGATCAGTATGAACATAAATCTTCCAGTTATTTCCATTCAATCCAATTTCTTATAAATCAATTAGTTATATTTACCAATAGTAATAAACCAAATAGTTTTCCCCCTTATATTACTCATTCAACTCTCCCAATAAACCAAAAATCACAACTTATACATTTCTACAGAAATTCAAAAAAAGAAAAAGAAAAGAAAACTTGTCCTTTTCTAGATTTCAAAGATACAAAAACAAATATTCCAATTATTAATCAGTTCATTTTTACATTTATATGGTTTCACATTAGTTTCTTACAACTATTCATATTTCAATTATATATATATATATATGTGTGTGTGTGTGTGTGTGTGTGTGTGTGTGTGTGTGTGTGTAGGTCTTTGGTTATTCGGGTCTTCTCCCACGTAAAATTGGAAGTGTCTTGGCGACGTTTCGACGAAGTCTCATTTGTCATCTTCAGGCTGGTGTTCTCGGCTTCGTGCTTCCAGGAGCAACATTCTTTCTCTTTCATTTCTTTTTCTCCCTTCCCATTTTTATTTTTGCCTTTTTCTTTCACCTTTTTTTCTTTTGTATTTTAAAATCTTGAACTCTCCTCTTTTGCCCTAAATTTCTCTTTGTTTCCCATCTCTTTTCTCCTTTTCTTATCTCCCCGCTATTTATCCCACTGTTTATTCCAGTGTAATCATTTTGTATTTCACAAATCTGGACTCTTCTATTTTGCCCTGCATTTCCTGTTGTTTTCCATCCTTTTCCTCTCTCTTTTTTCTTTTCACTGTTAATCCCAGTGTAATCATTTAAGTTTTTTATATTCTTTCTATGCCACTCTTCATTCCTTCTTTGTCTCTTTTTGCCCTTTCTGTTTTTTCCATTGTTAATCCCAATGTAATCTCTAAAAATCTCTTTTTTATTATTACTATTTACATATTCAATTATTTTTCCCAAATTAATCTCATTGTCTTTATCTTCTTCTTTATATTCAATCTCTGTGTCAGATACTCAAGAAAGAAAAACCCCAACTCCATTTTAATAGAAAAAGGTACTTTTACTGAGTATGAACTGAATGCAACCAAAGAAAAGCTAAGTCTGAGACAATAGGTGCGAAAATCACACATAGAAAGCATCCTTAAAACCCTCCCCCCAATCTTCCAGTCAGGATGATCCAATCCATATCCCCCCAAGGGGTCATGTGGGGTGCAACTTCCGATGGCTCTATCCTCCTGGTATGCCATGACAGTTGATCTTGAGTGGTTATCAGCGCGCCTCCCAGCTGCAGAGAAAGGTTGAGGAAAACTTTCTCCCATTTACTCCACCAGCTCACTTCCCCCTCCCAGACAGCTCCCCCCCTCCTGTTACAATGGCAGCTGAGCAAGCAAACAATATAAAGGCGGAGGCTGACATTCAGCCCTCCTGCAGAAGACACATTATTCCTAGAAGAAAAACAGAATAAGGGAAAATAGAAAATCACATAAACAGGAACATAAGTACAGCTCCAGGATTAAGGTTTATCAGGATATTTGGAATAAAATAATTGCAGCTGCTTCAGAGCCCTAACATCTCGCTCATTTACCCATTCAGACTGAGCTAAAGGGAAATGTTTCCAGGCCACCAAGTACTGCAGTTTACCACAATGTTTCCTCGAATCCAATATTTCTTTGACCTCAAAATGTTGTTCCCCTTCAATGAGTATGAGGACAGGAGGAGGTTCTTGGTCCAAACGCAAAGGGGACATACGCTTGGGTTTCAGCAAACTAACATGAAATGCTGGATGAATCCTCCGCAAGGTTTTAGGTAGCTCTAATTGCACTGTAACTGGGTTAACTATGCGTACGATAGGGAAAGGACCCATGTATTTGGGCCCAATTTTTTTTTTACTTTTGGATAGTTTGCAAGTACTTGGTGGAAAGGAAAACCCTATCTCCTACTTTATAATCCCTACCCTGAATTATTTTCTTATCAGCTTGGGTTTTATGAGCTTGGTGAGCCTCGTCCAGGGCCTTACGGGTTACAGACCAGGTACTACGTAGCTGTTCAATCCATTCAGCCAAAGAAGATATCTGTGGTTTTTCCTGAGGCAACTCTGGGATGGGCACAAAGTCTTGGCCGGAGGCCACCTTAAATGGGGTAAATCCAGTACTACTGTGTATAGAGTTATTATAGGCGACCTCTGCAAATGGCAACAAGTCCACCCAGTTATCTTGCTGATAATTTATGTAACATCTAAGGTATTGTTCCAACACCGAGTTAGTTCTTTCCCAAGCCCCATTGGTCTGAGGATGGTGGGTGGAGCTTAACCTCTGGGTGGAGCCTAACAACCCCAGGAACTTCTTCCAAAAGTGGGAGGTGAACTGGACCCCTCTGTCTGAGATTATTTATTTATTTATTTATTTATTTATTTATTTATTTATTTATTTATTTATTTATTTTATTACATTTCTATACCGCCCTTCTCCCGAAGGACTCAGGGTGGTGTACAGCCATATTAAAACAAACCCATCACAAAAATTAAAAACCGTTAAAAAAAAATAAAGCAATTTGGCCGTTATTAAAACCCTTAGCTAAAACCCCTTTAAAATCAATTAAAACCCATTAACATTAATTTATTCAGTCAGGCCAGCATGATTGAACAATAGAGTCTTCAGAGCACAATGGAAGGTGCGGAGGTCGGGGATCCTTCTTATATCTGGGGGCAGCTCATTCTATAGGGCAGGAGCCCCCACAGAGAAGGCTCTCCCCCTGGGGGTCGCCAGCTGACATTGCTTGGCCGGCGGCACCCTGAGGAGGCCCTCTCTGTGAGAGCGTATTGGATGGTGGGAGGCATTTGGTGGTAGAAGGCAGTCCTGTAGGTATCCCGGTTCTAAGCCATGGAGCGCTTTGAAGATGGTGACAAGCACCTTGAAACGCATCTGGAAGACCACTGGGAACCAGTGCAGCTTGCGCAAGAGAGGTGTTATCCGGGTATTCACTCTGGAGCCCCATGTAATCTATACACATGTTGAACAAACAATTTAGCCAGAGTTTTAGCCGAAGGGATCTTGGGACATGGGACAAAATGCAGTTCTTTAGAAAACAAATCAGTAACCACCCAAATGACTGTATTCCCTCCACTTTCAGGCAAGTCAACAATAAAATCCATGGAGATCTTCTTCCATGGGGCTCGCAGCCTGGCTAGACTCTGAAGTAACCCAGGGGTTTTCTCCAGAGGCTTCTTTGCTGAAGCACATACTTCAGCAAAGTATGGGACACCTCGCCACGTAGGCTTTTATATCTTTCTTCAGCACCGGCCTCCAGAATTGTTGTTTAACTAAATGTAATGTCTTCACGAAACCAAAATGCCCAGCGATTTTAGCATCATGGGCGTATTGTAATACTGCCCCACTCAGGCTGGTGGGGACATACAGTTTCGCTCCCGCCCAGGCAAAACCCTCCCAAAGCGTACACTCATTGGAGTGGGCTAAAAACCACTCGTCAGTTTTTAGTGCTTCTTTTAACTGCTTGCTCAAGTCGCTGGACAAGGTTAGGTCCTTTTCACCTGGGCTCTGGTAACCACTGGTGCCACCAGCTGTTTCGAGGGGATAACTGGATGAATCACTTCCTCTTGAACACTATTGTACTGAGGCAGTCTCAAGAGGGCATCTGCCATAAAGTTCTTCCCTTCAGGAAGGTAGCTGCCAGCGACCGGTAAGATCCCATAGAGTTGGTCTCCTCTGGGTCCCGTCAGCTAAACAATGTTGGCTGGTGGGCCCGCAGGGGAGGGCCTTCTCTGTGGCTGCCCCAGCTCTCTGGAACCAGTTACCTCCTGAGGTCCAGACCATCCCCACCCTATTGGCCTTCCGAAAAGCGGTGAAGACCTGGCTTTTCTGGCAGGCCTGGGGCCGTTGATCTTGCTCTTGTGATCTGGCGAGATCCGGCCATGAATGATGTGAATGAGTTTTTAATTTTCAATGTCTTTTTTATAATGATTTTTTAAATGTATTGTGAGCCACCCTGAGTCTTCGGAGAGGGGCGGCATATAAATTTAATTAATTAAATTAAATTAAATTAGCGCAGGGAGAAATTAAATCAGTTAAAGTGTTTGGCCCAGCGGGCTTGCTTAGGTGACAGTTTTTGTGGTGTTTTTAAGGCCTCTAAGTTTTTGTGATCAATCCACACCTCAAAAGGGTGTTTTGATCCTTCCAGAAAATACCTCTACGTTAACAGCGCCCATCGAACAGCAAAAGCCTCCTTCTCCCAGATGGGAGGTTGTTCAACCTCCCTCCCAGATGGGAGGTTGAACAACTAGCCTCGTGGTGTGACCAGAACAACCTGGAACTGAACACACTCAAAACCATAGAAATGGTGGTAAATTTTAGGAGAAACCTTTCCATACTTCACCTCTCACAATACTAGACAACACAGTATCAACAGTAGTGTTCTGCCCCAGCTACGGATCCCAAAGAATACCGCACACACAAACTTTGAACAAACTCCGTTTACTTCAAAATACAGTCTTTTGAAAATGCAGGCTGTTAATAAAACACTCTTAACAACCTGCCAGAAATTCCACAGATAAGATAGAGTCTTACTAGAGTTGGTAGAAAGCCCAGAAGCAAGGTTTGCAAAGGAAATCCAAATTCAATGATCAGCGGACAAACAAACGTTGTTTCTTGCAACTTTTTACAAGCTGCAGGCAAACTTAAATAGGCTAAGGGAGTGGCCAATTAGCCCCAAGCCTTACTCTCAAGGAGACCTCCTCCTGAGTAACCACTCCTGCCTTTTGGCAGCTCTGCATGTCTGTGCATTGAGAAGAGGTTCCTCCACGTCATTCTCTGCACTTAAAGGGGCCTCTGGAGGTTCTGAAGGCCCTGGCTGAATCCCTGCCTCTGGCACACATCTTCTTCAGCCTCCTCACTGTCAGACTTGAGTGCCGGCTGCACAGGCTGCTGGTGCAACACCACACCAGCCTCCTCGTCATTGGGATCAGCAACAATCCGCGCAAGCCGCTGGCAGGCCACAACAAATAGAGACCTTCACATTTCTAGGTTCTACCATAATGCAAGATCTAAAATGGACAGCTAATATCAAAAACGTCATCAAAAAAGCACAACAAAGAATGTTCTTTCTGCTCCAACTCAGAAAGCGCAAACTGCCCAAGGAGCTGCTGATCCAGTTCTACAGAGGAATTATTGAGTCTGTCATCTGCACCTCTATAACTGTCTGGTTTGGCTCTGCAACCCAACAAGACAAACACAGACTTCAGAGGATAATTAGAACTGCAGAAAAAACAATTGCTACCAACCTGCCTTCCATTGAGGACCTGTATACTGCACGAGTCAAAAAGAGGGCTGTGAAAATATTTACAGACCCCTTGCATCCTGGACATAAACTGTTTCAACTCCTACCCTCAAAAAGATGCTGTTAAGGATATTGTTGTTGTGTTACCCACCAGCAGAGTGTAGAGCACAGAGAAATGTTGCTGAGAGGAATGAATAAGAGATGTGCAAACTGGTTTATCAAAAGTTTACTTTATAGTGAAAAAACAATCTCATAGTCTTTAAATCAATCCAAGTCTTTGCCAGTTAAATCAGTCCAGTGATACAAAATCGTCTTACTACACAAACAGTAGTTGGTTAGAATAAAAAACTCACTCTGGTAACAAACCACAATGGTAGCAGATCCATCCAACCGATGATAGCACAATGGTTGCAACTCCACACACAATGGTAGCTTATCATCAACTGAATATGTTACAGTATCTTTCTTAAATACGTTCACAACTAATTACAGCATGACTCAGCATTACAATGAATCAGCAGTAAAACTTTAAAGTCACACAATACATATTCATATTAAAGTCACAGAACACATATATTGCCTGGACAACTTGTTAGGCTCAAACCATATCCTAACATTTTCCCCTTTGGACAGGTCAATATATACAGTTTAGATTCTTAATCCATAGCTTTCACAACACGTTTTATGTTTGATAGCACCTTGCGCTTTGGTAAAATTATCAGCAATATTGTCTTCCAACATACAATATTCCAACTTAACCATATTGAGCCTTGGTAGTACAGTGGTCTAAAGCACCCTGTTATTAAGAACAGCTGCCTGCAATTACTGCAGGTTCGAATCTCGCCAAGGCTCAAGGTTGACTCAGCCTTCCATCCTTTCTAAGGTAGGTAAATTGAGGACCCAGTTGTGGGGGCAATAAGCTGACTTTGTATAAATATACAAAAGAATGAAGGCTATTGCTTAGCGCATTGTAAGCTGCCCTGAGTCTCCGGAGAAGGGCGGCATATAAATCAAATTAAAAAAAAAAAATTGCTTTGGATACACTGGTGAACATTCAGATACCGAATGTCAGTATACTTAGATCTAGTTTTGAATTTTATTTTTATTGAAAAAGTTTTTCAAATACAAATTTTCCCCCTTTCCCCCCCCCCATCCCTAACCCCCCCTTGCCCTCCCCTCCCCCTGTGGCTTCTTCAGGGTACAACCCAAATTCATAACAGATTATATAATACTTTACCATCCCCTTGCTCCATCCCCCATATGCTGACCCTTTCTTTCTAATAATATTATTATATCCCCCTTATACTATACATTTCAAAATAACATTCTACTATAACATTATATAATAACTCCTAATTTAGCATAGTAATATTATTATATCCCCCAATTTAACAATTTCTACTCACTACTCTTTTACTCCTCCCCCATACATATATCTCTTAAATCAAATCTTTTTTATATATTAATATGACATTTCAAAGCAACCTTCCACTATAAAACTATATAATAAATCCTAATTTAACATTTATTCAACTCATAGTCTGCCCATTTCCTCCACCCCCATAGATATATCTCTTAACTCAAATCTTTTACATATATTCATATCTAAACATAATATCCCTTTTCTTCAACTAAACAATCAATAAGCTAACCTATCTCCACCCACATTCCTACAGAACTACCATACATAATAGTTCTTGATCTCCTTATTCTTCTGCCCACACCACTAAGAAGTATTCCCTTATATAAATAAAATCCTCAAATGACTTTAAGCTTGTAATCCATATAATATCTTCTGTAGTGTCTTTCAGCTGGATTGTTAACTCCATCACCCATATTAGGGTAACATCACATCCTAATTCCAACAGTATGTTCGGTATCTTCAATTACCATCTGCCCCCATCAACAATAGATGTCTTGATATATAAAAAACAACCACCCGAATGACTTTATATTTGTATTCCATATAGTGTCTATAGTAGTGTCTTTCATCTAAATTATTAATTCTAACCACCGTAATAGGGTAACAACCAGATCTTCTGCGTGCCCCAATCCCATAACTCTCTTGCCTTGTAGCTCAACATAAACGTAATACATTTATCAAAGAATCCAAAATAGATAATTCCAATCCATTCAGTTTAAGGCCCTTTTCACATCCCAAAAGTACAGCACTGCAGAGGTCTGTCACTGTCCTCAGGATAATATAAATCAATACTTTGCCTCAGCTATCTTTTCATATATTCAATCATCTCTTAGATAACTGGCATTGCACTGTTGTTTAGTTTAAAAGTTTTTGTTTTTGTAAGACCTGCTTCTTCTTTTCTTGACTTTTTGTGGGTTAGATCTCCATCCTGATTTCCTTTCTATAAATTGTGTATTAACTATTTGGTTTTCATGCTGATCTATAACTTGATCTTGTTGGTTTGCTTTTGTGGCTTAAGTCTCCATTCTGGTTTCTTTTCTTTGAGTTGTATGTCAACTGATTGATTTCTATGCTGGTCTGTAACTTGATGAATCATCACATTAGAATCCAAAGCCGCCTCTCTTGTATTTATAAATAGTCCAGCTGTAACCTCTGAAGGAGAATCCAGAAGCTGCTCATCTACAAAGTTCTCTGTAACTTGTTGTTTTTCCATTACTTCCATCTCTTTCTGCTTATCCTGAATTTCTATCTCTTGTTGATTTTGCTTTTCTTTATTCCACTCATGTATTATACATGAAGATGTTGAACCCATTTTAAGAACCTTATATTAAAATTCTTCCGCTTTTTCAACAGAATTTAGTTGGAATCTTTCTCCTTGATATCTCAATATTATGCCAACTGGGACATCCCACCTGAATGAGATGTTTTGTTTGTTTAGCTCAGTCACCAAAAATCCAAATTTCTTTCTATCTTTTAATATCTTGGGCGGCAACTCTTTATATATCCAGATCTTTCTTCCATACAATTGTAGAGTAGAATTAAAAGATTTTTGCACAATATCATTTCTTATTTCTTTATCTGTAAAATAAATCACCACATCTCTAGGCAATTGCCTTTGCTTTGCAATCCAAGAATTTACTCTATAGGCCTTGTTGATCTTACAAGATACCTCCTCTGGATGAATCTTTAAAATCCCAGCCAGAACTTCAGCAGATATTTTTCTTAAATCATCTCTATTATTTTCCTGTAACCCTCTCATTCTAACCACAAATTCTGTGAGCCTGTATTGCATCAATGTAACTTCTCTTTCAATCCCTTGTTTTATATTTTCTGTATTGTAAATCTCGTGATCAGCTTCCTTTTTAGACTTTACTTCAGAGCTATTGTCTTGAATATTTATCAAATCATTTTCCATTCTTTGTATTTTATTGTTCAAATTATAAATCTTATCATCAACTTCTTCCATTTTAGACTCTAATAACTTGATATTTGTGTCCATCTTTATAACTATTTCTGAAAAAGCATTAGTCACTGTTACAATCTTTCTTTGTAAGTTATCATACTTTAATTGTATGAATTCTTTAATTTCCTGCTTAAATTTTTCAAAATTCTGGTTCACAATCTCATCATATCTTGCCATTTCCTTCAAAACAAATTCTTTTAAATTAAAACCATTCTTCTGAGTCTGTAAACTCGAAACTTGCTCACATAATTGTAAATGTGGGAAACACCATTTTAACGCCATCCTGCCACACAGACAAACTCTTTTTGAAGAAAGAGGACTTCTCTCCAACAAGATCAATATCAGATCTCCAAGAAAAAAAAAGAAACTTAGAATAGAAATTTTTTCTTTTCTCTATTCTAGCCAGCACTGTTTGCTCCGCTACTTTGTAACTTGGGACTTTCACTTTCGGCTACTTCTCAAGCCTCAGCGGTCGCCATTTTAAGCTTTTTTTTTCCTTCACTTAGAAACGCTTATAAAATCATTAAAAATACTTGCAATTTAGGGTCCCAAGTCCAAATCTCGTCCTTTTTAATTAGTCCATCTGTTAATTTCGTTAATTGGTCCGGTTCCAGCGCCTAGCTCTGCAAAAAGGCAGAGTTCTCTCGAAGCCTGGAGCAGCGGTGAGCGGAAAGAGGGAGCCACAACCTGCTCGTCCCCAAGAGTAAAAAAAAAACTCTGGGGACTTTGCAGAGAGCTCTACCTGCCCTCGCCTGCTCTGTCTCACATTTCCTTCAGGAAATGGAGTTTTTCGAGCCGCCTTTCATATGTAAAGGCGGCTCTTTACAGGCAACGGGGCTGGCGGTCTCAGAGGACCGTCTGGTGGCGATGGAAGCCAGACCGGAAGCCTAGATCTAGTTTTAACTGCTAAATTTGTTGCCATTTTTATAGCAGCTTGGTTGTCCTCATGTATTACAATTGGATAATCCATCTTTAAACCAATATCCATCATTAGTTGTTTGTAATAAATCAGATCAATACAAACTAGTGACAAACATGAGAATTCTGCCTCCATAGTAGATAGACTAATATGTTTTTGACGAATTGATTTCCAGCCAATCAAACAATTGTCTAACATGATAGCTATACCCGATGTGGACTTTCTGGTGGTCAAATCAGTAGCAAAACTGGCATCAGCATATGCGCTCAATACTAAATCATTGTTAGGTTCTAGATACAATGCATAATGCATCGTCATTTTCAGATATCTTAATATACGCTTTGCGGCCTGCCAATGCCTATCAGTTGGCTCTGCATTATATCTCGCTAATTGGTTTACTCCAAATGAAATATCAGGTCTCGACCAATTGCTTATATAAGATAGACTACCTATAAGAGACTGGTAGATCTCCTTACTAAATTTAGAACTTTGGATTTCTCCTTGTTGAAAATCCTGTGTCATAGGCATTTTAGCTGGCTTACATAGCTCCATGCCATAACGTTTCAACATTTGGCTTATTTTGCTAGATTGAGATATTTTATAACCTCTAGCCATTTGATTGATATCTAGACCCAAATAATGCCTAATATTTCCTAAATTTCTGATTTTAAATTTGGTTTGTAACTATTTAACAATATCTATGGCTTCCTTGTCAGTTTTAGTTATTATGGCTATATCATCTGTAAACAATAATAAAAATGATACCAACCCATTATTCTCTCTTTTAAAGAGACACTTATCTGCTACACCTTCATGAAAACCTATCTTATTTAGCTTTTTAACTATACATTGGTTCCACTCAAACCCTGATTGTCTCAAACCATAAAGGCTTTTATTTAACTTCCAACAATCAGTGTGGTTTTGTGTTTCAACTCCTAAAGGCTTCCTCATATAGATGGTGTGTCTCA
The DNA here is from genome assembly GCF_029215685.1 of Pituophis catenifer annectens. Classification (NCBI taxonomy): domain Eukaryota; kingdom Metazoa; phylum Chordata; class Lepidosauria; order Squamata; family Colubridae; genus Pituophis; species Pituophis catenifer. The sequence continues at coordinate 18,367,881 of NW_027256895.1, read as the reverse complement.
ATGGAGCATGCAAGTATGCTGTCTCTACATATGGTTAATACTATATTTATACTTAACCGCCCACACTAGCATTATTCTTAAAGTACTAGCACGTAAACTAGGAGCAAAAACCTCATCAAAATCTTTTTCGGTCTGAGAAAAACCTTGAGCTACAAGGTGAGCTTTATGGGTTCTGTCCCATCTATGCTTTTCTTAATTTTGTAAACCCATCTACAACCTATTAATTTTTCACCAGGTAGCAATTTCACAGTTTCACCTAAATTAGTTAAAGAATTAATTTCCTTACTCATTGCCTCCTTCCAAGCATTTTGCTCCTTTTCAGGATAAAGCTTGATATCCTCATAACTTGAAGGTTCTATGTTAACCTGGCAAACTATGGTTGCTTTATATCGATCAGGTGGATGCCTTTCCCTAGTAGATCTCCTAGGTAATAGAGGACTTACTGAAGATGATTCATCTGACTCCTTGTTAGGCTCAAACCATAATCTAACAGATGCTATAGAGCACTGCACACCAGAAAAACTAGACACAAGAACATTTTTTTCTCGAATGCCATCACTCTGCTAAACAAATAATTCCCTCAACACTGTCAAACTATTTGCTAAGTCTGCACTACTATTAATCTTCTCATCATTCCCACTACCCATCTCCTTCCACTTATGACTATATGACTGTAATTTTGTTGCTTGTATCCTTACAATTTATTTTGATATTGTTTCCTGATTGCTTATTTGTACCCTATGACTATCATTAAGTGTTGTTCCTTATGATTCTTTCAAATATATCTTTTTTTTAATGTATACTGAGAGCCTATACACTAAGATAAATTCCTTGTGTGTCCAATCACATTTGGCCAATAAAAAATTCTATCCTATTCGAACTGTCTGGACCTTAGTGCTCTCTGAGCTTGGTTGTTTTTTTGCAGATTTTTCATTGGATTAGTAGATAACATCGTCTGTACTACAAAGGAGTTGGGTTTGCTCTCATTGTATATGGTGGCTTGACCTGTCAGTGAGACCTTTGTGGCTTCTTGATTAGGCTGTTGTTTACTGTTAGCTTGTTTGACTCCATTATTAGTTTCTTGATTGGACTTGTTTACTTGATTGTTGGTCTAGCATTAATCTTTCTGTTGATTGCTGGTGAGGAGGTATTTTGAACTTTTTGTTTTCTTTTTGGCTTTTTGATTGTCTCTTTTGAATGATATATAGTTGTTGTTACTCTATATGCATTTTTGGACTTGCTTGGTCTCTGATTCTCAGTTGAAACTATGGTTTCCCAGTTGAAACTATGGTTATGTCATTCCATGTATTCTGACATGGAAATTGTCAGAGTTTGTTGCAAAAATCAAATCCAGAAAGCACACACAGGCAGACTGATGCAGCAGGATTCATTAACTTCTTTATATACATAATAACACATGAAATAAATTTACAATACCCACAGCAGATTTCTTCCAACATGGTAGAGAGGAGAGATTGTAAGCAAGTTCTTAATTTCAGTTCAGCAAACAGACAAGACCAGACTTGTTTGCTAGACTCAGAACTGAGCACAGCATTAAGCCGTGCCCGGACTCCTTCCTTAAGTTTCTGTTTCCAAAACAACCCTCATTGGCTGACCCAGTTGCCATGCCTATTCATTGGCTGACCTTGTTACCATGTCTATTCATTGGCTAACCATGTTACCATGTCTTCCCAGTCATATGTTCATGGATGCACTCTACTAGTCTTCTGACTTTTGTCCTACACAGGGCCTGTTACAGTCCTTACACTATACGTTGTATTTCTACTCTTGGACAGCTGGGTCTTTTGGTTGACTTTGGATGCTTTAGAGGGCTTTCATTGGCTTATATACTACAGTAAATACATGTTGTTTACACTTTGCTTTATATTATTTACTCTTGTAAATAATTGTAAATTGTGTTAGTTATTTGTTTTATGCAATTTACATTGACAAGCAGATATTATGGAAATGTCAAGACTGCTGAAAGATTTTGATTACTAATCCTAGAAACACTTACACATATATCCTCTTTTTATTTTCTCAGTTCAGTTTTAGAAGTTTATCTATTGCCATCATTTATATGAGTTATATCTTTTCCCTCTTTTCTTCTTTGTTTGGGTTATTAATTTTTTAAAATAGTAGTACAAAATGGCAAAACAACAACAACCCATTTTTTCCTTCATTTCCTCCCCTTCATTTTTTCATTAGCTTTTACCTTCTGGTTTTCCTATAGGTCTCTCTTTTCTATGACAAATTTAAATAATTCTTCCCGCAGCTACATTACATTTGTCTATTTCTCGCAAAAAGCCCCCAATCTGATGTGTAAAGGAACCATTCTATAAGAACGACATTCCATATTTTATATCTGCACACTTGTTTTCAATCAATTCTTTAAGATGGGCAGCAATTTCTGTTTCTAAGGAGACAATTGAGATTTCTATCACAATTTGGAAACATTATAGCATGCTGGATCTAAAGAGTCAGTTTTGTTTCTTTACCAACTGTTCCTTTCTGTTCAGATCAGGCCTCAGAACAATAATGTAGCATTTTGGGGCAAAAATGCAGCCCAGCAAACCAGCTGCAGAAGCCAAAATAGAGAAGATCTCCACAGCCACCATGTACTTCCCCTTGCTGCTGAGATAGGTGGGAGCAAATGATATCCACACACTGCAAAAGACCAACATGCTGAAGGTGATAAATTTGGCTTCATTGAAACTGTCAGGTAGCTTCCTAGCAAAGAAAGCCAGTGTAAAACTGATAGCAGTCAAAACACCCATAAAACCAAGGACAATATAAAACATGAAGGCTGAACCTTCATTACATTCTAGGATGATTTCTTCAGCCATAGAGTGCATGTCTGAATCTGGGAATGGGGGAGAAATTGCCAGCCATATAAAACTTATGGTGACTTGCACTAGGGAGCAAGAAAGAACAATACCATTGGCCATCCTTTTCCCTACCCATTTCCTCATTTTGGAGTCTGGTTTGGTGGCCATGAAAGCAAGAACCACTATGATTGTTTTGGCCAATATACAAGAAAGGGCTACAGAGAAGACAATGCCAAAAGTCGTTTGTCGCATGAGACACTTTACTTGGTCAGGTTCTCCAATGAAAAGCAAAGTGCAAAGGAAGGAGAGCAGGAGAGCAATGAGAAGAATATAGGTGAGGTTTCTATTGTTGGCTTTGACAATGGGAGTGTCTCGGTATTTAATGAAGATATGCAGCACCAAAGCTGAGATGAAAGAAAAGAAGAAAGCAGTAGTTGTCAGGCTAACTCCCAGAGTTTCTTCATAAGACAAAAATATGATGTGTTTTGGAATGCAAAAATTGTGAGGTTCGTTCGTATATTCATATTCTGAACATGGGAAACAGTCATCAGCATCTGAAAAAGAAATTATAGCATTCATATTTATAAATGTTTTGAGTCAATCAAATTATTATTACAGTCTTTGACCAGAACAAGATGTTTTGATCAAATGGGAGGAAAGATAACTAATGAAACTTTGTAAACTAAGTGTTTTCAATTTGTTCTGATAGAATGTGATCAAGGAGATTTAACATGCCTATTGTCAACATTTATATGATAAAAAAGATGTTGAGACTCTAGAAAGAGTGCAGAGAAAATCAATGAAAATTATTAAGGGACTCAATGCTAAAACATATAAAGGGCAGTTGCTGGAAATGGGTATGTCTAGTTTAGGGAATAGAAGGACTAGGGGTGACATGATAACAGTGTCCCAATATCTAAGGGTTTGCCACAAAGAAGAGAGGGTCAACCTACTCTCCAAAGCACCCGAAGGCAGGACAAGAAGCAATGGATGAAAACTAATCAAGGAGAGAAGCAACCTAGAACTAAGAATAAATTACCTGAACAATTAATCAGTGGAACCACTTGCCTCCAGAAGTTGTGAATGCTCCAACTCTTTAAGAAGAGATTGGACAACCATTTGTCTGAAATAGTATAGGTCTTCCTGCCTGAGCAGGGGATTGTACTAGATGACCTCTAAGGTCCATTCAAACTCTATTATTCTGTTATGATGATGTATTATTTCTGACAGCTGTGCTGCATAAAGCAAAAAGAAATTCTGATTGGTTTAATGTAGAAAATGCCTATTGTTCTGTATGCTACCTGGGAGTTCTGGAACTGAAAGAAAGACCAAAACATTTCTGTTCTATAAAGAAGAGGAACATAATTAAGGCAGATCAATTATTATTTTTAACTTTTCCTTATTACTACCCATTCTGCTACCCATTCCAGGAAACAACACAGCACCACTTAAAATCATTTAAAAAAAAAATCTATAGTACATAACTAATTTAGGATTTTTTTGTCCACATTATTTATTCTTTGGTTTGTTTTATTAGCTTTCTATGATTAAGAAACCATTACTGTTGATCTAATGATCATTAAAGAATTCACTTTTCTTATAGTAAACATGCAATAAGAACAGTCTTGAGATATCTTAATGTTTAAATGTATCTATACTTCCAAGAATATACTATCAATAAATTTTACTTCCTAGATTAGGCTTAATTATTCAGCCTTCAGCCAAATTCTTTAATTCGTTTTTATTTTATTTTAAATTTTTGTATTTATGTGTTTTATCTTGTGGCTGTTCACCTCCCTGAGTCCTTCGGGAGAAGGGCAGTATAGAAATTTAATAAAATAACATAAAATAAAATTAATTAAGTGGGATCTTCCCTTTAGCATTTCTTTAAATCTGCTTCTGAACCATAATTTCCAAAATGATTGTAGGTTCCCTTCACCCTAGTCTTGTAATATCTTTACTTTCATAGAAACCAAACATGAAAATATGTATTTTTAATATCTGGTTTAGCTTTCTTAGAGTAAAAGAATTTTTACTCTAAAAATTCTTCTTCACCAGAATAGTACTCCACTCCTCTGCTCACAACACAATAGCTTATGCCACCAGGCTTGAAATTTTGGGCTTAGATAATTTAGAACTATGCCGCCTTCCATCTGACCTAAGCACAGTACACAAAATTATCTGCTACAACATCCTACCTGTCAATGACTACTTCAGCTTCAACCACAATAATACATGAACACACAATAGATACAAATGTCAGCACCAGAGTAAATGCAGCTTGAAGTGACGACCTCGAAACTTGACAACAAACTTAAGGTAAACAGCTCCAAACTCGATTGCAAAAAATACAACTTCAGCAACAGAGTGGTCAATGCCTGGAATGCATTACCTGACTCTATAGTTACTTCCCCAAACCCCCATAACTTTAACCTTAAACTGCCTACTGTTGACCTCACCCCATTCCTAAGAGGTTTGTAAGGGGCATGCATAAGCACACCAACGTGCCTACTGTCCCTGTCCTACTGTCCCCAATTATTTGTATCCTGTATTCATAATCATGTTTATACTTATATCTGTTATCTTATACATGTTTGACAAATAAAATAAATAAATAAAAGGATGATATGATGATAAAATAGGTTGAATGGACTCCTAAGCAATCAACATCTCTTCTATATTATGGACAAAGTTTTAAAGTAAACTACTGTTTATATGTAAAAAGAAAGCCTAAGAGGTTGCATAAAATATATAGCAATGGAATCTCTGCTTTAGATCTCTTACCTGTCTTGTTTGAAATTTTCCCTTCTGGACATTTAAGGCAATCATAGCAGCAAAAGAGCTTTCCTTCTATTTTTATTTTGCTGCAACCTGATAAACATTGAGGATTGCACATAGAGAAAGGTTGTGCCTATTGGACATTAAGAAAGAAAATTAAGAAATGATGCTTTAGCATTTAGAAATTTTTGCATCTAGAGAGTTGGGATTTCACTAGTAATTTTAGGCATATAAATATTTACATATTATAAAACATAAGAGCTAACCAAAATTAACAATCAGAAAGAAAAAGTAAAGAAGAAAATGAGAGAAAGAAAGGGATGCAAAAAGATACTTGCTACTTGAAAAAAGAAAAGTATATGCAAAGAATGACTTACATCTTTACAGCCTTTATGTAAAAAGCTCTTAAATTCAACCGTTATTTTAACACTATATTATAAGATCTATTGTTCCCTCTCTCCAAACTTAATGTTTCAATAATCATCAGATCCCTATGTCATAATTTGATGTTTTCTCCTTTTTCTGCAAAAAGTCCGAAAACTTCCACTTGTAGATTAATTTCTTCAGTGACTTTTCTCTTACAAAAGCTGTTAATTTACCCATCACTTTGAGTTCTTTCACCTTTACTAACCATGCTGTTGTAGGTATTGTAGGTCCTTCCACAGCTAAGCCACTTTTTTCAAGTACAGAAGAAAAGTATCATGTGATTTTTTTCCCAAGACTTTGTCTCAGCTGGTCTAGGCCAGACCTGGTAGGAATAAAAGGAGCCAGGACACAAATGTGGCAAAACTCTGGTTTTACTTTCCACAAACAGGCCAGAGGCTCAGAACGCGATGAGTTTGTATGATTAGGTTCCTTGTAAAGTCAGCATTGGGAGTGCCCACTTCCCAGCACATTTTCATGCCTTTGGACCCCACCCCCATTTGTCCGGCTGCCACGCCTACCAGTAACCACTATCCGGCTCCGGTCAGTGTTGAGACAGTGTATGTCCAGCCACCACAGTGTCTGCTAGGACTGCAACCTATCCAGTGGCAAATATCCCCTTTGATGCCCGGAATGGCCAGCGGGTGGTGCGTGGTAACTGCGAAGGCCGCCGGTCCCAATCAGCTGGGAGACGCAGGTTCAGCAGCCAATGCCGTGGCTGTTTGGTGTCAGCGGGCCAGGAACAAGCAGCTGGGCAGTGCAGAACTGGCTGGGATTGATCAGCTGGGCGGTGTAGAACCAGCAGGGGAACGTTGCAGCCGTTTGATGTCATTAGAGGTGGGCCTGCCACCGCCAGGATGCCACCTCTCTTGCTGCTCCCGCTGCAATCTCCCCAGGTAGGGCGAGCCATAGGCCAGAGCTCGATACTTTGTCCATAAACCCCAACATTTAAAATATCATATCTAAACTGTATATTAATTTTTGTATTTTTCCAATTTTAGTATATGTGCTGCCGAAGCGAGCACATAAACTGTATATTAATTTTTAATGTTTTAAATTAAATTAAAAATTTCAATCCAACATTGTTTAGCTTTTTTGCAAATCCATCAAAGGAGCTCTTAGTTGAGTTTTACACTTCCAGCAAGTATTTGAAGCCCCTTTGTCCATTTTAGCCAGGATGAGGATGAGGATGATGGTGATCATTCATCATTGATCATTCATTGATCATTCATCAATTCTTGATGATTCAATGGGCAAAGTCTCTGCACATCTTCTGATCTTGCACTATTTCTTTGAGTTTTTCAATACTCTGGCTGTGTCAACTTTGATGATGGTATCCAGCCATTGTGTTCTTTGGTGGCCTGATTTATTTTTACCACTAACTATTCCCCATTTAATTGTTTTTTCCAGTGAATTCCCCCATATGACATGGCCAAAATAAGTGAAATGCAGTTTTGTCATTTTTGCCTTCTAGTGAAATGTCTGGTGTTATGCATGTCAGCATTTGATTGTTGGTCACTTTTGCTGTCCAAGCAATACACAGATACCAGATCTGATGTGATTAACATAACATTTGATCCATCATATGCTTATAAAAAGTATCTTTACAGATATTAGGTGCTTACATTCCTAACAGAAAGGTTTTTTAGAACATCTAATTCTACCCCACATATCTGCCATCCTGATTAACTCTTATTAATTGTGGTATCAATTGGTGATTGATTTAAAATGACAACATTTGTTGTCGTTTTATTTTCCTTACAAAATACACTATGACAACTGGGGTGCAATGTAGACTAGCCTCCTCATGCTGCATTTGAGCAACATGACTTTGTCATGGCTAAATAATCTACATATTCTGGCTGCCAGACCTTACAAGTATCTTTCAGAAAGAAGAACCAACACGAGTACTGAAAATAAAAACAATGGTTAATGGTATATTCTATTACGCCATGTGAACTAAATAAATAAAATCCCAGGACTTTTCTTAGCATAACATAGTATGTGTATTGATTCAATATATTTTATCTCTTTCTTCTTTAGTTAGCCATTCACCAGTCTAATAAATCTGCAGAACCTGAATTACCATTTCATGAATATCTTCAACTGGATCTGGAATAGTTCTAAGGCTCAATATTCATTTCCGCAGAGTTCCAACAGTGCTGGATTGTCCAAAGTTCAACTCATTTGCTGACTACTAAGGCTTTCACTCCATGGTTTGCTTGCTACCAGGAAGAGCCTTGATAGTACAGTGGACTAAAGCACTAAAGCACTGTTATAAACATCTGCTGCTTGCCATTACTGCAAGTTCAAATCTCACCAGGCTCAAGGTTGACTCAGCCTTCCATCCTTTCAAAGGTAGGTAAAATGAGGACCCAGATTGTGGGGGCAATAAGATGACTTTGTATAAATATACAAAAGTATGAAGGCTATTGCTTAACGCATTGTAAGCCGCCCTGAGTCTCCGGAGAAGGGCGGCATATAAATTAAAGCAAAAAAAAAAAAGTTGGTAGTTCCTCCTTGATCTGGAGGAATCTGTTTGAACTGCTTCACCAACATTCTCTGTGGTGGGCTGAGGTGTCGTCTTCATGCTGCAGAGCCTCAAACTGAAGGCCCGCAGGTGGCCATGCACTGGAATAATGTGCCTGTAACAAACTGTCTGACTATTGAACCAGTAAGTGAAAATAACAGAAAGAATTGGAATTATTCCCTGTGACATGATATCATTGCAAAAACTACCTGATTAAACATGATAGGCCAGATTGTCTCCTTTGCAGAAATAGTTAGAAGTTCTTGGGGGAGAGTGACTGGAGCTATGTTTCCAATTTTGATTCGATGGAATGATTGGTTGGAGAACGTGACCCAGTTAATAACATCAAATCCAGTTGCTAGTTTGCCTCTTTCATCAAAGGAAACCATTTCCCCCGCACTGTTGTTGAATGAAACAGCTCTCAGATACCGATGGAACTACATGCAAAAAAAATTGAAAGCAAATTTTAAGAATTGCAAATAATGAGCAAGTAGGAATGAAGGAACTTTCATAAGCTACCATATTTTTCAGACTATAAGACACAACTAGATTTACAGGAGGAAAACAAGAAAAAAATAGTTTTTGGCTTCCGTGCATCACATTTTCACCCTCCCAGGCCCCCAGAAGCACTCTGTAGAGCTCCTCATGGCCCATATTCACCAAAACTGTGCCCATTTTTGGCCTTTAGAGTGCTTCTGGGGGCCCAGGAGGGTGAAAATGGGATGCACGGAGGGTTCAGGAACCCAAAACTAGGGCCATTTTTGGTGAAAATGGACTGTGGAGCACTGCAGAGGGTGAAAATACAATGTGCAGGGAGTTCAGGAGCCACAAAAGCCTGTATTCAGTCTATAAGACGCACCTAAATTTTCACACACTTTTAGGGTGGGGGGGGAAGTGCATCTTATACTCAGAAAAATATGGTAGATATTTATTTATTTTATTTATTAGATTTCTATACCGCCCTACTCCCGAAGGATATTACACTTTTGAGGCAGATTAATCAGCAAACATTCTTTGTAGAATGTATATATTTTTTGCTATTTCACATTCCCTCTTTTGCATGAATGAATCACCATTTTTTTCTGCTAACGGTCCTTCTAAAGGCTTATGCATCCTTTCCAAATGGAATGTCTATATTCCTCTACATTATTTTTATAACTCTTTTAGCATTCCCATCATGCAAGAAGCAATATTATTAATATTAATATTTTATGAAAAGTGATAATGTAGCCCCATTCTGAAATCTTGTTTAAATTCTATTGCTTCAGAACTGTGGTATGTTAAAAATGACATTGGTGTCTTATCTATGAGGAACAATCAACTTTCATCCCTCTTGCTGTGATCCGCCTTTCTTCACTGCTAAATGATCTTTCTTACTCCCTCCCTCCCTCCTTTTTCTTCCTCCCTCCCTCCCTCCCTCCCTCCCTCCCTCCCTCCCTTCCTTCCTTCCTTCCTTCCTTCCTTCCTTCCTTCCTTTCTTTTTCATATCTCATAATCTTCTCCTCACTGTGGAATTAAAATGCAGAACCCAAAGCAAATAATCAAGAATCATTGCAGTATTTATTGTTAGCCTTGTGTAATGGAGGAATTCAGTACATAAATTGTGTGTGCATGGGGAGGGCATAATTCCTGCAGGCCAAAGGATGCACTCATATATTTCAAAAAGGAGGACAAAGTGACCCTTGCATACATATTCATAACCAAAAAACATAATAGATCTCAGGATACAGTGGTTTTATAGCTCAGAAGAAACATTTGCATCATAAGATTCAGGGGTTGCCAGGAGAATACTCTGATAAAACCACCACAATCCACAGTGAGATATAAGGACATATTAGTTATGTTTCAATTTGTCTATTAAACAATCCCATTCATTTGGAAAAGTATTTTTTTCCACAGCACCGCCCTCTGATGTCAGCTTTGTCTTCTTCCTAAAACTGATTTTCTTCTTAAATTATCATTTGATATTGCCTCCTCAGCATTGTTGCACACCATGTTTAATGTTACCCTGAATTATTAGAGCAAAATCTACCCCCTTTAAAGATCTGACATATCACTTTGATCCTATTAGCTGTTCTGACCTAGACTTCCTTAGAAAGTGTAGAGCACTATCTTAGTCCCGGCAAACCGCTTTTATTCATTTGGTTGTCTGAAAAGCTTTTCAAACAGTCTTTCAGGGGAGTGTTTACAAACACCCACCTTATCTCCCTTGGAATGCTGCCAGAGAACTAATTGCCACACAAAAGGCAAGGCCAAACTTAACACAGAGTCAACAGAACTTTTCCAAATCTTTTACCGACCAGATGAACTACTGTATTTTTCAGAGTATAAGACGCACCTTAGTTTTTGAGGAAGAAAATAAGAAAAAAGCTGATTGGCAGGTGGATCGGCTGTGAGCTCTGTGCCTTGATTTATTTTATTTTTTTGCTTTTTTTTTCTGCCTCTGAAACTTCTGAAACTCTGTTTCCTGCCTCTGAAAGCTTCCAAAACAGAGCTTCAGAAAAAAAGCCTCTGAAGCTCTGTTTGGGGGCTTCTTTTCTGAAGCTCTGTTTGGGGGCTTCTTTTCTGAAGCTCCGTTTTGATGCTTTTTTCAGCCTCTGAAACCTCCATTTGAGAAGCTGGGTGAGGCTACATTCGGAGTATAAGACGCACCCAGATTTTCACCTTCTTTTTTGGAGCAAAAAGGTGCATTTTATACTCCAAAAAATACAGTAATTGCTTCCTGCAAAAGCTCACATCCCATTTGCTCCTCTTTTATATCTTATGGGAGGGGCCAATCATCTCCAAGCCTTACTCCCAAATCGACCCTATTTTCTTAATTGTTCCTGTCTTCTGGCAGCTCTGTGCATGCGCACACTGGGAACAGGCTCCCACTGTTTGTCTGCCTCACTGATGTCAGACTCCAGAGACTCTGGAGGCACCAAAGAACTACCAGATGGCCTTGGCTTCCTCTCTGCCTCTGACTCAGAGCCCTCATCTGAGCCTTCCCCAGACTCCAGGACTGGCCCACATTCCTCCCCAACCTCCACACTGTCTGAATCTGCTCCCAGCTCTGCTGGCTGCTGGCAGGCCACAACATTATCTATACAATTCTAAAACATTAGCCAAACATTTATATGACTGGCACTTATGTAAAGAGATATTTACATTCATTTCATTTTTACCTGCCATGATTGTTGATTTAGAGTCTTGAGTTCCCAAGCATTTCTTCTTTTTCTGCTCTTAGATGAAAGCATGGCTTGCAGTGCATGGGCCACTGCATAGACAGCATTGTAAATGCTATAACTTTGCCCACTTATACTACTTTCAAACAAAGATTTGGGAAGGGTCTCCAATGACTCCTCACCAGTGCATTGATTGTCACTGTCCTCATCTAACCCAGCATTTGGGAAAGAACATTCAAATGCATTTTCCCAAAACAGCCTGGTCAAACTATCTTCTTCTTCAGAAGAAGAAGGCTTTCTCATCTGAATAAATTTCTGAAACTCTAACATTTCCTTTGAGGAAACTGCCAAGGATAGTGCACCATGGATGAAGTCCATGCCTCTGGTTCTTTGAAAGGGAATTGATGTGAATTCCATCTGTGCTGGCATTATCCAAACTTTATCTTTTCTCTTCAGTGGCATGTCGACAAATTCCGAAATAAATGGCAACATTCTAAGAGCAGTAATGTCCTCATTTTCACAATACATGATCACAACATTGGCAGTACCTCTCATAATGACCCGGTATATCATCAGATAGCCATTAAGTTGAACCTCAATGTCATTGGTAACAGTTTCCCTTGGCATTTCTTCTATGAAGTCAAAACAGATGCCTTTTTGAGAAAACAGATCAAGCCTATTTTGTATAAAACTCTTTCCTCTTTCAGGATTTTGGCTAATGAGTCCAATCCATTTCCATTCGAAGTGAAGCAACAATTGGATGATCCCCATAATTTGGAGGTCTTCATTTGGAAATAATTGATGGAAGGAAGCAGCTTGTATGTTGTCATCTGTCTCCATAGAAGAACCATATAGGAGCTATGAAAAAAGAAAGAAACTGGAGCATATATTTTCAGATCCAAATACTTACAGTAATGGCAACGTTTTGTAATTGTGGAAACCTTTTGGGGAAAGTGTATTTTCTAAAACTAGCTAATAACACCACTTTTTTTGGAGTAGTACCATAAAATTATATATCAATGGAAAGATAATTTAATCAAGAATGTAATGCAATAACTTTTATGAAGGATTTGCTACTAGAATAGCAGTTACAGTATAAAGAAGAAAAGTGAAACACATAGAAAAAATGAGATATACAAAAATTATCACCATAGAAAAAACAAGATATACAAAAATTATCACGTCAGTTAATACTTAGTTGGGTAATCTTTAGCATGAATTACGGCCTTCACTTCCCATGGAGTGAACCAAGTCTTTTAGTTCTGCAGCTGTTATAATGTGAAACCAAAATTGAATGATTGCTTCTATTAACTTGGTTTTATTACTGGGTCACTTCTGACTAACAAGTTTCTTTAGTTGGCTCCATAGATTTTCAATTGGGTTAAGGTCTGGGCTAGTCCCAGGCCATTCCAGCAGTGGAATAGGATTATCTTGAAACTCAAAATAATAATAATAATAATAATAATAATAATAATAATAATAATAATAATAATAATAATAATACACTTTTCCCAGGGGACTTCTGGTTTGGCGTCACGGCGAGACAGTCAGGGAAAAAGCGGGCTCTGATGAGCCCCACGAAAACCTGGACTGACAAACCATTGCCGATGGGTCTTTGGACCAGAACTGTCCTGCAGGGACAGGGAAGAAAGAGAGGCACATCGGAAGACCAAGAGGAACAGGCAAGTTCCTTAAAGATCAGAAGAAACTCTCTATGACTCGGCGGCAGGGGATGGCAGCCATTGCGGCTGCTACGAAGCTGGGGCAACTGGATTAAGCATTGAGCAGGAGGGATGAATGGAATGGAGTTTTTGGAAGCTGAGTGAGTGACAGCCAACCTATGGTTTGAAACAACAATAAGGAAAACATTTTTTTAACTTTAAGACCACGAGCGATGAAACAGCGGCTAATGAGCAGGGGGGGAAGAAAAGAAGATTCTGAAGCACAATCTTAAAGGGATAAAAACCTGATGGAAAATTGAATTTTGAACAAAACTATTTGGAAACTTTAAATAACTAGAGAAATTGCTCCAAGATTGGTTAAAGGATTGGAAAGAAATAAATAGATCCTTTTTTTCCCCGAACTTTAAGAAAAACAAAGAGAATGGACAATAAGTTTTAAAACAGGAAAAAGGAAAAAAGAAGTGAGAAGAGCTGTTTAAATTTGGACTGGACTATAAAACTGTTTTGATATTTTTAAAAGCTAAAAGAAATAGAGAAGTTAAAGATTGTTGATGTAGATTGAAGCAAAATGGATACTTGTTTGACATTTGGTAATTGTGTATTGCAGAGAGACACCTTCAGGAGTAAAAAGGAATAATTGCAACTTGGTCTTTGTTTTGGAAAAGTGTGAACTTTATAGATAAGAGCTGTGAGAACTTTTGGGGGAGGATTTCTTTGTCTGCAAGCGGCTTGACTTTGAGGGGGAAAAAAGGGGGGAATACAACGGAACTTTTATAATTGGAACAATACTAACTTAAAAAGAATAAAATAGCACAGGAAATTAGAGAAATGATTAAATTGATGTACCTGCCATGGAAAATGGAAATAAGAGAAATAATTATAATGTTGTATGGAGGACTAAAATTTAAGGACATAAAAGCTGAAATGGAGCACATGCAAGCAGACAGGAAAATGAAGATGGAGAAGCAACACACAGAGATTGAAAATAAAGAAGATAAAGACAATATGATTAAATATGAAGAAGTTACTGAATATGTGGATAGTAATAATAAAAAGGAGAATTTTAGAGATTACATTGGGATTCACAATGAAAAAAAATAAAGATGATTATGCTGGGATTAACAGTAAAAATAAAGATGATTACACTGGGATTAACAGTGGAATGATAAAAGAAAAAGGTTGAAAAATACTAGGGAATATAGTGTTAAATAGAAGAATCCAGGACTTTGATTTAATGATTATACTGAGATTACTAATGATAAAATAAGAGGAAAAGAGAGGGGAAACAACAGGACAGATAGGGCAAAAGAGGGGAGAGAGAAACGAAGATAGAAATGAGAGAAGAATATGTTACAGATACTTAGAATTGAAATATAGATGGAAGCAAAAATAAACGAAAATTAGATTATGTAAAGAAAATAAATCAATGGACATAATGAATTAATTTTTATTGAGATGTTGGATGATATAATTTGAGAAAATTGATGACTATAATAATTGGGATATTGTTTAAATACCTATAACAATTCTAATAATTTGAATATTTTAAATAATACATTCATTTAAGCAAAAAGAAAAGAAAATTGAAATAATATAGGATTATGATTTACTAAATAAGACTCATGTAATTGGTTTTTATATAAATGGTATTGTTAAATAGACAGAATCTAGGGAAATAATTGTCAATTGTATTATGTTGTGTTATTTGAACTAAAAGTTTGTTTAAATGTCAAATTGGTATATTTTCAAGATTAGAGATAAGACTTAAATTTGAGGAAGTAATTAAATAAAGATTTAATGACTATTATATGACGTAATAATAAAATGTAAGGAAGTTTTAGAAATGGAAACAAGGTTTAAAAATATAAACATGTTTGAATTGTATTGTTAATAGTGAGTATTTAGGGTAAGAATTGTGAAATGTATTATGAGGTATTAATTGACTTAATATTTAAGGTGGATTAATAGAAAGGTAATTGCTTTGGTCAAGTTAATATGAGCTAGTTTTTTATAAGATGGTAATAGTTGAGATTTGTGATAAGTATTACGGCAAAAATAGAGTATAATTTTTTTTTGTTAAAGATGAGCAAAAAGTTGAACAAATATATGACCAGATCAATGCTCTGTCCTGAAAAGATGTATTGTATGTCTATTTCTGTGTTTTAAACAATTAAAAAAAAAATTGGAAGAAAAAAAAAACCCCACTTTTCCCAAAAGGTTTTCACAATTTTGGCCACTACTGTATCTATTTTTTAAGGAATACATTAATTATCTAGATGAAATTTTGGATTAAAAATTAAATCAATCATATTGTCAGAAATATTTTAATAGAAAGGGGGATCAATATACTTTCATAACAATTCTTCTGTTGTTATCCAATATCAACAATACTCTTATATTTTATTTAATTACAGATCATCCTTGAGTTACGCATGTAATGGAGCTTGCCAGTTCTATTTGTAACTGGAGGATTCATAAGAGGGAATTATCTCGCATGACTTCAGGCACCCATCCACTTTTGCAGAGAATGGGTGCCTGAAGGTTCTGAGGGCATGAGATCACAGCCCTCAGAACCTTTCACTCTCAGTGTGAAAAGCAATTGCAAGTCGATGGGATGCTGAAAGCAACAGGATTTTGCTTCCAGTGTCTGATTGAGTTGAAAATGCTTTTCATGCTGAGAGTGAAAGGTTTTGTTGTGGTCTGCCAGCAGCCTGCAGAGTTGGACAGTGAGAGGCTGGGGAGCAACATGGGCCAGTCTGGGGAAGGCTTGGACAAGGGTCCTGCATTGGAGGCAAAGATGGGGCCAGGGCCATCTGGGAGTTATGTGCTGACCTCTTTAACCCCTCTTTCAACATCTTTAACCCCTCTTTCAAAATTCAAAAAGGCCATCTATGTAAAAACTGAACAGCCCTCTCTCAACAGGTGGGAAGGCATATGACATCATCTATCCCCAATCTACAACAAATTCCTTTCAACTGTTCCAAGAAGGCTCCACACCAATTTGTACCACTCAGGTGACCCTGATGACACAGATAAACCTCCAAGTGGCCTCAACTACTCTCTAAAAAAATGCAAATGTCCAGCAGTCTGCAAGGAATATAAATCCTTCCATTCCTCACCATCCAGTCAGAGCTGAAGAAGCTCCTTGGATGAGAAACAAAACGAGAAGGTGCGGAAGTTGGAGGCGGCTTTGCAGTTCTGAGAGTATCGACTTAGCTTACTGTCTGGCCAAGATGTGCGACAAACCAGATCTGTCAGAGGTTGAGAAGTTTGATAAGAAGAAGCTGAAGAAAAGTAATATAGAAGAGAAGAACACGCTTCCTTCCAGGAGTCCATTGAACAGGAAAAAAAGTGTGCCAAGTCATCATAGATCACTGGCATGAAGCTCTGATGATCTTTCTCAGTTGTTTCTCTAAAACAACGTATATATAAACTTACATCTCAAGAAATGCTACAGCAGCCCATCTGTCGCTGCTACCTCTTTGGGCCTCCCCCCTCCCCCCACACCTTTCAGGGCTTGGCCATGCCCTCTGCTTCCATCATAGAAGAAAAAATAATTCACAGGAAATTTCTGGGGCTTGCCCAGTATGATTCTCATTGTTTGCCTTTCTTGTCAGATGGGGTGATTTCATCAGTTAAATCCTAATTAGTAAAATTGTTTGTGATTGTTTTTGCAACTTTGAATTCCAAGAAATGGAAAGAAAAATCTATTAAAATAAAATAAAAAAGGATGAGAAGCAAAACGTCTTCAAAGAAAAACCAGAAAGTCCAGTTGTCTCTCAAAAAAATCACCTTTGGGACAACCATGACCTGGATGACTGAGAATCTCCATAGACAAACACTTGAGCGGGTTATCACATAACTTTGAATGGTCACTAACTGAACTGTTATAACTTGAGAATCACCTGTATATTAGTATATCAACTGGGATACAATATTGTATTCTGACAACTAAACATTTGTACCTCCTTTCTATTTTAGTGAATAAATAAATGTAATCTTCCATGAAATTAAATTAAATGAGAAAGTGTATGGATTTATATCCATGTGTGCTCACATTGAATTTGGGCTAGATCTACATTTCATTACACTTAGACGGAGCAAACTCCCACATGAACTTACCGTATTTTCCCGCGTATAAGACAACTGGGCGTATAAGACGACCCCCAACTTTTACTGTTAAAATATAGGGTTTGGGCTATACTCGCCATATAAGACTACCCCTCTTCCAACGCACACCAAATAAAAATTAAAAAACATCAACTGGCTCACCCACAATGTAAAAGCAGCTGTGTTAGACCCAAAATGGCCCCTGCAACAAGCAGGAACCTCACACAGCCACAAAAAGCCCCCCCAAAAAAAACAACTTTCACACTTTACACACACACAACACAACACAACTGGCTCACCCACAATGTAAAAGCAGCTGTGCTAGATCCAAAATGGCCCCTGCAGGCAACTCAGCTGGGATCATCAGAGCTTGGATAGCCAGAGCCTGTAAAAGGAAAAAAGTTTTTTTCCTTTTACATGGTTCTGGCGATCCCAGCTGAGTTGCCTGATTAGCAGGCAAAGCTGGGATTGTCAGAGCTTGGATCGCCAGAGCCATTTAAGGCTCATCAGAGCCTTTCGGGCTGGTCTGCCTGGTTACAGGAGAATGACACCGGCATATAAGACGACCCCCGACTTTTGAGAAGATTTTCATGTGTTAAAAAGTTGTCTTATACGCCGGAAAATACGGTATTACATAGTTTTTATTTCTATTTCATATATCACTATGCACAAACCACAATTGTTCACATAAATGGATTGTTGAAAGGACTTGAATCCTTTCTTTCTGGGATGGCTCTTACCTGTGGGATCTTGT
Source organism: Pituophis catenifer annectens (assembly GCF_029215685.1). Classification (NCBI taxonomy): domain Eukaryota; kingdom Metazoa; phylum Chordata; class Lepidosauria; order Squamata; family Colubridae; genus Pituophis; species Pituophis catenifer. The sequence continues at coordinate 18,349,612 of NW_027256895.1, read as the reverse complement.
AAATGCTTAGAATATTTGACATAAACTGACCAATGTAAGCATTATGTCCAGCAATCACAGATATAACACTGTCCTTGAAATCACACTTGTAGTTTGGGATGAACCTTTCCTTTGTAGAGAGAAGCTCCATGGAAGCCAGATAGATCCATCTTGCCAGGGCATAGCTATTGGAGATATGGATACCGAGGGTGATGTTAGGCAAAATCCTGGAATTCTCATTGATTTCTTTGATTGCAAATTCCAAAGCCAAGATATGCTGGTAGTTTTGCATATACAACCTGAAATGAGTATTAGAGCATCTGTTCACAAAGTTGGAATTGGCTGCATCCCAATTTATGTTTTTTTTATTTTATATCACTCAATATTATACAGCCCATGAGCACTGAAACAAGGGGGTACATTAACATTCAAGGAAGGTATCTCTTTGAGTGCTTAATGCAATAGTGTCAAAGTTATAGCAATAGCACTTAGACTTATATACTGCTTCATAGTGCTTTACAGCCCTCTCTAAGCGGTTTACAGAGTCAGCATCTTGCCCCAACAATCTGGGTCCTCATTTTATCCACCTCGGAAGGATGGAAGGCTGACAACCTTGAGCTGGTGAGATTTGAACTGCTGAACTGCAGCTAGAAGTCAGCTGAAATAGCCTGCAGTACTACACTCTAACCACTATGCCACCTTGGCTCTTATCAGGCAAAATTATATCACAACCGATAAAACATTCTCCCTGGGATACCACGCTGTAACACTTCTTTTTATCCATTGGAGATGGCCATAAATAGTGGTGATACATTCAGTGGACTGAATTCAAAGCGAAATAATCATAAATAATTACTTTAAATCATTAAATAATTACTATAGGATTTAATGTAGGGATCCTGATTTATTTCTAGCTCCTATTCTAATATTCTATTCCACCATTTCCAGCTTCTCTTCCTTGTTATTCTTCCTTATAACTATGTTTCTCATGTATTTAAAAAAGGAAATTCAATTCTCACGGTATAGTACTTTCAAAGAATGTAAATTTATGAGAGTATTTGCTACAATACCTGCATGTAGGGACTAACTGCAGTCACATACCCTTTCTACAAATGATCACTGTTATTTCTTCATAGTTTCCCTGGTTATTACCACATGAAAAAGAAAGCAAATTAAAATGAAACTAATATTTACCCAAAAGTTATCAAGGAGGCTGTTGGAAGCTATTGAAATAGAAATATATATTCAACTTTACTTTGCATATGAGAAATCACATGATAATTAATGTAATATTATTCAAAAAGAAAAATAATAGTGCAGCATAGGCAATCTAGAATTCATCTCTCACTCTAATTCAAACATGACACAGATTTTAATTATTTCTGTATTCCATTGCTTAAAACTAATTACATACAGGAAATCATCAAGTAGTTCATTTGATGGATTTCTTGTGAATGTTAATTTGTCGGACATCATGTAAATGAGAAAACAAATGCCAGCAATGACCAAATCTTCTGAATGATATTGCTTGTGCTTAATAAGAGGTTGGTCTCCTACAGAACATCTACCAAGAGCTGCTTCAGTTTCTATATAGGAGGACAATATTGTTACAGATGCAAAGAATAATATCATCTTGCAGATCAATTTATCTCTCGGCCACCTGTTCACTCCATGAGAATTAAGCATTTGAAACAGAACAGCCTAACATACATTATTCCATGAGGCTGCTTTAAAATCAGAGGTGTAAATGGTTTAAAAATCAGAACGAATGGACTTTGTCCTCCAGCTGTACCTTTGGAGAAAGAAGAATATTATATTTTTTGGCTGTTTAAATGTTAGTTTTAATATTTTCTGTAACTCCTTAGAGAGTGAAAAGAAGAACACGTAATTGATAATTGTAGAGATCTAGACATGTCCAGATGTATAACCCAATTTGTGATACACAGGGAATTGTAACCTGGAATTAAGACAAAATAACAGTGGCCAGGGGATAGAAAGAACTAAATGAGAAATGTAAAAAGGTTTTCATCTCAAGTATTTGTAATTGGTTTTCCAACTGAGAAATCAGCTGAATTTAAATGGAAATTTCAGCTATGATGAACAGAGTAAACAATAGAGTAAATCAAATTAAGTTGTATTAAGAGCCATGGTGGTGTAGTGGTTAGAATGCAGTATTGCAGGCTAACTCTGCCACTACCAGGAGTTTGATCCTGACCGGTTCAAGATTGATTCAGTCTTCCATCCTTCTGAGTTTGATAAAACGAGGACCTAGATTGTTTGGGGCAATATGCTGACATTATAAACTGCTCAAAGAGTTCTGTAAGAGTTCTGTAAGTTCTATGGAGTGGTATATAAGTCTAGTGTTAGTGCTATTGCCATTAAATGAAATTTGGATCTCCCTGTTATGAAGCATATTTCACTTCAGATATTCTAAACTAATATAATTAATCAAAGTACTGGTATTCTCTGAATTTTTATTTATATGCTGTTGCTCACCAATGTGCTTATTTGGGTCACAGTTATTATAATATTATTAGCATTTCATAGAACAGTTGTATTGCATGCACAATTCTTCAATGCAGGTTTTCCCTTTTTGGGAAATCTGTAATAGAAGTAGAATAACTTCTACTTCTTGGTGCATTTGGAACATTTCCCATTTTTATACATGGATCTGTGATAGAAGGCCAATGGAAGAAATGATCTGGAATTTTCTATGTCAATGATGGCTAACCATTTCCAGATCGAGTGCCCATAGAGCACATGCATGCATGTAAATGCATGTATACATGCCTGAACCCCCAAAATGCAATGCGTGTGTGGGCCCCCATCACCTGCATGTGCCCGGCCTGCGCATGGGGCCCATCCCCCAGCTGGCTGGTGGGAGGCATGTGCGCATGCACAGCAGAGCTGAACTTGGGTGACAACTCACGTGCCATCAGAGAGGGTGCTGTGTTCCACCTCTGGCACGCGTGCCATAGTTTCGCCATCACGGCTCTATGTTCAAGTTTTTAATCTTATGTACATTTTATGGAAGCAAAGTGAATTCCTCATTCCTAGATTGTTCAATTTATCAAGAGAGTGTGATCTATCAGATTTCTCTTTCTCAATTTTGTTATAGAGTTCTCATCTGAAAATGTTTCAGATGAGAATAAAGTTAGGCAAATAAGATCTAAAATGCATGTGGTAGAGAACATATTTCTCTACCCATTTTAAATGCAGTAGAGTGATGAAAATGCAAATTTCTATTGACCTTAAATTAATTTGAAAGGAATAAAAACTGAGATTTGCTAATCCCTTCAAAGAATTCTTTTAACACTCTCTCTCTCTCTCTCTCTCTCTCTCTCTCTCTCTCTCTCTCTCTCTCTCTCTCTCTCTCTCTCTTTCTCTCCCTCCTTCCCCCCCCCTGATTTTATACACACATATAGAGACAGATACAGTTTATTTCTATGTAAGGTAAAGGTTCCCCTCGCACATATGTGCTAGTTGTTCCCAACTCTAGGGGGTGGTGCTCATCTCTGTTTCAAAGCTGAAGAGCCAGCACTGTCCAAAGATGTCTCTGTGGTTATGTGGCCTGCATGATGAAATGGCAAAGGCGCACAGAACACAGTTAGGTGGTCCCTATTTTTCTACTTGCATTTTTTACATGCTTTCAAACTGCTAGGTTGGCAGAAGCTGGGACAAGTAACGGGAACTCACCCCATTATGCAGCACTAGGGATTTGAACCGCTGAACTGCCGACCTTTCGATCAACAAGCTCAGCATCTTAGCCTCTGAGCCACATTGTCCCTTTATTTTTATGTAGATACACATAAATATAAATGTACTCTACATACATAGATCTTTTCCAGACTTTGCTGTTTCAATGGAAGAAAGTATTTGTAGCTAAGAGTTGAATTGTCGAAACCTTAGTGCTCTCTGAGCTTGGTCATTTTTCTGCAGACATTTCATTACATTAGTAAGTAACACCATCAGTGCTGGAACGGAGTGGGGTTTGCTCTCATTCTATATAATAGTGGCTTGCCCTATCAGTGTTACTGGGAATGATATTGGTGGTTCCTTGATTAGACTGTTGTTTACTGTTAGCTTGTTTGACTGCATAAGTTTTTTCTTTTCTGTTGTTTACTTGATTGTCGGTCTAGCATTAATATTGGTATTTATTGTTGGGACACAAGTATTTTGGATTTTTTTCTTTCCTTTTTGGCTTTTTGATTGCCTCTTTTGAATGGTAACAATAACAATAGCACAGACTTATATACCACTTCATAGTACTTTTCAGCCCTGTCTAGACAGTTTACAGAGTCAGCATATTGCCCCCAACAATCTGGGTCCTCATTTTACTGACCTCGAAAGGATGAAAGGCTGAGTCAACTTTGAGCTAGCCAGAACTCCTGGAATGAGTAGTGAATTAGCCTGCAGTACTGCATTCTAACCAGTATGCCATCACAACTCTGGTATGTAGATGTTGTGAACTCTTTGTGTGTTTTGGGACTTGGCTGGATCTCTGATGCTCACAGTTTCCAAGCTTAAACTATGGTTAAGTTATTCCATGTTGTGAAATTAAGGCACTTTCATCATAGCTTCTGTTAGTTGGTATTCATGGATGTGTTTGGCTAGTCTTTTGACCCACATAGTGATAGTTATAGCCCTTACATTGTATGTTGCAGATGACTCCTATTTCGTCTTCTGGGGCTACCTGATTGTTGGTTTACTTAGGGTGTTTTGGAGAGATTTCACTTGGTTTAACCCTATGGTGATGCTATGGTGATGCCATCAGCAGCGAAATCCTCTGAAGTCTGCTACTGGTTCTGTGAGTCTGCTACTGAGCGCACGCTGCGCCCGCATGCATGCCTGAGGCACGCCTGCGCAGCACTAAAAAAGGAACATTTTGAAGCCTTCCAAGTCTGTGAGGGGGGAATCCGCTATGCCATGTGATTTAGATTAGTTAGAAAGCAGGAACTCCTACGATTCGAGCTAATATAAATTGTGCATCCCAGCTGATCGTCACCCGGCTGATCGTCAGAAATACCAGTTCACCCGAACCAGTAGGATTTTTTCATACCAGTTCAGGAGAACCGGTTTGAACTGGTAGCATTTCACCCCGGATGCCATGCTTTAGTTAGTTTAATGCTACGGTTTGTGCTTTGTTGTTTATTACTTAGTATAAGTTAATAAATTGTATTAATGATAAATTGCATTAGTTATGAAATTTACACGGACAAGCAGGTAATATTATGTAAATTTCAAGACTGCTGTAAGATTTCAATATAATTCCTAACCCTAATCTTAGCTATACTTACATATGTAACCTCATTTTGTTCCTCTCAGTGTTCTTTTAGAAGTTTACCTATTACCAAAAGTGTTTCTCTCCTTTTTTTTTTTTTTTTTGAGTTATTTCTCAACATTCCTGTCTTTTCTTCTATTTTTGGACTATGTAATTTTTTAAAAAGTAGAAAAAAATGGCAAAAAGTAGTTCACATTTTATTTCTCACATTTCTCCTTCCTTCGTTCCCTTTATTTTCTCATTAGCTTCCTGTTTTCCTATGGTCACTTTTTCTATGACAGCCTTCAGTGCCTCTTAGAGCATCTGCATTACATTTGTCTATTTCACACAAAAAGCCCCCAATATGAAATGTAAAGGAACCATTATATAAGGACTACATTCCACATTTTATTCCTGCACACTTGTTTTCAAACAGTCCTATGAGATGGACAGCAATTTCTTAAGGAGACAATTGAGATTTCTATCACAATTTGGAGACTTTATAGCATTCTGATTTAAACAATCAGTTTTGTTTCTTTATCAGCTGTCCCTTTCTGTTCAGATCAGGCCTCAGAACAATAATGTAGCATTTGGGGGCAAAAATGCAGCCCAATAAACCAGCTGCAGAAGCCAAAATAGAGAAGATTTCCACAGCTGCCATGTACTTCCCCTTGGTGCTGAGATAGGTGGGAACAAATGATATCCACACACTGCAAAAGACCAACATGCTGAAGGTGATAAATTTGGCTTCATTGAAACTGTCAGGTAGCTTCCTAGCAAAGAAAGCCACTGTAAAACTGATAGCAGTCAAAAAACCCATAAAACCAAGGACACTATAAAACATGAAGGCTGAACCTTCATTACATTCTAGGACGATTTCTTCAGTCATTGAGTGCATATCCGAATGTGGGAATGGGGGAGAAATTGCCAGCCACACACCACTAATGGTGGCTTGCACTAGGGAGCATGAAAGAACAATAATGTTGGCCAGGCTTTTCCCCACCCATTTCCTCATTTTGGAACCTGGCTTGGTGGCCATAAAAGCAAGCACCACTATGATTGTTTTGGCCAATATAGAAGAAAGGGCTACAGAGAAGATAATGCCAAAAGTCGTTTGTCGCATGAGACACTTTACTTGGTCAGGTTCCCCAATGAAAAGCAAAGTGCAAAGGAAGGAGAGGAGGAGAGCAATGAGAAGAATGTAAGTGAGGTTTCTATTGTTGGCTTTGACAATGGGAGTATCTCGGTGTTTAATGAAGATATGCAGCACCAAAGCTGAGATGAAAGAAAAGAAGAAAGCAGTAGTTGTCAGGCTAACTCCCAGAGTTTCTTCATAAGACAAAAATGTGATATGTTTTGGAATGCAAAGATTGTGAGCTTTGTTTGGATAGTGATCTTCTGAACATGGGAGGCAGTCATCTGCATCTGAAAAAGAAATTATTGCATTCATATTTATAAATTTTATTTGATCGAATGGAAGGAAAGATAGTTCCTAGTCTTGTAATCTCTTTGCTTTCATAGAAACCAAACATGAAAAGATGTGTTTTTATGGTCTGGTTGATCTTTCTTAGAGTAAAAGGATGATATGATTATAAAATAGATTGAATGGACTCCTAAGTAATCAACATCTATCCTGTATTATAGACAAAGTTTCAAAGTAATGAAAATGTTTATATATAAAAGGAAAACCTAAAAGGTTGCATAAAATACATAGCAATGAAATCTGTAAAAGTAAAATTTAATTTAAGCAATTTGGCCCGACAGTTAAAATCCCCCATTTAAAATTAAAATTAAAATTACACCATTGGAAAGTTAGGCCAGCCCGGCTTGATGAAATAAAAGTTTTGAGGGCCTGATGGAAAGTACGTAGATCTGGAATCGTCCATATCTCCGGGGGAAGCTCATTCCAGAGGGCAGGTGCTCCCACAGAGAAAGCTCTCCTCCTGGGGGCTGCCGGTCAACATTGTTTGGCCGACAGCACCCGGAGGAGCCCCTCTCTGTGGGAGCGTACTGGCCAGTGGGAGGCTCTCGGTGGCAGAAGGCGGTCTCGTAAGTATCCAGGCCCTAAGCCATGGAGCGCTCTAAAGGTGGTCACCAACACCTTGAATTGCACCCGGAGGACCACCGGGAACCAGTGCAGCTCACGCAGGAGAGGTGTTACATGGGAGCGCCATGACGCTCCCATAATCACCCACGCGGCCACATTCTGGACCAGTTGGAGCCTCCGGGTGCTCTTCAAGGGGAGCCCCATGTAGAGAGTGTTACAGTAGTCCAGGTGGGAAGTGATGAGTGTATGAGTGACCGTGTGCAAGGAGTCCCGATTCAGAAAGGGATGCAACTGGCGAATTAGGTGAACCTGATAGAAAGCCCCTCTAACCACAGCCATCACATGTTCTTCTAAAGAAAGCCGTGCATCCAGGAGGACACCCAAGTTGCGAGCCCTCTCCATGGGGGCCAGTGACTTGCCCCCAATAGTCAGAGATGGCACCAACTGACTATATAGGGACGCCGGAAACCACAGCCACTCGGTCTTGGATGGGTTGAGCTTGAGCCTGTTTCTCCCCATCCAGATCCGCACGGCCTCCAGAAACTGGGACATCACATCAAGGGCATCATTGGGGTGGTTCAGGGTGGAGATGTACAGCTGAGTGTCATCAGCGTACTGATGGTACTTCACCCAGAAACCACGGATGATCTCACCCAGCGGCTTCACATAAATATTGAACAGAAGGGGGCGAGAGGACCAACCCCTGCGGCACCCCACATACAAGGCACCTCGGGGTTGACCTCTGTCCCCCCGTCAACACAAACTGTGACCAGTCAGAGAGGAAGGAGGTGCCCCCCACCCCTAACCCCTCAAACCAGCGCAGCATGATACCATGGTCGATGGTGTCAAAAGCTGCTGAGAGATCTAATAGGACCAGGACAGAGGAACAACCCCTGTCCCAAGCCCTCCAGAGATAATCAACCAATGCGACCAATGCCATTTCCATGCTATGCCTAGGTCTGAAGCCCAACTGGAATGGATCGAGATAGACTGCTTCATCCAGGTACTGGGGGAACTGTCACGCCATACTCTCAACAACCTTCACCACGAAGCGGAGGTTGGAGACTGGACGATAATTTGCTAAAACAGCCGGGTCCAAGGAGGGCTTCTTGAGGACGAGCCTCACCACTGCCTCTTTCAAGGCAGAGGGAAAGTAACCCTCTCTCAAAGAAGCATTGACAATCCTTTGGAACCAGCCTCGTGTAACCTCCCGGGAAGCCAGCACCAACCAGGAGGGACACGGGTCCAATAAACATGTGGCCACGCTAGGTCTACCCAGAATCCTGTCTACGTCTTCAGGGGTCACTGAGTCAAACTCCTCCCAGATAACACTCTCAAGACCTGTCTCCATCACCCGCCTGCATCTACCCACTCAGAGTCCAAGCCTTCCCGAATTTGAGCGACTTTGTCATGCAGATACTGCACAAAATCCTCAGCCCTGCCCTCATGATGGCATGAGATTTGAATAGATTGAATAATGAACATCTCTCCTGAATTATGGACAGGCTTTTAAAGAGATGGCAAGCTAGCTGTTTACAATTAAAAAGCTAATTAAAAAAATAGACCTAAGACATGGCACAAAATACATAGCAATGAAATATGTGCTTTTTAGATTCCTTACCTGTCTTGTTTGACATTTTTCCTTCTGGACATGGAAGACAATCATAGCAGCAAAAGGGCTTTCCTTCTATTTTTATTTTGCTGCAACCTGATGAGCATGGAGGATTGCACATAGAAAATGGCTGTGCCTATTAAGACATTAAGAAGGAAAACTGAGAAATGATTATTTAACATTCAGAAATTTTTGCAGAAGAATTGGGAATATCCCCCCCCCCCAGGTAGACACACAGCTTGTTTAAATTGCTCTGACACTCAATTACAGTATTCATTTAACATCTTTTGCAATTAAAATTACACTAAAATAGGCATTCCTTTGGAATATTGGACAATTTTGGATACTGTTTCCAATATTTTTGAGTTTGAGCAAACGTTCATAAAACTCTAGATTAAGAGGCATATTCACACAAGCCAGAAACAGTTCATACTGTGGGAAGCATACAGCCATAAGTAACCATGTGACAAGAACATAGTAAGAGTAGCCCTATTGTATGGCTTTTTTATTATTTTAAAGACTGATAAAATTCTCCCCTTTGTAGAAGCTATTAGCCAGTAGGTTAAGTACATTCATTTCAATATATAGTTTTTTTATAAGCAATAATATGCCTATACATTTTAATATATCATATACCGTATTTTTCAGAGTATAAGACTCACCGGAGTATAAGATGCAGTTTAGTTTTTGGGGAGGAAAATAGGGGAGGAAAATCTACCTACCAGGTATTCATCTGGCTAGTGTCCTTAGTCTGGTCAGCTTCAGCACATTAGTTAGTTGGTTTTGAGCGTGGGGGCTTTTTATCCCCTGCTTGGGGATAAAAAACAGCTTCTAAAGCACAGTTGATCTTTGGAGAGAGAAGCAATGAGAAAAGCAGGCAAAGTGTGAAGGTCACTTCACTCGCTAGCGCCTCGTTAGGGCTGAAAAAAAAAGCTTCAAAAAAGCTACATTCGGAATATAAGACGCACCTAAATTTTCAGCCTCTTTTAGGGGGGAAGTGCGTCTTATACTCCAAAAAATACGGCAATAATTCTTTTTTTTAGCAATTCCTGAAACTGTTTCAACACTTTGGTTTAAAAGTTCAACAAAATGAATGGGAATTGAGAAAAATTGAATTCTGTATCCATGGAATGAAAATTATTTTATTTCCCCAAAAACATAATTCAAGTCAGTTTCTAAATGGAGGTTTTAACTTCATGGTAATAGTATTCATGAGTCACTTTGTGTTGTGGTCCGCCAGCAGCCTGCAGAGCTAGCAGTGGAGTTGGACAGCGATGAAGCTGAGGAAGAACATGGGCCAGTCCTAGAGGCTGGGGAAGGCCCGGTTGAGGGCTCTGCATCGGAGGCAGAGATGGGGCCAGGGCCATCGGGGAGTGATGTGCAGACTTCAGAGCCTCCAGAGGCTGATAGTAGAGAGGCAAAGGAACAGGAGGAGCCTGTTCCTAGCACACGTATGAGAAGAGCTGCCAGTAGGCAGGAGCAGATAAAACAGAGAGGACGACTCAGGAGTAGGGCCAAGAGATAATTGGCCCCTCCCATAAGGCTTAAAAGACCAGCAACGGCTCTTGGCCTCTTTGCCAGAAAACAACATTGAGAGAATTGGTTCTTGTTTCATTGTATTCATTTCTTATCGGTCTTCTGCTTCTGAACTTTTGCCAAGAAAAGCCTTTGGCAGTTTGCCTAATTATCCCAAGGTCGGTGATAAACTGAGGAATGGTGTTTTGAAGAATTTGCTTTAATTTAGTTTGGACTACACTGAGAATGAGTTAATTCTCAGCTGTTCTAATAAAGTCTGCTTGTTTTCGAACTGTTTGTATTTAATACTAACTACTTGAGCCTGAGTCACAACACTTTGTTCCTGAGTCATTTTGAGAGAACAGTCAATTCCTCTGTATTATAACATTTTATGTTACATAAAACCTAATCAAAATGAACAATCAGAAAGAGCCTTGGTAGCACAGTGAACTAATGCATTGTTATTAACATCTGTTGCTTGCAATTACTGCAAGTTCAAATCCCACCAGGCTCAAGGTTGACTCAGCCTTCCATCCTTTCAAAGGTAGGTAAATTGAGGACCCAGATTGTGGGGGCAATAAGCTGACTTTGTATAAATAAACAAGTATTTAAAGTATGAAGGCTATTGCTTAACGCACTGTAAGCCGCCCTGAGTCTCCGGAGAAGGGCAGCATATAAATTAAAGAAAAAATAAATAAATAAATAAATAAATAAATAAATAAATAAATAAATAAATAAATAAATAAATGAGAAACAGAGATGATTCACTAATTAAAAAACAAAACAAAATTATAATATATGCAAATGATGACTTCTAAGAAAATAAAAACCACTTAAATTCAATCCTTAGTTTAACACTATATTATAATATTCATTATATTATAAATGTCCATTATTCCTTCTCCCTCCCCAAATTAAGAAGTTTGAACAATCATTGAATCCATATAACATAATTTGATTTTTTTCCCCATTACCTGCAAAACATCTTCCAATTGTAGATTAAATTTTCAGTGTCATTTTTCTTACAAAAGCTGTTAATTTACCCATAGCTGCCAGTTCTGTCACCTTTATTAATTATTATACCATTGTAGGTATTGCAGGTTCCTTCCAGAGCTGACCCACTTTTTTCACATATAAAAGTAAAGTGCCATGTGATTTTTCTTCCAACTCTTTGTCCATAAACCCTAATGCTACAAATATCAGGTCTAAGCTGTATACTAACTTTCAAAAATTTTAATTGAATTATAAATTTTAATCCAATATTACTTTTTCGTAAGCCCACCTAAAAAGTTCTTAGCCATTTTACCCTTCCAGCAAATATTTGGAGATACTTTTTAAATGTAATCCATTATATCTGGAGATAAATACCATCTCTAACATTATTTCGAATACTTCACTTTTTGCATTAAGTCATTTTTTTCTAGCTCACTCCAATTTGATTATAGTCCCCCAGCAAATGGAAATTACTCAGTAAATAGATAAAGGTAAAGGTTTCCCTCACACATATGTGCTAGTCATTCCTGACTCTAGGGAGTGGTGCTCATCTCCGTTTCAAAGCCGAAGGGCCAGCATTGTCCGAAGACGTCTCCGTGGTCATGTGGCCTGCATGACTAAATGCCAAAGGTACACGGAATGCTGTTACCTTCCCACCAAAGGTGGTCCCTATTTTTCTACTTGTATTTTTATGTCCTTTTGAACTGCTAGGCTGGCAGAAGCTGGGACAAGTAACAAGAGCTCACCGCATTACGCATCACTAGGGATTCAAACCGCTGAACTGCCGACCTTTCGATTGACAAGCTCAGCATCTTGGCCACTGAGCCACTGCATCCCTACTCAGTAAATACGTATCCTCAAAAACAAAGATGTTTCTCTTTGGGTGCAAATATTTGCAGTTCAGAAGTGATTAGAAATGTGGGTCAGCACGTCTATTGCTTATAAAAGCCATGAACTGATTGAAATTCTTCATCCCACAACTGCTGAAGTGATTTGAAAAGTTATAAAATTTTTGCTCCATTATTTGCTTGCAAGGAGCAAACATTTACAGATCACATAGATGTGTTCTTGTTTTCTCCTTGATCCAGAGAAATTTGAAGTGACTCACCAACATTCCCCATGAGCGCTGAGGCTGAGGAGCATCAAACTGAAGGCCCTTGTGTTGCCGTGCCAACACAGGAAGTGTGTGCCTGTAATTTATTTATTTATTTATTTATTTATTTATTTATTTATTTATTTATTTATTTATTTATTTATTTATTGAATTTATATTGCCACCTATTCACCCATGGCGACTCAAGGCAGCTTACAGAATAAAAGACCACACTTAAAACAAGAAAAGCTAACAAAGAGAATCAAATAAATTAATATAGTACAGTATAACAAAATCACCCCCCACTTCCTACCCACCCCCACCCCAGTGACAGCAGATCACATGAGCCATTTAATGGGCTCCATCCCGCTCTGGGTTCCCCAGCCCTGCTGGCAGAACCAGGTTTTCAGCACCTTCCAGAAGAATATTAGAGTGGGGTCAATTCTAATTTCTGGGGGAAATGATGTTCCAGAGAGAGGGAGCCACCACAAAGAAGGCCCTTCTTCTGGGTCCCACCAGAATTGTTGAAGAAACTGTCTGAATCTTAAACCAGTAAATGAAAATAAAAGAAATTATAGAAATTATTCCATGTGGTTTGATATTGGTACCTGGTTAAACATAGTGGGCCAGATTATATCTTCTGCAGAAATAGTAAGAACATTTTCAGGGGGAGCCACTGGAGCTATATTTCCAATTTTGATTCGATGAAATGATTGGTTGGGGAAGGTGACCCAGTTGATAACATCAAATCCAGTTGCTAGCTCTCCTCTTTCATCAAAGGAAACCATTTCTCCAGCACTGTTGTTAAATGAAACAGTTCTCAGATACCAATGGAACTGAATGGAAATAATTGAGAGAAAGTTTTAACAATTGGAAATAAGGAGCAAGAATAAAGGAAGGAACTTTCATAAGCTATATGCGATCCTTTTGAAGCACACCAATCAGCAAACATAGTACAAAAATCTATTTTTATTGTTGTAGGGTATGACAACAGAAACCTGAAAGCCTAGTAAACTTTCCCTCTAGCAGAAGTGTTTAACACCACCGACAAAGCAACTACCCTTCAAAAAGACCTTGACTATATGTCAGATTGGTCTAACAAGTGGCAACTTCAAATTTCAACCAACAAATGCTCTGTCTTGCACATTGGCAAAAATAATCAAAACATAAAATACAAATTAGATGGACATGACCTTGTAGATGACCCTCACTCTGTCAAGGACCTTGGAGTACTCATTTCTAAAGATCTAAGTGCCTGAGTCCACTGTAACAACATTGCCAAAAAGGCATTAAGAGTTGTTAACCTAATCTTGCATAGCTTCTTCTCTGGTAATGTTGTACTACTAACTAGAGCATACAAAACATTTGCTACATCAATTCTTTAATACAGCTTATCTGTCTGGAACCCGCACTGCATATCGGACATAAATACAATCGAGAGAGTCCAGAGATATTTTACAAGAAGAGTCCTCCATTCCTCTAACCGCAATAACATACCTTATGCCACCAGACTCCACATTTTGGGCTTAGACAATTTAGAACTACGCCGACTTCAGTCTGACCTAAGCATAGTACATAAAATTATTTGCCACAATGTCCTTCCTGTCAATGACTACTTCAGCTTCAACCACAACAATACACGAGCAAATAATAAATACAAACTCAAGGTAAACCGTTCCAAATTCAATTGCAGAAAATATGACTTCAGTAACAGAATGGTCAATGCCTGGAATGCACTACCTGACTCTGTAGTTTCTTCCCCAAACCCCCAAAACTTTAACCTTAAACTGTCTACTGTTGACCTCACCCCATTCCTAAGAGATCTGTATGGGGCGTGCATAAGAGCACCAGCGTGCTGTCCTAATATTCCTTTTTACTTACTCTTTTCATGTATTCAAATTATGTTTATACTTTTACCTGTTATCTTATATATGCTTGACAAATAAACTTATGACTTTAAAAAATCCCATTTTTCCAGGAATGAATCATCATTTCATTTCCATTAACACTCCGTCTTATTTTTGCATCTTGTCTCAATGGCATCCCTGCACTGCTTGACATTATTTTTAGAATTTCTTTACATTCTCATCATGCAGGAACAAATATTATCATCTATACCAGCTGAAGCAAAAGTGTTAATATAACCATTTGTGAAATTTTGGGTTCTAGTCTATTGTACTGGAATTGCTGTACTAAAAATGCTGTGGATGTCTGCATGGACTAAGAAGAAGGAAGAACAAACAACATTCTTCCTTCTTCTTGCAATCTGCCTATTAATCAGTACTTAATGCTATCCTTATATACTCCATATATATACTTATATACTCCATTGGAACCTGGAATGTAAGATCAATGAATCAAGTGAAGCTGGATGTTGTCAAACAAGAGATGACAAGACTGAAGAGTCTAATGCTGGGAATTATTGAGGGTAAAAGAAGAAGGGGACAACAGAGGATGAGGTGGCTGGATGGAGTCACTGAAGCAGTTGGCATGAGTTTAAATGGACTCTGGAGATGGTAGAGGACAGGAAGGCCTGGAGGAACATTGTCCATGGGGTCGCGATGGGTCGGACATGACTTTGCAACTAACAACAGCAGCAGCAGCAGCAACAATAACAATGCTATCCTTTCTTTCTTTTTTTATGCATCTCATACTCTTCTCCTCACTGTAGAATCAAAATAAAGAACCCAAAGCAAATAATCAAGGAACAGTGCAGGATTTATTGTTAACAGTGTACGATGGAGAAATTCCATCCAGAAACTACTGGAGGGAACTCCCGCAGAGAACTGATATTTTTAGATTTCAAAAAGGCAAAATGATGCATGCATAACTATTCATAAATAATTACATAATAGATCTCAAGTTACGGCCATCCCTTCTGATATTTAAAGAGAACCATGGTCATAGATAGAAGAAACATTTGCATCATAAGATTCAGAGGTTCCTAGGGGAATGTTTTGATAGAAAGATCACAAACTACTGTGGGATTCCTTATATCCTATTAAACAGTCCCATTCACTTGGAAACTGATTTACCCCACACTCCTTCTAAAACTTCTCTTGAATTAACATTTGACATTGCCTCCTTCTCATTGTGCATTGTTGCACCCCATGTTTAGTGTTATCTGGAATTATTATTTGAAGTTCTGACATATCGCTTATGAGTTAGTTCAGCTTCAGAATGCTCTTATTAGCTATACAACTCCAAAACTAGCTGACCATTTATATGGTCAGAGCTCAGGACAGGGGTTGCTCCTCTGTCCTGGTCCTATTAGATCTCTCAGCGGCTTTTGATACCATCGACCATGGTATCATGCTGCAACGGTTGAGGGGGTTAGGAAGAGGGGGCACCATCCTGCGGTGGTTCTCCTCCTTCCTCTCCGACCGTTTGCAGTTTGTGTTGGCAGGGGGGCAGAGGTCGACCTCAAGGCACCTCGCATGGGGAGTGCCGCAATGGTCGGTCCTCTCGCCCCTTCTGTTCAAGCCGCTGGGTGAGATCATCTGTGGTTTTGGGGTGAGAGTCCATCAGTACGCTGATGACACTCAGCTGTACATCTCCACCCCAGACCACCCCAACAATGCCCTTGATGTGATGTCTCGCTGCCTGGAGGCCGTGCAGGTCTGGATGGGGAGAAATAGGCTTAGACTCAACACTTCCAAGACCAAGTGGCTGTGGCTTCCGGCATCCCAATATAGTCAGCTGGTGCCATCGCTGACTATTGGAGGCGAATCCCTGCCTCCCACAGAGAGGGCTCGCAATCTGGGTATCCTCCTGGATGCACGGCTGTCTTTAGAAGAGCATATGACGGCTGTGGCCAGGGGGCTTTTTATCAGGTTTGCCTGATTCGCCAGTTGTAGCCCTTTCTGGACCAAGATGCCTTGCGCACAGTCACTCACGCCCTTGTCACCTCCCGGCTGGATTATTGTAATGCTCTCTACATGGGGCTCCCCTTGAAGAGCACTCGAAGGCTCCAGCTGGTCCAGAATGTGATTGCATGGGTGGTTATGGGCGCAACCCGTGGTGCCCACGTGACACCCCTCCTGTGCAAGCTGCACTGGCTCCCAGTGGTCTTCCAGGTGTGATTCAAGGTGTTGGTTACCACCTTTAAAGTGCTCCATGGTATAGGACCCGGGTACCTTCGAGACCGACTTCTGCCACCAATAGCCTCCCACTGGCCAGTTCGCTCCCACAGAGAGGGTCTCCTCAGGGTGCCATGAGCCAAGTTATGTCGGCTGGCGACACCCAGGGGGAGGGCCTTCTCTGTGGGAGCCCCTGCCCTATGGAATGAACTGCCCCCGGAAATGCGTAAGATCTCTGACCTCCGTGTATTTCGCTGTGCCCTCAAGACCCTGCTGTTCCGCCAGGCCGGGCTATCAATGTAATGAATTTTAAATTGGGTGTTTTAAATTTTTGGGGTTTTAAATCTGAGCCAAAATTATTTAATAATTTTAATTATTTTTAACTGATGTCTGTCTCTGTGCTTTTAATAGATTGTATACCACCCTGAGTTCTTTGGGAGAAGGGCGGTATAGAAATTTATTTATTTATTTATTTATTTATTTATTTATTTATTTATTTATTTATTTATTTATTTATTTATTTATTTATTTATTTATATGACTGGCCTACATCCTACAACATCTTGAATCTCCAAAAACCTATGCAAGGGGATAGGGGAATGTTTTGATCGAACTATCACAAACCACTGTGGGCTACAAGGAAACATTCCTTATGTCTCAGTTTGTCTTTTAAGGGCACTGAACACCAGAACAACTAGACACAAGGACAGTTTTTCTCTGAATGCCATCACTCTGCTTAACAACTAATTCCCGCAACACTGTGAAATAATTTACTAAGACTGTATTACTATTATTCTTCTCTTCCTTACTAGTATCTATCTCTTCCCACTTATTACTATAACCATGTTGCTTGTATCTTTCAATATATATTGTTTTTATTTATTTCCTAGTACAATTTGATAATAACCTTGACTATCACTAAGTACTGTTTATTTATTTATTTATTTATTTATTTATTTATTTATTTATTTATTTATTTATTTATTTATTTATTTATTTATTCAACTTGTATGCCGCATTTCTCCAAAGACTCAAGGTGGCTTACAATGCATTTAAAAACCATATATAAAAACATTAAAAATTAAAACATTAAAAACAATTAAAACCCATTCATGGCCGGATCTCGCCAGATCGCAACAGCGAGATCAACGGCCCCAGGCCTGCCAGAAAAGCCAGGTCTTCACTGCTTTTCGGAAGGCCAATAGGGTGGGGGATGGTCTGGATCTCAGGAGGTAACTGGTTCCAGAGAGCTGGGGCAGCCACAGAGAAGGCCCTCCCCTGTGGGCCCGCCAGCTGGCATTGTTTAGCTGACGGGACCCGGAGGAGACCAACTCTGTGGGATCTTACCAGTCGCTGGGAGCTATGCGGTAGAAGGCGGTCTCGAAGATAACCTGGCCCTGAGCAGGTTATCATTTTTATTCTTGATGAATGTATTTTATTCTCCTTATGTACACTGAGAGCATATACACCTAAGACAAATTCCTTGTGTGCCCAACCACATTTTGCCAATAAAGAATTCTATTCTATTCTTTAAAAAATAAAAAATAGTCCCATTCATTGGGAAATGATTTATCCCATACTGCCCTTGTCTTCCTTCTAAAACTAAGGCAAAAGCTACTCCCCTTTGAATTTCTGACATATCACTTTGATCTCATTAGCTATACAACTCTACAATACTAACTGAACACAGTTATACAATAGTCATTTATATAAAGGGATATTTATATACATTTCATTTTTTACCTGCCATGATTGTTGATTGAGAGTCCTGAGTTCCCAAGCATTTCCTCTTTTTCTGCGTTTAGGTGAAAGCATGGCATGCAGAGCATGGGCCACTGTATAGATAGCATTGTAAATGCTGTAACTTTGCCCACTTATACTAGTTTCAAATAGACATTTGGGAAGGCTCTCCAATGACTCCTCACCAGTGCATTGATTGTCACTGTCCTCATCTAACCCAGCATTTGGGAAAGAACATTCAAATGCATGTTCCCAAAACACTCTTGTCAAACTATCCTCTTCTTCAGAAGAAGACTTTCTCACCTGAATAAATTTCTTAAACCCTAATATTTCCTTTGAGGAAACTACCAATGATAGTGCACCATGGATGAAATCCAGGCTCCTGTATCTTTGAAAGGGGATTGATGTGAATTCCATCTGTGCTGGCATGACCCAAACTTTATCTTTTCTCTTCATTGGCATGTCCACATATTCTGAAATGTATGGCAACATTCTCAAGACAGTCATGTCCTCATTCTCACAATATATGATCACAACATTGGCAGTACTTCTCATAATAACCTCGTATATCGTAAAATAGCCAGTAAGATGAACCTCAATGTCATTGGTAACGGGTTCCTTTGGTATTTCTTTTATGAAGTCAAAACAGATGCCTTTCGTAGAAAACATATCAAGCCTATTCTGTATAAAACTCTTTCCTCTTTCAGGATTTTGTATAATGAGGCCAATCCATTTCCACTGAAAGTGAAGCAACAACTGGATGATCCCCATAATTTGAAGATCTTCATTGGGAAATAATTGATGGAAAAAAGCAGCTTGCATATTGTCATCCATCTCTGTAGCTGAACCATATATGAGCTAAGAAAAATGAAGAAACTGGAGGATAAATTTCCAATTCAAAGTACTTGTATCTATTGTTAAGGAAGTGTATTGATACAAATATTAATATAGTTTTTTGAAAGAACAGCAGAATTTGCACATGCTGATATAATTTTTATGTAAATGGATTCTTTTTCTTTTAACACAGTACAATTTTAAAGCTTCAGAAACGTATGAATTTAAGGATGCAAATGTACCGTTGCATTATGCTATACTTAAAACTTGTGATACAATCTGGGTCAGTCACTGGGACCAGAGGTTTAATCTTCCTTTAATCTTCCTTTATTTTGAAGATTTCTGAGAGTAACCACATTCATAATCTAGATAAAATTTTGGAATAGAAATTAAACAAAATCAAACACATTGTCATCCTTATATTTCACATACTGTATAGTAGTTGGATATGTAAACTAGAAGCTAACATTATATTCGGCCAACTAAAAATCTGAACCTGTTTTACATTTTTGTGAATAAATATATTCCTTCACGAAATTAACTTTTAACTAGAATGAGAAATTCAAGATGGCCTATGCTGCACTATAAAATGATATGCTCCATTTTATATCCATGTGTTCTCACATAAAAAAGGAATATCTGTACATTATATTTGGGCTAGATCTACATTTCATTACACTTAGATGGAGCAAATTCCCAGATGAATTTATTACATCATTTTTATTTCTATTTCGTATGCACAAGCCACAAATGTTCGTATAAATGGATTGTTGGAAGGACTTGATTTTTTTCTTTCTTTCTGGGATGGCTCTTACCTGTGGGATCTTGTAAATGCTCAGAATATTTGACATGAACTGACCAATGTAACCATTATGTCCTGCAATCACAGATATTACATTGTCCTTAAAATCACACTTGTAGTTTGGGATGAACCTTCCCTTTGTAGAGATAAGTTCCATGGAAGCCAGATAGATCCATCTTGCCAGGGCATAGCTATTGGAGATATGGATACCGAGGGTGATGTTAGGCAAAATCCTGGAATTCTCATTGATTTCTTTGATTGCAAATTCCAAAGCCAAAATGTGCTGGTAGTTTTGCATATACAATCTGAAATGAGTATTAGAGCATCTGTTCACAGAGTTGGAATTGGCTGCATCCTAATTTATGTTTTCTATTTTTGCATTTTGCTAGTCTCCAGACAAAGGGCAAAGTTAAATAACAATAGATATAAATGTCTTACTGAAATACCTGGGCTGTAACACTCCACTTCCTTCTATCCATCTGAAATAGCCCTAAATACTGGGATACATTTAGAAGATTGAATTGGAAAATAGAATAATTGTTAATAATTACAGAAGGTTTCTTTAATTTAGGGATCTAATGTTGTTTCTATCTCCTACTCTAATATTCTACTCCACCATTTCCTGCTCTTCTTCCTCTTCCTTCTTTAATGAGATGCCAATGCTGACGTTTTTTTGTACATTGCCTAGTTATTGCCACATGAAAAAGGAATGTACTGAAATTAAATTATTATCTGCCCAAATGATATCAAGGAGGGGGTTGTAAGCTATCTAAATAAAAACATATTGAAAAATAGTTTTTGTAATAGAAATCTGACAATAATTTAGTAATAATATAAATTGTTTCAACTCCTACCCTCAAAATGATGCTATTGAGCACTGCACATCAGAACAACTAGACCCAAGAACAGGTTTTTCCCGAATGCCATCACTCTGCTAAACAAATAATTCCCTCAACACTGTGAAACTATTCACTAAGTCTGCATTACTATTACTATTAAACTTCTCATCATTCCTATCATCCATCTCCTCCCACTTATGACTATATGACTGTAACTTGTTGCTATATCCTTACGATTTATATTGATTGCTTCCTAATATGATTTGATTGCTTATTTGTACCCTATGACTATTATTAAGTGTGGTACCTTATAATTCTTAACGAAAGTATCTTTTCTTTTTATGTACACTGAGAGCGTATGCACCAAAGACAAATTCCTTGTGTGTCCAATCACACTTGGCCAATAAAGAATTCTATCATCTATCTATTTATCTATCTATCTATCTATCTATCTATCTATCTATCTATCTATCTATCTATCTATCTATCTATCTATCATCTATCTTAAGGAGAGAGAGAAATAATCAAGCAGCAAAGGCAACCCAAAATTTATCCCTCATTCTAATCCAATCATGCTACAAATTTTAACTATTTCTGTATTGCATTGCTTAAAACTAAGAATTACATACATGAAATCATCCACTAGTTCCTTTGATGGATTTCTTGTGAATGTTACTTTTTCAGACATCATGTAAATTAGACAGGAAATGCCTGCCATGACCAAATCTTCTGAATGATATTGCTTGTACTTAATAAGAGGCTGGTTTCCTACAGAACATCTATGAAGAGGTGTGTCAGATTCTACGTACAAGGACAATATTGTACAGATGCAAAGAATAATATCTTGCAGACCAATCCATCTCTCAGCCATCTGTTTATTCCATTAGTCATTTGAAGTAGGACAATCTAATTACATTATTCCATGAGGCTACTTAAAAGTTGGAGGTGTAAGTGTTTTAAAAGTCAGTATCAAAGGTCTTTGTTCTCCAGCTGTACCCTTGGAGGGGGGGGCAGAATATTATGTTTTTTATTGCTATTGAAATACATTACTTTTAATATTTTCTGTAACTGCAAGGTTGAAAATAATAATGCATAATTGATAATAATTGTACATGCTCAGGTGCATAAACTAATTTGTGACATGCAGGGAATTGTACTGTATGGAATTAAGGACAAAATAACAGTGGCAGGAGGAAGAAAGAACTAAATGATATAAATAAAAAGTTTTCTTCTTCAGTATCTGTTTTTTTTCCAAGTGAGAAAACAGTTGAATTCAAATGGAAATTTCAATCATGATTACAACAACAATTTATTATTACAGTCTTAGACCAGTGACCAGAACAAATACAAGCACTCAGTATATATACACTTTTTAAAAAAATTTGATTTATATGCCACCCTTCTCCGGACACTCAGGGCGGCTTACAATGAGTTAAGCAATAGCCTTCATACTTTTGTATATTTATACAAAGTCAGTTTATTGCCCCCACAAACTGGGTCCTCATTTAACCTACCTTAGAAAGGATGGAAGGCTGAATCAACCTTGAGCCTGGTGAGATTCAAACTTACAGTAATTGCAGACAGCTGGTGTTAATCACAATGCTTAAAAATTCTAGTATAAAATAATAAATAACAACTAAAACCTATAATAAAATCCAGTGTCAATTCCAAGTGAGAAAACAGTTGAATTGAAATGGAAATTTCAATCATGATTAATTAAACAACAAATAAAATTAAATTGTTTTAAATGAAATTTAGATCTCACTGTTAAGGAGCATCTTTCCCTTCAGATATTTTACAATAAAATAATCAATGTAGGGGTATTGTATGCATTTTGTTTGATATGCCTATCAAGTCAATGTGCTTATTTGGGGCACACCCAAAAGCATTTTTCCAAGAGGAAACTGGATTTTCTTGTTTCTGTCCTTGAAATTATTTCAGTTCTCATCCAAGAAGCTTCTTCAGTTCAGGGGTCTTGGTGGTTCCTTGATTAGGCTGTTACCTTGTTTGTCTGAATTAGTAATTCCTTGATTGGTGTATTGTTTACCTGATTATTGGATAGTGTTAATCTTGGTGTTAATCTCTGCTCATCTGGATATTGATTGGTGGTGAGGAAGTGTTTTGGTCTTTTTGTTTCCAATTTGGCTTTTTGATTATCTCTTTTGAATGGTATGTCTCTGGTGCTGAGAGTTTCTCAGCTGTTACAAAATTTTCATCATATGTTCTTACTGCTAGTTGGTGTTCATGGATGTTTGTTCTAAATAGTGGCTATTACCATCCTTACAGTGTATGTTGTAGATGACTCCTGTTTCTCCTTCTGGGACTACTGAATTGTTGCTTTACTTAGGGTGCTTTTGTAGACTTTAGTTGATTTAATGCTATGGTGATGCCATAGTTTAATGCTATGGATTAAACTATGCATCTCCATTTCAAAGCCGATGAGCCAGTGCTGTCCAAATACATCTCCGTGGCCATTTGGCCAGCATGACTAAATGCCAAAGGTGCATGGAATGCTGTTACCTTCCCACCAAAGGTGGCCCCTATTTTTCTACTTGCATTTTTTATGGGACAAGTAACGGGAGCTCATCCCATTATACGACACTAGGGATTTGAACTGCTGAATCTTTCGATCGACAAGCTCAGCATCTTAGTCACTGAGCCACCAAGTCCCTGGTGCTCAAATAGGTGGAAAAAATGATATCCAGATACTGCAAAAGTCCAACATACTGAAGGTGCAAGGAAAGCTATTGTGAAACTGATAGCAGTTAAGAAACCCATAAAACCAAGGGGAGTATAAAACATGATGCCTGAACCTTCATTATGTTCCAAAACAATTTCTTCAGCCATAGACTACATGTCTGAATGGGGGAATGGGGGAGAAATTGCCAGCCACACACCCCTAATGGTGGCTTGCACTAGAGAGCAAGAAAGAACAATTTACGGACCTTCTCTGTTGCCTTCTCTATCCACTTCCTTAGAGTCTTGCAAAAAAAAAACAAAAAAAAAAAAAACAAAGTGGAACAAGAACAAGGCCACCTTTTACTGGTCTACAATAGAATGTGTCCTCACTCAGTGCATTATGGTGTGGTATGCTGGCTTGACAGCCACGGATAGAAAGACATTACAGAGGGTTGTGAGTACAGCACAAAACATTGTCAGTTGTCCCCTGATATCACTAGATGACATTGCTAGGGCTCGCTGCCTTAGAAGAGTGAGGAAAATCCTCAGGGATGACTCACACGCTGGTCAGCACTTCTTTATTCTCCTACCATCAGGAAGAAGATATAGAAGTATAGGCAGCTACACAAACAGGCTTGAAGAACAGTTTTTATCCGTGAGCTGTCAGACTCGTAAATGAAAAATAACCACAACAACATAGTACGATTGACTTGTGGGGCCAACACAACTTGCAATAAATTCACATGATGCAATAGGACTGGGTGTTTGTTAGCAGGATTCAGAGGGATTTTCTGTCTTTCACTGTGAGTTGTATTGTGTTGGGGGAGGGGGTGCACAAAGGGAGTCTCAACCAATCTCATAGTACACATGTTGTACTCTGACAATAAAGGTTTCAATTTGAATTTGACTAGGCTAGAAACCAGGAGCCTGCAAATTCTAGTTCACCTTAAGTATAAAGCCAGCTGAGTGACTCTGGCCAGTCTTTTTTCCCAGCTTTAAGAAACAGGCAATGAAAATTCACTTCTGGAAAACCTTTCCACATACATGCTACGCACACATACATACATTCACACAAACACAATAATGGCTTCAATAATTTTAAAATGTAAGCAGGAATGCTGCAGTATATAATCTGCCCTTGTCACCTCCCGACTGGACTACTGCAATGCTCTCTACATGGGGCTCCCCTTGAAAAGCACCCGGAGGCTCCAACTGGTCCAGAATGCGGCCGCGCAGGTGGTTATGGGTGCAACTCATTGTGCCCACGTGACAACCCTCCTGCGTGAGCTGCACTGGCTCCCAGTGGTCTTCCGGGTGCGATTCAAGGTGTTGGTTACCCCCTTTAAAGCGCTCCATGGCATTGGACCTGGATACCTTCGAGACCGTCTTCTGCCACCAGTAGCCTCCCACCGGCCAGTTCGCTCCCACAGAGAGGGTCTCCTCAGGGTGCCATCGGCCAAATTATGTTGGCTGGCGACACCCAGGGGGACGGCCTTCTCTGTGGGAGCCCCTGCCCTTTGGAATGATCGGCCCCCAGAAATTCGTAAAATCTCTGATCTCCGTGTGTTTCGCTGTCCCCTCAAAACCATGTTGTTCCGCCAGGCTGGGCTATCAATGTAAAGATTTTTAATTGGTTTTAAATGGGATTTTAAATTTGGGGTTTTACAAATTGGGCCTATTATTTAATAATTTTAATTATTTTTAAATTTTGTCTGTCTTTGTGTTTTTAATTAGGCTGTACACCACCCTGAGTCCTTCAGGAGAAGGGTGGTATAGAAATAAAATAAATAAATAAATAAATAAATAAATAAATAAATAAATAAATAAATAAATAAATAAATAAATACATATTTTTTTTCTACCATGCTGATGGCTTCCAGTGTGACTCAAAAAAATTGCCAAACTCTTTGAATTTAATATTCCTGCATAAATATGATCTAAATATCCTTTTTCCACACATCCTAAAACTAGATAAAGAGAATCCAATTAAACACACAAGTAAAAAAAAAAACATTATGCTTTTTAATTGATTTAAGGAAAGACAAACAATGTTCAAAGAAAGGATTCAAGGAAAGATAAATAATTTAAGGAAAAAATATTAAATGACCAACATGCTATAAACAACATAAAGTATTTAACTTCATTCAAAATGCCTAGTAAACATTTTAATTAATTTTATTTCTGTAGTAGTCGATCCTTTTTATTAAAATCAGGCCTCAGAATAATGATGTAACATTTGGGGGAAAAGATGCAGCCCAGTAATCCAGCTGCTGAAGCCAAAATGGAGAAGATCTCCACAGCCACCATGTACTTCCCCTTGGTGCTCAAATAGGTGGGAACAAATGATAACCAGACACTACAAACAACTAGCATGCTGAAGGTGATAAATTTGGCTTCATTAAAGCTATCAGGTAAATTTCTAGCTAGGAAAGCCACTATGAAACTGGTAGCTGTCAAGAACCCCATAATACCAAGGACAATATAAAACATAGTGGTTGAACCTTCATTACATTGCAGAATAATTTCTTCAACCACTGAATGTGTGTCAGAATCTGGAAATGGGGAGAAATTGCCAGCCATACCACACAAATCGTGAATTGTGCCAGGGAGCAAGAAAGGACAATTGTATTGCCTTGTCTTTTTCCCACTCATTTCTTCAATTTGGAGCCTGGCTTGGTGGCCATGAAAGCAAGAACCACTATGGTTGTTTTCCCCAATATGCAAGAAAGTGCTACAGAGAAGATAATGCCAAAAGCAGTTTGTCTCAAGAGACATTTTACTTGGTCAGGTTGTCCAATGAACAGCAAAGTGCAAAGGAAGGAGAGGAGGAGTGCAATGAGAAGGGTATAAGTGAAGTTCCTGTTGTTGGCTTTGACAATGGGGGTGCCCTGGTGTTTAATGAAGATCCCCAGAATTAAAGCTGAAATGAAAGACAAGGAGACTGCAATAATCCCCAAAGAAATCCCCAAAGGCTCTTGATAATTTAATTATTGTATGCTTTTTTGAAAGCAACTATCCAGGTCTTTCCTTGGATATTGGTCCTCTGGACATGAGAAGCAATCATCTGAATCTAAAAATAAAACAAATGCTTGTTCATAGAAACATTATTAATTTTAACCATAAAAGGATTAGATGAAGTTAATCCATTAAAATCCTATGATTCATTTAATCTATAAATCTGGACAAATAAAATGAATCCCTTCTCCTTTTGCCTTTAATCTTTCCCAACATCAGGGTCTTTTCCAATGATCCCTCTCTTCTCATTCGGTGGCCAAAGTATTTGAGCTTCAGTTTTGGTATCTGTCCTTCCAAAGAACAGTCAGGATTGATTTCCTTTAGGATTGACTGATTGACTGTGGTCCAAGGAACTCTCAAAAGTCTTCTCTAACACTATAATTTGAAAGCATAAATTCTTTGGCCCTCAGCCTTCCTTATGATCCAACTCTCACAGTCATACATTATTATTGAGAAAGCCATTGCCTTCACAATTTAAGAAACCAGGGAAGGTTTTTTCTGAGATGTTTGCCATGCTCCCATTGCTTCTGTATTTTTTTAATCTGACCATTGCATAGTCTGTGGCTATTCATTCTGTTGCCCTAAATTCTTCGCACATACATTTTCCTTC
This sequence comes from Pituophis catenifer annectens, assembly GCF_029215685.1. Lineage (NCBI taxonomy): Eukaryota > Metazoa > Chordata > Lepidosauria > Squamata > Colubridae > Pituophis > Pituophis catenifer. The sequence goes on along the minus strand of NW_027256895.1, from coordinate 18,322,515 downwards.
TAAACTTTTTCTAAAGACTATTTTAGTACAAATTACAATTTATAATGTGCTGCTGTTCTTATTTTTAAAAAGCTCTTGTGTAGCTGTCTCTAAAGATGATTAGGGGTCTGGAGGCTAAAACCTATGAAGAGTGGTATGAACTGGGTATATCTAGTTTAATGAAAAGAAGGTCTAGGGGAGACATGATAGCAGTGTTCCAATATCTCAGGGGCTGCCACAAAGAAGAGGGAGTCAAGCTATTCTCCAAAGCATCTGAGGGTGGAAGCAATAGGTGGAAACTAATCAAGGAGAGAAGCAACTTAGAACTAAGGAGAATTTTCCTGCCAGTTAGAACAATTATTCTAATACATTGGAAGGGCCTGGTGGCTCAGCAGACTAAAAGCATTGTGATTAACACCAGCTATCTGCAATTACTGTAAGTTCAAATCTCACCAGGCTCAAGGTTGACTCAGCCTTCCATCCTTTCTAAGGTAGGTAAAATGAGGACTCAGTTTGTGGGGGCAATAAGCTGACTTTGTATAAATATACAAAAGTATGAAGGCTTTTGCTTAACGTATTGTAAGTCACCCTGAGTCTCCGGAGAAGGGCGGCATATAAATCAAATTAAAAAAAATAATAATTAGTGAAACAATTTGCCTCCAGAAGTTGTGAATGCTCCAACACTGGAAGTTTTTAAGAAAATGTTGGATAACCATTTGTCTGAAATGATGTTGGGTTTCCTGCCTAGGCAGGGGGTTGGACTAGAAGACCTCCAAGGTCCCTTCCAACTCTGTTATTCTATTTCTATTTCTAAATTGAAACATATCACCATGTTAAAATATTTAACAAATAGAGAGAAACTGTATACAATAGGAAGTAAGAACAAAATCTGAGTAGAAACCAGTGGCAAAACATTAACATAATTGCAAAAAAATGGCATGGATAAAAAATTACTAGGAATTGGGTCTGATGTAAAATTGTAGGAAGATACAAAGGAAGCATTCAGAATATTCCACTAACAAATCTTGTTTTCTTACAACACTTTCTTTTCCAGGAAAACATAAGAAAGAATAATCTGAATCCAATGATCCTTAAGAAAGGTAACCTTTTTTATGGTAAACACATTGCCTTTGTCATCTACTGCCTCTAGCGCTGAACTAGGAACAATTACTGAAAACTGAACTATATAGCATGATGCAAAACTCAAGATTGCAATTACTGTAATATTTATTAAAGAATCCATATTTTCCTTCTCTTACCAATTTGGTTAGCAATTTTCCCTTCTGGACACAGCGCACAGTCGTATCAGCAAGATAATTTCCCTTCTACTTTTATCTTGTTATAGCCTAAGTGACATTTGTCATTACATATGGAAAGAGGCCATGCCTGTTAATAAAAAAAAAATTTTTGGAATTCTTTCACATAAATAAATGATATTTGGGGATTGTTCTTTTCTTTGCCTATATAAATAAAATATTTGCATGCAAATACAACACTGAAAACACATTTTCCAGTTTTCTTTCTTTCTTTTTTAAGATTTGCCACTGAATCTGTAGGAAGTTAGCACCCACCCCTTTCCTGGAAGAGTGAAATATTTTAGGAAATATGAAAAAGGCAGAATATTATATTTCCCTGGGAGAAGCATGTTTTACAGACAAAGCAGCTCCCACCTTCCTGCCCCCCACCCTTTGTTAATGGGACAGAGGCAGAAACCCAATCCTTTGTCAAAGGACATTTGCAACACAATAGCAACAGAAACTAATACAATGGGACCCATCTAGATAGAGGCTCACCACATGGCACCTGGGAAGATTGCATCAGCCAGCAAGACCCCCACCCCCTGGAATTGATGTTTCTTCCAACAGAATCCTTTAACCGTTATCTCACAGATGTTATACTAAAATGTTTCATCAATGAATGGGACAATCCATATTTAAGTTGATTTCCATACAAGGAAGAGCAAGTGTGAACTTAATCTGATACTGTAAATTGGAAATATATTTTAAAAGAAACTTGTGACTGGGTTCTACTCTTACTAGAATATTTTCTAGATATAGTGCATTGTAATTGTTGGAAGAAACATCCTTCTAGGTTCTGCTCCAAGTGGGGAAACAGACACTGGAAACATGGAGATTGCTTGGAAAGATGGTTTAATGATGGACAGGATCACATGGCTTGAATTCCTGAACAGAAAAGGGGCAGATACAGAAAATCCTTGGGTTTTTATGCTCTCTCTGGCTCTGCATTTCTTGGGGCCCCAAAAGAGTATCCTGATTGGTTGTCAGACTCCCAGGGGGTGGGGGCCTTGCTGGCTGATGGTCACATGTGCTTCCCAGGTCACATGTGGTGAGTTTCTGCTGCTATTGTGTAGAGGGCTAATCCTATCTTTGGCAATTTCTACTATGGCTCTGCCTGAAGGAGGCAGATCTTTGTTATATAGAATAGACTGGCCCATGTTGTGGCCCCGCCCTCTGAGCCTGTCCCATCAGAGGAAGAAAGCTCCGAGCATGAGGAAGAGGAGTCAGCCAGGCCTCCCTCTCCAGGCCCCTCCCCTCTGGCATTGTCTCAGGTGCCGGCCGAGGGAGAGGAGATCAGTAGGGAGACTGGTGGCTCGGATCAGAGTGACGAAGAAACATCATTCCTGGACGCACGCCTCCGAAGGAGTGATAAACGTTTGCAGCAGCTTAGGAGGCGCGCTAGGGATTAGAACTGAGTCACTGGACCACACCCCAGAGACTATATAATAGAGGGTGGTGGTCAGGGATCCTTGTGATGAACAAAGCAAACCTTGGATAGTCACTAAAGCCTCGTCCGGAATTGCTGAGAAAGATTTCTTGTTGTTGGACATTTGGACTCTTGAGTATTTAATCTTTCTGTTTTACTGTGAAAATAAAGGCACTTGGCAGACGGTGTGTCTATTGCTGCCAAGTGGGAGATAAAGAAACTGGGTGCGTTCCAAAGTGTTTCCTTAACCCTCGGCTGGCTGTGTTTGTGTGTGTGTGGGTACGGGGACAGAACATCTTGTTTGTCACCACATACTCCATCGTTAACCCACGATGGACCAACAGCTGCAGCAGCAGATACAGCAGATGCTGGAAGCCAATCAGCTTCTGCAACAGCAAGTAGCACAGCTAACTGCCCAACTTGCCTTGGGAAATGCTCCTGCAGCTCCCCCTCCTCCCCCTCCCCGTCCAAGATGCCCAGTGAACGTGCCAGATAGGTTTTCTGGGCAGCAGGAGATGTTTCCGGCCTTCTTGGGACAATGCCAACTGTTCATGGCGATGAGGCCGGAGGATTTTCCGGATGACCGGGCTCGGGTAGCATTTGTTATCAACTCCCTCTCTGGCACTGCCGCCTGATGGGCCACGCCCCTGTTGTTGCAAGATAGCCCCTTGCTCCTGGACTTTCAGGGCTTTTTACAACACCTGCGCACCATGCTTGAGGACCCTCTCCGGGTGCAGACGGCAGCGAGGCGCATCAAGGACCTCCGCCAAGGCAAGCGCCCCCTGCAGGACTATATTGCAGAGTTCCAACTGCTAGGCCAGGATTCGGCTTGGAATGAGGTGGCGCTGATGGACGCCTTCCAGGACGGCCTTTCCGACGAGTTGCAGGACGAGCTGGTTCGTGTGGAGGCGCCACCGACCCTCGATGCGCTGGTGACCCAATGCCTGCGCATCGACGCCCGCCTGCAACGGCGACGGCCCCGTCGGGCTCTTCCGGAACTACCGACAGCGTCAGCACCCCTGCGTTTCGCACCAACAGCGCTCCGGACCGCACAGCGTTTTGTGGCGACGGCTGAGGAGCCCATGGAGCTCAGAGCAGCCAGACCTCAACTGACGGCCCAGGAGCGGATGCAGAGACATCAAGGGGGGTTGTGCCTCTATTGTGGCGAGGCGGGACATTTTGCCGCCTCGTGTCCCCGGAAGCGGAGTGGACCGCTCAAGCCTGTTCCGGAGTCTCGGCATGACCAGCCGGGAAACGGGCCAGGCCTGGCCTAGGGGAAACTCTGGGTCAGGCACGTGACCATGCCCCGCCGGAGTCGGCGGCTGTGGACTGTGAGCCCCCTCGGCACCTGATTTTGAACACCTGGGTCTTGTTGGCTAACCGGTCGGAGGGGCTCCAGGCGCACGCGCTGGTGGACTCGGGGGCCACCACGAACTTTATGGACCAGGCCTTTGTGGCCCATTACAAAGTCCCCTTGGTTCCAGTGGACCCTCCGTTGAGGGTCAAAACTATAGATGGGCGGGAACTCATGGCGGGGCCCATCAAATCCGCTACCCAGCCCTTGCGCCTCGCCATTGGGAACCACGAGGAGGCGATCCAGTTTTACGTAACGGCGGATCTGCACTTTCCCTTGGTCCTGGGGATGGCCTGGCTTCGGGCGCATGACCCTCAGGTGGCGTGGTCAAGAAACGCCATCTCGTTCCAGAGCCTGCAGTGTGTCGACCACCTTCGCCACACCTGCGCCGGCCAGGATGTCTCTGCCCCAAACGTCTCCTTGCCTCCGGAGCTGACGCCCTTCGTTGACGTGTTCAGCGAGAAGGAGGCGGACCGCTTGCCCCCGCACCGACCCTACGACTGTGCGGTGGACCTAATGCCCAACGCGCCCCTGCCTTCGGGATGCCTGTACTCCATGTCGGAGCCCGAGCTGGCTGCCTTACGGGACTTTCTGGAAAAGAACCTGGCCCGTGGGTTCATCCGGCCTTCGACCTCCCCGCTCTCGGCCTCGGTCCTCTTCGTTAAAAAGAAGACGGGGGACTTGCGCCTGTGTTGCGACTACCGGCGCTTGAACGCCATCACAGTGCGAAATCGCTACCCCCTTCCGCTGATCCCGGAGCTGATGGAGAGGTTGCTGGAGGCCTCGATCTTCACTAAGCTCAATCTCCGAGGGGCCTACAACCTGGTGCTCGTGCGAGAGGGGGATGAGTGGAAGACGGCGTTCGGCACTCGGTACGGACACTTCGAGTATACCATCATGCCGTTCGGATTGACCAACGCCCCCGCAGTCTTCCAGCACTTGATGAACGACGTGTTCCGGGACATGCTGGATCGGTTCATGGTGATCTACTTGGATGACATTTTGATCTATTCCCGGACCCCGGAAAGTCACCTCCAGCATGTCCGCCAGGTCCTGCAGCGCCTGCGGAAGCACCAGCACTATGCAAAGTTGGAGAAATGCTACTTCTTCCAGACTTCCATAGAGTTCCTCGGGCACATCATCACCCCCGAGGGCATCGCGATGGACCCGCGCAAGGTGGAGGCCTTGCGCAGTTGGGAACCCCCGCGTCAGGTGAAGGACGTCCAGCGTCTGTTGGCATTCGCCAACTACTATTGGACCTTCATCCCAGGCTTCGCCACCCTGACCTTGCCGTTGACCCAGCTCCTTCGGAAGAAGGTCCCGTTCCAGTGGGGGCCCCCGCAGCAGCAGGCCTTCGAGGTCCTCAAGCAGGCCTTCCTCACGGAGTCAGTCCTGAGGCACCCCAATCCACACCGTCCGTTTGTGGTGGAGACGGACGCGTCCAACGTGGCGATTGGGGCGGTGCTGCTACAGGCTCCGGTGGATGGCGGCACTCTTTTTCCCTGCGCATACCACTCCCGGAAACTCAGCCCTTCCGAGCGCAACTACACCATCTGGGAAAAGGAGTTGCTGGCCATCAAGGCCGCGTTCGAGGCTTGGCGACATCACCTCGAGGGGGCCCGACACCAGGTGGAGGTGTGGACGGACCATCGGAACCTGGAGCACCTCACCACGGCCAGGAAGTTGAACCAGCGGCAGATCCGGTGGTCGTTGTTTTTCACCCGGTTCAACTTCCACGTCACATACATTCCGAGCAACCTCAACCAGAGGGTGGATGCGCTATCCCATAAGCCGGAATACTTTTGCCCCAAGGACTCCCTTCCCCCCCGGACGGTGCTGCCAGCGGACTCCTTGGCCATGGTCCAGGAACCGGTGGACCTGCGGGCTCAGGTGCTGGAAGCGCAGCGACGGGACGACTGGTCACAGCAGCGGAGAGTGGACGTCGGCCCCGCGTCCCCATGGACCGTGGAGGAGGGCTTGCTCAGACACCGGGGTCCGCTGTACGTGCCCACGAGTCTGCTCCGAGCCCTCATCATGAACCAGTGCCATGACAATCCCGCGGCGGGGCACTTCGGCTTCTTTAAGACTTTGAACTTGGTGACGTGGACTTTTTGGTGGCCTCGGGTACGGCACGATGTGCACGCCTACATGACGTCCTGTGTGACGTGCCGACAGGCCAAAGCCGCGTCCGGCCCCCCTCCTGGACTCCTCCAGCCGCTGCCGACACCGGAGAGACCGTGGGGAGCCATCTCCATGGACTTCCTGACAGACCTGCCCCTGTCCACTACGTACACGACCATCCTCGTGGTGGTGGATGCGCTCACGAAGATGGCACATTTCATCCCGTGCCGCGGCCTGCCCTCGGCCCACACCACGGCTCGCCTGTTCCTGCAGCATATCTTCTGCTTCCACGGCCTGCCGGACCGGGTGGTTTCGGACCGCGGGGCCCAGTTCACGGCCCACTTCTGGAAAAGCCTGATGGCCGTGCTGGAGGTGCAGGTGTGCCTGTCGTCATCGCACCATCAGGAGACTGACGGGGGCACGGAGAAGGTCATCGGCATACTGGAGCAGTACCTCCGCTGTTTTGTCAACCAGCAGCAGGACAACTGGGCCGAGTACCTTCCCCTGGCGGAGTTCGCTTTTAATAACTCCCAACACACCTCCACCCAGATGACCCCGTTCCATGCCAACATCGGATACCATGCACGGCTTTTCCCGTTGACCATCATGGACTCCCCTGTTCCCGAGACCCAGGACTTCCTCTCAGAGCTGCAGACGGTGCAGCAACTGGTGCAGCGGCAGCTGATCCGGGCAAAAGAGGATTATAAACGGTTCACCGATTGCGCCCGCTGGGCGACGCCACTGCTGGAAGTAGGAGATCGGGTGTGGTTGTCCACAAAACACCTCCCCACAGACCGGCCGGTGAGGAAACTGGCCCAACGCTTTATCGGTCCCTTCCCTATCGAGGCGGTCATCAATCCGGTGGCCTACCAGTTGACTCTACCCCACTCCATGCGGCTCCACCCTGTTTTTCATCGGTCCCTCCTGGTCCCTGAGGCCCCCGCGAGCCATCTCCGCCGCCAACGCCTGCCCCCCCCAGCCGCAGCCAACAAGGATGATGCCTCGACGTACGAGGTGGACAGTATCTGGGACTCCCGTTGGCTGAAGGGGCGCTTCCAATACCTCATCGCCTGGAAGGGGTACGGGCCCGAGGATTTCACCTGGGTGGACGTGTCTGCCGTTCCGGCCCCTGACTTGGTGCGGGCTTTCCATGAACAGTTCCCGTCCCAACCCCATCCCGACCGTCAGACCCGGGGGAAGGGCCCTGTGGTGGGGGATAGTGTTGTGGCCCCGCCCTCTGAGCCTGTCCCATCGGAGGAAGAAAGCTCCGAGCATGAAGAAGAGGAGTCAGCCAGGCCTCCCTCTCCAGGCCCCTCCCCTCTGGCATTGTCTCAGGTGCCGGCTGAGGGAGAGGAGATCAGTAGGGAGACAGGTGGCTCGGATCAGAGTGACGAAGAAACATCATTCCTGGATGCACGCCTCCGAAGGCGTGATAAACGTTTGCAGCAGTTTAGGAGGCGTGCTAGGGATTAGAACTGAGTCACTGGACCACACCCCAGAGACTATATAATAGAGGGTGGTGGTCAGGGATCCTTGTGACGAACAAAGCAAACCTTGGATAGTCACTAAAGCCTCGTCCGGAATTGCTGAGAAAGATTTCTTGTTGTCGGACATTTGGACTCTTGAGTATTTAATCTTTCTGTTTTACTGTGAAAATAAAGGCACTTGGCAGACGGTGTGTCTATTGCTGCCAAGTGGGAGATAAAGAAACTGGGTGCGTTCCAAAGTGTTTCCTTAACCCTCGGCTGGCTGTGTTTGTGTGTGTGTGGGTACGGGGACAGAACAGCCCAGGCCTTAATGGCCCATTGACAAAGGGTGGGGGGCAGGAAGGTGAGAGCTGCTTTGTCTGTAAAATATGCTTCTCATATTTCTCATCCAGGGAAATATAATATTCTGCCTTTTTCATATTTCCTAAAATATTTCACTCTTCCAGGAAAGGGGTGGGTGCTAACTTCCTACAGTAATGAAGTTCACGCAGAATCAGTGATTGTGATGCTTAGCAAACTCAATTTTTAGTGCAGTCGTTTAGGTCATCCTGGTTAGGTTTATCATGTGTGACTATATCCTATGTGGGGCCTGCTATAAAAAGACAAAGATTTCTCCTTTCTAGTTGGGTCTGATTCTAGAAAGTGGTGCTCATCTCCATTTCCTAGCCAAGAGAACCAGTATTGCCAAACACATTTCCATGGTCATGTGGCCAGCATGACTATATGCCAAGGTGCATGGATACAACCAGTGGTGAGATTCAGCCAGTTCAGGCTTGTTCAGGTGAACCGGTATTTAAATTGCTGGCTGTCCCCTCCCCTCCCCCACCTCTTCCAGGAATCCCCATATGCCCCATTTTGGCTTCCAGGTAAGTACAGGGAGGCCTTCTAGGCCCAAAATATGGCACGGGGGGGGTGCAATGCACCCTCCATGGCCCATTTTTGCTCCCAGGAGGCCTACTAGGCCCAAAACGGGGTGTGGGGGTATGTGGCAAGCCCCCCCACAGCCCATTTTTGCTCTGAGGAAGCTGTAGAGAGGCCTTCTAAGCCCAAAATGGGGCATGGGGGGGTGGCACATCCCCCCACAGCCCAGTTTTGCTCCCAGGGGGGTGCAGGAGGCCGAGTACTGCCTGTCACACCCTTGGCCACGCCCACCAAGGCCATGCCCACCCAGGCAGTCATTATGGCAGAGAACCAGTTGTTAAATTATTTGAATCCCACCACTGGATACAACATGCTATACTTAAAACAAATCTGAAAGTAATAGAAGGTATTTTCTGTGGATCTCCTCGGTATCATATGCGCTTAGTGTGATTGTGAACACAGCACCTCTCTGCTATTTGGTAAAGGAAGCTGAATTCTTTCTTTCTCCAAGATGCATTTGCTTTACTTAATAATCAGATAATAATAATTGTAACGAATGGATTCTTGAAGACAAATATACTGGAATGCCTGTTCTTTGATCCAGTCTAACATCTGAATTGATTTTCACACATTAAAAAATAGCCTAGGCCACATAGTGTTTTGAGAAGTAAATTTTCCTCAGGTAATTTTATCCTACTCTCTTGCCACTTCAAAAATAACAATTTGTGATTCGAACGGAAGCGTCGCGGCGAGACAGTCTGGGAATTTGCAGGCTCTGATGAGCTCCACAAAAACCCAGACTGACAAACTGCTGCCAAGGGGTCTTCAGATTGGAACCGTCCTGTAGGGACAGGGTTGAAAGAGAGGTACCTAAGAAGACCAAGAGGAACAGGCAAGTTTCTCGATGGTCAGAGGTAGCTGTCTATGACTTGGCGACAGGGGAGGCAGCCATTGAGGCTGTCATGAAGCTGGGGCCACCGGACTAAGCATGGAGCAGGAGCAATGATTTGAATGGAGTTTTTGGAGCCAGGTGAGTGTTAGCCAACTCAAAATAAGGGAATTTTTTTTAAAAAACCCTGAAGACCCCTGTGAGAAAATGGTGGCTAATAAGCATGGGGGAAAGAAAAGAGGACATTGGAGCGTATTTTTAAAGAGACAAAAAAAGAACCCGAATAGAAAATAGATTTTTGAACAAAACAATTTGGAAAATAATGTGGACATTCTTAAAAATGAAAGAAATTACCCCAAGATTGATTAAAGGATCGGAAAGGAATAATTAGATCCTTTTTCTCTCCTCTTTCTCGTGAACATTAAGAAAAATAAAAAGACAAATGGATAATAAGCTTTGTAACAGAAGTGCTGTATAAACAAAAAGGGAAAAAGAAATGAAAAGAGCTGTTTAAATTTGGACTGATCTACAAAATTGACTTGGTATTCTTAAAACCAAAAAGAAAAAGAGAAACTAGTTAAGATTGTTAACATACTGAAACAAAATGGATACTTGTTAGATAACCAGAAATTGTGGATTGCAGAGAGACACCATCAGGAGCAAAAAGGAACATTGGTCTGTGTTTTGGAAAATCGTGAACTTTACAGATAATAGCCATGAGAATTTTGGGGGAGGATCCTTTTGTTTGCAAGCAGCTTGACTTTGGGGGGGGGAGGAATACTACTGAACTTTTAAAATTGGAACAATATCAACTTAAAAAGAATAATAGAAAATGGATAGAAAAGGAAATAAGTCACTGTCTGTATGTATATATGTATATATAATAATAGAAAGTAGTCAATAGATGAAATTGTGTACTGTATATGTAAATTTGTTTTTGATTAAGAGAAACTTGTATGTTTTTTTTTTAATGTTTTTTTTAGGATGAATAAAGTTTTGTTTTAAAATTTAAAAAAAAGAATAAAATGGCACAGGAAATTAGAGAAATGATTAAAGCGATGTACTTGTCATGGAAAATGGAAATAAGAGAAATAACTACAATGATATATGAGGAATCAAAATCTGAGGACATAAAAAACGAGAAAGAACATGTGCAAGCTGACAAGGAAACAAAGAGGGAGAAGCGAGACACAGAGGCTGGAGATAAAGAAGATAAAGAAAATGAGACCAAATGTGAAAATGTATTAGAATATGTGGATAGTAATAATAAAAAACAGGTTTTTAAGATTACATTGGGATTAACAATGAAAGTAATAGGGAAGAAAGAAAGAGACAAACATGGAAAAAAGAGTGGAACAGAAAGGATATAAAGAATTTAAATGATTACACTGGGATTTACAGTGAAAAAATACAAAAGAAAGAAAAAGGAAATATAGGGCAGAAGAGAAGAATCCAGAACTTTTATATACAGAATGACAATATTGGGTTAAACAGTGGGTTAAACTGTGGTGAAATAAAAAAAGAGAGAGAAAAGAGCGAGGGAACAATGGGCAACATACGGCAAAATAGGAGAGATCAGGATTTTAAAGTGCAGGAAAGAAGGTGAAAGAAAAAGGTAAAAATAAAACTGGAAAGGGAGAAAAGGAGAAGGAAATGAAAGAGGAAGTTGAGGTATACATTTAGAACTGAAATGTGAATTGTAGGAAGTAATAATGGTAAAGTATATGATGGTGAAAATGAACTGTACAATAAGTGGAATATTATCATTTATATTTTTGAAATCTAGCTAATGATGAGTTTTGTTTTGTTTTTCTTTTTTGAGAAATATGAATAAGTTTAAAATGTAATAATTGAAATACTGTTAATGGTTTAAAAATGATTAAGTGAAGATTTGAAACAATACATAGGGGAAGCAAGTAGAGGATAACAGTCAGAATATTTTTTAAATTGTAATAGATGAAATAGTTTTAATGATATATTGTGCTGAAAGTAGAAATGATAAAAATGTGGTTCGGAGGAACATGGGGAAATTATTTGATGTATGAAAATGGAACTAATTGGAAAAGCTTTGTATATATATATATATATATATATATATATATATATATATATATATATATATTATATAATATATATATTCTTTTTCATTAAGTGTTTGAATATATAAATAGAAAAGATACTTACAGAAGTAACCGATTATATTAAAATGTTGGACTGTATTACTTAAGAAAATGTAAGCCATAAAATAAGTGGACTCACTATTCCTGTAAGAATTGAACAATTGTAACATCATAAATTAATCATTCTGATAATGGATTGAGGTTTAATATAGAATAGAAGGGAAATTGGAATTTGGTTAAAATTAGAGATGAGAATTAAGGGTAAAATTGGTAAAAAAATAGATGAAAGTGAACACAATGGCAAAAAGGAGGTATAGAAATGATAATCTTAGTTGTAAAAATTAAAAATTGTTTAAATTTGTTAACCAGCCAAATACTCTGATCAGCAAAAATACATTGTATGTTTCTGTGTGTGTGTATGTGTGTGTGTGTAAAAAATAAAGAAAAACTTTTTACAAAAAAAACCAAAATTTGTGTGAAATGCTGGCTGCATACATCTATTGAAATATATTAATTTTAGAACTCTTAAGTGCTGTTTTCTGCATATTTTTATTTTTAAAAACAATTTTATACAATAGTAGTAATCAAACATAGTAACAGGAAATCACCAAGTTAAATACAGATTAAGTAACAAGAAAAATGCTTAAGTTGATAGATATCTTCATTAAAATATATATTTATTGATAAAATATACACACTGATGTTACTGATAAATAATTGTTGGGTCGATGAATCTTTTAATACTTTATATTTCCTATGTAATTTTTCTAGAGATGGTACAGAAATTATATGATATACTTTATTTGAAGTTTCGTGAAATGATGGCATTCATCTGATTTTCCACAGTGAGGTACCCAACTGTCTGCTAATAATTAGCAGGATTATATTACATTGTACAGAGCCCAGAGCCTCTCTTTGAGGGACATTGGGGGGGGGGGGGGTTAGACACATGATATATAAACAAAGAAAGGTTTTTTTTTTCTTGACACAACTGTAGCTAAAAAAAGACTTGGAAAGAAATGTACACTTTTCTTTCATTCTGAATGATTTCCTCATTAACACACACAGACACACATTAATAGCACTTAGACTTATATACCACTTCATAGTGCTTTTACAGCCCTCTCTAAGCAGTTTAAAGAGTCAGCATATTGCTCCCAACAATCTGGGTCCTCATTTTACCCACTTTGGAAGGATGGAAGGCTGAGTCAACCTTGAGCTGGTGAGATCTGAACTGCTGAACTGTATTTGGATATTTCAACCAAAAATAAAAATGGTGGTGGGGGGGGAGGATATGATTCTGTGAAATTATTAAGATGAAATAAATGTATAAATAAACATTAGAGAGTTCTCCCTTAGGAAAAGTTCAGAAAACATATCATCTTGCCATATTCTTTTCCACATTTATATGTCTCTTTATTTTTCTAAAAAAAATCTGCTTCCTAGTTTTAACAGTTTTTATTGAAAATATGTTGTCATGATAAGAATAATTTTTTAAAATTATTTTTTAATATTTTTAAATTTTTATTTTTTTAAAAAATTACACCACTTGGATTACTTAAGCGAGAGAGAGAGATTATAAAAATAAATATTTTCTAATGATACTTTCCTTTATTTTGGCCGTGGCCAAGGGGGCTTTTTATCAGGTTCGCCTGATCTGCCAGTTGCGTCCCTTTCTGGATCGGGACTCCCTACACACGGTCACTCATGCCCTTGTCACTTCCCGCCTGGACTACTGTAATGCTCTCTACATGGGGCTCCCTTTGAAGAGCACCTGGAGGCTCCAACTGGTCCAGAATGTGGCCGCATGGGTGATTATGGGAGCGTCATGGTGCTCCCATATAACACCTCTCCTGCGCGAGCTGCACTGGCTTCTGGTGGTCCTCCGGGTGTGATTCAAGGTATTGGTTACCACCTTCAGAGCACTCCATGGCTTAGGACCTGGGTATTTACAAGACCGCCTTCTGCTACCAATAGCCTCCCACCAGCCAATTCGCTCCCACAGAGAGGGGCGCCTCTGGGTGCCATCGGCCAAACAATGTCGGCTGGCGACCCACAGGGGGAGAGCCTTCTCTGTGGGGGCTCCTGCCCTCTGGAACGAATTGCCCCCTGAGATGCGGAGGATTCCTGATTTACGCACCTTCCGCCAGGCCCTCAAGATGCTTTTATTCCAACAAGTCGGGCTGGCCTAATTTCTAAATTTTAATCGTTAACTTTTAACTTTTAAATGTCCAAAACGGGTAGTTTTATTTTAATTAGATATGGGCCAAATTATTTAATATTTCTTAAATTGTTTTTTAAATTTTATATCTTTGTGTTTTATTTTGGCTGTACACCACCCTGAGTCCTTCTGGGAGAAGGGCGGTATATAAATTAAATTAATAAATAAAAATAAATAAATTTCAAATATATTTCAATACATCCAAAGGGATATATTCTGTTTCAATAAGAAGGATTGTTTCATGTAGAAATGTCTTAAAATATATAAACCCACAGATTGGGAGAGCTTTGCAGTGGGCCTAACAACAGTTGGTTCTGTTTGTATCTCATTCAAAAGAAAAATTAGTCTGTTAAACAATTAAGCTAACTCCTTTTTAAACCTCATTAAAACATCAATGGTTTAAAGTTTTCACAAAAAGTGAACTATGAAACACACCTGATTAAATATGTGGGGCCAAATAATCTCCTTCTCAAAAATGGTGAGGAACTTCTCTGGGGGAGCCATGGGGTCAATCTTTTTGCCTCAAAAAATGGTAGAGCTAAATGAAGAAAAAAATTATCAGGATTCCTTGAATGGCACAGGTGTACCTGCTTTTCTCAATTTGGCCTATGCTCAATGAACAGTCAAATCTACACTACTTGACAACTTTTCAGATGATAATTCCATCACAAAAGGAAAAATCCTACAGATCATATTGCTGTGCTCAATAGAGTGATCCAGAATTGGGAACTGAAATGCAGTCCAGACAAATTTCTTCACCATTAACAATACTCCTTCCTTTCCAGTTGGGGGCTGATTGTAAGAAACACTGAAAAGATCATTTGAAAACCTAGAAAATGTCCATCTTATCTGTTTATTAGCAAACTTGTTCATTTCTTGAAGGAACCCTACTCAAACATTCACAAGATTCTTTTCTCATTTGCAACTTACTGTATCTAATGTTGAAAATTAGGGAATACATATATCAAATAGTTTTAATGACTTTTTAAAATAATTTTCAGAGATGAGAAATAGTTTAGCAGCTAAAACTTTGTATGATAACTCAAGAAGGCCCTAGACTTAATCCTGATGTTTGATTGACTTTCTTTTAGAAAAAAAATGCATATTCCCATCAATGCTTGCTGTAGAACAATTATTTTGAGTTGAGATGCTGACAAATAATAATGTTGTTGAGTTAGAAGGTTGTTCCAAACATTTTAAATTTTAAATGGTCAAATACAATATTATGTATTTAATATGCAATACCAGTTCTATCTCATATATTCAAATGCGTCCATGTATTTTTGACTTTGCACATTTTTTAAAAGTAATTCTTTTTCAACTTCTATCCAACTTCCATCCAAGATTATAGGGATAACATGGACATGTGAAACACCATTGGAACAGCATTAACAGGGATTTATGTGCATATATGTATGTATTTCATGTAACATTACCAGGTGGCACTCAAAATTATGTGTAAATTACTTTTCATATTATATGCAAAAAAATAACTCTTTTTAAAGATTGACTATGATTTAACCAGTCTAAGATTGCAACCTTTTCTCCCTGATTTGTACTCTGCTGCAGAGAGCAAGGCATTATATCTCTCTTGAATTTTGCAATAGCAAAATTAGCGGAATTAGCACTAACTGCCATGGTGAGTGAAGGAAGAGCTTCCATCTCCTGTCATCAATTATTCGACCCGCTTGGAGTTTGGAGGAGTGCATGGCCTTCAGAGATTGTGTCAAAGCATAGACTGCATTGTAGATGCTGTAACTATGTCCATTCATGGTGGTCTCAAAGACAGAATTAGGAAGAGTCACCAGCTTCTCTTCTCCAGTGCAGATCCTTTCAGTGTTCCCATCTGTAACATCACTGGAGAATGAGCATTCAAACGCATCTTTCCAGAAATCTTGAATAAAACCATCTTCTTTTTCAAAGTTTGGGTTTCTGTTCTGAATAAATTGTTGGAACCCTATCACTTCCTTTGAGTGAATTGCAAAAGAAAGAGCACCATGGAGAAAATCAATGGGCAACTGTCTTTGCATCAAAATGGAGGTAAATTCCATCTGGGCTGTCATGATCCAAATTTTGGTTTTTCTCTCCTTGGGAATATCCTCAGAATCTAATAAAGAGATCATTATTCTCAAAGTCATTATGGTCCAAATTTCACCATTCAAGATCACTGCACTGACAGTACTCCTCATGATCACTTGATATAATTTATCTGTCTCTTCAATCATTTCAGCAGCTTCATTACCATACTTCATTTTAGTAACAGATTCTATAAAGTCAAAGCAGATTCCTCTCTCAGAAAACATGGGAAGACTATTTTGAATGAACTTCTGTTTATTGCCCTCATCCATGGAAACGATCCCTACCCATGTCCATTCAAAATGTAACAATAAGTATAGTATTCCATTAAACTGATAGGTCTTATTTGATTTCCAATTGAAGAAAATGGCATCTGCTTCATTATTCATTGATGGAACTGATCCGTATGAAATCTAAATTAAAAATATAATACAGGCAAACAGGGGATTTCATCAAAGAAATAATTTGAATAGTGCTAGTGTGCTAGTCGTTCCCGACTCTAGGGGGCGGTGCTCATCTCCATTTCAAAGTCGAAGAGCCAGCACTGTCCAAAGACGTCTCTGTGGTCATGTGGCAGGGATGACTAAATGGCAAAGGCGCATGGAACACTGTTACCTTCCCACCAAAGGTGGTCCCTATTTTTCTACTTGCATTTTTTATGTGCTTTTGAACTGCTAGGTTGGCAGAAGCTGGGACAAGTAACAGGAACTCACCCCATTACGCAGCACTAGGGATTCGAACCGCTGAACTGCCAACCTTTCGATTGATAAGCTGAGCATCTTAGCCACTGAGCCACATCTCTATATAACCCCATTTTATCATTTGAGTGGGATTGATACCAAAGTGCTCCTTATCAGCTTTACAGTATAGATCTGGAAAGGCTGTATGTTGAGCATTAAAAACAGTGGAGTATTTCCTTCCCATTTTATAAATTGATCAGCTTCCTACCTCCAGTTCATGCATTTGGGATACTTCTGGAAAAAAAGGTATCATGGGGACCATTGGTAGTTGTAAATGAGCAGTGTGGTATGGAGAAGAGTACATTGGAAGAAGAATGTGAAAAAGGGAGAAAATAACCAAGCACTGAAGTCCTAATGAAAGAAGTAGGAGGCATATTCCGTTTCAAGAGGAATGTATTATATTAATGAAACATTCCAAGAATCTTCAGAAGAACAAAGACATTGAATTAGAATTAGAATTAGAATAACAGAGTTGGAAAGACCTTGGAGGTCTTCTAGTCCAGGAAACCCTACATCACTTCAGACAAATGATTATCCAACATCTTCTTAAAAACTTCCAGTGTTGGAGCATTCACAACTTGTGAGGCAAGTTGTTCCACTGATTAATTGTTCTAACTGGCAGTAAATTTCTCCTTAGTTCTAGGTTGCTTCTCTCCTTGATTAGTTTCCACCCATTGCTTCTTGTTCTAACCTCAGGTGCTTTGGAGAATAGCTTGATTCCCTCTTCTTTGTGGCAGCCCCTGTGGCAGAAATATTGGAATGCTGCTATCATGTCTCCCCTAGTCCTTCTTTTCATTAAACTAGATATACCCAGTTCCTGCAACTGTTCTTCATATGTTTTAGGCTCCAGTCCCCTAATTATGGAAGTAATGCTTTCTACCATGCTACTTTCTGAAATGACATATGAAATAATTGTATGAAATGATACATGAAATGAAAGGGTCAACCTATTTCCCAAAGCACCAGAAGGCAGGAAAAGAAGCAATGGATGGAAATTAATCAAAGAGAGAAGCAACCTAGAACTAAGAAGAAATTCCCTGACAGTGAAAACAATTAACCAGTGGAACAACTTGCCTCCAGAAGCTCTGGGTGCTTCTTCGCTGGAGATTTTTAAGAAGAGCCATTTGTCCAAATTGGTATAGGATCTCCTGCTTAGGGGGTTAGATTAGAAGATCTACAATGTCCCTCTAATTCTGTCTTTCTGTTATTCTGTTTTTCCATCAGGAATAAATTAATTTTGCTTCATTTTTTTTTCTCACCTGTGGAAATTTATAGTTGTACAGTATGATTGCCATGTTGAGGCAGGTCTTTCTCTGTTGTCCTCCTATTACAGCTACTGGACTGTCCTTGATATCACATTTATAGTTAGGGATAAATCTGTCTTTTGTGGAAAAAAGTTCCATTGTTAAAATATATGTTGTGCTTTCCAGAGAATTGTCAGTAGCGATGTGGAAACCAAGGGTGACATTGGGTAAAATTGTAGTACGTTCATTGATCTCTTTTATAGCAAATGCCAGAGCCAATGTGGGTTGGTAATTATGAGTAAGGAACCTTCAGCGAGAATAATAAAACACATTGGTTTATGCTTTCTTTAGAACCCAACAACACTTCCATTTTCTTGTTTTATACAGTCTCACCAATATGTCAATGGAGATTCTCAATCGTCTAAGACAGGGATGGCTAATCTTTTTGCCATCACATGCCAAAAGCTGGGGGAGTGCAGGGTAGTCGCACGTGTGTGTGCCCACACCCATAATTCTATGTGCCCTGCCCCCCCCATGCATGCGCACATGAGTCCCCATGCTCCCCCCGCTTTTGGCATGTGATGGCATGGTGGGCCCGGTAGGCCCATTTTTTGCCCTCCCCAGTCTCCAGAGGCTTTCTAGGAGCCTAGGGAGGGCAAAAACAGCCTCCCCCCCCCCAGAGGCCCACCCAGAAACAGCACATTTGCCGACTTCCAGTGAGTCCAGAAGGCCCAAAAATCAGCTGGCCAGTGCACACATGCATGCTGGAGCTCAGCTAGGGCAATGCTTGGGTGCCCACCAATATGGTTCCATGTGCCACCTGTGGCATGCGTGCCATAGGTTCGCCATCACGGATCTAGGACATGGTTGTCCCAAAGGTGTTTTTCAAAAGGCAACTGGACTTTTTGGGTTTGTTTTTTTTCCTTGAAAACATTTCACTTCTCATCCAATAAGGTTCTGACTGAATGGTGGGGAAAAAGAGGATTTATATTATTTGCAGTCATCTTCTACTTAGTACTCTGAAGGTGGGGATGTGGTGGCTCAGTGGCTAAGATGCTGAGCTTGTTGATCGAAAGGGCGGCAGTTCAGCAGTTCGAATCCCTAGTACCGCATAACGGGGTAAGCTCCTGTTACTTGTCCCAGCTTCTGCCAACCTAGCAATTCGAGAGCACGTAAAAAATGCAAGTAGAAAAATAGGGACCACCTTTGGTGGGCAGGTAACAACATTCCGTGTGCCTTTGGCATTTAGCCATGCCGGCCACATGACCATGGAGATGTCTTCAGACAGCGCTGGCTCTTCAGCTTTGAAACTGAGATGAGCACTGCCCCCTAGAGTCTGAAACAACTAGCACATATGTGCAAGGGGAACCTTTACCTTTACCTTTTACTCTGAAGATAAATCTTCAGTGACCATCCTGACTGACCTTCAGAGTGCTAACAAACAGATGACTGCAAAGAATATAAATTCTTCTATTCCTCACCATTCAGTCAGAACTGAAGAAGCTTCTTGGATGAGAGGCAAAATGTTTTCAAGGAATAACCTGACTAGGTGGCTCAGTGGCTAAAACACTGAGCTTGTCAATCAGAAAGGTCAGCAGTTCGGTGGTTCAAATCCCTAGTACTGGTCTCCTGCGTGAGCAACGGGTTGGACTAGATGACCTCCAAGGTCCCTTCCAACTCTGTTACTGTTAACTCTTAAATAAACCAGAAAAGTTCAATTGCCTTTTGAAAAGCACCATTGGGAGTATCAAACCAACACACTGAGTTTTGTGCTTCACGTTACCAGTAGCTGTGGACACTTAAACTCTTATGATTACCAAATCATAGTCCAAAGTGTAAGAGATTCAAAGAAACTGGCCTAGCTGTTAAGACAAGAGAGCATTTTCATGTTCAAAGCATGTTCTTTGATCGCTTTAGCATTCTTAATTCGGTGAATTTCAAATTCATGATAAAATTCAGGGTGCCACATTTGAAACAACATCCCAAAGAAGAATGAAGTGAAGCAGTTACATGTCAAGACATAACATTCCTCTGTTATCTTGAATTAGAGTTTTGTCTCATTTTCAAAGATTGTACATCAGTTCAGATGTCATGTCCCCCCACCCACACAATACACCTGCTTCTCAGGTGCATCTGAGAGTTTTCTGCTTCATTTCCTGTTGAGATCAAAGAAATGGGGTGAATCAAAATATAAATTACTTTGAGGTCATCTGCACGGTATACATCATCAACTTATGAATAAGTTGGCGGGGAGGGCTCTATAATAATAATAAAACTTTTATTTGCGATCACAGACCAAAATACAAATATAATTACAAAAGAACACGGGGAAAGTAACATCATAAACAGTTGGCTACCAGAAGCCTTGGCTGAGAGGAATTACATCGTTCTCCTCTAATAGTTACAGCTCTTAAAAAAAATTAGAAACCTGAAAAGTAATGTGTGAGGAGCCATCCCCTAAACAATATAAGGTCAAATTACTAGCATTGGATCCAGAGAGATCTGTTTCTAAGAGAGACAGTAATTTAGTCCTGCCTGCGTTATACATAGGGCAATATAAAAGAACATGCTCCACAGTTTCAACCTCAGCTCTATCACAGGGGCATAACCGTTCACTTATCAGGAGCCTCTTAAATCGTCCGTCCAGCAATGCTGAGGGCAAGACGGTGAAACAAACGTCTATACTTAGGGATGGTTAAAGTGTAAAAATATGAGACCATCCTCAGTCCGTAATTGTTAGATTGGCTGAAGATCAGAGGGGAGCAGGTTTTATTAGCTCTAGCTCTTAGATATTGCAAATCTATGTCCAGAAGCCGTTGGACTACACTAGATTGGGTGTCCTTAAGGTCATAGTCTCCCAATGCATCCCCCAAAAAACCTAGCAGGTGAAGTTTCTTTGTCAGCTCCCTTTCCCATCGACGAGTATAGGAGTCAGCTAACACCAGGGAGAGGTAGCTACCAGGGGCTGCCAAAAAGAGCGCCCGAAACCACCATTTAAAGGTGTGAATCCACACCATGCATTCGACTGATCAAATGCCCAATTGGGAGGACTATATAAAACAATTTTACTTTCTCCGTGGAAAAAAATTGATATAATTGCAGTCCTGCAGGCTACTTCAGCTGAACTGCAGCAGTTGAAATCTCACCGGCTCAAGGTTGACTCAGCCTTCCATTCTTCTGAGGTGGGTAAAATGAGGACCCAGATTGTTGGGGGCAATATGCTGACTCTGTAAAACTGCTTAGAGAGGGCTGTAAAAGCACTATGAAGCGGTATATAAGTTTAAATGCTATTGCTATGTATAAAATCAATAATATTTGTCAATAATAAATGCCAATGTCAAAGGAAGTCAGTTTGGCAGCTGATTCTTCATTTGATTATATATATATATATAATATATAATAAATATAATATAATATAATATAATATAATATAATATAATATAATATAATATAATATAATATAATATAATATAATATAATATAATATAATATAATATAATATAATATAATATAATATAATATAATATAATATAATATATATTATATATATTCTGGACTTCAAATATGTATAGATGGTGTTGAGCACAATGATTTCTTTGGTAGATCTTTGTTATTCTTGGCTAACTATATAGACCAAGTGGTGGGATTCTGCCGGTTCTAGGCAGTTCGGCCGAACCGTTTGTTAAATTGCTGGCTCGCCCCGTCCCTCCGCACCACTATTTATTGCCAATAAATAGTGGTGGGTGAGGGGCGGGCGACCCAGCAATTTAACAAACAGTTCGGTGTTTTTTTGTAATTTTATTGACCCGCGGAGCTTCAGCATAGGCTAATTAGCCCCTTGATTAGATAGGCCTCCCGACTCTCAGCTGATTTCCTCTCAGCTGTTTTGCTCAGAGCTCTGCTGCTTGCTTGCAAAGAGTGCTGGAGAAGATTTTTTTTCCCCTAGCTATGCTGAAAAGCGAAACTGAAAGTTAAGCAGGCTGTTGGCTTTATTGTTGCTGCAACGTTGGAAAATTAGGCAGGCAGATTTCTTTTCTTTTTCCTCACCAAAAAAGGTAGGTGCAAACAATGGGAAATTTAGGGAAAAAGAGGAGAGTTCAAGATTTTAAAACACAAAAGAAAAAAAGCTCTATTTAACTAGGGAATTGTAATAATTGAGATACTATTAATTGTATATTGTGTTGAAAGCAGAAATGGTTAAGTTGTGGTTTGGAGGAATATATGGGGAAAATTATTTGGTTTATTATTATTGGTAAATATAATTAATTGATTTGTAAGAAATTGGATTGCATGGAAATAATTGGAATATTCATGTTCATATTGATTAATATACAAAAAAGATAGTTATATAACTAATTGATTTATATTAAAATGTTGAATTTGTATTAAGCAACTGTAATATTACATAATTAACCAATGTGAGGATGGATATAAAAATAGATGACAATGGGAAGGGGTATAATATAGAATAGAAGGGAAAAATTGAATTTGATTAAGATTAGAGATGAGGATGAAGGGTAATATTGTTTTTTTAAAAAAATAGATGAGGAATAAATATGGCAAAAAGGAAATATAGAAATTGTAAATTTAATTGAAATGACTAAACACTGTTTAAATTTGTGAACCGGCCAAATACTCTGTTCAAAGAAAATAAATTGTATGTTTGTATGTGTGTTTCTAATTATTGCTATTTATTCATATTTGTTCTCTTTTATTCTTTAAAGTTTAACAATTCATTCTTTATCTTAATATCTTTATATTTGTTTGGGGTTTCCTTTCTTCCATTTCATCTTTTTTACTGTACAGCAATCTTTCTCCTCAAACCTATTACCTCTCTCTTTTCTTTCCTTCTTATTTTCTTTCCCCGCCGCCGCTTCTTCTCCTCCCTACTTCCTCTTCCTTTCTCCTTCTCCTCTCTTCCTCCCTCTCTTACCCTCACTCCTACTCTAATTTCCCTTCCCTTCCTTCCTCCCTTCTCTTCCTTCCCTCCAGGGGTGGGTTCTAAATTATTTTTACTAATGGTTCTGTGGGCGTGGCTTATTTTGTGGGTGTGGCTTGGAGGTCATGTGACTAGGTGGGCGTGGCTAGCTGGTCAGAGTCATTTCAGGAAAGTCCTCGCACTTATGACCAGTCCTCGCACTTACGACCCGACTCATTTGTTTGCTTTTAACACTGATCAGCTGTAGGACGGCCCTTTGACTCCCCGTGGCAAAAGTTTAAACAGTTTTTTTCCCTCTAGTCATCAGCTGGGACTCAGGAGGCAGCAATAGATTGGGGGTGGGACCAAATAAAAGGTAAGAATAATGTGGGTGGGGGGGTGGGAGGGCGGGTGGGAGAACTGGTTCGGTGATGTCATATCGTCACCTCACCGCTACCGAACCGGACCGAACCAGGAGGAACCCACCATTGCTTCCCTCTCTCTCCTTCTTTCTTCCATCTCTCTTCTCCTTCCTTCATCCCTCTCTATTGCTGTATCCTTTTGTGCATATGGATTACTCAGAGGTAATAACTGAAAAAGTTATTTTTGACTGGTCCTCGCACTTTTGACCACTCCTCGAACTTACGACTGTCCTCACATTTTACGTTTTTCGCCCTATCTTGTCACCATGGTGAAGAGAAGCAGTTGTGAAATGAGTGACACAATTGTTAAGAATGCTACAATGGGCATAAATGATGACCAGTCATAAGGGTGAGGACCGGTCAAAAGTGCGAAGACCTGTCAGAAATCACTTTTTTCAGCCCTCTGGGTAGTTCTTTTGTGCATATGGACTACTCAGAGGGCTGAAAAAGTTATTTTTGACTGGTCCTCGCACTTTTGACTAGTCCTCGAACTTACGACTGTCCTCACATTTTACGTTTTGCACCCTATCTTGTCACCATGGTGAAGACAAGTAATGGTGAAATGACTGACACAGTTGTTAAGAATGCCACAACAAGCATAAATGTGAGGAAGATCATAAGTGCAAGGACCGGTCAAACATGTGAGGACCAGTCACAAATGACTTTTTTCAGCCCTCTGAATAGTCCCTATGTACATATGGACTAGTCAGAAGGCTGAAAAAGTTATTTTTTCCCAGTCCTCACACTTTTGACCAGTCCTTAAACTTACGACTCTGTTCACATTTTACGTTTTATGCCCTATCTTGTCACCGTGGTGAAGAGAAGTATTGGTGAAATGACTAACACGGTTGTTAAGAATGCTGCAACGGGCATAAATGTGAGGATGGTCATAAGTGCAAGGACCAGTCAGAAATGACTTTTTTCACCCTCTGAGTAGTCCCTATGCACATAGCCACACCCACCCGGTCACATGACTAGCTAGCCACACCCACCCGGTCATATGACCACCAAGCCACACCCCCAACTAAGCCACACCCACAGAACCGGTTGTTAAAAAAATTGAATCCCACCACTGTATAGACCTTGTTGGGAAAGATTCCATTAAATATCTGGTGGGACAGGAACCTAAACATTACTGTTCAAAGAAATAGTTGCAAGATTTTTTAAAAAACTAAAGAAAACCTTTTTTTACAAAGTAATAGAAAAGATAGGTGAACTCATATACCACAGATATCTATAGGATCCTAATGTTCTCAAACAATTTCAAGTAAGTTTTCAGATTAATATGGAATTTAGTAACTTTCATTCACCTTAATTTTGTCCTACTCAAGAAACCTGATTGGGAGATGGGAATATTCATCTTTAATTTTACAGAATGCTTTCATTTTTTATCCTTGACATCCTTATGGATCACCTTCAGAGATCTTTCACTATAATAATTCCATTCCTTCTCCTTTGGCCATATTCAGAAAAAAAATGGGGCAAAGAAGTATAATTCAGAACTGTCCAATAGCAAAGGCACATAGGGAAACAGAATTTTCCATCCTTCACCAAATCCCTCAAGATTTTTCACGGAGGAAGCCAATTCCCACTTAAAAAGGGTTTGAATTGGTCAGGATTCAGTGCAGAGGTGGGTTTCAGCAGGTTCTGACCAGTTCTGGAGAACCAGTAGAGGAAATTTTGAGTAATTCGGAGAACCGGTAGTAAACATTCTGACTGGCCCCACCCCCATCTATTCTCTGCCTCCCAAGTCCCAGCTGATTGGGAGGAAATGGGGATTTTGCAGTAACCTTCCCCTGGAGTGGGGTGGGAATGGAGATTTTACAATATCCTTTCCCTGCCACGCCCACCAAGCCACGCCCACCAAGCCATGCCCACCAAGTCACACCCACAGAACCAGTAGTAAAAAATTTTGAAACCCACCAATGGTTCAGTGGTATGGATTAGGATGATCACTGATTACACTCATTACAAATAGCCAAATATCATCTTTAAAGCTCTCTATGCCTATTTTTGGAAAGGCATTAGTAATGCTGCAGAATAGGCTTCCAATATCCTAACAACATCCAACAAAGAAGTTTTAGTTTCTCCCAATGCAGGAGTGAAATTCAGCATATTCTGAAAGGTTCTGGAGAACCAGTAGTGGAAATTTCTAGTAGTTCGGAGAACCAGCAAATACTACCTCTGGCTGGCCCCAGAGTGGGGTGGGAATGAAGATTTTGTCCACCATGCCTTCCCCTGCCATGTCCACCAAGCCACACCCTCCAAGCCACACCATGCCCACCAAGCCGCACCCACAGAACCGGTAGTAAAAAAAAAAAATTGAATTTCACCACTGTCCCAATGCCTCATGCAGATCACAACCCAATCTTAACAGTATGTAGTTCTGGGGAGTTCTTAATTAATTCACTGATTCAGACAATTTTTTGCTCAAGTCTTCCACCATTTTCTGCAACACCTCTGGCATAATTCTTCTTTCTGTAGTCTGCTCTAATGAACCTGTTCTTCTTTCTTCTGTTTTGGATGCTTCTCTGTTGCCATTCTAATATTGTAATTGAAAAAAAAAAAGTCTCACTTGCAGCAACAGAAGTAAAAGGTTGGCTCTCCTTCCCCAACTTGTTTTTTAATGGTTTGCTTTTTTTTCTGTCTTTAAGGCATATGAGAAAGACTGCACATCACTAGAGGTGGGATTCAGCCAGCTTGGACCAGTTCAGGTGAACCGGTAGTGGCAACCTGCAGGTGGGCCCGCCTCCTCGCACAGGTGCAATCCTGCTCTATATCGCTGTTTTTGATGTTAAATCAGGGGTGAAATGCTCCAGGCTCGGGTGAGTAGGTAGTGATGGTGGCGGGCAGTTTGGAGAACCGATAGCAAAAATCCCTGCCCCCGCCCCCCATGCCCAGCTGAGCCACGCGATCATCAGAGCCTTTTTTTCCTTTTAAATGGCTCTGACCAGCCAAACTCTGATGATCCCAGCTCTCAGCTTGGATTGTCAGACCCATTTAAAAGAAAAAAAGTTTCTCCCCCCCCTCCCAGCCTCCAGCTTGCTTACCTTAGTTGCTGGTCGCAACACGCTTGCTGTAATACCTGCAATCCATTGCATCAGCTAGCAACTGAATCTCCCTGCCTGCAATCAAGCTCATCAGTGAGCTGCTCTATCTGCAACTTTAAGACTTGTGGACTTCAACTCCCAGCAAAGCTGGCTGAGGAATTCTGGGAGTTGAAGTCCACAAGTCTTAAAGTTGCCAAGGTTGGAGACCCTGTTCTATTGGGTAAGTTTTTTTTCCCCTTTGGGAGCTTTAAAAAAAATAGTTAACTGAGGTTTTTTTTTAGTTGTTCTTTTTTTAGACATAGCCATTTAAAGTTTAGGAAGTTTTAAATTTAGCTGCTTTTATATAAAAATAAAAATAAAATAAAATACTATTTGTGCAGCTTTCTGAGATTTAGTGTGTTTCTGTAGTGTTTCACTCTAACTACACAAACACAGAAAATCTCACAAAGCTGTATGTGGAATTTTGTGTGTGTAAAGTGTGAAAGTTGGTTTTTTGGGCTTTTTGTGGCTGTGTGAGGTTCCTGCTTATTGTGGGGCCTTTTTGGGTCTAGCACAGCTGCTTTTACATTGTGGGTGAGCCAGTTGTGTTGTGTTGTGTTTGGTAGATTAAAAAAGGGCAAAGAAGTGACATTGACTTGGCAACGCCCACCCAGTCATCTTACCTCCAAGCCCTGCCCACTAATTAAGCCCCGCCCACAGAACTGGTAGCAAAAAAAAAATTAGATTTCACCCCTGTGCTAAATGCAGGTGTGGATGGCGTGTGCGAGCAAATTGCCGTGTTTTGTGATACCGCACACATCCGTACACATGCATGAGGAAAGCGAGGATGCGTGTGTGTGCGCTCACATTTCTGGTGCTGGGCGAACCAGTTGCTACAGTACATGATGTACCTCTGCACATCACCTAGGCTTTCATACCTAAGAGATGATTAGAACTCATGGTTTCCCAGCTTCCAGACCTACATCCAACCCATTACACCATAGCGGTCACAAATTTTCAGATATTACAAATATTAGTAGGATATTAGTAGGGATTTTCCTGGACACTTTGATAATGGTTAAGGAGAATATTGGGAGGAGTTTAAACAGTAAATGCAACACAATGTTAATGCCTTAACTTTTTTCCTACCAACATCTTGAAACCAAAATAAGATGCAATACAGGAGACCCAAACACTTGCAAAATATGAAAGGATGGAAGTCACAGACTGGACTTCATTCAAGTTGTTAGGTAAAGTTCAATTTTATTTCTTTGTTAGTTGTTCCTTTGTATTCAGATCAGGCCTCAAAGTAATGATATAGCATTTAGGAGAAAAGATACAACCCAGTAATCCAGCTGCTGAAGCCAAGATGGAAAAGATCTCCACAGCCACCATGTATTTCCCCTTGGTGCTGAGATAGGTGGGAACAAATGACACCCAAACACTGCAAAACACCAACATGCTGAAGGTGATAAATTTGGCTTCATTGAAGCTGTCAGGTAAATTCCTAGCTAAGAAAGCCACTGTAAAGCTGACAGCAGTCAAGAACCCCATAAAGCCAAGGACAGTATAAAACATAGTGGTTGAACCTTCATTACATTGCAGGACAATTTCTTCAGCCATGGAATGCATGTCAGAATCTGGGAAGGGAGGAGAAATTGCGAGCCACATCACACAAATGCAGAATTGTATCAGGGAGCAAGTTAGGACAATAGAGATAGCTAGCCCTTTCCCCACCCATTTCCTTATTGTGGAACCTGGCTTGGTGGCCATGAAAGCAAGAACAACAATGGTTGTTTTCCCCAGTATACAAGAAAGAGCTATGGAGAACATGATGCCAAAAGAAGTTTGTCGCATGAGACATTTCACTTGGTCAGGTTGCCCAATGAAGAGCAGAATGCAAAGGAAGGAGAGGAGGAGAGCGATGAGAAGAATATAGGTGAGGTTTCTGTTGTTGGCTTTGACAATGGGTGTATCCTGGTGTTTAATAAAGATCCCCAGTACCAAAATTGACATGACAGAAAAGAAGACTGCAATCATTGCCAAAGAACCACCCAAAGGATCTTGATAAGACAAGTAAGTTATCCTTTTAGGAAAGCAACTATCCTGTTCTTTATTTGGGTATTGATTTTCTGGACATGAGAAACAATCGTCCAAGTCTAGGGAAAAAGAAATAAAAACAAAACAGGTCATAAAACATTATCGATTTTTAAGCATGAATCATTAACCACAGACTAGATACACCAAGCTACTTTAAATTACATGGATTTAAGGTTTTTTTCCTTAATGTAAGATATAATACAATCTATATATAATCTGCTGTAGTGCCCACTTTCAGTAAGGCCCGAGCTTTACATCTACATCTATTGTTAATTACTTCATGCAACAGACAGAATGATTGACCTTGAGAGACAGAACTACAACAGAAATAATAATAATAATAATAATAATAATAATAATAATAATAATAATAATAATAATAATAATAATAATAATAAAAACATAAATAACTGGGAAAAGTCACAATATATCATGACTGTCAAAACTACACATTTATGGATGAAACATGTAACAGTGATACCCGTTGTCATCACGGCACTTGGTACCATATCCAAGAATTTTGCAAAATGCATCAAGAAATTGCAGCTTCCTGCTGTAGTGCCAGCTACTCAGAACAACATACATTTTAAGAAGATATTTAGTTAATACCTAGGACACTGGCAGTAATCTGTATCAAGCATCAGAGCCAGTCAGGGATATTTGTTATACATTTTTAAATGTTCAGTTGACTGAGTTTCATGTTTAATGAATAAAAGAGATAATAATAATTGTTGAAAATGAAGATCTTGAAGATGGAGAAAATGAGGTAAAGATCTTGTGGGACTTTCAAATACAGACAGATCGTCATTTGGAGCACAACACTCCAGGTATCATGGTTGTCGAGGGCCAAAGCATGCAATTTATTGATATCACTGTACCAGGAGACACCAGAGTCGAAGAAAAAGAACTGGAAAAAAAATCATGAAATATTGCGACCTGGCCATCGAAACGACACGGCTATGGATGAAACATGTAACAGTGATACCCATTGACATCAGGGCACTTGGTACCATGTCCAAGAATTTTACAAAACACATCAAGAAACTGCAGCTTCCTGCAATAACACCAGTGGAACTGCAAAAAACTGTGCTACTCGGAACATCGTATATTTTAAGAAGATACTTGGTTGATACCTAGGACACTGGCTGCAACCCCTATCAACTATTAGCACCAGTCTAATATACAAATGTGTATTTGTGACACATTTTTAAATGTTCGGTTGACTGAATTTCATGTTTGATGAATATAATGATGATGATGATGATGATGATGATGATGATCATCATCATCATCATCATCATCATCATCATCATCATTTGTCTAGAAAACGTCTCCTACAGGGCAGAGGTGGTATTCAGCAGGTTCTGACCAGTTCTGGCGGTCTAGCGGAAATTTTGAGTAGTTCGGAGAACTGGTAAATACCACCTCTGACTGGCCCCTCCCCCATCTATTCTCTGCCTCCTGAGTCCCAGCTGATCGGGAGAAAATGGGGATTTTGCAATAACCTTCCCCTGCCATGCCCACCAAGCCATGCCCACATAACTGGTAGTAAAAATTTTTGAATCCCACCACTGCTACAGGGCCTTCCTGATTCTCATAAAAACAAATGGAGGGAGGAGAGATGCATCTTTAGACCAAAAATATAGAAGTTCTGTCCTGGACACATTTTTCTTTTATCTAACTATTGCCGTGGTAGTGGCTCATCCCTGGCACCCTCAAGGTCAATCCTTCTTCCCATCACATCTCCCATTGAGGCTGCTGTTGAAGACCATCCAAAACCTGCAAGTGGTCCAGACTACAGAAGGAAAGCATTTCTGGACACCCTATGGTTCATCTGAGTTATATTACTTCTGTGTGAACTACACTGGCAAGGTGGCGCAGTGGTTAGAGTGCAGTACTGCAGCTACTTCAGCTGACTGCTAGTTCAGCAGATCAGCAGATCAAATCTCACCGGCTCAGGGTTGACTTAGCCTTCCATCCTTCCGAGGTGGGTAAAATGAGGACCCAGATTGTTGGGCGCAATATGCTATTTAGTATACTGTCTTTGGTGTAAGCTGCCCAGAGTCCTCGGAGAGTGGGCGGCATATAAATATTACAAATAAATAAATAAATAAATAAATAAATAAATAAATAAATAAATAAATAAATAAATAAATAAATAAATAAATACGCTGATCCCAGTCATTTCAACATTCAATTCAAGCTGCTGGTTGTTTATGTTTAAAGCCCTGTATCAACCAGTGCGTTTGTGGGGACTGGCTCTCCACTCAACCATTGAGGTAGGATCAGTGGTGGGATTCAGTCAGTTTTTTCTGGATCAGGTGAACCGATAGCAGTGACTGTGGGAGGCTCCACCCGCCCAGACATAATGCATGAGCACTGTACATGTGCGCACTCACATTTGCGAACCGCTAGGTAAGGTAAGTGAATCCCACCTCTGGGTAGGATGAAGATTGGTCTGGCACTTGATAGAAAATTGGTCACCCTACAAAGCTTGTAATTAAACTCCCAGGCTTAAGAAAGCAGGTGCATAAAAGCAGTTAACAAGGAATTTTCAAAACTGATTTAAAAGGAAGTCTGCAAATATACTGCCCCTTTTAAAATGCTGACTATGGTTTGACCAGGACGCGGTGGCTCAGTGGCTAAGACGCTGAGCTTGTCGATCAAAAGGTTGACAGTTCAGCAGTTTGACTCCCTAGTGCCACATAATGGGTTGAGCTCCCGTTACTTGTCCCAGCTTCTGCCAACCTAGCAGTTTGAAAGCACATTAAAAATGCAAATAGAAAAATAGGGACCACCTTTGGTGGGAAGGTAACAGCATTCCCTGTGTCTTTGGCATTTAGAACATGACCATGGAGATATCTTCGGACAGCACTGGCTCTTCAGCTTTGAAATGGAGATGAGCACCGCCCCCTAGAGTTGGAACGACTAGCACATATGTGCGAAGGGAACCTTTACCTTTACCTATGGTTTGAGTAAGATAGCAATTCTCCTACCTACCAGAGCTCTAAACCTTCTGAACTGCTTTTGTGGCCTCATCACCAGGACCATAAGTCTGGAACAGTTGTGGGAGATCTCAAGTCCTCTTATTGTCTGAAGAGGAATTTTTTTTTGGAAAAGGTTTACTTGCCTAGCTCTTTATTCTGGCACAGTCAGCTCTGTTTTTCTTCTGTTTACCATTTCTTCCCTGGAAGCCACAGTAATTAGTCCAAATTTTTCATTACTAAATTTTACAATCTTAGGATGTTCAGGCACTGCAACATTTTGAGGCATTGCATCATTAATTGAAAATTCAGTCCCATTTATATTTATTTAAACATTAATATCTCAATATGTTCCTTTGCTTACCTCTTTGGTCAGCTATCTTCCCTTCTGGACACCGTCTGCAGTCATAGCAGCAGGATAATTTCCCTTCCACTTTTATCTTGCTATGGCCCAGAGGACATTTCTTGTTACAGATGGAAAGAGGTAATGTCTATTGGATAAATTAAATCAGAATTCTGCTACATGACAAATTTATTTTGGGGGATTGTTCTTTTCATCAGTTAGATGAGAGGTCAGCAACCTGCAGCTCTGGAGCCACATGTGGCTCTTTCACCCTTCTGCTGCAGCTCCCTGTCACTCAAAATATGCACCACAACCGCCAATGTGCGACATCCACTGGCACATGATTTATTGATCTTTTCAAGTAGGCCAACCGTGGATAAATCCAAGAAAATAAAAATTTCAGAAGAAAACAGAATGTTTAATTTAACTACATATGCTAGTTTTGTGGCCGGTCAAGAAATAGTCAGGGACAAGAAGGGGTTTGTGGCTCCCGGTGTTTCCTTTTCTGTGGGAAACGGGTCCAAATAGCTTTTCAAGTGTTTAAAGTTGCAGACCCCTGAATTAGACATACCCAAACTCCTCATTTTGAATCCAAACTTCGGTGTTCCAAATTTCTCTCTGGTTTAAATTCCCCACTGATCCTCTCAACTACTCATAGCTCATACCTAGTAGATTAATTGTATGATTGTGCCCAATATAGTAGTCCTCTGAGGAAATCAGTAGCAGAGATTTTAATTCTGGAACTTTTGGAGCACAGATTCCTTAAGATTCCAATTTTGTGTTGGATTCCTAGTCTTCTTTGAACTCTTTCTGTACTTGGTACAGTTCATATATAACCCATGAAAATGTTGGCAGAGGTGCCAACTTTATACAGTAATTGGAGCCCATTTTTATTAAGCTTATCCTATTTGTATATGCCTGATATGGAACAAGCTACACTTAAAGTCAGTTTGGGAATATCAGAAGCTATGAACTATGCTCTGATTTATACAGTATAATAAGCAGTTAATGTGAGCATTAATGCAGCATTTTTGGCTATATTCTTACTTCAAATATGTTATTATTGTATACACTTCCACATTTACAGTATGTTCACATTGCACATAAGGAAAAAAAGTACATACCCTGGTTAGTAGCTGAAAGATTTAATAAAAAGTGAAAATTGAGCACACCTGGTTAAAATTAACTTAATCCCACAAACCAGTAGATGAATGATTTCATAATCGTGAAAAAATATGTCACACCTGATTAAACATGTGGGGCCAAACAATGTCCTTGGTGGAAATGGTGAGAAGATTGTCTGTGTGAGCCATAGGGTCAATTTTTCCAACTTTAGCTCTTAGAAATGACTTATTTGGGAATGTCACCCAATTGTAAACATCAAATCCAGTTACTAATTCTCCATTGGAGCCAAAAGAAATATGTTCTCCAGCAGTGTTATTAAAGGTGACATGCTGCAAAAAATGGTGGAGCTGAAAAGAAAGGAAGGAAGGAAGGAAAGAGGAAGGAAGGAAGGAAGGAGGGAGGGAGGGAGGGAGGGAGGGAGGGGGAGAGAGAGAGAGAGAGAGAGAGAGAGAGAGAGAGAGAGAGAGAGAGAGAGAGAGAGAGAGAGAGAGAGAGTTAATAGAATTCTTTGAAGGGATTAGCAAATCTCAGTTTTTATTCCTTTCAATTTGATTTAAGGTCAATGGAAATTTGCATTTTCATCATTCTACTCCATTTAAAATGGGTAGAGAAATATGTTCTTTCCCACATGCATTTTCTACCTTATTGCCTAACTTTATTTTCAGCTGAAACATTTTCAGATGAGAACTCCATAACAAAATTGAGAAAGAGAAATCTGATACATCCCACTGTCTTGATAAATTGAACTATCTTGGAATTAGGAATTCACTTTGCTCCCATAAAATGTAGATAAGATTAAAAACTTCAACATGGAGAATTCTAGGCCATTTGTTCCAAACAAAGAAGGTCTTTAAAATCTTGAAAAGATAATAAAAAAAAAACATTTTCTTCATATGGTTCAATTGAACTAAAGATATTCTCATTTCCCCAAAATTTGTTTTTCCTCTCTTTTCATTTTGCCTTATGGTGAGACTATTATGATGAGAGAATGGAAGTAGAAAAAGTATTAAAACTTTCATGGACACCAGGAAGATCACAGTAGCTAAGAGATTGTACTAAACATCAGGACAATCCTAAACTGAATCTGCACATTTAATTTACATTTCTCTAGGAATAAAAGTGCATGGGTTCATTTATAACAGGGGAAAGTTGTTTCCCCTGAATCTTAGTCTCTCTGAAATTAAGACAGTGAGAAATAATGCTTCTACCCAAGTACCTTTGAAAGTTTTACATGTCAACCTGACAAATATCATGCATTAAATACATACATCCACACAAACCATTTCAGACCTTTGGCGAGTTCCCCATGTTCCCATTATAGAATATTCTTTATTGGCCAAGTGTGACTGGAATTTGTCTCTGGTGAATAAACTCTCAGTGTACATACAAGGTGTATAATAAAGTGTCCCAAAGATGCTTTTTCCAAAGGCATCTGGACTTTGTTTTTCCTTGTTTCGTTACTCATCCAAGAAGTTTCTTCAGTTCTGACTGAATGGTGGAGGATGGAAGGATTTATAGTTTTGTAATCATTTAGTCATTAGAACTAATTCTGAGAGATGTTGAGTAGGGGTGGAGTTTCCACTTTCCTTCGCTACCGGTTCGCAATGGGAGCGTGCATGCGCATGCACTCACTTAGCTTGTGCATGCACAGAGCATCCGTGATGATGTCCGGGCAGGTGGGCGGAGCCTCCTGACACTGCAACTACCGGTTTGCAAGATCCGGAGTGAACCAGAGGCAACTCACCACTGATGTTGAGGTGGTTTCTCTGTGCCCTCAGGGTCACATGAATAGTGCAAATGGGTGGGAAGCTGTCTTGGATCTGCTGAAAAGACTATGATTGTAAGCAAAATGTCTCCAAGGAAAAACAAAGTCCAGTTGCCCTTGGAAAAAGCAACTTTGGGACAACCATGACCTGGATGACTGAGAATCTCCATAGACATTAAGCAACAAATTGCTAAATCATAAATCATAAAATACAATTATAATTCATAAGATAGAAACAATGAAGTGATAGTCACATGATACTAAGGAGTAGGAGTAGGTAATAGGAAAGGACAATAGGAGTAGGTAATAGAAAGATAATAGTAATATTGTCCTACTACATAGTTAGATGTCTTTAGGCATAAGACTGTACTATGTGAATTTTATGTTTAAGCAGAGTGATGATATGGGGAAAAAAACTTGTTTTCATGTATGATTGTTTTGGCATGCAATGCCCTATAGTGATGTCCTGAGGGGAGAAGATAAAACAGTTTATGTTCAGGGTAAACTGGATATATTCTTAGCCCTCTTTCTGGCTTGTGCCATATACAGGTCCTCAATGAAAGGCAGGCTGATAATTAGAGATAGAGATGATAGATAGATAGATAGATAGATAGATAGATAGATAGATAGATAGATAGATAGGCGGGTTGACAGGCAGATAGATGGATGATAGAGAAAGAGAGAAAGAGAGAAAAATAGACAGACAGACAGACAGACAATCTACTTTGAAGGAATGCCATTCTATCCATTACTGTATAATTGACCTGAATGTTGAAATAACTTTACAAAAACGTAATGGTTTTTTTAAAAAAATATGTTTGGATATTTCCAGATAGCAGTCAAAATAGTCTGTGTCAGCTTTGGAAGCCATATTAGCCCCGGAAGCTTCCACACTGTCACCTTCTCATGTGTGGGAAAGTAGGAGGGGGGATTTAGTAGAGAAAATGTATTTAGACAAAATAGCATTCTTCCTTTTAGTCAAGGTCAGGAGTGGTTGGAGTGATGTCTCGAGATGGGACAGATGCTGATTGGAGCATGTGATGGATTGATGAGTGAGGGGATAGTTTTGGGGATTTTGATTTACTGAGATAAAACCCAGAACTCTCAGGTTCGGGTTTTCCCAGATGTGCCATTATACCTACTTCAATAAATGGAACTTTGAGAAAATGCTTGCTTCGGAGTTTTTAATTGGAGTTGTGGTTTTCTGGAATGCTGACAGTCTGCAAATTGTCTTTCATATTCACCACAAAAGCCAGAAGCAACTTCTTATGATGGACTATCTTTCAACCAATTTTAAAAGAGGCAACCACTCCCCAATTTATATTTGTTGCACTAAGCATATCACCTGATTACTTTTCAAAATGTTTCATTAGCCAAACTTACCTGCCATGGTGACTGAAGAAAAAGCTTCCATCTCCTTTCATTAATTCTTTGCCCGTATTTGAACTGGGAGGAATACAATTGCCTCAGAGCGTTTGCCATAGCATAGACTGCATTGTAGATGCTGTAGCTGTGGCCGCTCATGCTCATTTCAAATATAGATTGAGAAAGAGACTCCAGCTTCTCTTCCCCAGTGCAGGTCCTGTCAGCTTTCTCATCTCTAAAACCAGTGGAGAAGGAACATTCAAATGCATCTTTCCAAAAATCTCTAATAAAGCCATCTTCATTTTCTAATGTTGGGTTTCTCTTCTGCACAAATTCTCGGAACCCCCTCAGTTCCTTTGAGTGAATTGCAAAGGAAAGAGCACCATGGAGAAAAATGATGGGCAACGGTCTTTGCATTAGAATGGAGGTGAATTCCATCTGAGCTGTCATGATCCAGACTTTGGCTTTTCTCTCCTTGGGAATATCCTCAGAATCTAATAAATAGATCATAAGTCTCAAAGTCATCAGGCCTGTAACTTCAGCATTCAAGATCACTGCAATGACTGTACTCCCCATGATCACTTTGTATAATTTATCTGCTTCCTCCACCATTTCAGCAGCTAAATTGCCATACATCATTTGGGGGATACTTTCTATAAAGTCAAAGCAGATTCCTCTCACTGTAAACATGGAAAGGCTATCCTGAATGAATCTCTCTTTATCTTCCTCAACAAAGCAAACTTTCCCAACCCAGGTCCATCCAAAATGCAGCAGTAAATGTAGTATTCCATTAAACTGGTGTACCTCAACGGGGAACATCCATTTGACAAATAGTGCTGCTGTTTCATCATTCATCAATGGAGCTGATCCATATGTGATCTAAACGGGAGTAAGAAAGCAATAAAAGCAAAAAAGGAATTGTTCTAAAGAACATTGTGCAGTGCTCATGTTTAATCAAAATTTCTGTGCTTGAGTGCAATACAGAAAAGAAAACAATGCTACAGTTTTAGCACACAGTTTTAGAGCTTAACATAAGGGCTAGTCATTGAGCAAAACAGTGTAACAATTTTGACAATTCCCTTTTCATAAATTTGACCCCTTCTTGTGTCAAATGTTTCAGGCTTCTGGGATCTTTGTAAAGAGAGTTATCATGAAGATCTGATACCTGAAGTCATTCAAGAGCAAGGGAACTTAACATCTTGCTCCGTATTTATGTCTCACCTGTGGAAATTTGTAGTTACACAGACTGGTTGCCATGTTGAGACATGTCCTAGAACGGGGTCCTCCAATGACAGCTACCGTGTGGGTCTGGTCATTACATTTGTAGTTGGGGATAAATTGATCTTTTGTAGATAGAAATTCCATTGCTAATTGATAAGTTGTAATGTCCACATGATTATCAGTAGCAATGTGGAAACCAAGAGTAATGTTCGGTAAAATTCCAGCATGTTCATTGATCTCATTAACAGCAAATGCCAGAGCCAAAGTGTGTTGGTAATTATGAGTGAGGTACCTTCAGTGAGAGTTATAAACTATGTCAATACATTTCTGCTTCAGAATCACATTTTAATTGTTATATACATTCATAAACATCCAAAATGTTGTGGTTATTATTTGCTCTTGATATATGTAATGTGGTCTTTAGCTGACAATAGCCCCAGGTTGTATTGATTGGGAAGCACTAATATTGGGAATGGGTAGCTAAGATTGAACTGAGACAACATTTGTATGCTTATTTCTTTTCTTCTTAAAAATGTTCTTCTAGAAGACAGTCAATTTGAGCCAGTTTGTTTTAGGGTAAAACGCGGGAGACTATGAATTCAAGTCTCACCTTCTGGGTGACTTCAGCCAGTCATTCTCTTTCAGCCCAACTCACCTCACAGAGTTGTTGTTATTGGGAAAATAAAGGAGAAAGGTGAGTTGGATGTGTTTTTCCCCTTGAATGATTTGTATAAATAATAAAGGTGGGATAAAAATAAAAAAATAAATAGATGAATAAAAAAGCCATGGTTTTTCCATTTATGACGGCAGTATTAGTGGAGGCTAAGTGTCTTTTAATCCTAGAATTTATACATGACTGAGGATAATTTCAATGGGCTATATGGTGAGCATTTTAATTTGAGCAGAAAGGTAAAGAGGAAGAAAAAAATTACAACTTTTAGGTGGTGATGGGGATGAGGGTGAGAGTAAAATACTACTCATATACTTTTAAAATACTTACAGGTATTGATCAAGCACATCGTGAGAAGGAACCCTTTGAAAAATGATCTGATTTGAAAGAAAGAAGACCTGATATATAATAGCAGCAACAATTACGTCTCCAGACTGATAGTACTTGTGAGAAATTGGAAGAGGACCTCTGAGATTGCAGTTGTGAACAAGAGAACTGCACATCAATTTAGGAAAAAAGAATAAAATCAGTGTTGTGAACAGAAGCAACTCAGTATAAAATATGGCCATTGTAGATATCAAAGTATAGCTTGAATGTTACTATTCAAATAATGACCTGGGTCATAATCGATCAGCCTTTCAGGAATATTATCTAAAACAAAGTAACACAGATTAAACATGCTTCTTTTTTGTTCTCTCTATTTGTAAACCTGTACTTCTGTGTCTGTATTAATGTAATGCAGTTTTTTAACCTGGGCTCATAGTTTTGTTTTGTTTTTTCGATGTTTACCGGGATTCCCTTGAGATAGGGAGAAAAGAACAATGATGGTACTTTATTTAATAATTACTTAGAAGGTAATAGCTTACTTGCAATAGTATTTTTTTTTTTTTGCTTCTGTGCAAAATGTCAACATGAAACATATTGATTGAGAAAATGGGGAGCAACATCAGAGGTGGGTTCCAGCAGGTTCTGACCAGTTCTGGAGAACAGGTAGCAGAAATTTTGAGTAGTTCAGAGAACCGGTAAATACCACCTCTGACTGGCCCTGCCCCCATTATTTTCTGCCTCCCGAATCCCAGCTGATCAGGAGGCAATGGGGATTTTGCAGTAACCTTCCCCTGGATTGGGGAGGGAATGGAGATTTTACAGTATCCTTCCCCTGCCACGCCAACCAAGCCATACCCACAGAACTGGCAGTAAAAAATTTTGAAACCCACCACTGAGCAACACCATATGCACCAAAGAAAAAAACTGTTGGGTCTTTTTTTTTCTAAAGATGGTGCCATTTTGGGCAGATACATATCTATAATCAGATTCCAAACTGTATTGATTTAAAACACAATTTTAAAAGAACTGAAGTTCATGGGTTACAATCAAGTTGTCAATCTTCTGCTTAAAAATTTTCTGCTATGAAAAGTAGCAGTTTAAGTGATAACTGATTGAGAGCAAAGATGGTTTGATAGAGGGAAATAATGTTGGAATGTTCCATAAGGTAGGGATCCATGCAGAGTCGGTTCATCTCATTGAATCTGCCAAATATAGTTCAAACTGAGCCTTTCTAGTGAGTCTGATGGGGCTTAGGCCCACTTAAAGGAACAAGTCTATTATCTATCTATCTACCCTGGTTCCCCAAAAATATCCCCAAAATAAGCCATAGCATGTTTTTACATGTGTACCTAATAAAAGCCCTACCCCCAAAATAAGCCCTACTTAATAACCTACGCAGCCAGCCACCTGCCCGCCCATTTTGTCTAGTTGCTCGTGGTGCCATGACCATGAAGCGAGGCAGGGTGGTGGTGGAGCTGTCCCACATGCCCTGGACTGGTTTACCTCAGGGCCCACAGCCAGGCCATCCACGCCCTGACACCTGTCAGCAGCAGTAGCCCATGTGGCCGCCAGCCAACTTCTGCTTGCTCATGGCTGCAACAAAACAGGAGGCTGAAAAGAGATGGTTCCATGGCCACCAGGTGAGGCAGGTGTCAGGTTGTGGGTGGACTGGCTTCAGGGTCCATGAGGTAAGCCAGTACAGGGTGTGTGGGGCAGCTCCACTCCCTCACTTCATGGCAGTGGCACTGGCGTGCTGCACGGACTCCTGCCTCCCTGCGAGCAAGCAAAAGTGGGCCTCCTGTACATGGGGGAGAAAAAAAGACACCCCTGAAAATAAGCCCTAGTCCTTTTTGGGGGGCCCAAAAGAGAAACATATCTATCTATCTATCTATCTATCTATCTATCTATCTATCTATCTATCTATCTATCTATCTATCTATCTATCTATCTACAGTATCTATCTACAGTATCTATCTACCAGTTTGACACCCCTGATCTAAAATAATTGTCTAACATTTCAAACAAAAGATGAAGAGCACCTCTCTAAATTCTGATGTGAATTTGGAAGATATCACATTCTTCTCCATTGTATGTCACCTTGATGTACAGATATTATTAAAGTATGTACAACTACAAAGTGCAGGAAACTAAATGGTAAAAGAACCCAATTCTACTTCATTGAAGGGTCTGTTATAAAAAGTATTTTATCTCTTTATTAGTTGCTCTTTCCTGTTCAGATCAGGTCTCAAAATAATGATATAGCATTTGGGGGAAAAGATACAGCCTAGTAATCCAGCTGCTGAAGCCAAAATGGAGAAGATCTCTACAGCCACCATGTACTTTCCCTTGGTGCTGAGATATGTTGGAACAAATGACACCCAAACGCTGCAAAAGACCAACATGCTGAAGGTGATAAATTTGGCTTCATTGAACCTGTCTGGTAAATTCCGAGCTAGGAAGGCCACCATGAGGCTGACAGCATTCAAGAACCCCATAAAGCCAAGCACAGTATAAAACATTTTGGTTGAACCTTCATTACATTGCAGGAGAATTTCTTCAGTCATGGAGTGCATGTCAGAATCTGGGAATGGGGGAAAAATTGCTAACCACACTACACAAATGGTGAATTGGACCAGGAAGCAAGGTA
The DNA here is from genome assembly GCF_029215685.1 of Pituophis catenifer annectens. Taxonomy (NCBI): domain Eukaryota; kingdom Metazoa; phylum Chordata; class Lepidosauria; order Squamata; family Colubridae; genus Pituophis; species Pituophis catenifer. The sequence continues at coordinate 18,281,783 of NW_027256895.1, read as the reverse complement.
GGACAATAGAGATAGCCATTTTTTTCCCCACCCATTTCCTCATTTTAGAGCCTGGCTTGGTGGCCATGAAAGCAAGAACAACAATGGTTGTTTTTCCCAAAATACAAGAAAGAGCTACAGAGAAAATGATGCCAAAAGAAGTTTGTCGCAAGAGACATTTCACTTGATCAGGTTGTCCAATGAAAAGAAAAGTGCAAAGGAAGGAGAGCAGGAGAGCAGTGAGAAGAATGTAGGTGAGGTTCCTGTTGTTGGCTTTGACAATGGGAGTATCCTGGTGTTTAATAAAGACCCCCAGTACTAAAGCTGAGATGAAAGATAAGGAGACTGCTATGACCAGCAAAGAAATCCCCAAAGGCTCTTGATAAGTCAAGTAAGTTATTGCTTTTTGAAGACAACTATCTCGATCTTTGTTTGGATAATGGTCTTCTGGACATGGAACACAATCATCTAAATCTGTGGAAAAAAAGAAAGAAAGAAAAAGGAAAACTATTTAAAGAAATGGTATAGTTTTTTAAAAAAATCAATTATTAATTACACACTAGATCCACTAAGGTTCTATGACTTACAAAAGGATTCTATTTCCTCCTTTTTCATAAAATAATTCAGGATACAATTTACATACAATGTGCTACTGTGGAATACTAGCTGCAATCTGAGCTTGGTTGTTTGCTATATATAGATAAACCTCTCATTCAACAGTGACAAGAATAATATTGATGATAAACCTAAGAGGGAAACAAAAAGACAGAATACATTCTCTGAAACAGCCAACACCCAGATAAGCATGGATTAAAACTATATGTCAGCCTCCTCTGGAACCGCCTGTGCTTCACCAGACAAACACCACACACGCACGCTCAGAAGGTGAGGCTATCCAGTTTAATCGTAGCTTATACGGTGGTCATACAGTAAGCGCTGAAGTTCTTCGATGAGAAATAAAGTCGTAGACGGCCGTTTCCGCCATTTATCCAGCTTTATAGAATGCTATTCAAACGCCCCACCTTTGCTCTATTACAGATTTAAAGTAACCGTGCTACCTATCCCATTCTGGTTAATTGTGGGTCGTCATTTACTTCCGGGTTTTCACTGTCTTCTTTCATCACCGGGATCTGCTTCATGCTAACGGCGAGATATCTATCGCCCCCCCCCCCCCGTTCCCCTATACCGTCCACCACCTAATATCACCATGCCATCCTAATCGCTACAACACCCCCCTTCACCGTGTCTTGTTCTTCTGGTCCATCGTGCTCTGGATCTGTACAGTTGCTCATGTTCAGGTGGTTCATATTCCCCAGGATCTTGTGTCGAGGAGTTGTCTGACACTCGACACTAACACATAATCAGGAAGAAAAATATGCTAATCGCGGAAGTACCAAGGAGAAAATCATACGTCCATGAAATGTAGTAGGGAAAATACAGTATACAGACAAGGAGAAATCCAGGGGTGGGATTCTACTGGTTCGGACTGGTTTGGGTGAAAACCGGTCAGTACATGTACGCAATCACTGAACCAGTTGTTAAACCAGCAGGATCCCACCACTGGAGAAATCCCAACATTTGCTCAAGAAGCTACTTATTCAGCCATGAAATATCTGCAAACAAAACAACCAAACTAAGAGAGCAGCAAGGACTCCACACTTGAAACCTGAGACATCTATATTCTCTTCCATTTTGCTACAGCATTTCAAATTGCCCCCCCCCCCCGGTTTTTACAGCATTCTCTAGCTTTCGAGACATCCCATGTAGATTGTTGGAATGTCCTTTACATGAATGCCATTGGAAAACAGTAACTGGTTCACAGTGCAGCCGCATATGCAGGTCTGGTTGTTTCATGGCACACCTGAGTTTTGCTACTGCTCCATGAGCTATTCTGGGTTTCTAGTTGCTTTGCAATGCAATTCAAGTTTCTGGTTCTGCCTTTAAAGGCTTGCTTCTCACTGGACCAAGTTATAGGCAGAACCCAAGGCTCTGTCTTAGGCCCAGTACTCTTCAATATTTTCATTGATGATTTGGATGAGGAGATAGAAGGGGAACTCATCAAATTTGCAGATGATACCAAAATGGCATGAATAGCCACTACCCCAGAAGATAGGTTCAAGATACAAGAAGGATCTTGACAGACTTGAATACTAGGTCCTATTTAACAAAATGAAATTCAATGGTTAAAAAAAAACAAAAAACAAGGTTGACATTATAGTAGTGTTTCAATATCTAAGGGGCTGCCACAAAGAAGAGAGGGTCAACCTATTTTCCAAAGCACCTGAAGGCAGGATAAGATGCAACGGATGGAAACTAATCAAGGAGAGAACCAGCTAGAACTACGGAGAAATTTCCTGGCAGTTAGAATGATTAATCTGGAACAGTTTGCCTCCAGAAGTTCTGAATGCTCCAACACTGAAGTTTTTAAGAAGAGGTTGGACAACCATTTGTCAGAAATGGCGTAGGGTTTCCTGCCTGAGCAGGAGGTTGGACTAGATAACTTCCAAGATCACTTCCAACTCTGTAATTCTGTCTGTTATTCTGTCTGTTATTCTGTCTATTATTCCAGACCAGCTCCTTCCAATGTTATCTGCCATCAAATAAGTGACTTTGGAGACACACTTTCTGTGTAGCGGCCCCAACCTTTTGCACTACTTTCTCATTTGAGTTTTGAGGGAAACCTGTACTTTTAGCCTTGCAGTAAAATGGATGATAGCTTTTCCCCAAGTGTTCATCTAGGATGGCAAGTAGGTCAAAAGGTTGATTGGTCTGGCACTCATGACAAGGCTGGTTTTCTTTTTAAAAATGTTATTTGGGGGGGGGAGCACCTAGGGCAGATAACTTTTTTGCCATCATGCGCCAGGAGGGGGAGGGGGTGGGGGAGTCATGCACACACATGTCCACACCCATAATTCTATGTGCCTCACCCCCGCACATGTGCATCTGACCCCTCCCGCTCCCCAGCATGTGATGGACCATAGGCCCATTTTTGTCTCTCACCTGGCTCCAGAGCATTCTCTATGATTCTGGGGAGGGTGAAAATGGCCTTTCCCACCCCGCCGGAGGCCCTCCAGAGGCCAGAAATGGCCCGTTTCCCAATTAGCGGTTGGACAAGAAGTGACTTTTTTGCTCCAGCGACTCCTAGAGAGGCCAGGTGAGAGACAAAAATGGGCCTTCCCCACCCCCCAAGCCCTGTTTCCCTATTTCTGTGGGCCCAGAAGGCCCAAAAATCAGCTGGCTGAGCTCGCATGCCCACTAATATGGCTACGCATGACAGAGGTGGCACGCGTGCCATCGGTTCACTATCATGGACCTAGGGTCATTACATGTGATTGACAACTTTATAACTTGATAAGAAAATAGATTCTGGGTGGATTAGGAATTAAAAATAAGCAAAAACCGAAGACAATACATTACCATTGTCTTAAATGAAAATATTAATAATTAGAATAGAATAGAATAGAATTTTTTATTGGCCAAGTGTGATTGGATACACAAGGAATTTGTCTTGGTGCATACCCTGTTAGGGTACATAAAAGAAAAGATACGGTCATCAAGAATCATAAGGTACAACACTTAATGATAGCTTTACTTCCAGAGAGAAGGTACAAAGGAAGCATTTTGAATAGTCTATCAAGAAGCTTTGGTTTTCATGAAGGATAATGTGAGGCAAATTATAGATTTATTGGAATATCTTGAGAAGAATAAACAGATTTTATTTATTTTATTTTTATTTATTTGATTTGTATACCGCCCTACTCCCGAAGGACTCGGGGCGGTGAACAGCCAACAATAAAATACATAAATACACAAAATTTAAAAACCCGATAAAATCAAATTAAACTTTTTGGCCCAGACAAATTAAAATACCCCAATAATTTAAAAACAGATTAAAATTTACATATTTAAAAAGGGAAGAGATCAGGCCAAGCCCGCTTGATGGAATAAAAAGGTCTTCAGAGCATGGCGGAAGGAGCGCAGATCCGGGATCCTCCGTATCTCCGGGGGGAGCTCATTCCAGATGGTAGGTGCCCCCACAGAGAAGGCTCTCCCCCTAGGGGCCGCCAGTCGACACTGTTTGGCTGACGGCACCCGGAGGAGTCCCTCTCTATGAGAGCGTACTGGCCGGTGGGAGGCTATTGGTGGTAGTAGGCGGTCCCGTAAATAACCAGGCCCTAAGCCATGGAGCGCTTTAAAGGTGGTAACCAAAACCTTGAAGATCTCTGCAGTGCTGGTGTTTTTGGATGCGGAGAAGGCCTTTGATCGAGTGAATTGGAACTTTCTATTAAAGACTTTAAGAAAGATGGATTTTGGGGATCAGTTTGTGCAGGCGGTTTCAGCAATTTATCAAGAGCAAACAGCACAAATTATCATTAATGGAAGCTTAACTACAAACTTCAGTATAGAAAAAGGCACAAGACAAGGTTGTCCGTTATCCCTGTTGTTGTTTATCATAACTCTAGAAGTCTTGTTGAATACAATACGGGACTCGAGTACTTTGAATGGAATAGTTATAAGGCAAGAGAATTACAGAACAAGGGCATTTGCAGACGATCTGGTTGTTACCCTAACACGGCCGATGGAATCAATAATCCAGATGAAAGACATTATAGAAGAATATGGTATGGTATCAGGATTTAAACCGAATCAGAAAAAAACCAAGATGATAGTTAAAAACATGACAGAAGATCAAAAGAAGGAAATTGAAAGGAAGGCAGGCTTTGAAATAGTACCAAAGGTGAGATATCTAGGAGTCCAAGTTGCAGATTCAAATATAAAACTGTTCCAAAATAATTATGAGGTGTTGTGGCGAAAGGTACAAAAGGATATGGAAACATGGAAAAAACTGCAGCTGTCCTTACTTGGAAGAATAGCAGCAGTTAAAATGAATGTTCTACCTAGATTTTTATTTTTGTTTCAAATGATTCAGGTGCTTAAAGGTGATAAACAGCTGATGGAATGGCAAAAAGGAGTGAATAAGTTTGTTTGGAATGAGAAAAAGCCGAGAGTCAAACTGAAAATTATGCAAGATGTTCGCAAAAGGGGTGGCCTTAAACTTCCAAACCTACGACTGTACTATGAAGCAGCAGTGTTGACACAAGCAAGTGATTGGTTTGGAGGGACAAAGACTGGAATATTGAATATAGAAAGTCATGACCTTGAATTTGGTTGGCATGCATATTTATTTTATGAAAATAAAGTGGATAAAGTATTCAACAGCCATATATTTAGAAACTCCTTGATGAGAGTATGGAAGAAGCACCAGTTCAAATGGGATTATAAAATACCGTTGTGGTTGGATCTTGGTCATATTATACGGAATACAAATATAAAGTCACTCGGGGGGGGTTTATACAAAGAAGTACTTTTTAATGATGGGGGTAGATGGCAGCTAAAGACATTAAATACACTGTTGGAAGAAGGGATCAATTTAACTTGGTTACAGTATAATCAACTTCAACTGAGATGGAGAGAAGATCAAAAAACTGGTTTAATGCTGCATGAAGAAGAATTGCTAAGACAGATAAAAGAGAAAGGCCCAATGCATATCAAGAGGGTTTATAGCGTTTTGTTAGAAAGAGATTCAGAAAATGAATTGGTTAAAGATTGTATGATAAAATGGGCGCAAAACTTTGCAGAACCAGTTATGATGGAAACGTGGGAAAAAATATGGGTCCAGAATGTTAAATTTACACAGTCACAGAATTTGAGGGAAATTTTTTACAAAATGTTTTATAGGTGGCATCTAGATCCTAAGAAATTGTCATGCATGTATCCTAATGTTCAACCAAAATGTTGGAGATGTGATTGTTTAGATGCTACATATTATCATATATGGTGGACTTGCAAGAAAGTGAAGGCTTTTTGGATAAAAATTTGGTGGGTTATGCAAAATGTTCTGAAGAAAAAACTCCAATTTTCTCCTCAATTGCTTTTACTGGGCATAGTTAAGGACTTTTCACTGGGTGAAATAAAATTGATATTGTATATGGTGACAGCAGCTAGGTTACTGATTGGTCAATATTGGAAAAGAGATGTTATGCCTACTATTGAAGAATGGACTTTGAAGGTGGCCAGTTTTGCAAAAATGGTGAAGATATCGGCATACTTAAAAGATCGGACTCAAGAGACCTATGCATGGGAGTGGAAGAAATGGATAGATTATGTGCAGAATAAATATCAAACTAGGAAGTACCAGATAGCTTTTAGTTGAATGTTGTGTAGAAATGTATAGTATAGTTCAATGTCATGTAGAAATGTATAGTACACAGGGGGTAGATTAGATGGGCGGTAAAGTATGATACCATATGATTTGGATTTGGATTTCACCTTGGGGAAGTCATGGGAGGAGGGGAGGGCTAGGGAGGGTTAGGGAGGGAAAGGGGGGGGGGGAAATGGGAAAATTTGTATTTGTAAAACTTTTTCAATTAAAAAAAAAAAAAAAAAGAAGAAGCCTTGGTTTTCCTGAAAAATATTTAGATTATGTTCACAAAAACTTAAGAAGGAGAATTCAAAGCTGAGAAATTGATTGATCCAGCTACTTAGAGGAAACTGACTTGTGTTATTTTTTTTATTTATTTATTTTTTAATTTGATTTATATGCCGCCCTTCTCCAGAGACTCAGGGCGGCTTACAATGCGTTAAGCAATAGCCTTCATACTTTTTGTATATTTATACAAAGTCAGCTTATTGCCCCCACAAACTGGGTCCTCAATTTACCTACCATAGAAAGGATGGAAGGCTGAGTCAACCTTGAGCCTGGTGAGATTTGAACTTACAGTAATTGCAAACAGCTGGTGTTAATCACAATGCTATCAGTCTGCTGAGCCACCAGGCCCTGTGGCCCTGTGTTATCATTAAATACCTATGAAAATTAAATTATTTCATTTCTGAATTGTACAACAATGACTTGAACCTCAAGATTTCCAATCACCATAATATTCTTTAAAAATTCAGCCCCCATTTACATTTATTAAATCATTGATGTATTCAATATATTCCTTTGCTTACCCATTTGGTCAGCTATCTTCCCTTCTGGACAGCGTCTACAGTCATAGCAGCAAGATAATTTCCCTTCAATTTTTATCTTGCTATGGCCCAGAGGACATTTCTCATTACAGATGGAAAGAGGTAATATCTGTTCATAAATAAAGTGAGATTTCTTTCAACTGAAGAATTTTTGTTTTTGGGGTTGTTCTTTTCATCAGTTTCTTTAAACTAGTTCATTTACCTGAGGCTGCTAAAAAATTAATCCAAGTGTTATGGTTGTATTTAAATCATTTATTGATAAGGGACAGTGACTAAAAATTTCCTTAAAAGTGGAAAAAGTGACACACCTGGTTAAATGTGAGGGGCCAAACAGCATCCTTGGCAGAAATGGTGAGAAACCTTTCCAGGGGAGCCATGGGGTCAATCTTTCCAACCTGGACTCTCTGAAAGGACTTGTTTGGGAATGTGACCCAATTTAGAATATCAAATCCAGTTAGTAATTCCCCATTGGGACCAAAAGAAACCTTTTCCCCAGCAGTGTTGTTAAAGGAGACCTGCTGCAGAAAATGGTGAAACTAAAATAAGAAGAAAATGAAGAAATGAAAAAGTTAATAGGTTTCCTTAAAGGGTGCTGTCAGGATGCCCTAATCAAATCAAGCTTCAAAAGAGATCCAGTTATTTATTAGGAGCTTCATGTTGGCACGTTCCAAGTGAAGCCAACTCTGACCCCACATAATTTATGCCCCAATTATGATCCTGTTTTCCCCCTCCCCAACACAGGGTATGTCATCAATCACATTCAACAATGGAGCAATTTCACAGGTTGTAGAGATCACTCCCGTCTGGCCGCTGTGGGTAACCATGGGAGACAGCCTTGAGAGAGAGATGTCTGGAATGTGCTTTTGTTTTTGGCTGCCATGCTGCTTCATTAGTTTCCCATCCCTCTTGCCTATGGCAACTCAACAGCAGGCCAGGGATGCTTTGCAAGTTGACATATGAGGAAATCTCACTTAGTTCTTTTCAATTTGGCCTATGCTTAATGAAAAGTAAGCTGTTATATTTTACAACAGTCTACATATTAAAAATAGGAAGAGAATTATGCTCTCTGTCATGTGCATTACCTATCCTAACTAAAATATTATAATTGTTTTTTTTTTTAATGAGAATTCTGTCACAAAATTGAAAAAGTTAGAAACTTAATACTTTGGTCTAATCTATGGAACAAACTAGTACAGTTTACATAAACTGATGACATTCCTGAATTTTGTATTAGCAAACCTTACCTGCCATGGTGATTGAAAGAATCTGTTATCATCAATGATTCTATTTTTTTTGAGCTTGGAGAAGTGCATGGCCTTCAGAGCATATGCCACAGCATAGATGGCATTATAGATGCTATAACTGTGGCCAGTCATGCTCATTTCAAATATAGCTTGAGAAAGAGTCTCCAGCTTCTCTTCCCCAGTGCAGGTCCTGTCAGCTTTCTCATCTTTAATATCACTGGAGAATGAACATTCAAATACATCTTTCCAGAAATCCCTAATAAATCCATCATCTTTTTCTAAGTTAGGGTTTCTTTTCTGCATAAATTCTCGGAACCCTGTCAGTTCCTTTGAGTGAATTGCAAAGGAAAGTGCACCGTGGAGAAAATCAATGGGCAACTCTCTTTGCATAAGAATGGAGGTGAATGCCACCTGAGCTGTCATAATCCAAACTTTGGCTTTCCTCTCTTTTGGAATATCATCAGAGTCCAAAATATAAATAATAGCTCTCAAAGTCACCACAGCTGTAATTTCAGCATTCAAGATCACTACAATGGCTGTACTCTCTATTATGACTTTGTACAATTTATCTGCCTCTTCCACCATCTCAGCAGCTTCATTACCATACATTATTTTGGGGATACTTTCTATAAAGTCAAAGCAGATGCCTCTCTCCGTAAAGATGGAAAGACTGTTTTGAATAAACCTCTCTCTATCTTCTTCATACAGAGAAATCAACCCAACCCAGGTCCAACTGAAATGCAACAGTAAGTATAGTATTCCTTTAAATTGGTGCATCTTATCTGGAAACATCCATTTGACAAATTGTGCTGCTATTTCCTTATTCATCAGTGGAGCTGACCCATATGTGATCTAAATGGGAGTAAGAAAACAAGAGAGGCAAAATGGGTTTTTCCAGGGTAATCTGGGTAATATGTATGTTTGTTCATTGGCATCCTTGCTTCATTTTTGAAGATAGTCACCAAGTCTTAACATAACCCAACTATTTGGTTTGGATAGAAAGGACACAAGAATCTTCCTTATTAGACTAATAACTTGGTATCAGGAAGTTTCATAGTATGTTAAAGAACAAGAATGGTTCTGATTTCCATTGCAGATTATGAATTGTTTCAGTGGTGGGATTCAATTTTTTTTACTACTGGTTCTGTGGGTGTGGCTTGGTGGGCATGGCATGGCTTGGTGGGCATGGCATGGCTTGGTGGGCATGGCAGCGGAAGGATACTGTAAAATCTCCATTTCCACCCCACACCAGGGGAGAGATACTGTAAAATCTCCATTCCTTCCTGACTCCAGGGGATGGTTCCTGCAAAATCCCCATTTCCTCCTGATCAGCTGGGATTTGGGAGGCAGAGAATAGATGGGGTAGGGCTAGTCAGAGGTGGTGTTTACTGGTTCTCCAAACTACTCAAAATTACCACTACAGGTTCTCCAGAACTGGTCAACTGGTCACCTGCTGAATACCAACTCTGAATTGTTTGCATTCTTGTCTGATGTTTTGGGATACCTCTTACAAGAGTTATCATGCAGATTCAATCTCTGAATAACTGTTGAACCTCCGGTCTTGTTCCAGTTTTGATCTTACCTGAGGAAATTTGTAGTTACACAGAGCAGTTGCCATATTAACACAGGTCTTAGTACGGGGTCCTCCAATGACTGCTAATGTATTGGTCTGGTCATTACATTTGTAATTGGGAATAAATTTACCTTTCGTAGATAGAAATTCCATTGCTAAATGATAAGTTGTAATTTCCTCAAGATAGTCAGTAGCAATGTGAAAACCAAGGCTAACATTGGGTAAGATTGAGGAATGTTCATTGATCTCCTTTACAGCAAATGCCAGAGCCAAAGCGTGTTGGTAATTATGAGTGAGAAACCTTCAATGAGAGTTATAAATTATCTCAATATATTTCTACTTCAGAATTTGACAGTTGTTTTGTTTTCATTTTTCACACACACACACACACACACACACACACACACACACACACACACACACAATCTAATGCATATTGATTGTTCTGGATATCTGTAATGTAATCTTTAGCAAACAATAGTCCTAGATTTTATGGTTTGGGAATCACATTAGCAAACATTTGTAGCTCGCTTTCTTTTCTGTTTGAGATGTGTCTTCTAGAAAACTATCAAAACTCATGATGAGATATCTCTTCTAGGATTACTTTAGAAGTTAGCAATAACAATTCAGAGTGAACAGGAGGGGGAAGGATTCAGTGGTGGGTTGTCCCCGGTTCAGACCCACTGACCTGGACATCATCAAAGTTTATTTATTTATTTATTTATTTATTTATTTATTTATTTATTTATTTATTTATTTAATTTTTATACCGCCCCGTCTCCCGAAGGACTCGGGGTGGTGAACAGCCAAAATTAAAAAAACATACAATATAAACATTAAAATACTATAAAACAAAATTAAATTTATCTTTGGCTTCCCCCAATTTAAAACCCCTTATCCATAAAATTCACCAATTAAAAATTTTAAAAATTTTAAAAGTTGATCTGCGCATGCACAGAAGAGCGCACGTGCATGTCAGCGAAGCAAGCACATGTGCACAGGCATGATGCAAGCTGGTAGTAAAGGTAAGTAGAACCCACCCCTGGAAGGAGTCCTATAGTTCTATGTTTTCCCTCTTATGGACATAACATTTTACAATCAACCTGACATTTGGTCTTTGTATTCTGTGGAAATGGTCTTCCATTTTCATTGTCCTAATGAATTTCATTCCTCGGTAAGATGACAGGAAAGAAAATTTTAGCTGAAGCACTAGATAGAGATAAGGAGGAAACGTTGAAGGAAATGGATGACGTTTACAGGGCCAATACGAGCTATGCAAGAAAAAATAAACTCCCAAGGAGGTCCACATTCGATTCCCAAGGAAGAAAGTTTGAGACATAATATATAAGATATCCAGAAAAGAAGCAATAATATATAAAGGAAAAGAGATTCAGATCCTCAAGCAAATCCTGAGAAGAGTAAGAGAGCAGAGAAGGGATTATAAATTCCTAGCTAAAAACCTGAATAAAAGAGATATTCTGTTCCGATGGCTGATTCCAGAAGGGATATTGGTCACTTGGGAAGAAAATCAAAAGAGACACTCTGGAAAAAGCACAGGAACTTTAGGAGCAACTGGTGGAGTTGGAAGACCAAAGAAGCAGAGAAGTTCTAGATTCAAACTCTCAAGAAGAACAAGACCAACCAAAAAATAAAGATGAAGAACAAGAAGTAAAAGATACCAACCAACAACAACAAAAAATAGAAGAGCCTAAGACAGCGAAAAAAACAGAAAGGGAAATAAGAGCAAACAGAAGACAAAAAATGAGATACAATTAGGGTAATGGAAAAAGAGGTGAAACTCTTATCTATCAACATAAATGGACTAAACTCAACGACAAAAAGAAAAATTATTTTTGCAAACTTAATGAAAGAAAATGCAGATATTATATGTTTACAGGAAACACACATTTTAAAAACAGACGAAAAATATTTAGATTGCCCCAAATTAGGGACTCTGTTTATGGCTTCTGCAGATCAGGAGAAAAAGAAAGGAATAGTGGTCTACATTAAAGAAGAGATCAAGGCAAACAATATTTGCAGACCCCAAAGGAAGAATTCTGGTAATAGAAATACAGATAATTTTTTTAAAAAAATTATTAGTGGTAATTTATGCCCCTAATGATAATCAAAAAGAATTTTACAAAGCTCTATATGATAAAATATGTAGAAATGACCAAAGAATTAAATTTAATAGATATTTGGAGAACACTAAATCCAGAAAAGAGACAATTTTCTTTCTATTAGAACCCCCATTAGTCATGGTCACGCATCAACATGGCTTGGATGAGTGGAGAACTAGCAGAAGTGAAAGAAGTAGAAATTTTACCGAACTCGTGGGCAGACCACAACCCACTCAGAATTAATTGGAAGGAGGAAAAAAAACCAAGAAGAAGATGGATGCTAGATTCTCAATTATTGAAAGATGAGGAATTGACCAAGAAAATTAAGGAATCAAAAAATTAGAGACCAAATTACAGAACAGCCCTCAAAATTCCCAATTACGAGAACAATTGATTTTTCATAAACACAAACTTAATTTAGTTGATCAAGAAGAATTGGTTAGAAACTTGAAGGCAACCAAACAAATATATTTCGGACAAGCAAATAAGCCAGGAAGATGGCTATCTTATAAACTTAAAAAAGAGAGAGAGAAAAGAACCATCTACCAATTACAAGATGAAAATGGAGATTACCAACACACAATAGAAAAGAAAAAAGAGATCGGAAATGGTCTTCTATTTTCATTGTCCTAATGCATTATATTTCTCAGTAAGATGACAGGAAAGAACATTTAGAAAGTACCAGCGTACATGTAAATTATTTTTATGACAACCCCATGGACTGGATGAGTCATGCTTTTCCCCTCAAAAAGCAGGAGGACAGTGAATATTCCTGAAGAAAAATGACCCATCCGTTGTTGCAGTTAAAAGAAATTGCTTCATTTCAGGAAGTCCTTGCTGGAAGGAAGGAAGGAAGGAAGGAAGGAAGGAAGGAAGGAAGGAAGGAAGGAAGGAAGGAAGGAAGGAAGGAAGGAAGAAAAACATTTAGGTGGTGATGGGGATGCACCTGGGAATGAGGATACTTACAGGTATTGATCAAGCACATCATGAGAAGGAAAACTTTGAAAAGTGTTCTCATTTGAAAGAAAGAAGATCTGATATATAATAGCAGCAATGATTAAGTCCCCGGACTGATAATACTTGTGTAAAATTGGAAGAGGACCTCTGAGATTGCAACTAAGAACAGGAAAATTGCACATTGTCTCAGGGAAAAAAAATAAAACCAGGGTTCTGAATAGAAGCAACTCAGGGTAAAATATGCTCATTGTAGACATCAAACTGTAGCTCCAGTCTTACCATTCGACTGATCAGCTGAGTCATAATCAACCAAGCTATTATGAACGTTATTTAAAATGAAGTATCCCATATTAAATGTGTGTCTTTTGTGTTCTTCATACTTGTAATGTTGCACTTCTGAGCTGATATTAATGCAACACATATTTTAACCTGAGCTCATAGTTTTCTCATGTTTATTAGGATTCCCTTGAGACAAAAAAGAACAGTGATGATACCAATGCTACAATCACTTGGGAGATAATAGCTTACTTGCAGTACTATTATTCTTGTTTCTTTATACACTATCAAAAGAAAACAAATTTATTTTATCTTAGAACAACCCTTAAAATGTTAGACATGAAACATAAAATGAGGGACCAGCATATTCACAAAAGAAGAATATTTTGGGAACATTTTGTTTCAAAGATGCTATTCTGTTGGGTAAGTATATATCTACAATCAGATTTATTTATTTATTTATTTATTTATTTATTTATTTATTTATTTATTTATTTATTTATTTATTATTTAGCCAAGTTTTTATTTTTTGCCAGTATTTCCTAATTTTTGGGCAAAGCCACCAGACATGAAAGAATGTGCCCTGTGCCTGTTTGCATTTCCAGCAAGTTGGGTTTAAATTTGGATACATCTTCGCTAATCTCGAATGTGCCAGATACCATCTATACCACATTTTATACTGATTCTCTCTATAAACTACTGATTTTGTCATGATATAATTAGTTTCCCATACGTTTTCCCAGTCCTCCAATTGTATATTGTGTCCAATGTTTCTTGCCCATGCTATCATTTGTCCTTTTACTAATTCCTCTGCTAGGTCAAATTCCAACAAGTATTTATAAATTTTTGAAATTAATTTTTCTTCCTTGGCTTCTAAAAATTTATCTAATTGGTTCGGTTTTAGTTCAATTCCTCCTTCCTCTTGATCCTTTTTGTATCTTATTTTTGTCTGTAAGTAGGGCCACCATTCTATCAATATTCCTTGTTCTCTAAGTTCTTCTTGTGTTTTTAATACTCCCTGGGAATCCAATGTTTCCTTATATCTTATCATTTTTTGTGTTGCTATTGTGTTGGAGTGTATTATTGCCTCCATTGTGGATAACCATCCCGGAACTTTTATATAATGTTTGTTTTTGATTTCTCGCCATGTACAGATGAGTCTCTTAATATATGATTACTGAAATATTTATATGTTTTGTTCCCGGTGTTCCATAAGAAGGCGTGCCACCCCATCAGCAAATCGTGTCCTTCTAATTTTAATAGTCTTTGATTTTCCAAATTCACCCATTCTCTAATCCATGTCAGACTTGTTGCTTTATAGTATTTTCCAATGCTGGCAATCCAAATCCACCTCTAGTTCTATTGTCCTGCAAAATATTGAATTTGATTCTTGGTTTTTTTCCCTTCCCACACAAATTTTGTAGTTATTCTATTCAAATTGTTGAAAAAAATTTTATCCAATTTTACCGGGATTGTTTGAAACAAATAAAGGAGTCTCGGCAGTATGTTCATCTTTATTGCTGCAATCCTCCCTAATAGTGATAATTTTAATTTCTCCTATTTTTCTAAATCTTCTTTTATTTTTTGAACTAAAATTCCATAATTGTTCTCCTTTATGGTTGCATATCTGGCTGTCAAATTTATACCTAAATATTTCACCTTTTTTACTACCTGTAATCCTAATTGATTAACTAATTCTTCTATTAGTTTTCCTGTTATATTTTTCGTTAACATTTTAGTCTTATCTTTGTTAATTTTTAAATCCGCTACTTTTCCAAATTCCTCTATCTCTTTTATTAAAATTTGTCCTGTTTTAATGGTTCCTCTATGAAGAATACAAGATCATCCGCAAATGCTTGGACCTTGTATTCTTCTCGTTTTACATTTAGTCCTTTTATTCTTTTATTTGACCTAATTCTTATAAGTAAATTTTCCAATGTTAAAATAAAAAGTAAAGGTGAAAGTGGACATCCCTGCCGTACTCCCTTATTTATTTCAAAAAATTTAGTAGAGTCTCCATTTACTAATATACTTGCTTTTTGTTTCATATATATAGAGGCTATCATTTTTTCAAATCTCTCCCCGAATTTCATATTTTTTATTTGCTGAATCATAAATTGCCAATTAATGTGATCGAAAGCTTTTTGTGCATCCAGAAACACCAGTGCTACCTCCCTCTCTGAATGCACCTCATAGTATTCTAATACATTGATTACTGTTCTTATATTGTTTTTTATTTTCCTCGTTGGTAAAAAGCCGTTTTGATCTGGGTGTATTCTATGATTCAATAATTTTTTCATCCTGTTTGCCATTATATTCCTGAAGATTTTGTAATCAGTGTTTAATAGAGAGATCGGTCTATAATTTTTTATTTGTGTTATATCTGCTCCTTCCTTCGGTATCAGCAAAATGTATGCCTCCCTCCATGAGTCTGGTAGCTTTGCCTCTATCAATGCTTCATTACATGTTTCTAGTAGAATCCAATTCAATGTTTCTCCTAATCCTTTATAAAATTCTACTACCAAGAGCCTTGGTAGTACAAGGGTTTAAGGCACCCTGTTATTAAGCTGCTTAAGACCAGCTGCCTGCAATTACTGCAGGGTTCGAATCTCGCCAAGGCTCAAGGTTGACTCAGCCTTCCATCCTTTCTAAGGTAGGTGAAATGAGGACCCAGTTTGTGGGGGCAATAAGCTGACTTTGTATAAAAAATATACAAAAGGATGAAGGCTATTGCTGAGCACATTGTAAGCCGCCCTGAGTCTTCGGAGAAGGGCAGCATATAAATCAAATAAAAAAAAAAATTCAATTGGTATACCATCTGTCCCTGGGGTTTTATTATTTTTTTGCTTCTTAATCGCTTCCTTTAGCTCGTCTATGGTGATATCCCTATTTAGTATCTCTTTTTCTTTCTCTGTTAATGCCGACATTCCCTCCCCACTCAAATATTGATTTATTTCTTCGGCTGTCACATTATCTTGCTCGTAAAGTTTCTGAAAAAATTGAGTTACTATCTTCTTTTTCTTTTCTATACTCTGTTGCATTTTACCCTTTTACAACTGCCTAAGGGATCATATTTTATTCATTATTTATTATGAAATTTGCTGCTCATCTCATATCCAATGACCATAGGTGGCTTATAACATAAAAACATTTTTTTAAAAAATGAACAGTTCAGTTAGGCCTATTAGATGTTTACAGCATAATTAAATAGAATTCTCTCTCGTATTTTTTTCACCATTTATTTTTTTTAATCTATATAGATAATCCTTTTATGTAGCAAGTGTCATGACATAAGATGTTTGTGTGTGGAGGGCTATAAAATTTGGTAAATATATTCTCATCAAATAATATCATAATTAAGCAAACTGCCAAAGGTGGGACACTTGTCATCATGAATAAGGTGAATTACATCAAGCAAGGTGAGAAGCAATTCTCCAAAACTACCTTCTTCCAATATACGTCAATCAATCACAATAGAGCTGGAAGGAAGATCTTCTAGTCTATACCCCTGCTCAAGTAGGAGGCAGTATATAATTTGAGACAAGTGATTGTCTAGTTTCTTCTTTAAAAAATCCAGCGGTGAAGCACCCACAACTTCTGAAAGCAAACTGTTCTTCTAGTTAATTGTCCTCACTGTTAGGAAGTTTCTCCTTAATTCCAGGTTGCTTCTCTCCTAGATTAGTTTCCATTCGTTGTTTCTTGTCTTGCTTTCTGGTGCTTTGGAAAATAAATTTACCCCTCCTCTTTGTGGCAGCCCTCAATTACTGGAATACTGCTATTATGTCATCCCTAGTCCTTCTTTTCACTAGACTAGCCATGCCATGTTCCTGCAACTGTTCTTCATATGTTTTCCCACATCAACATATTAGCTAAGACCTAAAGCCTAAGGGAGGATGTCAGGGCATTTATTAATCCCATGTTTGGCTCTGGGACAAAGGATTAGAGGAGATGTATCGTGGCTCCTCCTTGTTTGCAATATTCCGAAAAAGAAACGCGAAGAAAAGTTTCTAATAAAACTCATTTATTTGTTATAAAGAAAATAAAACACCTCACTAACTAACTAAGAAAGTTAATTGCTACATTTTTGAAAGTAATTCGGGCCGGCTGCCTTCCAGCAGTCGACACCCCCGTGGCATGAGAACAAAGGAAAAAAAGTGTGAAGCAAGTGAAGCAAGTCTCGGAACAACTGTCCAGTCTTCTTCTGCTTCGTCCTCGTCCTCACTTTTGTCGCTAGCGTCAGCATCCGCGGCTTGCGAAGACGGAACATCGGGTTGAGAAGAATCAGTGGAATCTTGATCATGAATCTGCGTAGCATCAGCGGTATCATCTCTAGGAAAATAAACTCCAGGATCATTGGAATGAATCCTGGACCAGTCAATATCTTCCTCAAAATTAGCAGATTGGGAAATCACAATTGCATGTTTAGAGTCAATAAATCTGCTCCATTTTGAGTTATCATCAATACCCATAAATCTCAGTCTCTTTGCTGCTGGACTTCCTTTTCTTCTTTGAGCTAAAGGAATGTTCACCATAGCATATGAACCAAAAATATGGATGTTTTTAAGATTGGGCTTGTAGCCATACAACATGAAGAAAGGAGTCTGATTTGTTACACTGCTCCAAGTACGGTTGACAATGTAATTTGTGTACTTGATAGCTTCACCCCAGTATATCTTACCAAGGTTGGCGTCTTCTAGGAGACAACGCATCATGGTTTGCAGTACCCCTTGTCTTCGTTCTACGACTCCATTATGAGCCGGTGTGTAAGGCGCCGACGTCTGATGAATAATTCCATTCTTACGCATCCAGTCCTGGAAACGCTGAGACATGAACTCGGCACCACGATCACTCTGGATTCTGGCGATGCGAACTTGGTGTTGGGTAGAAACAAGGGTTGCAAAGTCTTTAAAGATCTGAAAGGTCTCTGATTTTTCTTTCATAGGATATACATATCCATATCTAGAGTAATTATCAACAATTGTTAGAAAATATTTTCTACCACCAAATGATGGCGGGAATGGACCAACTATGTCAGTGTGAACCAAATCAAAAATGCGTGTTGACAGGTGTGTAGCGTGTTTGGGAATGGCTGCTGCTTTGGATTTGGCCTTTTTGCATACAGCACAATCCAAAAACACCTTACACCCCTTTAGATCCAAACCTTTTGCGAACTCCGGCATCTTCCTAAGAACACGGAAACTGGCATGCCCCAATCTTCTATGCCATTTGTGGATACACCTAGAATGCAAAGGTTTACCTGTTAGTGAATTCTCAACATTAACATTTTTATGCAGAACCTCAGGCTTGCTCTGAGCAACCTGTTTACCAATTCAATTTTTGTTGGCTTTAGGACCCTTTGGAATAGCAACAGGATCTCTCTCTGGAGCATCTCTCTCTGGGCCTGTGCTCTCTCTTTTTGGAGTTTGTATACTTGCCTGTGTTTGTGTTTTAGGCTTTGGCTTTAAGTAATAAACACCACAAATTAATATGGTTTCAGCAACAATATCTCCATCTTTAACTACGTAACTTGCTTTTTCAAGGTGGTGAACCTGGAACTTTAACATTCTAGACAAGTGACACTTACTAAGCAAATTACTGGTTGCTGTTGGTATGTAATAAACATCAGGAATGAATGCATCGAGCTCTTCAACAAAAACAGTTCCTTTTCCTTTGACCTGACAAGGATGATTTGAAAAAGAATAAAGTTCACGTAGTTCAGGTTCAGGCTCATGCATCTCTGTGAAAAGTTCCTTTCTGTAGGTAACATGCAATGCTGCACCACTGTCCAAAGTCCACAGGAGTCGTCTGTCGTACTCTGGTTGAGGTTGTGGATCATTGGTTAAAGCCAATGTGGCGAGTGGGGCTTGTGGATCACGCCGGGGACCACAACGACCTTGTCTTCCGCCTCTGCCTCTGCCTCTGGAATCTGTTCCTCTGGGCTGGTACGTGGCGGGAGCTGGAACTCGTTGGGGACAATCCCGGGTGGCATGTCCCACACGATTGCAGGTGTAGCATCTTGGCATCCTTGGAGCGTAGGTCCTTCCTCGGAAGGGGCGCCTAGCTGGAGCTCTTGATGCGGGCGGTCCTCTCAAGTGTGGCGTGGCCAACATGAATGCCTCTTCTTCAATTAAAAGTCTACAGACATTGTCCACTGTGCGTTGAGCAATTGGGACTTGGTTAATTTTTGTAACAGCATCTTTCCATTCATCATTCAAAGAGTTAATAATGATGCTGATCATTTGAATATCTCCAATGTTATGGCCTCTTTCTCTCAATTCTGTTCTCAGACCTTTCAGTTTGGTCAAATGTCCTCCAATTTGTTCACCAGGTTTCAATCTCGAACCATGGAGTTCAGACATGAGTAAACATGAAGATTCAATTGAGACAGGCCTGTAGCAATTTTCCAATTCAGCCCAAATTTGTTGGGCTGTTGTATTTGGTGGAAAAGTGACCTGCAGTTCAGTATCCATGGACATCAATAATGTTGTGCGAGCTCTTATCTCTAAATCTCTTATTGCATAAATCCAAGGTTGAGCAGGAGGATTAAAAACCATAAAATGAGTGCCTTCTCTAAGAAGCAATAGTGTAATCTCACTGACCTAGGCTTTGTAATTGTGTCCTGACATTTTTAGTTTTGACTCACCAGTTAGTGGAGAGACAGAAAATGCCTGGTAAGGAGCCTGCATTTGGTACGCTGGCTGTGCTGGCAGAAATGCCTGTGGTATTTGCTGTGCCTGTTGTGGACCTAAAAATGGTCTTGGTTGTGCCATTGGAGGTGGGCCATGAGGTGGCCCTATTTGCACTTGTGGCTGGGGCACATATGCAGGCATTTGTGGTTGCTGTGGCTGATGCACTGGAATTTGCTGTATTCCAGTTGCCATTTGTGCTTGATCTGCAATATTGGCATGACCTGCTGGAGATGCAGTCATTTGCCTTTGCTGCATAAAGCATGCCTGTGTTCCATCTAAAAAGACACCATCACCACCAGGGGGTGTTGGAGTTTGAGCCCGTGGAGACACTTGTGGCATTTCAGCTTGAATCTCTGAGTGAGTTAGAGACAGGTTTGCCAGGGTCTGCTGTAGTAATTTAAAATGTTCATCTAAGCTCCTTTCTCTTTCAGCTTCCTGTAGTAAATTACTTTCGCCAGCAGATGGTGCTGCACCTTTAGCTTCGGGCAGCCCAGTTACAAGAAATGATTGCGTGGCAGGTTTATATGTAACTTGATCAGGGAGACTTTCATGTGACGTATGCAGTGCTCTCTGGTCTGATTGGCCTGACACAAAATCCACCAGGGGGAGTGTCTTTGGCTCTGAGGAAGAAGACAAGATGGCCTCTTTTGAAAATCTTAAGTCACGGGACTCTGCCTTTTCTTGTTCCAGCATAAACAAATCTCTTTTAAATCGAGACAGTTCATTTTCATAATATTTTACATGCTCACGATAGGATTTGATGGACATCTCACGCTGGGTGAGCTCAGGGCTTTGAGAAGAATAATGAATTACTTCTCTCTCTGCATGGGGGTGAAAAAGCTTTGCCATTTGTGGAAACTTTCTTGGCCTAGCACCAAGCACATCGTAATCTGTGGGCTCTGGGAAGATAGATTCATAGCATGCAAATTGAGAAAAAGCTACCGACCTCAGTCGCAGTTCATTATCTTCAAAAGCAGCTGTTCTGATATCTGTCCTTTGATGTGTTTCCGAAAACATTTTCAGATCTTCTTCACCCATGGCACCTTCTTGTTGCAATTGTGTAGCCGTAGCAAGAGGCTGGAATCTTGAGGGCGTTACTATCTCCTGTTCTTCTTCCAAAGAGGATAAAGCTCTGTGCTTCATTTTTCCCTTTTTCTTCTGTTTCGGCATTTTAGCAAAGATAATTAGCGTACTTCAGTAGCTAAAAACTAATTGCCTATGCGCTCTTATCAGAAATAACAAAACAAGGAAAAAGCCATAAATCCAACCGTCCGAGAGCTACCAGATGTCAGGGCATTTATTAATCCCATGTTTGGCTCTGGGACAAATCACCCTGGTTTAATTAGAGGAGATGGATCGTGGCTCCTCCTTGTTTGCAATATTCCGAAAAAGAAACGCGAAGAAAAGTTTCTAATAAAACTCATTTATTTGTTATAAAGAAAATAAAACACCTCACTAACTAAGAAAGTTAATTGCTACATTTTTGAAAGTAATTCGGGCCGGCTGCCTTCCAACAGTCGACACCCCCGTGGCATGAGAACAAAGGAAAAAAAGTGTGAAGCAAGTGAAAGAATGCGGACATGCGTAGTAAAATACTGATAAGGAACTTGGCAAACTACAGTAAATCTATTAGTCCAAAAAATAATGAAGCTCAGCTGGGAAATAAAAAAATGCAGTGACAGAGGATTAGAATTCATGATTTCCAAGTTCTAATCCAGCATCTTTCCTGCAACAGCAAAATGACTGTCAAATTTTCAGGCTTGCGCAGGGGATATTTATCTGGATTTTCTTCCACATTTAAAATTTAAAACATTTAAAAATATGATTGTGGATTCATGATAAAAAGCCCCCCTGGCCACAGCCGTCATATGTTCTTCTAAAGACAGCTGTGTGTCCAGGAGGACGCCCAAGTTGCGAGCCCCCTCTGTGGGGGTCAGTGACTCACCCCCAATAGCCAGCGATGGCACCAGCTGGCTATACCGGGACGCCGGCATCCACAGACACTCAATCTTGAAAGGGTTGAGCCGAAGCCTGTTCCTCCCCATCCAGACCTGCACGGCCTCCAGACACTGGGACATCACTTCGAGGGCATCATTGGAGTGGTCTGGGGTGGAAATGTACAGCTGAGTGTCATCAGCGTACAGATGGCATCGCACCCCAAAACCACGGATGATCTCACCCAGCGGCTTCA
Organism: Pituophis catenifer annectens; assembly: GCF_029215685.1. Lineage (NCBI taxonomy): Eukaryota > Metazoa > Chordata > Lepidosauria > Squamata > Colubridae > Pituophis > Pituophis catenifer. The sequence goes on along the minus strand of NW_027256895.1, from coordinate 18,259,725 downwards.
CATAAATGTTGAACAGGAGTGGCGAGAGGACCGACCCTTGCGGCACCCCGCAAGCAAGGCGCCTCGAGGTCGACCTCTGCCCCCCTGCCAACACAGACTGTGACCAGTCAGAGAGATAGGAGGAGAACCACCGCAGCACGGTGCCTCCCACCCCCAGTCCCTCCAGCCGGCGCAGCATGATACCATGGTCAATGGTATCAAAAGCCACTGAGAGGTCTAACAGGACCAGAACAGAGGAACAACCCCTGTCCCGAGCCCTCCAGCGATCATCCACCAATGTGACCAATGCCGTCTCCGTGCTGTACCCAGGCCTGAAGCTGGACTGGCACAGATCTAGATAGATGGTTTCATCCAGGAACTGTGGGAGCTGTCGCGCAACCACACTCTCCACAACCTTCGCAACAAAGCGAAGGTTGGAGACCGGACAGTAGTTTGCCAAAATGGCCGGGTCCAGAGAAGGCTTCTTGAGGAGGGGCCTCACCACCGCCTCTTTCAAGGCGGGAGGTAAGAAACCCTCTCTAAGAGAAGCATTTATAATCCTCTGGAGCCAGCCTCGTGTTAACTCCCGGGTGGCCAGTACCAGCCAGGAAGGGCACGGGTCCAATAAACATGTGGTTGCATTTAACCTCCCCAGGATCCTGTCCACATCCTCAGGAGTCACAGGGTCGAACTCATCCCAGGTAACATTCTCAAGACCAGCCTCAGTCACCCCGCCAGGATCTACCCAGTCAGAGTCCAAGCCTTCCCAAATCTGAGCGATTTTATCGTGCAGATACTGTGCAAAATCCTCAGCCTGCCTTGCAAGGGGTCTTCCCGCGCTCCCTGATGTAGGAGGGAGCGAGTCACCCTAAACAAAGCGGCTGGGCGGTTATCTGCCGATGCAATAAGAGCGGAAAAGTGGTTACGCTTTGCCACTTTTATCGCCACTAGATAGGTCTTAATATGAGACCTAACTAGTGTTCGGTCGGATTCGGAGCGACTAGCCCTCCAACCACTCTCTAGGCATCTTTTCTGGTGCTTCATCTCCCTCAGCTCCTCAGAAAACCAAGGGGTCGGGCAGGTTCGGCATCGGGTCAGAGGCCGCAAAGGCACGACTCGATCCAGAGCACCGGCAGCTGTCCTATCCCAGGCAGCCACCAGATCTTAATAATAATAATAATAATAATAATAATAATTTTATTTCTATACCGCCCTTCTCCCGAAGGACTCAGGGCGGTGTACAGCCTATTTAAAACACAAACAAAACAATGATATAAAATTTAAAATAATTAAATAAATGGCTCAAATTTAAAACCCCAATAAATTTAAATACCCCAATTTAAAACTATTGTATTGATAGTCCGGCCTGGCGGAACAACAGGGTCTTCAAAGCGCAGCGAAACACCCGGAGGTCAGATATCTTACGAATTTCCGGGGGCAGTTCATTCCACAGGGCTGGGGCTCCCACAGAGAAGGCCCTCCCCCTGGGCGTCGCCAGCCGACATAACTTGGCTGACGGCACCCTGAGGAGACCCTCTCTGTGGGAACGAACTGGTCGGTGGGAGGCTATTGGTGGCAGAAGACGGTCTCGGAGGTACCCGGGTCCTATGCCATGGAGCGCTTTAAAGGTGGTAACCAACACCTTGAATCGCACCCGGAAGACCACCGGGAGCCAGTGCAGCTCGCGCAGGAGGGGTGTCACATGGGCATAACGGGTTGCGCCCATAACCACCCGCGCGGCCGCATTCTGGACCAGTTGGAGCTTCCGAGTGCTCTTCAAGGGGAGCCCCATGTAGAGAGCATTACAATAGTCTAACCGGGAAGTAACAAGGGCATGAGTGACCGTGCGCAGGGCGTCCCGATCCAGAAAGGGCTGCAACTGGCGAATCAGGCGAACCTGATAAAAGGCCCCCCTGGCCACGGCCGTCATATGCTCTTCTAAAGACAGCCGTGCATCCAGGAGGACACCCAGATTGCGAGCCCTCTCCGTGGGGGGCAAAGATTCACCCCCAATAGTCAGCGATGGCACCTGCTGACTATATCGGGGCGCCGGGAGCCACAGCCACTCGGTCTTGGAGGGGTTGAGTCTGAGCCTGTTCCTCCCCATCCAGGCCCGCACGGCCTCCAGGCAGCGGGACATCACATCAAGGGCATCGTTGGGGTGGTCTGGGGTGGAGATGTACAGCTGGGTATCGTCAGCGTACAGATGACACTTCACTCCAAAACCACGGATGATCTCACCCAGCGGCTTCACATAAATGTTGAACAGGAGGGGCGAGAGGACCGACCCTTGCGGCACTCCCCATGCGAGACGCCTCGAGGTCGACCTCTGCCCCCCTGCCAACACGAACTGCGAGCGGTCGGAGAGGAAGGAGGAGAACCACCGCAAAACGGTGCCCCCTATTCCTAACCCCCTCAACCGCTGCAGCATGATACCATGGTCGATGGTATCAAAAGCCGCTGAGAGATCTAATAGGACTAGGACAGAGGAGCAACCCCTGTCCCGAGCCCTCCAGAGATCATCCACCAACGCGACCAATGCCGTTTCTGTGCTGTACCCCTGCCTGAAGCCCGACTGGTACGGGTCTAGATAGATAGCTTCATCCAGGTGCCGGGGAAGTTGTCGTGCCATCTTCAGCCGAGTCGTGAGCCAGAGTTTCAGGAACTGGCCCAAGCTCCCTCTGGAACCTATCAGGATCCATCAGGCGCCTGGGGCAGAACCACCTGGTTGGTTCCGCCTCCCTGCAGTGGGGTGCAGCAGTCAAAAGGTCCAGTCTCAGGAGAGAATGGTCCGACCATGACAGGGGTTCAATAACTATATCCCCTATATCCAGACCACTCCGCCACTGACCAGAGATAAAAACCAAGTCCAGAGTGTGTCCTCCCACGTGAGTGGGGCCATGAATTAATTGTGTCAGGTCCATGGCTGTCATGGAAGCCATAAACTCCCGAGCCATCCCAGACGCCTCACCGGTAGACGGCAGGTTGAAATCCCCCATGACCAAAAGTCTGGGGGTATCAACCGCCACCCCGGCAATAACGTTGAGAAGCTTGGGCAGGGCCGCTGTCACATGGCAGGGAGCCAGGTACGCGATCAGCAGGCCCACCTGCATCCCATGGCCCCACTTCACCAGGAGAGACTCACATTTTAAGCGTTCTCTTTTACTCTGAACGAGGCCCAGAATAATTATCTAACATTATGAGCAGGTACTATCCAGGTTTTGAAGAGAACTTTGAAGTGATTTTCAGAGTTACTTCCTTGCATATCAGTTTGATTAGCTGGTGGAGGAAAGAATGCGGAACTACTAAATTGCAAAAAAATAGGACTATAACAAAATGAAAACTTATAAAGATCTGTTAAACAATCAGGGGGAACTAAGAACAAGGCAAGAACTAAAAGAGATGAGTACAGACATTGACTGGTGGCCGTATATACTGTACAAATAAAATCAATATGCAATAAAGATTTGGCTCAATTTGAATTTCAAAAAGGTCAAACAGAATTAGATAAAATTTTGCAAGGGACACAGAACAAACTGATCAAAAAAATTTACAATTACTTGGCTTCCGGTTTGGTTTCCATCGCCACCAGATGGTCTTTTGAGACCGCCAGACCCGTCGCCCATAAAGAGCCATCTTTACAGCTGAAAGGCGGCTCAAAAAACTCCATTTCCTTAAGGAAATGTGAGATAGCGCCAGTGAGGGCAGATAGAGCCCTCTGCGAAGTCCCCAGAGTTTTTGTTTTACTCTTGGGGACGAAGCAGGATGAGGCTCCCTATTTTCGCTCACCGCTGCTCCAGGCTTCGGGAGAACTCTGCGCTTTGCAGAGCCAGGCGATGGGACCAAACCAACTAACAAAACTAACAGATCGTCTGAACAAGTAGGATGAAATCCGCCTAAATTGTAAGTATTTCTAACAACTCTAAGACTGATTTTAAAAGTAAAGAAGAGTGAAAGGGGGAAAAAAGAAAGTTTAAAATGGCGATTGGCTGAGGCTTGAGAAGAAAGCTGAAAGCGAAAGTCCTTCCGTTTGAATAGTTTAATAGGTTACAAAGTAACTGAAACAATAGGGCTGGCTAGAAGTGAAGAGAAAAATTCTTACTTCATGCTTCTTTCTTCTTAGAGACTTGATATTGATATTGTTTGGAGAGAAATCTTTTTCCCATAAAGGGGGAAAAAAAATCTGCTTGTGTGGCAGGATGACGTTAAAATTGACAAAGCCAGACAATCAAGCTGTGGGGGGGGGGTTTCCCCCATTTATAAATCACATGAACAAGTTGTGAGCTTGCAGACGCAGAAAAATGGCTTTACAGACCTAAGGGAATTTGTACTGGAGGAGATGGCAAGACATGATAAGATTATGAATCAGAACCTTGAGAATTTTAGACAGGAAATTAAAGAGTTGGTTCAACAAAAGTATGATAACCTGAAGCAACATATGAAAAGTTTCTTAGAAACAATTATAAAGATGGATAAAGATATCAATTTAGAAATAGAGTCTAAAATGAAGGAAGTTGATTATAAGATTTATAATTTGGATAATAAAATACAAAGAATTGAAAATGATTTAATAATGATTAAAGAAAAAAGCTTAGAAGTAGAGTCTAAAAAAATAAAGGAAGCTGACTACAAGACTTACAATGCAGATAATATAAAACAAAGGATTGAAAATGAAGTCACAATGATGCAATTCAGATTTATGGAATTTGCAGTCAGAATTAGGGGAATACAGGAAAATAAAAGAGAAGATTTGAGAAAGATGTCTGCTGAAGTTCTGGCTGTGATTTTAAAGATTAGTCCTGAAGAGGTATCCTGTAAGATTGATAAGGCCTACAGAGCAAATTCTTGGGTGGCAAAGCAAAGGCAGTTGCCTAGAGATGTGGTGATTTACTTTACTGATAAAGGAATAAGAAACGATATTGTGCAAAAGTCTTTTAACTCCACTCTTGAAATGCATGGAAGAAAGAGTTGGATATATAAAGAGCTGCCGTCCAAGATGTTAAAAGATAGAAAGGATTTTGGATTTTTGGTGACTGAACTAAATAAACAAAATATCCCATTTATGTGGGATGCTCCAGTTGGTATAATATTGAGATATCAAGGAGAAAGATATCAACTAAATACTGTTGAAAAAGCGGAAGAATTTTACTACAAGGTTCTTAAAATGGATTCAACATCTCCATGTATAACACACGAGGGGAATAAAGAAAAGCAAAATCAACAAGAGATTGAAACCCAGGCCAAGCAGATGGTGATGGAGGTAATGGAAAAACAACAAGTTACAGAGGCTTTTTTGGATGAGCCGATTTCGGATTCTCCTTCAGAGGTTATAGTTGGATTACCTATAAACACAAGAGAGGCGGCTTTGGATCCTAATGTGAAGTCTTAACAAGTTACAGACCAGCATGGAAATCAAACAGCTGATATACAAGTCCTAGAAAGGCAATCAGGATAGAGACCTAAACCACAAAAAGTTAAGAAAAGGAGCAGATTCTATAAAACTTAAAAATTTTAGACTAAACAACAGTTTAATGCCAGTTACTTAAGAGATGATTAAATACATGAAAATATAGCTGAGGCAAAGTATTGGTTTATACTATTTTGAGAAGAATGACAGATCTCTGCAGTGCTGTGTTTTTGGGATGAGGAAGATGGCCTTTAATTGAGTGGATTGGAACTTTCTATTTTGGACTCTTTGACAAATGGATTACGTTTATGTTGAGCTACAAGGCAAGAGAACTATGGGATTGGGGCATGCAGAAGATCTGGTTGTTACCCTAACACGGTGGTTGGAATTAATAATCTAGATGAAAGACATTACAGAAGATACTATATGGAATATAAATATAAAGTCACTCGGGTGGTTTTTTATATATGAAAACACTTATTACGATGGGGGCAGATGGTAATTGAAGATATTGAACACACTGTTGGAACTAGAACTTGATGTTACCCTAACATGGGTGATGGAATTTACAATCCAGTTGAAAGACATTACAGAAGATATCATATGGATTACAAGCTTAAAGTCATTTGAGGATTTTATTTACATACGGAAATATTTTTTAGTGGTGTGGGCAGAAGAACAAAGATATTAAAAATATTATGTATAGTAGACCTGTAGGAAAGTGGGTGGAGATAGGTTAGTTTACTGATTGTTTAGTTTAGGAAAAGGAATGTTACGTTCAGATATTAATATACGTAAAAGATTTGAATTAAGAGATATATGTATGGGGGTGGAGGAAATGGGTAGATTATGAGTTGAATAAATGCCAAATTAGGATTTATTATATAATTTTACAGCTGAATGTTGTTCTGAAATGTATAGTATAGGGGGGATATAATAATATTGTTAGAAAGAAATGGTTAGCATATGGGGGGTGGAGTAAAAGGATGCTAAAGTATTATATAATCTGTTATTAATCTGGGTTTTATTTTGGAGAAGCCACAGGGGGAGGGGAGGTTGGGGGGGGTTAGGGAGGGGGGGAAGGGGGGAAAATCTGTATTTGAAAAACTTTTTCAATAAAAAAAATTACAATTACTTATGAGGATATAAATTAGAAGAAGAGGTAGTGAAAGAAAATATGATAACCTGGGCAAAAAAATTCAGTTATAGTATTCAATTAGACAAATGGGAAAAACTATGGAAAATAAATTATAAATTGACAATGTCTGTACCCTATAAAGAAAATCTCTATAAAATGTTTTATAGGTGGCACTTGCCACCAGCCAGATTGGCAAGAATGTTCCCCGGCACGCCATCAACATGTTGGAAATGCAACCACCACAAAGGCACCTATTACCATATGTGGTGGACCTGCCCAATGGCGAAACAATATTGGCAAAGGATAAAAATACAAATAGAGGAAATAACACATCAAAAGATAGAACTAAGACCAGAAAGCTTCTTATTAGGCATAGTGAATGGATACTATAAAAAAGAAACATCCTATTTAATTATACATATGATAACAGCAGCACGAATACTATACACACAACACTGGAAGAGTAGTGATATACCAACACCAGATAAAGTAATCAATAAAATTATGGAATGTGCGGAATTAGATAGACTCACAAAGGAATTACAAAATAGGGGAGAACATGACTTTTACTTAGTATGGGAAAAGTGGTATAGTTGGTTGAAAGATAAGAAAGAGATGAAGCAATAGGAAGTAAATAAAATGACCAAATATAATATGATGGAAACAAAGAACAGACATAGGTCAACAAAGATCAATATTATTTATTTATTTATTTATTTATTTATTTATTTATTTTATTCGGCTTATATGCCGCCCTATCTCACAATGGACTCAGGGCGGCTCACAACAATAAAACACAAGCCACAATATAAAATAAAGACCAAAATCTAAATAATTTTAAAATTAACCCTTAAAACCAATTAAAACCCCAACATCAGTCCAGGTCAAGGGATTTGAAAAGCCAAGTTTTTAATTCACAGAGGAAGGTGCGAAGGTCAGGAGCTAATCGGAGCTCCAAGGGGAGTTGATATTAGATAGACAAAAGAGAATGACTAAATAAGGAAGAGTCAAAATACAAAGAGAAATGTATATTATAGTTGCAACAAACTGGACATGTATTGAAATGGATGTTTATATGTTTTTATGTTTTCTACGTTTCATTGTTCTGTTTAGTTTATACTTATAAATAAAAATTGGAGAAAAAAAACTGCAAAAAAACCAAGGTGAAAGTAAGCAATCTGGCTGCATTCAAGAGGCATGGTATATATATAAAAAGTTTTATTTCTTTATTAGTTGCCCCTTCTTATTTAGATCAGGTCTCAGAATAATGATATAGCATTTTGGGGAAAAGATGCAACCCAGTAATCCAGCTGCTGAAGCCAAAATGGAGAAGATCTCCACGGCCACCATGTATTTCCCTTTGGTGCTCAGATAAGTTGGAACAAATGATACCCAGACACTGCAAAAGACCAACATGCTGAAGATGATAAATTTTGCTTCATTAAAGCTGTCAGGTAAATGCCTAGCTAGGAAAGCTACTGTAAAGCTGACTGTAGTCAAGAATCCCATAAACCCAAGCAGAGTATAAAACATAGTGGTTGAACCTTCATTACATTGCAGGACAATTTCTTCAGTCATGGAGTGCATATCAGAATCTGGGAAAGGGGGAAAATTTGCTAACCACACTGCACAAATGCTGAATTGTACAAGGGAGCAAGGTAGGACAATAGAGATAGCCATCCTCTTCCCCACCCATTTCCTCATTTTGGAACCAGGCTTGGTGGCCATGAAAGCAAGAATCACTATGGTTGTTTTCCCCAATATACAAGAAAGAGCTATAGAGAAAATGATGCCAAAAACAGTTTGTCGCAAGAGACATTTCACTTGGTCTGGTTGCCCAATGAAAAGAAAAGTGCAAAGGAAGGAGACGAGGAGAGCAATGAGAAGAATGTAGGTGAGGTTCCTGTTGTTGGCTTTGACAATGGGTGTGTCCTGGTGTTTAATGAAGATCCCCAGTACTAAAACAGAGATGAAAGATAAGGAGACTGCTATGCCTACCAAAAAAATCCCCAAAGGCTCTTCATAAGTCAAGTAAGTTATGCTTTTTCTAATACAACTATTCCGATCTTTGTTTGGGTATTGATCTTCTGGACATGGGAAACAATCATCTAAGTCTAAAAGAAACAAAAAAGAAAAACATTCATAGGAACATTATTATTTTTTTCAGCATCATCTATCAGTAACAGATAAGATGCACTAAGATAGCAATAGCAATAGCAATAGCAATAGCACTTAGACTCATATAAGAGCCTTGGTGGCACAGCAGTCTAAAGTGCTGTTAAGTAACACCAGCTGCCTGCAATTACTGCAAGTTCAAATCTCACCAGGCTCAAGGTTGACTCAGCCTTCCATCCTTTCAAGGTAGGTAAAATGAGGACCCGGATTGTGGGGGCAATAAGCTGACTTTGTATAAAAAAGAACACCGCTTGGGGGGGCAAAAGCCCTACTAAGCAGGTATATACAAAAGTATGAAGGCTATTGCTTAATGCATTGTAAGCCACCCTGAGTCTCCGGAGAAGGGTGGCATATAAATCGAACCAATAAATAAATAAATAAATAAATAAATAAATAAATAAATAAATAAATAAATAAATAAATAATATACCGCTTTACAGTGCTTTATAGCCCTCACTAAGCGGTTTATACAGTCAGCATATTGCCCCCAACAATTTGGGTCCTCATTTTACTCACCTCGGAAGGATGGAAGGCTAAGTCAACGTTGAGCCTGGTGGGATTTGAACTGCCAAATTGCAAGCAGCCAGCAGAAGTAGCCTGTGGTACTGCACTCTAACCACTGTGCCACTGAGGCTCATATGATACTATGATTTTTTTTAAAATTTGATTTATATGCTGCCCTTCTCCGGAGACTCAGGGCAGCTTACAATGTGCTCAGCAATAGCCTTCATCCTTTTGTATATTTATACAAAGTCAGCTTATTGCCCCCACAACTGGGTCCTCAATTTACCTACCTTAGAAAGGATGGAAGGCTGAGTCAACCTTGAGCCTAGGCGAGATTCGAACCTGCAGTAATTGCAGGCAGCTATTCTTAATAAACAGCTTAATAACAGGGTGCCTTAGACCACTGTACTACCAAGGCTCTTGGTAGTTACATACCAGTTCTATTTTTTTTGTGTGGTTTTTTTTTTTTTTTCTTTGTTAAAAATTCATAGTACAATTAACAATGTGATACAGTGGTGTCCCAGTTACATTCTGAGCTTGGTTCTTTGTTATATAGTGAGAAATCATATTTACCCGTAATTAGAAAGGGATAATAAGGGGGAAACAATAGACATAGACATAATAATTATCCATAGATGTAATTAAAAAAAAACTATGGAAGAAATAAAAGGACAGAACACATTATCTGAAACAGCCAATACCCATATAAGCCAAGTTTAAAACTAGACAAATATAAGATCAAAAATTATACTCAGAAAAATATATATATCCACACTAAAAGTGTCAGGGCAAGCTGTATATTGACACGGGGAAAACTCAACACTGAAGATGTTACCTATTTTATAGTGAAGTATCTGCAGTCCAAATAACATAGCTCAAAAAGCACCAGGAGCTCAACAGTACAAACCTAAGACTCATATATTCTTTTCTATTGTCGTATATTATGTATGTATGTATGTATGTATGTATGTATGTATGTATGTATGTATGTATTCTAGATAGTTTATATAGTCTCCTATTCACTCACAGCAATTCTAGGTAGCTTGTAGATAATAAAAACACAATGTAGAAAAAATAAAAGTAAAAGTAAAAAATAATAAAATAATAGCCCTCCATCACCACCCCTCAATGACGACACACACTCAGATCAACTAACTAATGGGCTCTATCCCACTCTGGTTCCCCAGGTCCACTGGCAAAACTACGTCTTCAGGACCTTAGTGTCAGAGTGGGAACCAGTCTAATTTCTGTATGAGTAATATTCCAGAGCGAGGGAGCGACTACAGAGAAGGCCCTCCTTCTGGATCCCATCAGTTGTATCTCCTTAGGGGATGGGACCCACTACACTCTAGTGGGTCAGGTGGATGTGACCAGCAAGAGACGCTCCCTCAGTTAACCTGGTCCCAAGCCATGAAGAGCTTTAAAAGTGATAACCAGCACCTTGAATTGTACCCAGAAGCAAATCAGCAACCAATCATCTCCCACAGGAGAGCTGAAACATGTGCACACTAAGGTCAGCACAAAACCATGTGGGCCGCTGCATTTAGAACCAATTGGAGCTTCTGGATGTTTTTCAAGGGCAGCCCTATATAGAACATTGCAATAGTTAAGATGGGAGGTGACTAGGGCATGAGTGGCTACGAGTAGGGATTGTTGTCCAGGAAAGAGTGTAAATGGCACACAACCCACAGTTGTGCAAAGGCCCTTAAATTTCAACATACCCTGATTTTTACAACCTTCTCTAGCTTTAATTATATCCCAACCTGATTGCTGGAATGCCTTCATATGGGGCTTCCATTGAAGACCATTTGGAAACAGTAACTGGTCCCCAATGAAGCAGTATGTGTAGGTTTGAATGCCTCATAGCTTAGTTGAGTTAAATGATCCATTGTGGCTCCCAGTTGTTTCCAGGTACAATTGTAATTGCTGGGTATTATCTTGAAGCCTGGAATGTCACGAGGCCTAGTTATTTGTGAAACAATCTCTCTCTATCTCTTTCAATTGTCAGCTGGCTGGGAATGCTCCAGATTTCCTGCATTAAATGTTGTCATTTGATGGGAGTTTGGAGGTTAACCCTCCAAACTCCCATCAAATGACAACATCAGAATTCAATCTGAATCCATCTGAATTCTGAGGCATCCCTACTCTTTTATTATTTTAGTAGACTAGAAAGACTCTGCTCTTCTTGAAAATGTTGGATGTGGGGAGACAATTGACTCATTCATCCGATACTGGTGGCAAGATTATTTTTGTTTTTGTAATTTACCTGGAAAATGTTGTTCGCTGAAAAATATTTAGAACACATTCAAAGAAACCTAAGAAGGCAAAATTCAAATCTAAGAAATCTAACTTAGCAAGTTAGAATGAATTGATTAGTGATTATCATCAAATATATGGCTGAGCTATGAGAATTCAGTTCAAATATTCAATTGCTGAACTGTACAATATGAAGTGTGGCTCAAGATTTTCAGTCACTATAATACTGATTAAAAATTAGGTCATTGATAAAGAAAATATATTCCTTTGCTTACCCATTTGATCAGCTATCTTCCCTTCTGGACAGAGTCTACAGTCATAGCAGCAAGATAATTTCCCTTCCGCTTTTATCTTGCTATGGCCAAGAAAACATTTCTTGTTACAGATGGAAAGAGGTAATGTCTGTTCATAAATAAAATTAGATGTCTTTCAACTGAAAAATTATATTTCAGGATTGTTCTTTTCATCAGTTAAAAATACATAAACTCTTCTTATCCAATCCAAACCTTAGCATTCTGTTGTCCAGATTTCTTTCTAGTTTAAATTCCTACACTGAATCCCTCAATTACTCCTTATCACACATCTATTACACTAATTGACTTACGATCCTCAAGATTACTATTCCAAAGATCTGTTCTGAAGAAATTAGAACTAAAAACTGGTGTGGGATAACTTTTAAGTCCTTTGGAATAGGCTTTCTGTGAGAATAGAATAGAATAGAATAGAATAGAATAGAATAGAATAGAATAGAATAGAATAGAATAGAATAGAATAGAATAGAATAGAATAGAATTCTTTATTGGCCAAGTGTGATTGGATACAAAAGGAATTTGTCTAGGTGCATATACTCTCAGTGTACATAAAAGAAAAGATACATTCATCAAGAATCATAAGGTACAACACTTAATGATAGTCGTAGGGAATAAATAAGCAATCAAATCCTATTAGGAAACAGTCAATATAGATCTTAAGGATACCAGCAACAAGGTTACAGTCATACAGTCGTAAGTGGGAGGAGATGGGTGAAAAGAATGATGAGAAGATTAATAGTAATGCGGACTTAGTAACTAGTTTGGCAGTGTTGAGGGAATTTTTTGTTTAGCAGAGCGATGGTGTTCGGGAAAAAACTGTTCTTGTGTCTAGTGTCTAGAGGTTCCACGTTTAGAGATGGGGTCCCAACATTAGCTTGATTTTCCACTGATACTGTAAGCCATTAGTGAGACTTTTGTGATCTTTCCATAATAGAAATCTGATTTTCAAAATTCAACTGTTTATAGAGAATAGATTTTTGGGATTTTCTTTGTTTAATTATTTGAAATGTGGAGCAGATTGGAGACAAATGGAGTTTAATCTTCCCTTTAATGATTTGCAGATAATACTGTACAGGTGAAACTCAAAAAATTAGAATATCCTGCAAAAGTTCATTTATTTCAGTAATGCAATTTAAAAGGTGAAACTAATATATGAGATAGACTCATTACATGCAAAGCGAGATAGTTCAAGCCTTGATTTGTCATAATTTTGATGATTATGGCTTACAGCTCATGAAAACCCCAAATTCACAATCTCAGAAAATTAGAATATTACATGAAATCAATAAAACAAGGATTGTACATAGAACAATATCGGACCTCTGAAAAGTATAAGCATGCATATGTACTCAGTACTTGGTTTGCACCCCTTTTGCATCAATTACTGCCTCAATGTGGCGTGGCATGGATGCTATCAGCCTGTGGCACTGCTGAGGTGTTATGGAAGACCAGGATGCTTCAATAGCGGCCTTCAGCTCTTCTGCATTGTTCGGTCTCATGTCTCTCATCTTTCTCTTGGCAATGCCCCATAGATTCTCTATGGTGTTTGCTGGCCAATCAAGCACAGTAATCCCATGCTCATTGAACCAGGTTTTGGTACTTTTGGCAGTGTGGGCAGGTGCCACGTCCTGCTGGAAAATGAAGTCAGCATCCCCATAAAGCTCGTCTGTGGAAGGAAGCATGAAGTGCTCCAAAATCTCCTGGTAGATGGCTGCATTGACCCTGGACTTAATGAAGCACAGTGGACCAACATCAGCAGATGACATGGCCCCCCAAATCAACACAGACTGTGGAAACTTCACATTGGAATTCAAGCATCTTGCAGTGTGTGCCTCTCCGTTCTTCCTCCAGACTCTGGGTCCTTGGTTTCCAAATGAGATGCAAAAGTTGCTCTCATCAGAAAAGAGGACTTTGGACCACTGAGCAACAGACCGGTTCTTTTTTTCTTTAGCCCAGGTAAGACGTTTCTGATGTCGTTTGTTGTTCAGGAGTGGCTTGACAAGAGGAATACGACATTTGAAGCCCATGTCCAGGATCCATCTGTGTGTGGTGGCTCTCAATGCACTGACTCCAGCCTCAGTCCACTCCTTGTGAAAATCCCCAACACTTTTGAATGGCCTTTTCCTGACAATCCTCTCCAGGTTGCGGTCATCCCTGCTGCTTGTGCACCTTTTTCTTCCACACTTTTTCCTTCCACATAACTTTCTATTAATATGCTTTGATACAGTACTTTGGGAACATCCAACTTCTTTTGCAATTACCTTTTGAGACTTTCTCTCCTTATGGAGTGTGTCAATGACAGTTTTCTGCACAACTGTCAGGTCATCAGTCTTTCCCATGATTGTGATTCCTACTGAACCAGATTGAGAGACCATTTAAAGGCTCAGGAACCCTTTGCAGGTGTTATGGCTTAATTAGCTGATTAGAGTGGGAACTTTGAGCCTAGAATATTGAACCTTTTCACAATATTCTAATTTTCTGAGATTGTGAATTTGGGGGTTTTCATGAGCTGTAAGCCATAATCATCAAAAGTATGACAAATCAAGGCTTGAGTTATCTTGCTTTGCATATAATGAGTCTATCTCGTATATTAGTTTCACCTTTTAAGTTGCATTACTGAAATAAATGAACTTTTGCATGATATTCTAATTTTTCGAGTTTCACCTGTACATTACTTAACTGATTCCAAAAGATGTTTAGTTTGAAGCACATCCACCAAAGATTAAAATGGTTCCTTTTTTATCTCATACTAAAGAAATTGAGGAGGTTTTATTTCTCTGACATTATGAGGCTGAACTGGGATATAATGTTGTTTCTAGATCAGCTTTTGAATTTTGTCTTACACATGTAGAAAGTTGTGCAAAAGAACTATTTACTGTATATCTATCTACATTCATCTATCTATCTATCTATCTATCTATCTATCTATCTATCTATCTATCTATCTATCTATCTATCATCTATCTATCTATCTATCTATCTATCTATCTATCTATCTATGTATCTAACATCATCATCTATCTATTAAATTTATTTACTACATATCTTGCTGCAAGGTGATTTGTGTGTGTTTGCCATATTACTTCCCTCATTGATTAGTTTATGTTTTATTACCACCTATTTAATGAATTTTAAAGATAGCATGCAGTCATATATGAAATTAGTGCTATGCTTTGGAGAGATAGATAAAAGGTGTGTGTGTGTGTGTGTGTGTGTGTGTGTGTGTGTGTGTGAGAGAGAGAGAGAGAGAGAGAGAGAGAGAGAGAGAGAGAGAGAGAGGACATTCTTTGTTTTTGAGGCATATTTTTCAATACTTTTAATTTTGATATATATTCAGCATAATTGAAATATATCGCTAAAGCAGTTTCTTTAGTCAGTTTCATCTATTGGAGGCTGCCAAATAACTCAATCCACGTATTGTTGGTTTTTTTTTAAAAAAAAAATCATTTATGTCTCTGGATCAGAGATGATTAAATGATTTCCTAAAAATTGAAAAATGTGACACACCTGGTTAAATATGAAAGGCCAAACAGCATCTTTAGCAGAAATGGTGAGGAACTTATCTGGGGCAGCCATGGGGTCAATTTTTCCAACCTGGACTCTGAGAAAAGATTTGTTTGGGAATGTGACCCAATTGAAAATATCAAATCCAGTTACTAATTCTCCATTGGGACCAAATGAAATCTCTTCCCCGGCACTGTTGTTAAAGGAGCCTTTCTGCAAAAAATGGTGGAGCTAAATGAAGAAGAAACAGAAAAGAAACCAGTAAGTTAATAGGATTCCTTAAAGGATATGATCAAATCTCAGTTTGGTCCTTTCCATTTTAACAAGTAAGCTGTTTATTTACACTTTTAAAACTGGAAGGAAAATACATTTCTATGGCATGCATTTTCTATTCTATTGCCTAACTTTTTTTCAGTTGAAAAGTTTTCAGATAAAAATACCATCACAAAATCTAGTAAGGGAGAAATCCAACAAATCACTTTGCTCTGATCAATCCAAGAATTGTGAATTCATATTGCTTGCATAAAAGGTAGAGAAGAGAAAATCCTCCATCACAAAAAAAAAAAAAAAAAAAAAAAAAAATGTGGGCCAAGGTGGCCCTTCTATCAAACCAGAGGTTTACCTTTAAAAGATATTAAAAGGATAACTTCAAATAATTTTATATGTCCATTTCCGTCATACAGTTTGAGTGGTGCAGTGGCCTAGAAATGGAGCTCTCGCCTCACAATCAGGAGGCTGTGAGTTCGATCCTAGGTAGAGGCAAATATTACTCTCTCTGGGCACAATGAGAATTTATCTGCTGTGAACTCCGCATTGGTGACAGGAAGGGCATCTGGCCAGTAAATACTCAGCTCCAGTCAGTTGCCCCGGCTCCACCCCGATGCAAGGAATTTCGGGATCATTAAAAGACAAAAAAATCCTTCATACAGTTTAATAGCAAATTTGCTATCTACTTGTGTTAATGCTATGTACATTTTAACATAATTTGCTAACTCTTTCCCCCTTCTGTTATGTAGACAATTTAAGTATGGAGGTATGGAATGCTGTTCAGGAATTCTTAACTCATAGGTCATAGAGACCTAGAAAACTATAGTAGCTAAGAGATAATATTATAACTCAGGAAAGCCTACATTGGATCCTGAGATTTAGCTTACATTTCTCTAGGAAATAACAGTGGATGGGTCCATTTATGATTGTCTAGAAAAGTTATTCTCTGTGAGTTTCAGTACTTCCAAAATTAAAACAGTGACATTGATTGTTGTTGCTGTCGTTGTTTTAACCATTTAGTTGTGTCTGACTCTTAGCGATTTTGTAGGCAAATGCTCTCCATGCTACCCTGTCAAGCATAGCTTCTTCCAATTGTTGGATGTTCAACTTTGTATCAGGTTTGATGTTACCAAGCCAGAGTGTTCTTTGCTTACCCCTTCTTCCTGTTCCACAAACTATTCCTAGCATCACTGCAGTTTCCAATGAATTTGTATGCATGATATGGCCAAAGTAAATCTGATGTAGTCTTATGATTTTAGCTTCTAGTGGTGTGTCTGTTTTATATGATTTTATACCTCTCTGTTAGTTACTCTGGCTGTCCATGGCATACCCAATAATTTATGCCAGCACCACAGTTCAAAGGCACTAATTCTTCCAAAGATTAGTGAACAATATATGCATGGTGATTGAAGTAACTGCTTCCATCTCCTCTCTGTCAACCCCAAAGCTGACTTGGCTGTGGCCATTTTCTTTTTTGTAGTTTTTTTTTTCCTATCAGGATTTATTTTCACAGGACTTCAGGCTTGACACAGCTTGGAGATGAAGTGGGGTAGAGATAGATGTGGTTTTGTAGCCAAAACAATATAGTTGTTTATGCAGCAATATAATTGTTAATTATCAGTTTTAATATAGGGGTGTTTTAATTGTGAGCCAAATTAATTTAATTGGATTTTTTTTTAATTTGATTTATATGCCGCCCTTCTCCAGAGACTCAGGGCGGCTTACAGTGTGTTAAGCAATAGCCTTCATACTTTTGTATATTTATACAAAGTCCTCAATTTACCTACCTTAGAAAGGATGGAAGGCTGAGTCAACCTTGACCCTGGCGAGATTCGATCTTACTTTAATTGCAGACAGATTTTAATACTGTTTTAAATTTTGTATTTCTTGTGTTTTATCTGCTGGCTGTTCACCACCCCGAGTCCTTCGGGAGAAGGGCGGTATATAAATATAAATAAATAAATAAATAAATAAATAAATAAATAAGTCAAGGATATTTCAACTGCCGGCGGCCAGAGGAGGAGGAAAGGAGAAACCAGGCAACCAGCCCATACCCAGATTGGGCAATGTGATTTATTGTTTGGAGAAAGGGGGAACTTTCACTTTTAATGAGGTGGAAAGTGTGGGAATCCTCAGAGCTGGCTTTCCACCAGTTTGTGCCAACATGATATCTCCTAATAAAACTGTTCTTTGAGGAGCCTACTTGCCTCGGAGTTCTGTTTGCAATGGGTGTATTACTTGGAACCCTGACATTCTCATCAAATAGAAACAGGAAAGTTAATAAGATTCTTTGAAGGCACAGGCAAATCTTGGCTTGTTTCTTTTAATTTTAATGAAAAGTAATGGATTAATTTCACATCAGCCTATACTTTTTAAAACTGGCAGAGTATTATGTTCTTCATACCCGAATGCTTAACTAAAATAATGCAGTTGAAAATTTTTGAGATGACAAAATATTGACAAAAGGAGAAATCCAACAGATCACTTCCTGAAATTTGCATTAGTCAACATTACCTGCCATGGTGATTGAAGGAAGAGTTTCCATCTCTTTTCATCAATTATTTGATCTTCTTTGAGTTTGGAGGAGCGCATGGCCCTCAGAGCATGTGCCACAGCATAGACAGCATTGTAGATACTGTAACTTTGTCCACCAAAGTTGGTGGTTTCAAAGACAGTTTGAGAAAGAATCTCCAGCTTCTCTTCTCCAGTGCAGACCCTTTCAGCATTCTCATCTATAACATCACTGGAGAATGAGCATTCAAATGCATCTTTCCAGAAATCCCTGATGAACCCATCATCTTTTTCTAAGTTTGGATTTCTCTTCCGCATAAATTGTTGGAATCCAGTCAGATCCTTTGAATGAATTGCAAAGGAAATTGCACCATGGAGAAAATCAATGGGCAACAGTCTTTGAAGCAGAATGGAGGTGAATTCCATCTGGGCTGCCATGATCCAAACTTTAGCTTTCCTTTCCTTTGCAATGTCATCAGAATCAAAACCATAGATAATGACTCTCAAAGTTACAATGGCTGTACTTTCAGCATTTAAGATCACTGCAGTGACTGTACTTTTCATAATGACGTTGTATAATTTACGTGCTTCTTCTACCATTTCAGCAGCTAAATTTCCATACATCATTTGGGGGATACTTTCTATAAAGTCAAAGCAGATCCTTCTCTCGGAGTACATGGAAAGACTCTTTTGAATGAACCTCTCTCTGTCTTCCTCATACAGAGAAATCAACCCAACCCAGGTCCATCCGAAGTGCAGCAATAAGTGTAGTATTCCTTTAAGTTGATGGATTTCGTCTGGGAACATCCATTTAACAAAATGTGCTGCTGTTTCCTGATTCATCAGTGGAGCTGATCCATATGTGATCTAAATGGAAAAAGAATAATAATAAAAAAAGATTTTTTCCAAAGATTGTGTGATGTGTATGTTTCTTTATTGTCACCCTTGTTTAATTTTTGAAAACAACAATGCAACTTAGCATAAGCCAACCTTCTGGCTTGGCTAGGAAGGATAGACTGCCTTCCTTATCAGTTTAACAACTTTATTTATTTATTTATTATTTTGTCAAGCATGTATTAGATAACAGATATAGGTATAAACATGGTTATTAATACATGAAATGGATACTAATAAAGGGGATATTAGGACAGGGACGGTAAGAATGTTGGTTCGCTTATGCATGCCCCTTATAGACCTCTTTGGAATGGGTTGCGGTCAACAGTAGATAGTCTAAGGTTAAACGTCAGTTGGGTTTCAGAAAGATTTATAATGTGTTTAAGACCAGCAAGGATGGTGATTTTCATTGCAGAATATGAATCGGTTGCCTTCTTGTCTGATGTTTTGGGATATCTCTTACAAGAGGTATTATGAGAACTCAGCATCTGAAATTAATAAATCCTGAAGTTCCCATTTTACACCATTTTTTAAAAAACTCACCTGAGGAAATTTGTAGGTGCACAGAGCAGCTGCCATGTTGAGACAAGTTTTAGAACGGGGTCCTCCAATGACAGCTACTGTACTAGTCTGGTCATTACATTTGTAGTTAGGGATAAATTTATCTTTTGTAGATAGAAATTCCATTGCTAAATGATAAGTTGTAATGTCATCAAAATAGTCGGAAGCAATGTGGAAACCCAGGGTAACATTGGGTAGAATCTCAGAGTGTTCATTAATCTCCTTTACAGCAAATGCCAAAGCCAAGGTGTGTTGGTAATTATGGGTGAGGAACCTTTAGTGAAAGTTATAAACTATGTCAATATATTTCTGCTTCAGAATAAGATAGTTAATATTTTTAAATATAGTCTTTACAGTATATTCATAAATACAGAAAATGTGGTGCATATTCTTTATTCTGGACAACTGGAATACAGTATTTAGCTAATTATAACCTACTGTATGCATTGGGAAGCAGTGATGTGGGGAAAGAGTAGCCTAATATTATACTGAGAAAGCATTAGTAGCGTGCTTTTTCTCTACTGAAGTTCTTCCTCTGGAAAATTGTCAAATTAATGATGAGATATCTGTTCCAGGATTAATTTGGATGTTTGCGATAGCATTCCAATTCAGAATTAATGAAAGGGGAGAATGCATATCATTTCAAGTTTATGCTGATAACATTCTTACAAGTAACATTTGTTTCAGGGGTGCTTTTTCAGAAGGCAACTGGACTGTTTTTTGAGGAAGAAGAAGATCCAAGCTTCTTGGATGAGAAGTAAAACTTCTTCTTCTTCCTCAAAAACAACCCAGTTGCCTTTTGAAAAAGCACCTTTGAGACAACTATGACCTGGATGACTGAGAATCTCTATAGGCGAGTAACATTTGGGCTTTGTTTTCTCTAAAAATTGTAATTCCAAATCCCATTGGCACACCACAGACTGTTTCATTCGATGGTGAGATGCAAAGGAAGAAAATTCAGACAGTACAAGATATAAGTATACTATTTTCAGGGTAACCTTGCAGCCTAATTAGTTATGCTTTTCTCCGCATGAAACATTTTTTTATGGGAAATAACCCATCTAATATTAAAATTTAAAGCAATTGTATTGGTCTCATTGGAGACTTCAGTATTTGGGGAGCTTAAATCTCTCTGAGCCCAGATTTTAGACATCGCTAAGGGCCAGTGCAGTCAGCAATATTGTAACCATTTTATGGATGGATGGATGGATGGATGGATGGATGGATGGAAGGAAGGAAGGAAGGAAGGAAGGAAGGAAGGAAGGAAGGAAGGAAAATTTAGGAATGAGGTTACTTACAGGTACTGATCAAACACATCACGAGAGGGAACACTTTGAAAAGTGATCTCATTTGAAAGAAATAATACCTGATATATAATACCGGCAATGATTAAGTCTCCTGACTGATAATACTTGTGAACAATTGGAAGAGGACTTCTGAGGTTACAGCTTAAGACAGGAGCAATGCACATTGTTTTAGGACAAAAATAGATACGCCAAAGTAGAGAATAGAACCAACTTAGTATATAATATGGTCGTTGAATACATAAAAATGTAGCTCCAGTGTTACCATTCAACAGATAAGCTGAGGTGGAATTAATAAGCCTCTCATGAATGTGAGGACAGTGAGGTATCATACCTAAAATACCTATTCTTCTTCTCCCTACATGCAGTCCTACAATTATATTAATATATTGTAATTTAATGTTTTAACCTGCAGTCATCAGGTTTTTTCAGTGTCTGTTGGGATTCTCTTGAGACATGGAGAAGACAGAATCATGCTGATACTTAATTTGATAATTACTTTGGAGATAATGGCTTACTTCCAATAATACTTTCTTTGCTTGTTTGCAGACTGTCAAAAGAAAACATTTAATTTATCTCACTAGATCAGCTGCACTGCTGTGAAATTGTATAGCTTAGACATTGAAATTGGTGGGGAACACCATATACAGACAGACAGACAGACAGACAGACAGACAGACAGACAGACAGACAGGAACAAAAGAAAACTTTGGGTCATTTTTATTCCAAAGTTTCTTGACTCAAAGTACAGTGTAAAAAGAACTGAAGTTTATTTGCTGTGGTCATTTTTGTCAATCCTCTGCTTATCCCAAAGGTGACTTTTCAAAAGGCAACTGGACTTTATTTTCCACTGAAGACATTTTGCTTCTCATCCAAGAAGCTTGTTCTGCTGCTACTGCTTAGTGCAGGATCTGCTATGAAGAATGGCAGTGTAATGATTGCTTCAGGTCAAAGATGGTCTGAAACAGGGAAACAATGATGAAGTCATGATATGGCTCAATGAATTATAACATACTTATCAGAGGTGGTATTCAGCCAGTTCAGACTGGTTCAGGTGAACTGGTAGTGGTGACCGGTGCTATGCCATCCTATTTAGCCATGTTTTCTAAACGGTGCACATGCGTGCTAGCCATGAGAGAAAGCAAAGTGCATGCTCACATTTCCGGTGCACAGCAAATCTGTGGAAAAATTCTGTGAAACCCACCTCTGATACTTATGATCTCCTTAAGGAGAAGGCCTATATCATCTCTCTCCCTCCCTGCCCCCTCTCTCTCTCCCTCCCTGCCTCCCTCCTTCCTCCCTCTCTCCCTGTCTCTCTCATCTACTTACCATCTATTACCCACCATCATTTAGATTTTTCTCTAGATCTCTAGCTATCTGCATGTCTTTATCATTAGGGAAGGAAAGGGTGTTAATTTAGGAGAAAACTTTCTGAATTTTGAAAGAGAGATTCTTTCAATGGGTCTTTGAGAGATTCTTTCAATCACATGGCTCTCTATACATTTACATTCTTGGTACTGTTCTAACATGCCATATTATTTGTCATTGTCAGATGTAAATGCCTTATTCTCTAATGTGTAAATAGTATATGAACGGGGTATCAGGGGTTAACTTATTCTTCACTTCTTAATGTATTCATAATTCACCACTCCCACATATAGCTCCACCCATTGTATATATAAGGAGCTACCTGCACCCTTTTCCTCGCTTCTATCTGTGAATATTCAGTGAATATAGAATGCCTATTGTAAATAAAAGGAAATATATTTAAACCTTTAACTCTTACTAATCTCATTGAGTCTGATCCTGAAAATATTGCAACAAGCTGGTAGCAGAGGATGGTTAATTGACTCAATAAAAACTTAAAAATGTCTAAGAAAGATAGGCCCAACACCAGGGCCTACAGCAAAGAAATGGAAACAGAACAAGAAATAATCAACGAATCCACAAACGCAATTTCGAGAGAATCCGAAGAATACACCACTGAAGACGAAGAAATAATAGATGAAAATGATGACCAGGAGGAAATCGAAATAGAGAATAACGAACTCAGGTCAGAGATATTAAAACTATTAAAGAGCCAGAAGAATGATGAAAGCTTCATCGCGAACCTCCAAGATATGCTGAAGAACAGCGGAGCAGCGAGAGAGAAAAACATCACTAATGAAAAGTCTAAAGACCCAAAAATAGTGAGTGATATGACTGCAGAGAAAGTCATTGCGAAGAAGAAAAACGGTGATCCCGCGCGAAATTTTGAATGGCAGCCATCTTGGTTTCAACAGGCCTCCAAGGTGAGCGAAGCAGAGCCAATCAAAAAGCTCAATTCAAAATTTCTGGCGCGAAAAGCATTATCAGACAACGAAAATGAAAAAGAAGATTCAAACACCTCAGAAGAATCAGAATCAGAAAGTGAAGATGATTCAACAAACTACCAAATAAAATCAGCAATGAAAACGCTTTTTGCTGCATTTGGGCCAAAACTAAAAATTACTAAAAAACTAACGAAGAAGCGAGCGAGCAAGCCAATGCCTCAAGACCTGCCCGCTCCCATCCTGACTATGAGAGCGCCGACGCCCGAACCCAGAGAGCCCTGCCGATACCGTCCTACGCCACAGACCGAAGCAAGCACCAATGCCCTCAAAAGAAGAGGAAGAGCAGCCGCCGTCGTTAGGACTCCCAAAATCGAACCAGAGACCGATTCGTCTGAAGAGGAGCAGAACGAGCGAGCCGCAATGGGGAGAACCTTCCACGACGACTCCAAAGAAGAAATGGACAACGCGCATGCGCAAAACTACGCAGACGGTCCGGGAAGACATGAACTAGCGAGAAGACCGTGCAGGCTCGTTGCGAGCATCCCCACGCCGTTTTGCAATTTTCTGCATTTACGAGACCACGGACTACCTCAGGTTGTAAGTAATGGACCCAATAATGTCGGAAATTTACCCAGTGACTTCCCAAAGCTAAGGGTTGATGGCATTAATTTGCAAGAATGGTATCAACAGCTCCAGGTTGTCTTTATGAAGGAAAACTTACTGTTTTTTATCACTAGTCCCCCAAAAAGACCTTGGACTCTAAAAATAGATTGTTTACACCATAGAGCATTTTTCTTAATAATATCTAGTGTGTCTCCTGCAATGTATCACAGCATTAAGCCAAATCTGACTGTTTCAGAAATTATTCAATGCATGTTTAATTTGTTTCACAGTGACAGTGTAGCTACCACCACAAGGATGTCTAAAGATTTCTTTTCATCTAGGGTAAAACCAGGGGTTTCCATAAGTGAGCATTTAATATCTTTAAACAAAATAAGAGCTGAGCTGCATTTGAGGGGGGAGGTGATTTCAGACCAAACAATGAAAAGTGTTATTATCAACTCACTTGATCCATCATGGGACAATTTTATGTCACATTTAGACACAATCAATCTAGGATACTTATCCATAGAAAGTCTATCCAATAAATTGATAGCAGAAGACAATTCAAGAAGGAATCGTTCTAACAATCACACAGAACACAAACCATATAGGAAAGTAGCTTTCCAAGAAAAATATAATGAAACATTTAAATGTCACAATTGTGGATCCAGGGAACACAATAGAAGAGATTGTCCCAAAATTTCAAAGGATAGACATAGGTCAGAATATAGAAACAAATACAATTATAGACAGTCTTCTATAGATAGACATAGATATAGAAGCCCACCAAATTACAAAGAGAATAGAGGGGGCAGAGATAATTCAAAGGATAGAAAATCTGGTTCACTGAATGGATTAAATAAACAAGACAACACTAACATACAGCAAAATGAGAACAATAATTGGCTTATTGATTCTGGAGCAACTAATCACACCACTAATAACAAAAATATATTGTCTTCATTTGCAGAAGACAAATTTGTAATAAAGGTAGCTAACCAAGAAAAGGTTCAAGTATTAGGTAGAGGGAATGTAACCTTGCCTGGTCTAGGAAAAATAGAGGGGGTATTGCTAATACCTGAAATACCTCATAACATATTAAGTGCCATAAAACAAAGTAGAGATTCTGACATTAACATTGTTTTTTCAAAAGGAAAAGCGACTTTAGAAAAGAATAAAATAAATATAGGCACTGTGATGATTAAAGGAGGCCTACCTTATCTGATAACAAAGGAGAAATGGTTGCATAACATTGATTCAAATATGGAAGATTGTATTGAAGTAGATGATGAAAATATTAGCAACAGTGACAATGATGAATGTAAAATATCTCATGATCACATAGATGCACACAATGAAAAAAAAAACCAAAAATAGGTAAGCCAATTCATGATGAGTGTGCTCACATCTTACATAGGAAGTTAGGACATGCCAGTTTTCCCGTAGTACAAAAAATGACTGAACACGCAGAAGGTGTTAAAATAAAAAATTGTGAAAACTATTTGGAATGCTCAGTATGTAAATCTACAAAACTAAAAACTAGTCCCAGGCCAAGAAAATCTACTAGATCAACTAACAAAATTTTTGATTTAGTACACATGGACTTAGTTGGTCCATTAACTCCATCAATCACTTATAGAAAACGTTACTTCCTGACAATAGTAGACGATTATAGCCGCTATGGGTTTGTTTATACATTAAAACACAAGGATGAAACCTTTCAAAAATTTAAAGAATTTTACAAACGCATAGAAACACAACACAATATCAAAATAAAACAAATCATGACAGATAGGGGATGTGAATTCATGTCTAAAGAATTCTCCCAATGGTTAAAAGACAAAGGAATGTTACATTACACATCTAGTCCATTTTCTGCGTTCCAGAACGGGATTGCAGAGAGGAAGAATTCAACATTACAAACCATGATTAGATGCACATTGGAAGATGCTGGCTTAAGCAAACAATTCTGGTCAGAAGCCTTACATTATTCAAATTACACACAAAATAGAACCTGGTCCAGTATTGTAAATAAGACACCATATGAAGTGATGTATAATAGGAAACCAAAATTAGCACACATGCACATATTTGGAGTCACTGCAGACGTACACATACCTAAGCAATTAAGAAGAAAGGGAGAAAACGTATCCAGAAGACTCAGATTTATGGGATATGAGACTGGCACTAAAGGGTACAGATTCATTGATAATAATAACAAATTTATAGTCTCCAGAACAGCTGTGTTCCATGAACAGGCCAACTGGTCTAAATTACATCTTAATGAAATATTTCCAAATAAATACAAAGATACAAAATCTCATGAGAAAGGGGCCATAGAAAAGCAAAATATCAACAAATATAAAAACAAAACCAAAACTTGGACAAATAGCCAACACAAAATAAAGACAGACACACTAACAAAAAAGGAAGCAAGATATTTGCATGATAACGATAGTAGACCTGAAAAAACTGTTAGAAACACCAGAAATCAAATGCCAAATAAATACAAGGATTATATAATGCATATGGATGGTGAGCCAACAACACCTAATACATATGAGGAAGTGTTAAAACTCCCTCATGAAGAAAAAGAAAAATGGGAATTAGCGATGAAGAAAGAGATGGAAAGTTTACAAGGATTAAATGTATTTACACCTGCAATTGCACCTAAAGATAAAACAATTATTGGTACCAGGTGGATATATAAAATTAAGAACTTAGAGGGAGGCAATACTCTATACAAAGCTAGACTAGTTGCACAAGGTTATGCACAGAAATATCCGGAGGACTATACTGACACGTATTCCCCCACAGTAAGAACAGAGAGTGTCAAAACAGCTCTAGTGGTAGCATCAGCACTCAATCTTGATGTATTTCAATATGACATACAGACTGCGTATCTACACGCAAAACTAGATAAGGAAATATACGTAAGAGCACCTCACAGTCAATACACAAACAAAAATGAGATTTGGTTGTTAAACAAGAGTTTATACGGGTTAAAACAATCTGGTAAACGATGGTATGATTGTTTAGTAAAAGTACTCAAAACCATGGACTTCAACGCTACCACTGCTGATAACTGTTTCTTTGTCAAAAAGGGTGATGATTACATTGAATTTGTATTGATTTATGTGGATGACATTTTATACATAGGAAAACATAAAGAGAGAAGAGAAACTTTTGTAACTAAGCTAAATGAACATTTCTCGTTGAAATCTCTAGGCAAAGTAAACAAATATCTTGGTGTTCAAATTAATAAGACTAGAAGGGGATTCAAACTTACTCAGAGAGATAAGATCATAGAACTTTTAAATAAATGCAATTTAAACAATGCCAAACCTTGTGATACTCCTATGCAAACTGATTTTCTAAGAAATACTGATGAATCTTCCCCCGAATTCAAGGATAACACATTTTATAGATCAATCATAGGTTCACTTCTTTATATATCTAATTGGACAAGACCAGATATCGCCTTACCACTCAATTTATTATCCAGACATGTCAGCAAACCAACAATGTATCATTGGGAAGCTGTTAAAAGAATTTTAAGATATCTGAAAAGTACACTAGACTTTTGTTTAATGTTAGAACCTAATGATAATAAAGAACCAAGGCTTACATGTTACGCAGATGCGGACTGGGCTGGAGACACCTCATGTAGAAAAAGTACATCTGGTTATATATTTCTCTTAAATGACTGTCCAGTTTACTGGTACACTGGTAAACAAGAACTAGTGGCCACTTCAACGACAGAAGCGGAATATGTTTGTTTATCCAAAGCTGCAAATAACCTTGTATGGTTTAATGATTAATTTCAGATGTTTGGAAAAAACCTGCTTTGCCTTTTGTTATGCATGAAGACAATAAAGCAGCCATTGAAATATCTAGATCTGATGCCATTGGACAAAGGTCTAGACACATAGATATAAAATTTAAACATGTGAGACAATTATCTCAGGATGGATTTATTAAAGCAGTGCATTGCGATACTTCAGAACAATTAGCTGACATATTGACAAAGCCTTTACCTTCTAAGCAGCATAAATATTTAACTTCTAAGTTATATGTTTTGTATTGTCCTGAATCTGAATGTAATTGGTGTTGCATAACGAATCGGCATTTAGAGGGGGATTTGTCAGATGTAAATGCCTTATTCTCTAATGTGTAAATAGTATATGAACGGGGTATCAGGGGTTAACTTATTCTTCACTTCTTAATGTATTCATAATTCACCACTCCCACATATAGCTCCACCCATTGTATATATAAGGAGCTACCTGCACCCTTTTCCTCGCTTCTATCTGTGAATATTCAGTGAATATAGAATGCCTATTGTAAATAAAAGGAAATATATTTAAACCTTTAACTCTTACTAATCTCATTGAGTCTGATCCTGAAAATATTGCAACAGTCATGTTGTCATAGAGCAAGAGTAAGTTATCTACATATATTCTTTCCCATCATGTCATAATTTAAATTTTAATAAAGTTTGAAGTGTTTGCAGAATGGTGTAACATCATACCCAATGGCTATTTGATATCTAAAGACCATGACTGAATTAGATGTCATCCAAGACTCGGGAATAACAATGACATTATAATTAAACAACCTGACAAAGGCAGGACAGTTGTCATCATAAGTAAGATAAATTACACCACAGAAGATGAGAAAACATTTCTCCAATACCATCTTCTTCCAGTGTCTCTCTTCAATTCCCACAAAAGCATATCACTAGGACAGGAAATTATGGTCTCCCAGTTTCGTGCCAAGTGCACCTTACCTGCTACACCAAAGTGGCTGTCCAATTTTCAAAATTTGGATAGGCAATATTAGTGGAAATTATCCTGTACAATTATTTTCTCTCCCAGAAAAATTTCTGGGGCTAAAAGTGAGAGTGCTAGAAGTCTGGGATCTTTAGCACTCTCAGCCAGCTGCTACTATCCCCAGGCTTCAACTTTAGTACAAGTGCTATCTCTGCCATAAAGAAATGTAGCCTTTCAATGCTGAGAGGTTCATAAAAAGGAGGAATGCAATAGAGGGAGAAGAGAAAAAAGTAGGCAGCCATAATAGAGGGAAGCAAAGGGTCTCCCCTGTGTTGTCTCTGTTCTATTTGCCCCTCTCCCAACTTCATGAGAATCAAGTATAATGAAGCATATTAGAAGCAATTCTGAATTATCAGAATGTGGCTTCCCAAGGAAGTTTACACAGTAGTATGCAACATTGTCTTTTTCCAAAAATGTTTGCATTTTTGCATTAGTTGTAATGAAGTGCTGTTGCAGTGTGATTGCTCCTTTGCTAGTTGCTATGGAACTCCAAGCAATGGGCATGGTCAGATATGAACCTTACCAAGGTTTGCTGCTTAATGTAGTTTAAGGTCCTGGCAGTTGTGTAATAATCCTCTTGTCTGTGTCAATTTGTAAAGCATTCCTGGCCTGTTCACAAGTTGCCATAGGTGGGAGGGGGGAAAACTGATGGAGCAACACGGCAGCAACCAGAAGCACATTCCACGCATAACTTTCTCAAGGCTGCAACCTAGGTTACCAGACCCAGCTGGAGAGGCGTGTTTTCTATAGCCCGTGAAAGTGCTCCATTGGAGAATGTGATTTATGACACACTCTAGGAGCAGGGGGGAAACAGGGTCATAGTTGGGACGTAAATTACATGGGGCAGAGCTGACTCCACTTGGGTATGTGCCAACATGTTGCTCCTAATAAATAACTGGATTTTTTAAAAAACTTGGCTCTAGACTCATGAATTAATTAGGGCATCTGTCAGAACCCTGACAGCCTGCTTGTAATTGCTGGCAATCTCCAGATCTCACTTTCATTTCCCTATCTGCAGATTTGTTATCATCTTTCCTCTATAATTCTCCTCATTCCATCTTAGCATTTGCTTTTGTAGGCTAACAGACTGGGTGTGGTTTGGCTGCCTCTGGATGTCAGCACATCTTAGAAATGGCAGGGTATGGCTCATTTATCACATGAAGATGAAACACCTGCTTGGATGCCTGGGAATAAAGTTATGTGGGGTGTTTGAATGTGTGAGGTAAATAGAGCTGGGAAGCCTTTCTGCCACACTGCACCTGAATGCAAATTGAAAGTTGAAATAGATCAGTCAATGAATAGGCATAGCAACTAAGTCAGCCAATGGGGGCTTTGGATAGACATGGTAACAGGTCAGCCAATGGGAACTGTTTAGAAACAGAAACTTAAGTAAGAAGTCTGAGCATAGCTTAACCCTGCAGCTTTAAACTCTGATTCTGATTCTGTGCTGAGAGATAAACATGTCTGGGCTTACCTGCTCTGAACTCTGAACTGAAACTAGACTTCTGTGCTCTCCTTGTGTTGGTATTGTAAATTTACTTCATGTATTATTATGTATATAAAGAAGTTAATGAATCCTGCTGTGTGTTTGCCTGTGTGTGCTTTCTGGATTTGATTTTGCAACAAACTCTGACAAAATCCCAAATTCCCTCCCTCATAGAGGTATAAAGTTCATGTGCTGGAGGAGACCAATAACATTTTTTTCACATTATAAAACTACCCAGAGATTTTAATTCCTCCTTGATTTTCCTTTATTTATATGAGTGGTCAGCAATATTATCTAATTTTTGAAAGAGCAGATTCAGAGCAGATATCTAGGTTCATGAGATTGCTCAGGAGACATCTCATAGTTACCATTGTGTGTATTAATTTGGTGTTCCAATATGACATAGTACAGAAGACCCAAACACTACAAAAAAATTGAAAAGATAACGGTCACAAACTGGACTTCATTCACTTTTGTTAGCTAAAACTTCAATTTTGTTTCTTTGTTATTTGCTCCTTTGTATTCAAATCAGGCCTCAGAATAATGATATAGCATTTGGGGGAAAAGATGCAGACCAATAATCCAGCTGCTGAAGCCAAAATGGAAAAGATCTCCACAGCCACCATATATTTCCCCTTGGTGCTCAGATAGGTAGGAACAAATAACATCCAGACACTGCAAAAGACCAACATGCTGAAAGTGATAAATTTGGCTTCGTTAAAACTGTCAGGTAAATTCCTAGCTAGGAAAGCCACTGTGAAGCTGACTGTAGTCAAGAACCCCATAAAGCCTAGGACAGTATAAAACATAGTGGTTGAACCTTCATTACATTGCAGGACAATTTCTTCAGCCATGGAGTGCATGTCAGAATCGGTGAAGGGAGGAGAAATAGCAAGCCACATCACACAAATGGAGAATTGTGCCAGGGAGCAAGATAGAACAATAGAGATAGCCGGCCCTTTCCCCACCCATTTCCTCATTTTGGAGCTTGGCTTGGTAGCCATGAAAGCAAGAACAACAATGGTTGTTTTCCCCAATATACAAGAAAGAGCTATAGAGAACATGATGCTAAATGCAGTTTGTCGCATGAGACATTTCATTTGGTCAGGTTGCCCAATGAAGAGCAGAGTGCAAAGGAAGGAGAGGAGGAGAGCAACGAGAAGAATGTAGGTGAGGTTTCTGTTGTTGGCTTTGACAATGGGAGTGTCCTTGTGTTTAATGAAGATCCCCAGCACCAAAGCTGTCATCACAGAAAAAAAGATTGCAATCATTGCCAAAGAACTGCCCATAGGATCTTGATATGACAAGTAAACTACAATTTTTTGAAGGCAACAATCCTGGTCATTATTTGGATATTGATCTTCTGGACATGCAAAACAATCATCTAAGTCTAAAAAGAAAGAAAGAAAAACAAAACAGGTCATAAAAACATTATTGTTTTTAAGCATGCATATCACAGACTAGTTACACTGAGATATAATGACTGACATGGGGATTTGGATATTTTTTTTTTCTTAAAGTAATTTATAGGAGCATGTAAGCAGAGTCTGAGCACTATTGGAATGCTCATTTTCAATAAGCCCTGAGCTTTACAGCTACCTCTGCTCTTAATCACTTCATATAATGGACAGAAAGATTGACCTTGAAGGGTAGGAGGAAGAGCCACTGCCAGATAAAAGAAAGCTGAATCGGGGTTTATAGTATAAGTCCTCCCTAGTTCTCATGCAAATAAATGGAGGGAGGAGAGAAGCACATTTAGATTTGCAGGAGTCCATTACTATAATCTTATACCAGTGGTGAAATCCAAATTTTTTTACTACCAGTTCTGTGGGTGTGGCTTGGTGGGCGTGCTGTGACTTGGTTGCCGTGGCTTAGTGGGCGTGGCAGGGCTACTGCATACTGCAAAATCTCCATTCCCACCCCACTCCAGAGGAAGGATATTGCAAAATCTCCATTCCCACCCTACTCTAGGGGAAGGATACTGCAAAATTCCCATTCCCTTTCCACTCCTGAGGGAAGGATATTGCAAAATTTTCATTCCCACCCCACTCTGGGACCAGACAGAGGTGGTATTTTGCTGGTTCTCTGAACTATTCAAAATTTCCACTACCGGTTCGCCAAACTACTCAAAATTTCCGCTACTGGTTCTCCAGAACCTGTCAGAACCTGCTGGATTTCACCCCTGCCTCATACTAAATGTAGTATATCCTGCATGAGTTTAGTTTCCTAATATGCTCTACCTTGAACGACTGACCAAAATCTCACAGTCTATCTTGGACACAACTTTCTTTTATCTGATCATTGCCTTGGTAGTGGCCCTTCCTTCACTCCCTCAATATCTACTCATCTTCTCATCACACCTCCCAACTGAATTATTGCAATGAAGCTGCCCTTGAAGACTATCTGGTATAAGCAACTAGTCCAGAATACAGCAGCAAAGCATTTCTGGGTACCATATCATTCACCTGAGTTATCTTAGTGCTGCGTGAGCTGCCCTGGCCCCAGTTGCTTTCTGGGTACACTTTAAGGTGGCTATTATCATCTTTAAAGTCCTGTATTACAGCCAAGATATTTGTGGAACCTGATTCTTCTCCAATCATTGGTTCAGGATAAAGATTGGTTTGGTGCCTTGTGGGGACGATATTGTTTTTATTCCTATTTTTATTGGTGGTTGTCAGTCATCTAATTCTCATATGAGAATTGCAATGATATAAATTCTATAACTTTGTCACTCAAATCAATCTATCATTACATCTGGATAGAATAGGATGTAAAACCAACCAGAAACCCGTGGAAAAAGAATTACCACTCTCAATTTACCTTTACTATCAAAAGAAGATACAAAGGAAGAATCCCAGATAGTCTATCAACAAGTACTACTTTGTTCAATACGTATCATTGATATATTTAATATATTCCTTTGCTTACCCATTTGGTCAGCTATCTTTCCTTCTGCACATTGTCTACAGTCATAGCAGCAAGATAATTTCCCTTCCACTTTTATCTTGCTATGGCCAAGGGGACATTTCTCATTACAGATGGAAAGAGGTAATGTCTGTTGATAAATAAAATCAGAATTCTTTCACATAAAAAAGTTTATGAGCTGAAGAAGCTTCTTGGATGAGAAGCAAAACGTCTTCAAAGAGAAACCAGAAAGTCCAGTTGCCTCTTGGAAAGAAAGAAAGAAAGAAAGAAAGAAAGAAAGAAAGAAAGAAAGAAAGAAAGAAAGAAAGAAAGAAGAAAAGAGAAGAGAAGAGAAGAGAAGAGAAGAGAAAAGAAAAGAAAAGAAAAGAAAAGAAAAGAAAAGAAAAGAAAAGAAAAGAAAAGAAAAGAAAAGAAAATGGCACCTTTGGGATAAAGAAGTTATGTTTCATGATTTATAACTTTTTGTTATAAATCATAACTTTTGATCAGTTACAAATACTCAAAATCTTTATATCAAATCTGAAACTTGGTGGTCCATTTTTCAGAATTGTTGCTGGTTTAAATTACCTACTAAAACCCTCTACTTTTCCTTATCCCTCATATATTACTAATGGTGTGATTGTGGC
This sequence comes from Pituophis catenifer annectens, assembly GCF_029215685.1. Taxonomy (NCBI): domain Eukaryota; kingdom Metazoa; phylum Chordata; class Lepidosauria; order Squamata; family Colubridae; genus Pituophis; species Pituophis catenifer. Next base: position 18,226,130 of record NW_027256895.1, on the reverse strand, counting down.
AAACACTATATTTTAAAAACTATTCTGAAGAAAACCAATATCAGAAGCTGCTTGGACAGTTTTTCATTCTGGAGCCCTTAAAAGACACTTTCCTTAAGATTCCAATCTTGTTTTGGGTTCCTACTCTTCTTAAAGCAATCTGGGTACTTGGTACAATGTGGTGACGTTCATATAAAATCCACGATATGTAAGACCACTTTCTATAGTAACTGGAACTTATTATCATTAAGCATAGTCTACCTGTATATGCCTGATACGGGGCATGCTACACTTAAAACCAATTTGGAAATATCAGAGGCTAAGGACTGTGCTCTGTTTAGTATAATATGCAGTTACTGCAGTGGTGGGTTTCACTTATCTTCACTACCGGTTCAGAACTGTGACCACGTGCGGCACTTCTGTGCATGCACATAACCTTCTGCACATGCACAGAACATCCATGATGATGTCTGGGTGGGTGGGTGGAGCCTCCTGCTTCTGCCACTACTGGTTTGCGTGAACCGGGGCGAGCCAGTAGAAACCCACCACTGAGTTACTGTGAGTATTAATATACCATCTTTTGGCTACACTTTGATTTATTTTACTAAAATGCAGTTTCTTTAATCTTACATTCATTATTTTGTATGGATCTGCAAAAACATAGGCATGAAAAATGTATTAATTGACATGCCTCCAATGTCAGTGTAAATTCCCTTGCCTCACTACAATATGGATTTTGTGAAGTAATCTGTCTCAGACAAATTAACGTTAGATTATTAATTCTAACATTAAAAACTTTCTTTGAAATGTAGGCTCCAATCAGTCACATAAGCATTGAAACAGATTAATTTTAAAGAATTTGAAACCCTAGTATTAAAATTCTTTTTTATTCCACATATTTTTGTGTCTTTCATTTATTTTATTTAAATAACTATTTAAGCTGGATCAATATAAACAATAATTTAAAACAGTATAATGTTTTATCAGCAAATTAATTATATTGTTTATATAATTATATTATTATAAATTAATTAATTATAAAATAATTAAATTAATTATATTATATTGTTTAATTGTTTAATAATAATTGTGAGTAATCTTAACTTTATTGTCTTTATTAATATAATATAATATAATAGAGTTATAACAATTATGCTATATTCTCTAATACACTGAATATGTTAACTTTTTCATGGGCTATATCTTAGTTTAAAAATTATGGCATACAATGGCAGGAATTAGGATACAAAATTGAGTTAGTACGGTGGATGGGAGGGGCAGATATGGCGGGAGCAGGGGACCATATCATGTGTTGGGGGTGCGCACTTGCTACTTGAGAGCAATTGTGCGCCCCGGTCCCCAAGGCTCCTCTCGGATACTAGGTGGCACAGTTACTCAGGACCTGGGCCTCTGGCTGATACTGTGCAATGCCAGGTCCGTGGTAAATAACCCCCCCTCATTTACGATCTTATTCAAGAGGGGGGAACGGACCTGGCAGGTATTACGGAGACCTGGTTGGGCCCGGAGGGAGGGGTCCCTCTGGTTGAGATGTGCCCACCAGGCTTCAGAGCATTCCATTAGCCAAGGGCCCAGGGGAGGGGAGGGGGGATGGTGGTTATTATTAAAGAAGGACTTGGTCCGAGAGGGATCACTGTGTCACAGATTGCCGGATGTGAGTCCCTCTTTGTGAGATGGGGTCATGGGGTTCAGATGGGCTTGCTGCTTACGTACCTGGCTCCCTGCCGCGTAGCAATGGCCCTGCCCGAGCTACTCGATGTGATAGCCACGGTGGCAGTTGATACACCCAGGCTTATGGTCATGGTTGATTTCAACTTGCCGTCCGTTCGTGAAATGTCGGAGATGGCACGGGAGTTCGTGGCTTTCATGACGGCCATGGACCTGACCCAGTTAGTTCATGGCCCCACTCACAGGGGGGGGACACACTCTGGGCTTGATTTTTGTCTCTGGCCAGTGGTTGAGTGGTCTTATTATAGGGGATATAGACATGAAACCCTTGTCATGGTCAGATCACTCACTCCTTCGTCTGGACCTTCAAACCGCTACACCCCGCCGCAGGGGGGTGGAGCCAATTAGGTGGGTCCGCCCCAGGCACCTGATGGATCCTGATAGGTTCCAGATGGAGCTTGGGCCATTTCCTGAAGATCTGGCACACGACTGGGCGGCGGACCTGGTGGCTGCCTGGGATCGGGCAGCTGGTGGGGCCTTGGATCGAGTTGTACCTTTGTGGCCTCTGACCCGGTGTCAATCCCTCACGGCTCCTAGGTTCACCGAGGAGCTGAGGGAGATGAAACGCTGGAAAAGATGCCTAGAGAGAGGTTGGAGGGCCAGTCTCGCTGAATCTGACCGAACACTGGTAAGGTTTCATATTAAGACCTACTTAGTGGCGATAAAAGTGGCAAAGTTTAATTACTTTTCCGCTCTTATTGCGTCATCAGAGAATTTTCCGGCCACCCTGTTTAGGGTGACCCACTCCCTGCTCCACCGGGGAGGACGGGAGGACCCCTTGGAAGGCAGGGCCGAGGATTTCGGACAATATCTGTATGACAAAATTGCTCAGATCCGGGGGGATTTGGACTCTGACTGGGTAGATTCGGGCAGGGTGGCGAGGAATAGTCTTGAGAACGTTATCTGGGAAGAGTTTGACTCTGTGACCCCTGATGACATGGACAGGATTCTGGGGAGACTTAGTGCGGCCACATGTTTACTGGATCCGTGTCCCTCCTGGTTAGTACTGGCTTCCCGGGAGGTTACATGAGGCTGGCTCCAGGGAATTATTAATGCTTTGTTGAGTGAGGGTTACTTCCCCATGGCCTTGAAACAGGCGGTGGTGAGGCCTCTCCTCAAGAAGCCTTCCCTGGACCCAGCAGTATTAGCCAACTATCGTCCTGTCTCCAACCTTGGCTTTGTGGCGAAGGTTGTCGAGAGTGTGGCCGCACAACAGTTTCCGCAGTACCTGGAGGAAACGTCTTATCTAGATCCGTTCCAGTCAGGTTTCAGGCCCGGGCACAGCATGGAAATGGCATTGGTCACATTGGTAGATGATCTCTGGAGGGCTCGGGACAGGAGTTGCTCTTCTGTTCTGGCCCTGTTAGACCTCTCAGCGGCTTTTGATACCATCGACCATGGTATCATGCTGCACCGGTTGGAAGAGTTGAGATGGAGGGCACCGTGTTATGGTGGTTCTCCTTCTTTCTCTCAGACCGGTCGCAGTTCGTGTTGGCAAGGGGGCAGAGGTCGACCTCAAGGCCTCTTATATGTGGAGTGCCTCAGGGGTCGGTCCTCTCGCCCCTTCTGTTCAACATTTATGTGAAGCCACTGGGCGAGATCATCTGTGGCTTTGGGGTGAAGTACCATCAGTACGCTGATGACACCCAGCTGTACATCTCCACCCCAAGCCACCCCAACGATGCCCTTGAAGCGATGTCCCAGTGCCTGGAGGCTGTGCGGATCTGGATGGGGAGGAACAGGCTCAAGCTCAACCCTTCCAAGACTGAGTGGCTGTGGTTCCCGGCATCCTGATATAGTCAATTGACTCCATCACTGACTATCAGGGGCGAGTCTTTGGCCCCCATAGAGAGGGCGTGCAATCTGGTAGTCCTCCTGGATACGCAGCTGTCCTTGGAGGAACATCTGATGGCTGTAGCCAGGGGGACCTTCTGTCAGGTTCGCCTGATTCACCAGTTGTGGCCCTTTCTTGATCGGGATTACCTGTGCACAGTCACTCATGCCCTCGTCACCTCTCGCCTGGACTACTGCAACGCTCTCTACATGGGGCTCCCCTTGAAGAGCACCTGGAGGCTCCAACTGGTCCAGAATGCGGCCGCGTGGGTAGTCACGGGAGCCGCATGGCCTCCCATACAACACCTCTCCTGCGTGAGCTGCACTGGCTCCCAGTGGTCTTCCGGGTGCGCTTCAAGGTGTTGGTTATCACCTTTAAAGCGCTCCATGGCAAAGGACCTAGTTATCTTCGAGACTGCCTGCTGCTACTGACGGCCTCCCATTGACCTGTGCGCTCCCACAGAGAGGGCCTCCTAGGGGTGCCATCAGCCAAACTATGTAGGCTGGTGACCCCCAGGGGGAGGGCCTTCTCTGTGGGGGCACCTACCTTCTGGAATCAGCTGCCCCCAGAGATAAGGAGAATCCAATACCTCGGTGCCTTCCACCGTGCCCTTAAAACCTTCTTTTTCCAGCAAGCCGGGCTGGCCTAACACTTTTTAAAATGTTTTTAATTGTCTGTTATTATTTTTAATCATGGGGCCAAATTTATATATATCTTTTTAATTGTATTTTAATGTTTGTAGTTTATGTTTTTACTTGGCTGTTCACCGCCCTGAGTCCTCAGGGAGAAGGGTGGTATACAAATTTAAAAATAAATAAATAAAAATAAATAAAATATGACTGATATTACCTGTTATGTGAAGATTGCATTTTTGTTTGAAGCTTAAGTTGAAGTTAACTTATGTTCATATTCCTTTATGGTCTTCTGGAAGATCCTAAAAACTTAGCTCTGCTGCTTGATTTGGGGCCCCAACAGGAGACTGCTATGTTGGGGGGGTGGCTGACAGTAGAAAAAAAATTCTTTCCCCCAGGAAAATACTCACTCCCATCATATTGTTACTTAACATTTAATCTTTGTATTCTAATGTTATTTTGTAGTATTCTATAACATTTTATTATATTGTAAACTACCTAAAATCACTGTATTAGTGAGATGGGTGACACAGAAATTAAAAATAGATAAATATCATATCCCAAAGGGGGGAAGAATAGACTGATACATGCATACATTTACATATACGTGTGTCAGTAGCAGACTGACCTCAATCTACCTCTTATTAATTGGACCCTAAATGAATGTGCAACTGAACCCATACATGCAACCCTGTACAATGTGTCAGGGTTCCAAGGAACACCCCCAACAAAATAAAGCTCTGAGGCCTGAGTTCCAATTTATTAGAGATGTCATGTTGGCATATCTGGGAAAACCTGAATCTGAAAGCTTCCAGGTTTCCCCCACCCAGATAAGAGTTCACAGCCCTGCCCCACACCCACAAGTTCATCACATTGTCCAATCAACTCTTCACACTCCACCAGATACAATCTTCATGCAGTCTGCATCAGACGCAGGCAAAAGTCCTTGAGTACGGAATGTTGTTATAACTAACTTTCTACCGCTCCAACAACAACCCCCTCCCAACTTCCCCAGCAAAAATATGTGGCAGTTTAGAAGCAAATAGAAAACTGTCTTCCAAAACTGACAATGCTGTTACTAATCTAGGACTGGATCAACTAGTAACTAACAACACTAGACTCAACAACTGCCTTGATCTCATCTTCTGCAACAGTTTAAACTCAATTTATGGTCTACAAATAAAAGAACCCATTTCCAACACTGACCACAGCATGATTGACTTTTGTCTCAATATACATCCTTACAAAGATTATCATAATGATGGGATCCCCAATTATAACTTTAAAAAAGCCAACTATAATCTCATAGACACTGACCTCTCATCTCTTGATTGGCAAATTCTATTCACTGGCAGTAATACAACTGAACACCATTATAACATTTTTTTACTTGAAATCAAATGAGTCATTAAACTATACGTACCACTAATATCCTCCAAAACCAGAAAAAACAAATTTCCCATAACAATAAGGAAGCTTCAATCAAAAAAAAAAAAAAAAAAAAAAAACCACTTTGGTGAAAAAACAAAACTGGCTATGTAGCTAACTTTAAAAGCCACTACTTATGTAACTTTTGTCTTTGATTAAGAGAAACTTGTATGTTTTTCTTATATTTGTTTTAAATGTTTTTTAATGAATAAAGTTTGTTTTAAAATTAAAAATAAATAAATAAATAAAATAAAAGCCACTACAAAACCTTATGCCACCAGAAAAAGACAGAATGCACCAATTACCATAGCAAACAAGAGGAAAACCTGCTATGCACGAAATCCACCTGCACCTTCTATAATTTTGTAAATAACAAACTTAAAGACTCGAGATCCATCCCATCCTTAAAAGGACATAACGGTAAAGACTGTAATGATGAAACTGTTAAAGCCAATCTCTTTAACATATTCTTTGGTTCAGTCTTTGTAAACAGCAATGGCTTATGCCCCACATTTCCTAGTTATACCACAGCTAATTGCAACAATCTACTACATATCAATTTTAACAGAAGATAACACTGAAAAGCCACTATGCAGCCTAAAACCATCTCTATCTATTGGACCTTATGGATTATGTGCCTACTTCTTTAAAAAAAAAAAAAAGGTTTCCACTGCCATAGCAGAACCTCCAAGCATAATCTATGAAAAATCTTTCAGGACCAGCTCCCTGCCCAACCTATGGTCACTAGCCACAGTCATCCCTATCTTCAAAAAGGGTGACCCCAGCCTAGTTGAAAATTACAGACCAATTTCTTTATGTTGTATCACCTGCAAAGTCATGGAATCAATTATAAACCAATCCATTACCCTCCACTTAGAGACAAACAACTTATTCTCTAACAAACAATTTGGTTTCAGGAAAAATTTGTCCTGTAATCTTCAACTCCTACACTGCAAAAACATATGGACTACACAACTCGACCAGGGCAAAGCAATAGGTGCAATTTACATAGACTTCTATAAAGCCTTTGATTCAGTGGTACATGACAAACTACTTCTAAAACTAAAATCTTATGGCATTTCCGGATCCCTGCATAAGTGGATAGCTGCATTCCTATCAAACAGGCAACAAGTAGTCAAAATAGGGAACAGTCTATCAAACCCTGCACCTGTTAACAGTGGTGTCCCCTAAGGCAGCGTTTTAGGACCCACACTCTTTATACTTTACATAAATGACCTTTGCGATCATCTTATAAGCAACTGTGTTCTCTTTGCTGATGATATAAAACTGTTTAACACCACTGACAATGCTACTGCCCTACAAAGAGACCTTGGCTATGTGTCAGAATGGTCAAACAATTGACAACTCCAAATCTCAACCAACAAATGCTCTGTTGTACACATTGGCAAAAAAAAAAAAAATCAAAACACAAAATACAAGCTGGGCAGATACGACTTCATAGATGACCCTCACTCTGTCAAGGACCTTGAAGTACTCATTTCTAACGATCTAAGTATCAGAGCTCACTGTAAGAGTTGTTAACCTAATCTTGTGAAGCTTCTTCTCTGGTAATATTGTACTGCAAACTAGGGCATACAAAACCTTTGCTAAACCAATTCTCGAATACAGTTCATCTGTCTGGAACCCGGACTGCATATTGGACATTGAGCATGTCTAAAGATATTTCATGAGAAGAGTCCTCCACTCCTCTGCTCACAACAGAATACCTTATGCCACCAGGCTTGAAATTTTGGGCTTAGAGAACTTAGAGCTACGCCGCCTTCGGTCTGACCTAAGAGTAGTACACAAAATTATCTGCTACAACATCCTACCTGTCAATGACTACTTCAGCTTCAACCACAATAATACACGAGCACACAATAGATACAAACTTAAGGTAAACCGCTCCAAACTTGATTGCAGAAAATACAACTTCAACAGAGTGGTCAATGCCTGGAATGCACCACCTGACTCTGTGGTTTCATCCCCAAACCCCCATAACTTTAACTTTAGACTGCCTACTGTTGACCTCACCCCATTCCTAAGAGGTCTGTAAGGGGTGTGCATAAGCGCACCAACGTGCCTACCGTCCTTGTCCTACTGTCCCCATTTATTCATATCTATTTCCTGTATTCATAATCATATTTATGCTTATATCTGTTACCTTATACATGCTTGACAAATAAATAAATAATGATAATAAATAATAATAATAATAGTGAAAATTGAGACATACCTGATTAAATCTGTGGGGCCAAATAATGTCCTTGGTAGAAATGGTAAGAAGACTGCCTGGAGTAGTCATAGGCTCAACTTTTCCAACTTTGACTCTTAGAAATGACTTGTTTGGGAATGTCAGCCAATTGGATATATCAAATCCAGTTATTAATTCCCCATTGGAGCCAAAAGAAATATGTTCCCCAGCAGTGTTATTAAAGGAGAGCTGCTGTAGAAAAGAGTGGAGCTGAGTGAGAAAGAAAGAAAGAAAGTATGGGGGGGGGAAGGATTAACAGAATTCTTTGAAGGGGTTAAACAAATCTTAGTTTCTTCCTTATTATTTCAGTTACCATGAAACCAGTGGTGAAAATCATTTTTTTTTTACTACCGGTTCTGTGGGCATGGTTTGGTGGGCATGGTGTGGCTTGGTGGGTGTGGCAGAGGAAGGATACTGCAAAATTCCCATTCCCTCTCCACTCCTGGGGGAAGGATATTGCAAAATCTCCATTCCCACCCCATTCTGAGGCCAGCCAGAGGTGGTATTTGCCAATTCTCCGAACTACTCAAAATTTCCGCTACTGGTTCTCCAGAATCTGTCAGAACCTGCTGGATTTCACCCCTGATGAAACCTTCATGGAGAGGGAAGGAGGGAGGGAGGGAAGGAAGGAGGGAAGGGAGGGAGAAAGGGAGGGAGGGAGTTAATAGAATTTTTTGGAGTGGATTGGCAGTTTCTTCCTTTCAGTTTGGCCTGGATTTAATGGAAAATTGAATTATCACCACTCTACACCAACTTCTAAAACTGGAAGAGAAATGTGTTCTCCACCACATATTTTTACTATCTTATTCCCTAATTTTTGTTTTCATTAAAACAATTTCAGATAAAAATTCCATCACAAAATCAAGAAAGAAGAATTTCAATAGATCACTTTGCATCGATTAATCAAACAATCCAGGAACAATGAATTCACACTGTTTTCATAAAATGTACATAAAATAATCTCTATCGTAGAAAATTTTAAGCCTTTTCTTCCAAATATGGATGGTCTTTAAAAAATTGAAAATATAATATAATAAAAAATGAACTTTATACAGTTGATTGGCAAATGTGCTATCATTGTAATTAATAATATTCTCTTTTCCTTCCTCTCTTTTCATTTTGCCTTAGGATGAGAATGTTATGATGGAGGTAGGGAATAGTATTTAAATGTTCATGGATACGTGGAAAATCATAGTAGCTAAGAGTTTGTACTGTACTAAAAATCAGGAAAGCCATCCAATGGATCCAGACATGTAATTTACATTTCTCTAGGAATAACAATGCATGTGCCCATCTATAACTGCTTAGAAAAGTTTTTCTAAGTTTTCTAAACATATAAAGAGGGGTTTATTTCCTTTATGGAGGATAAGCTACTGTCAAATAATTGGTAAATGAGAATAATAATGTAATAAACTGTTAAATAAGAAAATGTTGGATAGAGGATTAAGCACAAAAGATTTGTAACCGATCAATACACTTTCTGTAATTGTAATGGATGATAATTGTTTTATGTTTTAAGTTTTGTTTAAAAATAAAAAAAAATCAAAGAAAAGTTTTTCCATTTAAATCTTACTCTCAATAAAATTAAGACAAGAGAAATGCTAATGCTACCCAAGTAGCTGACAAAGTTTAACACATCAAATGTGCATTAAATACACATACATACATTTAGTCATACATTAATACATACATATTCCTACATTTAAGGTTGACTCAGCCTTCCATCCTTCCAGATTGTTGGAGGGCAATATGCTGACTCTGTAAACCGCTTAGAGAGGACTGTAAAGCACTGTAAAGCGGTATATAAGTGCTATTGCTATGAACACACAAACTCATATCATTATTAATTAAGGTAGACAAGCCTTCAGGTATTTTAGTAAGATAAAGGTAAAGGTTCCCCTCACATATATGTGCTAGTTGTTCCCAACTCTAGGGGGCGGTGCTCATCTCCATTTCAAGGCCAAAGAGCCAGCACTGTCCAAAGATGTCTCCGTGATCATGTGGCCAGCATGACTAAACGCCAAAGGCGCACGAAAACGCTGTTACCTTCCCACCAAAGGTGGTCCCTATTTTTCTACTTGCATTTTTTACTTGCTTTCGAACTGCTAGGTTGGCAGAAGCTGGGACAAGTAACAGGAGCTCACCCCGTTACGTGGAACTAGGGATTTGAACCGCTGAACTGCCGACCTTTTCAATTGACAAGTTTAGGCTTAGCCACTGAGCCACTGTGTCCCCTTCAGGTATTTTAAGAAAGCAAATTCTCCACTATTCTCCCTCTGGTATTAAGCAAATTACTTGGTAACCTTCCTGAATTTTGCATTAGCCAAACTTACCTGCCATGGTGACTGAAGGAAGAGCTTCCATCTCCTCTCATCAACTCTTTGACCATATTTGAATTTAGAAGAATACAATTGCCTTAGAGCGTGTGCCACAGCATAGACTGCATTGTAGATGCTGTAGCTGTGGCCGCTCATGCTCACTTCAAATATAGATTGAGAAAGAGACTCCAGTTTCTCTTCTCCAGTGCAGGTCCTGTCAATGTTCCCATCTCTAATATCACTGGAAAATGAGCATTCAAATGCATCTTTCCAAAAATCTCTAATAAAGCCGTCTTCATTTTCTAAGTTTGGATTTCTCTTCCGTATAAATTCTTGGAATCCTGTCAGCTCTTTCGACTGAATTGCAAATGAAAGAGCACCATGGAGAAAATCAATGGGCAATTCTCTTTGCACAAGAAGGGAGGTAAATTCCATCTGGGCTGTCATGATCCAGATTTTGGTACTTCTCTCCTTTGGAATATCATCAGAATCTAAAGCATAGATCATTAGTCTCAAAGCCACCAGGCCTGTAATTTCAGCATTCAAGATCACTGCAATGACTGTACTCCCCATGATCACTTTGTATAATTTAGCTGCCTCCTCTACCATCTCACCTACTTCATTACCATACATTATTTGAGGGATACTTTCTATAAAGTCAAAGCAGATTCCTCTCTCTGTAAACATGGAAAGACTATTCTGAATGAATCTCTCTTTATCTTCCTCAACAAAGCAAACTTTCCCAACCCAGGTCCATCCAAAATGTAACAGTAAATGTAGTACTCCATTAAACTGGTGCACCTCAATGGGGAACATCCATTTGACAAACAGTGCTGCTATTTCATCATTCATCAATGGAGCTGATCCATATGTGATCTAAATGGGAGTAAGAAAGCAATAAAAGCAAAAAAAAAAAAAAGGAATTGTTCTAAAGAACATTGTGCAGTGCTCATGTGTTTGTTTAATTAAAATTTCTCCATTCATCAATGAAGCTGATCCATATCCATACGATCCATATAATCCACAGACTTCAGAGGATAATTAGAATTGCAAAAAAAAATAATTACTACCAACCTGCCTTCCATTGAGGACCTGTATACTGCACAAGTCAAAAAGAGGGCTGTGAAAATATTTACAGAAAATATTTACTTGCATACTGGACATAAACTGTTTCAACTCCAACCCTTAAAACGATGCTATAGAGCACTGCACACCAGAACAACTAAACACAAGAACAGTTTTTTCTCGAATGCCATCACTCTGCTAAACAAATAATTCCCTCAACACTGTCAAACTAGTTACTAAATCTGCATTATTATTAATCTTCTCATTGTTCCTATCACCCATCTCCTTCCACTTATGACTATATGACTGTAACCTTGTTGTTGGTATCCTTAAGATTTATATTGAGTGTTTCCCTATGACTATCATTAAGTGTTGTACCTTATGAGTCTTGACAAATGTATCTTTTCTTTTATGTACACTGAGAGTGTATGCACAAAGGCAAATTCCTTGTTTGTCCAATCAAACCTGGCCAATAAAGAATTCTATTCTATTCTATTCTATTCTATTCTATTCTATTCTATTCTATTCTATTCTATTCATATGTGATGTAAATGGGAGTAAGAAAGTAATAAAAGCAAAAGAGGAATTGTTCTAAAGAACATTGTGCAGTGCTCATGTGTTTGTTTAATCAAAATTTCTGTTCTTGAGTGCAATACAGAAAAAAAACCAATGCTACAGTTTTAGCACACAGTTTTAGAACTGAATGTAAGGGCTACTCATTGAGCAAAATAGTGTAGCAATTTTGATGATTTCCTTTTCATAAATTTGATCCCTTCTTGTCTCAAATGTTTCAGGCTTCTGGGATCTTTGTAAAGAGAATTATCATGAAGATCTGATACCTGGATCTTTTCTTTTATGTACACTGAGAGCATATGCACCAATACAAATTCCTTGTGTGTCCAATCACACTTGGCCAATAAAAAATTCTATTCTATTCTATTCTATTCTATTCTATTCTATTCTATTCTATTCTATTCTATTCTATTCTATTCTATTCTATTCTGAAGTCATTCAAGAGCAAGGGAACTTAACATCTTGCTCTATATTTATGTCTCACCTGGGGAAATTTGTAGTTACAAAGACTGGTTGCCATGTTCAGACAGGTCCTAGAACGGGGTCCTCCAATGACAGCTACTGTATTGTTCTGGTCATTACATTTGTAGTTGGGGATAAATTTATTTTTTGTAGATAGAAATTCCATTGCTAATTGATAAGTTGTAGTTTCCTTATGATTGTCAGTAGCAATGTGGAAACCAAGGGTAATGTTGGGTAAAATCTCAGAGTGTTCATTGATCTCTTTTACAGCAAATGCCAGAGCCAAAGTGTGTTGGTAATTATGAGTGAGGTACCTTCAATAAGAGTTGTAAATTATGTCAATAAATTTCTTATTCAAATTCAGGCAGGTGCTACATTTTAATTGATGTATATATATATATATATATATATATATATATATATATATGTATGTATATGTATGTGTATATATATGTATGTGTATATATATATATATATATATATATATATATATATATATATATATATATATATATATATAATTTTCATAATCCCCTAAAATGCAGTGTTTATCATTTGTCCTTGACATATAAAATGTGATTTTTAGCAAGCTATAGCCCTAGATGTTATGATTTGGAACACATTGATGTGGGGGATAAGTATCTAACATTGAGCTGAGACATTTGTAGATTGGCTCCTGATGTTCTTAAGTTTCCTCTTCTTAAAAATAAAATCTGTCAACATCATGGGGCATTCTGAAGTATTAGTGAAGGATAGGTTTCTCTGAGCTCTGGAATATATACATTCATGGGGACTATTGCAATAGGGTAACCATTTTACATTTGAACAGGAGAAGTGAAAAAAGAAAGGAAAGAAGGAAAACACAGTATTTAGGTGATGATGTGGCTGAGTTTGAGGGTGAGGGAAACATATTTCTCACTTATTTCTTGCATACTTACAAGTACTGATCAAGCACATCGTGAGAAGGAACACTTTGAAAAATGATCTGATTTGAAAGAAAGAAGACCTGATATATAATAGCAGCAACAATTAAGTCTCCAGACTGATAATACTTGTGAACAATTGGAAGAGTGCCCCTGAGGTTGCAGTTGCGAACAGGAGAGTTCCACATTGTCTTAGGAAACTAGAACAAAACCAGTATTCTGAACAGAAACAACTCAGTATAAAATACAGTCATTGTAAGTGTCAAAATGTTGCTCCAATTTCACCATTCAATGGAGGGGCTTGCCATAATCCACCAGCCTCTTAGGAACTTTATCTAAAATGAATTATCACAAATTAAACATGCATCTTTCTTATTCTCCCTACTTGTAATTATGTATTTCTGAGCTGATATTAATGTAGTGCAATTTTTTTAACCTGTACTTGTAGATTTTTTTTCATGTTTACTGGGATTCCCTTGAGACATAGAGGAAAAAAAAAACAATAATGATACTTAATTTGGTAATTACTTAGAACATAATAGCTTATTTGCAATAGTACTTTCTTTGCAAAAAAAGTCAAAAGAAAAAATGTGATTTTATATCTGCAGGACTGCTGTAATGTTTTGAACTTTTAACTTAATCATGAATCATGAGACTTTTTTTAGCCCAATTTTTTTTTTTTTTTGGTTATAACACAAGTCCACCACAGATGGTAATATATAAATTAACAATGGCAGTTTTGTATAAAGAAAACTTATATACAATGTTTTATAGATGGCACCTACAACCTACTAGGTTAGCTAAAATGTTCAAAAAAATGTCTAGTAAATGTTGGAAATGTAACCAAAAATCTGAGACATTTTTTTTTTTTTTGAAAGACGTTACCATGTTGGGCAGATACATAACTATAACCAGATTCCAAACATAGATTGGTTTAAAACATAGTTTAAGAAGAGCAGGAGTTCATTTGCTGCAATCATTTTGTCACTCCTTTGCTTAATGCAATTTCTGCTCTGAAGAATGGCAGTATAATATGAGTATTTGAGGTCACAGATGGTTTGAAAGAGGAAAATAATGCTGAAGTCAGGCTATGAGTCAATGAGTTAAGATGTACTGTACATACCACACAAATAGCATAATTACAATAAACATATCAACCACAGTCATATAAAACCCTCCACGTACAATAGATTTCATCAGCAACAGAGCCAACACAAGACGTCACTGGTTGCCAGAGAACTCTAGGTCTGATGACAAAGCCAGGTCTTGAGGGACCTCCAGAAAATAAGGACGGATGGAGTTGACCTCACTTTAGAGGGGGAAAGCTTTTATAAGGCAGGTACCATGGCAGAGAAGACCCACCTTCCTGAGTATGCCATATATAGTTACCAGAGAGACAGTTCATGTAGTAGACATGCCTTTCTTGTACGGTCTGATGGGATAGAGTAGAGTAGAGTAGAGTAGAGTAGAGTAGAGTAGAGTAGAGTAGAGTAGAGTAGGGTAGGGTAGGGTAGGGTAGGGTAGGGTAGGGTAGGGTAGGGTAGGGTAGAGTAGAATAGAATAGAATAGAATAGAATAGAATAGAATAGAATAGAATAGAATAGAATCTGGAAGGGACCTTGGAGGTCTTCAAGTCCAGGCCCCTGCTCAAGCAGGAGACTCTATACCAGGGGTGTCAAACTCGATTTCATCGAGGGCCACATCAGGATTGTGTTTGACCTGGGGCCCCGCAGTGGGCGTGGTCAGGGTGGGTATGGCCACCTTGACATCATTCATGTCAGGGAGCCCTGTGGTGGCCCGAGCACTCTGACAGCAAAAATGGGCTCCCAAGCTCCGTTTTCGGCTGTGACCCTCTGCCAGTGAAAATGGAGCTCAGGAAGGCTGCACGTGGCTCTCCCAAGCTCCATTTTCACTGGCAGAGGCACTGTGGGCCAGTCCTTTGCTGTTTTCAGAGGCCCCATGGGCCAGATCTAAGCACCGGATCCGGCCCCTGGGCCTTGAGTTTGACACCCCTGCTCTATACCATTTCAGACAGGTGGCTGTCCAATCTCTTCTTAAAAACCTCCAGTGATGAAACACCCATAATTTCTGAAGGCAAGCTGTTCCATTGCTTAATTGTTTTCACTGTTAGGAAGTTTCTCCTTAATTTCAGGTTGCTTCACTCCTTGATTAGTTTTCATCCATTGTTTCTTCACTTGCCCTCTGGTGCTTTGGAAAATAAGTTGACCCCCTCTTCTTTGTGACAGCCCCTAAATACTGGAATACTGCTGTCATGTCACCTCTTGTCCTTCTTTTCTCTAGACTAACCAAACCCAAATCCTGCAACCGTTCTTCATATGTTTTAGTCGCCAGGCTTTAATCATCTTAGTTGCTCTTTTCTGCAGTTTTTCCACTGTTTCAACATCTTTTTTGTACTGTGGTGACCAAAACTCGATGCAGTATTCCAGGTGTGCTCCTACTGAGGTTTTATAAAGTGGTACTAATACTTCATGTGACTTTGATTCTATGCTTCTGTTTATATAGCCAAGGATTATATTAGCTTTCTTTTTTTGGCTGCTGCCACACACTACTGGTTCATATTTATGTGATCATCCACTAGGACTCCAATGACCCTCTCACAGTTACTGTTTTTGAGCCAGGTGTCAGGTTCCGATGTTATCTCAAATAAATTTCATTCTCAAACACAAAGTCTTTGATGAAATCTCTTATTTATTGAAGAATAACGATCCAGTCCTGAACTCATTTGCAGCCGAAACTGATCCTCCGATCCCAAACCCCTCCCTTTCTGTTCCTCAAATCTCAGTGTCTCATTGGCCACCTTCCAAGTCCATCTTTCATTTCAGTTACTACAAGTCACAGGAATTCCCCCCTATTCTCATCACCTAGGTGTCATTATCTGCCGGGGGGAAAGAACTGGGTGAAAAGTCAAGCTACTATTTCTGACAGGCTCTTTCCTACTCATTCATGTCAGCGCCTGGGAAATCATAGTTTGGAATGCTGACATCAGGTTTCACCTAATCTGTATTTATACCTTTGGTTTTTCTTGCCTAAATATAAAACTTTGCATTTCTCCACATTAAAATTCATTTTGTTGGATAGGGTCCATTGTTAAAGTCTGTAAAGTCTGTCTTTTGACCCTGAGCTTGTCTTCTGGCGTGTTGGCTATTCCTGCCAGCTTAGTGTCATCTGCAAATCTGATGACGTCAAACTTGACATCATCAAATGACAAAATTATGCAGGTCTATTATGTATCTTTCTCTATATCTCTATCTATCTATTTTTCTATCTATCTCTGTCTGTCTGTCTATCTATCATCTATCTGTCATCGTCGTCATCATCATCATCATCATCATCATCATCATCATCATCATCAATCTTTTAGTTAGCTCTCTAGATATTGAAAGGACTCTTTAGCCACAATGGTTGTTCTATATTCTCTTGCTACTCTCTAACTTCTTGATTTCTTTCTCTCTCTATTGGGATTCTTCATTTATAGAAAAAGAGACAAGTTACATTATCTGTCCTGGTGTCAGAGTAAGAATAAGAAATGTACTTATGTCCTTTCCCATCAAATTTAATTCAGAGTGACCAATGTTTGCAGCATTTACACAGTGGTGTCAATTCAAGGTATTTTATATATAGCCCAGCAGGAGAGGCATGCCATTGGTCCTGTTGCCTAGGGGATTTTGTCACTGGAACCTTGGGCTTTCCAGAAACCCCTTAAAAGGTGGTTTTGACAATAGGCCTGGTAATCACATGATAGAATGGGATGTGGGAAGACCCCCTCCCCCAAAGAATGAAATATTTTGGGAAATATTAAAAAAGGCAGAATATTATATTTCCCTAAAGGAGAAATGAAGAAACGTGTTTTTAGAGGGAGAAAGCAGCCCCCAGTCTTTCTTAACAGCCCACAGCAGATGCCACCACTTAAAGAGATAAAGAGCTTATTGAAAGAAGAAGCCAACTATCTAGATGGCTCCATTCATAAGCAAAGCAAATACTGCAATCCATTCAAGACAGGATATTTTGAAACCCCTTGCAGCAAAGTTTGACAGGTAACAAAAGCAGAATGGTAGGATTAGAACAAGCAGCCCCTCACCCAAATCCAACACAGGACGAAAGCCATTAGCCACAATAGGAATTGTCCAACACTCTTTTAGAAACCCAAAGCCCAAATTTCAAAGTTACAGAAGCTATGAAAATTCATCCACCTATTCAGCCATTTGTTCAGATGACCCAGAACTGCACACTGTCTTTGTGTGTGGTTCTGTTCATCAATAAACTTTTTTTTCCAATCAGCCTCCATGTTGTTTCCAGCATCTTTCTCCCCTCTTGGAACTGAACCAAGTGGATTTTCCTTCCAACAGAGGCCTACTAGATAGTTATATCATAATGAACTAAAACGCAGTCTCTTGTATCCTTTTTCACATTTTTTTTATCTTTTTACCTTTTAAATTTGGTTGCATTTTATTTTATTTTTTAATGTATATGGACTTTTCCTCCTATGTACATTGTGTAGAATAATTATATGAGGTGGAGAGGTATATAAAAATTTGATCTATAAATAATGGCTCACCAAAGCAAGCAAGCTGACAAAGTTAGGGCAATTTTCATCAGGAATAAAGTAAATTATAGCAGGGTAGCTGAGAAGCAATTTGCCAACCCCATCTTTTTCCAAGGCCTTTTCTCAATCCCCACAACAAAAAAAGGTACAACACCAAAGTACAAGAAATGGTTAAAAAAATAAAATAATCAATTCTGCTTCATACAAGGCTTCAGGCATGAAAACTAGTTTATCTCTTTTTTAGTTGCTTTTTCTTATTAAGATCAGGTCTCAGTATAATGATATAGCATTTTGGGGAAAAGATGCAGACCAGTAATCCAGCGGATGAAGCCAAAATGGAGAAGATCTCCACAGCCACCATGTATTTCCCCTTGGTGCTCAAATAGGTAGGAACAAATGATAACCAGACACTGCAAAAGACCAACATGCTGAAGGTGATAAATTTGGCTTCATTGAAGCTGTCAGGTAAATTCCTAGCTAGGAAGGCCACCATGAAACTGACGGCAGTCAAGAACCCCATGAAGCCAAGGACAGTATAAAACATTGTGGTTGAACCCTCATTACATTGCAGGAGAATTTCTTTAGCCATGGAGTGCATGTCAGAATCGGAGAAAGGGGGGAAATTTGCTAACCACACTACACAAATGGTGAATTGTATCAGGGAGCATGGTAAGACAATAGAAAGAGCCATTCTTTTCCCCATCCATTTCTTCATTTTTGATCCAGGCTTAGTAGCCATGAAAGCAAGAACAACAATGGTTGTTTTCCCCAATATACAAGAGAGAGCCAGAGAGAAAATTAGGCCAAAAGCAGTTTGTCGCAAAAGGCATTTGACTTGGTTTGGTTGTCCAATGAAGAGAAAAGTGCAAAGGAAGGAGAGCAGGAGAGCAATGAGAAGCGTGTAGGTGAGGTTCCGATTGTTGGCTTTGACAATGGGGGTGTCCCAGTGTTTAATGAAGATCCCCAGCACTAAAGCTGAGATGAAAGATAAGGAGATAGCTATGGCTACCAAAGAAATCCCCAAAGGCTCTTGATAAGTCAAGTAAGTCATGTTTTTTTGAAGACAACGATCCTGATTTTTGTTTGGATATTGATCTTCTGGACATGGGAAACAGTAATCTAAGTCTGGGGGAAAAAAGAAACAAAAAAGAAAACCATTCATGGAAATGCTAGCATTTTTTTAACATCAATTATTAATACACACTAGATCCAGTAATCCAGATTCTGTGACTTACACAGGGATTTTGCTTATTTTTTTTTTAAATAATTCATAATACAATTTACAATGTGCTGCAGTAGGAACAGCCAACAACCAGATAAGCAAGGATTTAAAAAAGTCAAATAATCAGGCAGAAAAATATGCTAATCAAAGAACCACCATACCCACCAAAAATGGCAGGGAAACCACAGTATATAGACACAGAGAAATTCATATCGAATATGTTATCAATTCAGTAGTGAAACATCTGCAAATAAAATAACCAAGAGAACAGCAAAGATTCACAGATGAAACCCGAGACACTTCTTCTATTTTGTTACAGCACTTCAAATTCACCACACCTTGATGTTTCAGATATATCTAGCTTTTGAGAAATCCTATTTGTATTGCTAAAATGTCCTCTACCTGAAGATCATATGAAACAGAAACTGGTCCACAATGCAGTAGCACTTGGAGGTCTGGTTGTGTCAGGTCCCCATAGATCCCTATCAGAATGCTGGTGGGGACAGCCAGGATGCTCCTTTATAAACTTTTCCTGTTTCTGATATTTCTGTCACTTGTACCTTCTTGGCAGTGGTGGGATTCAACCAACATAACAACCAGTTCGCTGAGTGCACTCCAATCGCGGTTTTAAAACAACATTAAAAGTTACCTTCCACTAGCCCCAGTGAGTGAAACAGCTGAGGTGCCGCAATCCACTCTGCCGTGCTGATCAGCTGAGCTTCAAACGAATGAAATATAGGTAAGCATACCACAGGGGCAGGCGGGCGGGCCCAGCTGATGCTTGGAACGAACCGGTTCACTCTCAGCTGATTGTAGGACCAACCGGCTCACCCGAACCAGACCAAATAAGCTGTATCCCACCCCTGCTTCTTGGGAAAGGGAGGGGGAGGGATAGGCCTGGGGCTATCTGTTTTGTCTCAGCTCTGAAAGAATGGGCAAAGAGGCACCCGAGAACAACTTCTTATTGCCTTCTCAGCTCAAGTTCTCACAATAACTTCGCACCTGTGGATTGGCTTGCCTCGGATTGGGTATAAGGGAAGGGTTTCTGCAATGTTTATTCTAACAGTTCTGAGTGGGAATTTCACATCCTGCCTTCCTCTTCTTGCTATCACTATCCCCCAATAAAAGTTTCCTTTTGAAATGTTGCTTTTTTCAAGCGTTCTGCTTTCCTGAGGAGAGAGGAGAGGCAAGTCCTTACAGGTTGCCTCATGGCACACCTGAGTCACTCTACTGTTGCATGAACTGTTCTGACTCCTAGGTGCTCTCCAGGTGCAATTTAACTTTCTGGTTCTCCCCTTTTAAAGGCCTGCAAGTTATAGATGGATTATCTGCCATCAGAGAAGTGGGCACCCCCAGATTCAGGGGTGGGCTGCTGGGGGTTCACAGGGGCTCCTTTAGCTAAGATTATGTGCAGTTTGGAGAACCTCTAAATCTCACACCTGGTTGACCCCGCCCATCCTGCCCCTCCCAAGAGTCCCCACGCAGCCCAATTTGGATGCAGGTAAGCACAGGGCATGCACAAAGGCTCAGGGAGGGTGAAAAACAAGCCTACCGGAGAGGGCCTGCGAAGCCTGCAGAGCCTATTTTTGCCCTCCCAGAGGCTTGAGGAAAACCTCCGGAGCCCAGGGAAGACAAAAATGCCCCCCTCACCATGGTGCAGGAGGCCAACTAGGCCATGCCCATCATGGCTATGCCCACCCAGCAACTGGGCAGAGAACCCCTTGCTAAAATTTTTGAAGCCCACCCCTGCCCAGATTGCCTCTGTTAAATGTTATTATCTAATGAGTTTGGAGGCACACTTTCTGTTTAGTTGCCCCAGTCATTTGCCCCAGTCTCTCATTTGAGTTTTGTGAACTTACTGCACTTTTAGCCTTGCAGTAAGCTAGGAAGATGTCTTTTCCCCAAAGTGTAGATCTAGGATGGCAGTTGAGTCAGAAGGTTGATTTGTCTGGCATTCATGGCAAGGGTGGTTTTGTTTTTATAAGGTTTTTTTTTTTTAATGGTTTGTTTCAAGCCACCTAGGCAGCCATATGTACTGTATTGTATAGGAATATATTCTGTATGGACTAGGAAGTAAAAATACAGTAAGTATAAATCTAGGGAAAAACATTACTATTGTATTAAATGCAAATGCTATTAGAGCTATGGTGGCACAGTGGTTAGAATGCAGTACTGCATGCTATTTCTGCTGACTGCCAGCTGACTGCAATTTGGCAGTTCGAATCTCACCAGGTTCAAGGTTGACTCAGCCTTCCATCCTTCCAAGGTTGGCAAAATGAGGACCCAGATTGTTGGGGGCAATAGACTGACTCTGTAAACCATTTAGAGAGGGCTGTAAAGCACTGTGAAGCAGTATATAAGTCTAAGTACTATTGCTATTGTCAGCATTTTAGATAGTCTACCAATCAACCTGCAAAAATAATTAAAATATATTCAAGGAACCTGAAGAAGGGACAACTCAAATCTACGAAATCCATTGATCCAACTTGTTAGAATGTACTGATTAGTGTTAGCATCAAATAGCTTGTCGAACTATGAAAATTCAATTCCATTACTTCATTGCTGTAACGTACAATGATAATGTGAAGCTCAAGATTTTCAGTCACCATAATGTTAAAAATTCAGAACCCATTTACATTTATAAAATCACTGATATATTCAATACATTTCTTTGCTTACCCATTTGGTCAGCTATCTTTCCTTCTGGACACCGTCGACAATCATAGCAGCAAGATAATTTCCCTTCCACTTTTATCTTGCTATGACCAAGAGGACATTTCTCATTACAGATGGAAAGAGGTAATGTCTGTTCATAAATAAAGTGAGATGTCTTTCAGCTGAAGAATTTATATTTCAGGATTGTTCTTTTCATCAATTAAACATACCCCAAATGTTCATATCTAATTCAAAACTTGTTTCTTAACCTTCAGTTGCCTCTTCTTTCACAGCTATTGCACTAATAAACTGATCATTCCCAGGAATAGCATTCTAAACATACCTCCTGAGGAAATCAGAGCCAAAATCAGAGCTGTCTTAACACTTTTTAAAATGTTTTTAATAGGTTTGTTATTGTTCTTTTAATTATGGAGCCAAACGCATATATATCTTTTTAACTGTATTTTAATGTTTGTATCTATGTTTTTACTTTGGCTGTACACCGCCCTGAGTCCTTCGGGAGAAGGGTGGTATATAAAATTGATAATAAATAAATAAATAAACAAATAAATAAACAAATAAATAAATAAATAAAAACTGGTGTGCGAGATTTTTCAAATCTGGATCTTTTGGTACACACTTTCATTGAGATCCAATTTTAAAATTTTATTGGTTCTACATTTACCATATCTCTTTCAAAAGAAAGAGAAGAGAAACAAAGATGATTAGGGGACTGGGGGCTAAAACATATGAAGAACGGTTGCAGGAACTGGGTATGTCTAGTTTAATGAAAAGAAGGACGAGGGGAGACATGATAGCAGTGTTCCAATATCTCAGGGGCTGCCACAAAGAAGAGGGAGTCAAGCTATTCTCCAAAGCACCTGAGGGTAGGACAAGAAGCAATGGGTAGAAATAAATCAAGGAGAGAAGCAACTTAGAATTAAGGAGAAATTTCCTGACAGTTACAACAATTATTCTATTCTATTCTATTCTATTCTATTCTATTCTATTCTATTCTATTCTATTCTATTCTATTCTATTCTATTCTATTCTATTCTATAACTTGGTTGATTTCTTTCATTGTTGGCCTGGTCCATCTATTATTGAAACTGTTGTGCATGTTCTGTAGAATAAAAATCTGATCTTCAAAATTGAGCTATATTCAGCTTTGCTTCCAAAAGCATAATGATGTAGTTTTGAAAGGCCTTCTTGATTTATTTCTCTGAAAATTGAAGCAATTTGAAAGCAAATGGAATTTGTTCATCTATTTAAGGATTTGCCGATAATCCTAAACATTTACTCACACTAATTTCCAAAAGATGTTTACTTTGAGGTATACCCACCAAAGATTAAAATGATTCTCTTTATTTTACAAATTAAACTATTTGGGGAGAGGTGTTTCTCTGAAATTATTAGACTGAACTGATCTATAATGTTCCTAAATCAGCTTTAGAATTTTTTTTTTTACAAACATAGAAAGAAGTAAGAAAGATGTTTACTGTGTCATATCCCTTCGCTCATAGATTAGTTACACTCTTAGAAAAATAATGTCTTCCTTCATCACTTTAATGAATCTGATAGATACTGTGCAATTATGTTTTGAATGATGCTACTCTTTCAATGAAGATACAGAATCTATAGCATAAATTCTTTGTTTTTGAATAATATATTTCAATATGATAAATTTTGATATATAGTTAGTATATTTGAAATATATTTCAAAAACAGAGTTTCTTTAAGCAACTTCTTCTAATTGTGGCTGCTAAAAATTTAACCAAAGTTAAAGTTAAATTATGGTATTTAAATTGTTTAATGATATGGGGCTAGTGGCTAAATTATTTTCCTCAAAGTGGAAATTGTGACGAACCTGGTTAAATATGAGTGGCCAAACAGTATCCTTGTCAGAAATGGTAAGCAATTTGTCTGGGGGATCCATGGGGTCAATCTTTCCAACCTGGACTCTCAGAAAGGACTTGTTTGGGAATGTGACCCAATTTAGAATATCAAATCCAGTTACTAATTCCCCATTGGGACCAAAAGAAATCTCTTCCCCAGCACTGTTGTTAAAGGAGACTTTCTGCAAAAAACGATGGATCTAAAAGAAGATCAACAAGAAAAAAAAAAGAAGAAACCAGAAAGTTAACAAGATTCCATAAAGGGTATAAGTAACTCTGTTTCTTCATTTCAATTTGGCCTATGCCCAGTAAAAAGTAAGCTGTTAAATTTTGCATCAGTCTTATAATATTTAGAATGGGAATAAAATTATGTTCTCTGTCATATGCATCAGTGGTGGGTTGCTACCGGTTCACCCTGGTTTGGGCAAACTGGTAGCAGCAGTGGCAGGAGGCTCCATCTACCTGCCCAGATGTCATCAAAAATGCTCTGCGCATGCGCAGAACTTTCTGCACATGCACAGAAGGGCCATGCACTCGTGAAGCAAGCATGCATACTCGTGCGCTCCCAATAGTGAACCGGTAATGCCGGGATTTGAAACCCACTACCGATATGCATTATCTATCATATCTCAAACTAAGATATGATAATTGAACATTTTTTTTTTAAAATGAGAATTCCAACAAATAATTGAGAAAGTTAGAAACCCAACAGATAAATTTGCTCTGATCAAATGAACAATTCAGTACAGTTTACATGCCCTGATGACATTCCTGAATTTTGTATTAGCTAACATTACCTGCCATGGTGATTGGAAGAAGAGATTCCATCTGTTCTCATCAATTATTCTACCATTTTTGGAGGCGCACATGGTTGTCAAAGCATGTGCCACAGCATAGACTGCATTATAGATGCTGTAGCTGTGTCCAGTCATACTCATTTCAAACACAGATTGAGAAAGAGCCTCCAGCTTTTCTTCTCCAGTGCAGATCCTGTTAGCATTCCCATCTTTAATATCACTGGAGAATGAGCATTCAAATGCATCTTTCCAGAAATCCCTAATAAAGCCATCTTCACTTTCTACGATTGGATTTCTCTTCTGCATAAACTGTCGGAACCCTGTCAATTCCTTTGAGTGAATTGCAAAGGAAAGTGCACCATGGAGAAAACCAAGAGGCAACTTTCTTTGTATAAGAATGGATGTGAACTCCACCTGGGCAGTCATAATCCAAACTTTGGCTTTCCTCTCTTTTGGAATATCATCAGAATCTAAACCATAGACAATAACTCTCAAAGTCACCACACCTGTAATTTCAGCATTTACGATCACTGCAATGGCTGCACTCCCCATGATGACTTTGTATAATTTATCTGCCTCCTCCACCATCTCAGCAGCTTCATTAGCGTACATTACTTGGGGGATATTTTCTATAAAGTCGAAGCAGATTCCTCTTTCTGAAAACATAGAAAGCCTCTTTTGAATGAACCTCTCTTTATCCTCCTCGTACAGAGAAATCAACCCAACCCAGGTCCATCCAAAATGCAACAGTAAAAATAGTATTCCTTTAAACTGGTGCATCTCATCTGGGAACATCCATTTGACAAAATGTCCTTCTGCTTCCTTGTTCATCAGTGGAGCAGATCCATATGTGATCTAAATAGAAGAAAACAATACAGGCAAAAATGCATTCTTGCAAGATAAACTATGCAATATGTTTGTTTGTTCATTGGCATCCTCACTTAATTTTTTTAGGCAGTACCCAGGTAATAGAATAGAATAGAATAGAATAGAATAGAATAGAATAGAATAGAATAGAATAGAATAGAATAGAATAGAATAGAATAGAATAGAATAGAATTCTTTATTGGCCAAGTGTGATTGAACACACAAGTAATTTGTCTTCGGTGCATATGCTCTCAGTGTACATAAAAAGACAAGATACATTCATCAAGAATCATAAGGTATAACACTTAATGATAGTCATAGAGTACAAATGAACAATCAGTGTAAGCTAATCTTCTGGTTTCAATAGAAAGAGCATAAGAGCCTTACTAACTAATTACTTTAACAAGTTAGCATCAGGAAGTTTCATACTATGTTAAAAATACAATAATGTGTCTGATTTTCATTATAGATCATGAACCGGTTTATTCTTGTCTGATGCTTTGGTATATTTCTGGGGAAAAACTACCATGAGGACTCAATATCTGAAAATGATATAGTAAATAGCTACTGGATCTTTCAATTTTGCTCCATTTCTGTTCTCACCTGAGGAAACTTGTAGTTGCACAGAGGGATTGCCATATTGAGACAGGTTTTAGTACGGGGTCCTCCAATGACAGCTACCGTATTGGTCTGGTCATTATATTTGTAGTTGGGGGTAAATTTATCTTTTGTAGATAGAAATTCCATTGCTAAATGATAAGTTGTAATTTCCTCAAGATAGTCAGTACCAATGTGGAAACCAAGGGTAACATTGGGTAAGATTGAGGAATGTTCATTGATCTCCTTTACAGCAAATGCCAGAGCCAAAGCGTGTTGGTAATTATGAGTGAGGAACCTTCAGTGAGAGTTATAAACTATATCAGTATATTTCCAGCTCAGAATCAGACAGTTGCAATGTTTTGATTATTATGCATTTTCTTATTCACACAATATGTAATGCTCTTGACACTTGAAATGTTTATGGAGATTCTCAGTCATCTAGGTCATGGTTGTCCCAAAAGTGATTTTTCAAGAGGCAACTGGACTTTCTGTGATTTTTTTGAAGATGTTTCGCTTCTCATCCAAGAAGCTTCTTCAGCTCTGAATTGAGTTGAAGAAGCTTCTTGGAAGAGAAGCAAAATGCCTTAAAAGAAAAACCAGAAAGTCCAGTTGCCTCTTGAAAAGGCATCTTTGGGACACTTGTAATGTGGTCTTTAACAAACAACAGCTCTAGATTTTATGGTTGAGAAAGAACTGACATGGGGGAAGAGTAAACCAATATTCAGCGTTGACTACATTTGTAGTCTGATTTATTTTGTCTTTAAGATATGTCTTCTAGAAAACTCTCAAAATAATGGTGAGATGTCTCTTCCAGGATTAATTTGGCAGCTTGCAATAACATCCCAATTCAGAGTGAATGGTGAGGGAGAGGATTCATATCTTTTCATTCTTATGGACATAACATTCTAGAATTAACTTTTCCTTTGGGTTTTGTATTCTGTAAAAATGGCCATCCATTTCCATTGTCCCACCATGTTTCATTCTTTGGTTAGATGCATGGAAAATCTTTAGGGAATACTAGTACACATGCATTTTATTTTCCATGACATCCCCATAACACTAGTCATGTTTCTCCCTCAAAAAGCAGAAGAATGTGAAAGGTTCCTGAGGAAAAATGACCCATATCATGTTGTGATTAAAAGCGATAACACTTGTTTCATTTGAGACAGCAGTATCAGGAGAGACTAAGTTTCTCTGAAGTGTAGAATTTCAGCATGGCTAAGGGCAAATGGAATTAGCAATATAGTAACCATTTTATATTTGAGGAAAGATTGAGAAAGAGAGAGGGAGAAAGAGGGAGAAAGAGGGAGAAAGAAAGAAAGAAAGAAAGAAAGAAAGAAAGAAAGAAAGAAAGAAAGAAAGAAAGAGGGAGGGAGGGAGGGAGGGAGGGAGGGAGGGAGGGAGGGAGGAAGGAAGGAAGGAAGGAAGGAAGGAAGGAAGGAAGGAAGGAAGGAAGGAAGGAAGGAAGGAAGGAAGGAGCATTTAAGTGGAACTAGATGAGTCTGAGAATGTGGATGAGGATACTCACATGTACTGATCAAGTACTTCACGAGAAGGAAAGCTTTGAAAAGTGATCTCATTTGAAAGAAATAACACTTGATAAATAATTGCAGCAATGATTATGTCCCCAGACTGATAATACTTGTGAACAATTGGAAGTGGACTTCCGAGGTTGCAGACTGGAGAAATGCATATTGTCTCAGAAAAAAGGAATAAAACCAGTGTTCTGGATAGAAGCAATTCAGTGTATAATATAGTCATTGTACAAATCAAAGTGTAACTCCAATGTTACCATTTCACTGATGTGCTGAAGCATAATCAATCAGCCTCTCATGAATAGTATCTAAACTAAAATATCAGATAAAATGTGCATCTTTCTTATTCTCTCTACTTTTAATTCTGTACTTCTAAGCTGATATTAATGTAATGTGATTTTTTTTAACCTGGGTTATTGGTTGTCTCTTGTTTGTTAGGATTCCCTTGATACATGGAGAAAAGAACAATAATTCTTAATTTGGTAATTACCTGGGAGATAATAGCTTACTTGTAGTTCTCCCTTTCTTGCATCTTTGTAAACTGTCAAAGAGAAACATGTTGATTTTATGTTATACTAACTCCATTGCTGTAAACTTTTAAAATTTAGACAAGAAGCAAAAAATGGAGGGAGAAAATTTGGGGACATTTTGTTCGAAAGATGCTATCATGTTGGGCAGATACAGATGTATAATCAGAGCCCAAATTTTCATGATGTAAAACATAGTTAAAAAAAAATCATAAATTCATTTACAGCAGTCATTTTGTCAATCTTCTGCTCAATGCAGAAGCTGCTATGAAGAGTGGGGATGAAACATGATTCTTGAGGTTAAGGATGGTTTGAAAGGAGGAAATAATGCTGAACTCACGGTATGAGTCAATGAAATAAGATGTATTTTTTATTTATCCAATTTAGATTGCTGCCAATCTCACAATAACTCTGGGTGGAGTAACATAAAAAAATGTAAAAGCAATAAACAGAACAGACAACAGAACAGAGATAACAGAATACCAGAGTTGGAAGGGACTTGGGGGTCTTCTAGTCTAACCCCCTTATCAGGCAATAAACCTATATCATTTCAGACAAACGGTTGTTCAATCTCTTCTTAAAAAATTCAATTGTTGGAGCACCACAACCTCTGGATGAAATCATTCCACTGATTAATTGTTCTCACTGTCAGGAAATTTCTCCTTAGTTCTAGGTTGGTTTTATCTTTGATTAGTTTCCATCCATTGCTTCTTCTCAGGTGCTTTGGAGGTTAGGTTGACCCCCTCTTCTTTGTGGCAATCCCTTAGATGTTGAAAGACTGTTATCATGTCACCCCTTATCCTTGTTTTCATTAAACTACACATACCTAATTCCACCAACTGTAAAAAAAAATCAATTATAGTAGATTTGATCAGCAATGGAGCCACCTCAAGATATCACAGGTTCCTGAGATCTGCAGGCCCGATGACAAAGCCAAGTCTTGTGGGATTTTGAAAAAAATCATGTTATGTGTTTATGGCTATGTTTTGCTTATTTATTTCCTTTTATTTGTGCCAATTTTTTTTTTCATGTGTCCATGCCTATGTCTGTACTGTTATTTGTTTCCTTGTGCTTGTTGATAAATAAATAAATAAATAAATAAATAAATAAATAAATAAATAAATAAATAAATAAATAAATTTTGAAAAAAGAAGGAGCATTGGGGATGATCTCATTTAAGAGGAAGGAAAGCCTTTTCTGTCCTGATGCCCATCCTATGAATAATGTTTCTCCAGAAATTAAGGCTTTTTCCAATCCAGTGGGTGTTCTGGAAGGGCATTAAAAAGTGGTTTTGATAACTGGCCTCGGGATTTTATTTTATTTTATTTTATTATTTATTTTATTTATTTATCAAGCATGTATTAGATAACAGATATAAGTATAAACATGATTATGAATACATGAAATGGATATGAATAAAAGGAGACATTAGGATAGGGACAGTAGGCTTGTTGGTGTACTTATGCATGCCATAATATCATGATGTCATAATGTCATGATAGAACAGAGCCTACTAGTTGGTTATATCATAATTAATTGGACCGTAATTTCTTGCATCTTTTTCATTGCCCTTTATTTTTTTTTAATTCTATATGGACTGTATTATTATGTACAATGACCAGAGTCATTGTTACATGAGGTGAGGGGGGGGGGTCTACACATTTAATACTCATTAAAAAGAATGATATCATAATTAAGCAAACTGATAAAGATGGGGCACTTGTCATCATGAATAAAGTGAATTATATCAGGGAAGGTGAGAAGCAATTCTCCAACACCAACTTCTTCCAACATACTTCAGTTCCTACAACAACATACTAGCTGAGGCTTATGGGAGGATTAGAAATCATGATTTCCCAATTCTAGTCCAGAACCTTTCCTACAACAGCAAAATAACCGTCAAATTTTCAGATTTGGGCAAGGGATATTAATGTGGATTGTCTTCCATGTTTAAAAATATGACTGTGGACGATATCGGGAGGAGTTTTCTTTTTTGGGAGGAAGGAACCTCAGAATCAGAATAGATCTAGAATGGACCTTGGAGGTCTTCTAGTCCAGCCCCCTGTTCAAGCAGGAGACCCATTATCATTTCAGACAGGTGGCTGTCTCTTTTTAAAAACCTCCAGTGATGGAGCAGCCATAATTTCTGAAAGCAAACTGGTTAATTGTTCTCATTGTTAGGAAGTTTCTCCTCAATTCCAGGCTGCTTCTCTCTTTGATTATTTTCCGTCCATTGTTTCTTGTCCTGTCCTCTGATTCTTTGGTGAATAAATTTGGAAAATAAATAAATCCTCTTTGTGGCAGCCTCACAGATACTGGAATATTATTATCAAGTACCCTCTAGTCCTTCTGTTTTCAAGAGTACCCAAACCCAAATCTTGCAACCTTTCTTCATATTTTTTTTTATTTTAAAAGTTTTACAATTACATTTTCTCCCCATTTCCCCCCCCCCAACCCTCTCCCTAACCCTCCCTAACCTGCCCTAACCCCCCCCCCCCGGACTTCCACAGAATATAATCCAAATCAAAATCCCCTTTTTATAAAACTTGAACCCCTCCACCCCCAATATATTTTTTCATCTTACAAAATTCAATTATTTCTATCTTTATAATACTTTCAGTTAAAAGCTATCTGATACTTCCCAGTTTGATATTTGTTTTGCACATAATCTATCCACTTTTTCCATTCCCATTCATAAGTCTCTTGTGAGCGATCTTTTAGATATGCTGAAATCTTCACCATCTCTGCAAAGCTGGCCATCATCAAAGTCCATTCCTCAATGGTGGGCATAGCTTCATTTTTCCAGTGTTGGCCTATAAGTAATCTCGCTGCAGTTATCATATACAATATCAACTTTGTTTCACCCAATGTAAAACCTTTAACTATACCCAATAAAAACAATTGTGGAGAAAACTGAATTTTTTTCTTTAAAACATTCTGCATAACCCACCAAATTTTTATCCAAAAAGCCTTTACTTTCTTACAAGTCCACCAGACATGATAATATGTGGCATCTAGGCAGTCACATCTCCAGCATTTTGGTTGAACATTAGGGTGCATACATGACAATTTCTTAGGATCTAAATGCCATCTATAAAACATTTTATAAAAATTTTCCCTCAGATTCTGCGACTGTGTAAATTTAACATTCTGAACCCATATTTTTTCCCATGTTTCCAACATCACTGGTTCTGCAAAATTTTGTGCCCACTTAATCATACAGTCTTTAACCAATTCAGTTTCTGAATCCCTTTCTAACAAAACATTATAAAGCCTTTTAATATGCATTGGACCTTTCTCTTTTATATGTCTAACCAATTCTTCCTCATGCATCATTATACCAATTTTTTGGTCCTCTTTCCATCTCAGTTGAAGTTGATTATACTGTAACCAAGTTAAATTAATCCCTTCTTCCAACAGTGTCTCTAATGTCTTCAGTTGCCATCTGCCCGCATCTGCAAAAAGAACCTCTTTATATAAAACCCCCCCGAGTGACATTATATTTGTATTCCACATAATATGACCAAGATCCAGCCATAGCGGTATTTTGTAATCCCATTTGAGTCGGTGCTTCTTCCAAACTCTCATCAAGGAATCTCTAAGTATATGGCTTTTAAATACTTTATCCACTTTGTTTTCATAAAATAAGTAAGCATGCCAACCAAATTCGAGATCAAAGCTTTCTATATTCAATATTCCAGTCTTTTTCCTTCCAAACCAATCACTTGCTTGAGTCAAAGCTGCTGCTTCATAATATAATTGTAGGTTTGGAAGTTTAAGACCTCCCCTTTCTGGAACATCTTGCATAATTTTCAATTTCACTCTCAGTTTTTTCTCGTTCCAGACAAACTTATTCAGTCCACTTTGCCATTCTTTCAATTGTTTATCACTTTTAAGCACCGGAATCATTTGAAACAAAAAAAGAAATCTTGGCAAAATGTTCATCTTAACTGCTGCTATTCTTCCAAGTAAAGACAGCTGCAGTTTTTTCCAAGTCTCCATATCTTTCTGTACATCTCGCCACAACACCTCATAATTATTTTGAAACAGTTTCATATTTGATTCTGCAACCTGAACTCCTAGATATTTAACCTTTGGTACAATCTCAAAACCTGCCCTCCTTTCAAGTTTGTGTTTTCGATCTTGTGTCATATTTTTAACTATCATCTTAGTTTTTTTCTGGTTCAATCTAAATCCTGATACTGTACCATAGTCTTTTATAATGTCTTTCATCTGAATTATTGATTCCATCGGCTGTGTTAGGGTAACAACCAGATCATCTGCAAATGCCCTTATTCTATAGTACTCTTGCCTTATCACTATTCCTTTCAAGGTACTCGAGTCCCGTATTTTATTCAGCAAGACTTCTAGTGTTAAAATGAATAACAATGGGGATAACGGACAACCTTGTCTTGTTCCTTTCTCAATATTAAAATCTATTGTCAAACTTCCATTAATAATAATCTGTGCCTTTTGTTCTTGATAAATTGCTGAAACCGCCTGTATAAATTGGTCCCCAAAGTCCATCTTTTTTAAAGTCTTTAATAGAAAATTCCAGTCCACTCTATCAAAGGCCTTCTCCGCATCCAGAAAAACCAGCACTGCAGGGATCTGTTTATTCTTCTCAAGATATTCCAATAGATTTATAACTTGCCTTACATTGTCCTTCATATATCTGCCCTCTATAAATCCCGCTTGGTCATCATGAATCACCTCTTGGATAACTGGCATCAACCTGTTGGCTAATACTTTTGCATATATTTTATAGTCATTGTTCAGAAGAGATATTGGTCTAAAATTCTCAGGTTTTTTAGGACCTGATTGCTCTTTTGGTATCAAAGAAATGTAAGCTGTTTTCCATGATGGGGGTATTTTACCCCCTTGTTGTATGTTACAAAATAAATCTCTAAGATGTTCAACCATTTCTGCTTGCAAAGTTTTGTAGTACACCGCTGTTAAACCATCCGTTCCAGGAGCTTTAGCTGTTTTCAGTTGTTTAATTGCGGCAATAATCTCCTCAGCTGTTATAGGATAATTCATTCTCTCCTTTTGTTGGTTGGTAATTTTTGTAACTCTTCTATTTTCTAAATATTTTTCTATAAGTCCATTCTGCGTGTTATCTTTAGCATATAATTTAGTGTAATAATCTACAAAAACTTCTTTAATTAATTTTTGTTGAGAAATTTCCTTCCCTCCAATATCAATACTATCAATAGTCCGTGTGCTCTGCTTCTTCCTTAATGTATAAGCCAACCATCTGCCCGGTTTGTTAGCATTACAAAATGTATTATGTTTCGCATATTGTAAATTTGTTGCTGTTTGTTCCGCCATAAGCATTTGAAATTGATCTTTCAAAAGTTTTATAGCACCACATATTCTTTCATCTGTTGGATTTTTAATAAGTAGCTGTTCTTTATTCTTTATTTCTGCTTCCATTTCAGATCTTTTCATTTGTCGATTCGATTTGTGTTTAGAATTCATGTGAATGAGTACCCCTCTCATATACGCTTTACTCGCATCCCACACGATTTCAATAGGGGTACCCTTATTCAAATTCATTTCAAAAAATTCTTTCATCTGCTTTTTAAGTTCTGTTATATTTTTTTCGTATCTAAACAAATTTTCACTTAATCTCCATGATCTTCTGTCAATCTTTCCCATCTCAATTTCTATCCATACTGGGCTATGGTCGGTTAGAGTTCTTGGAAAAATCTTTGTTCTTTTTGTCTTAACAAGTAGATCAGCTGATAATAAAATAAAGTCAATCCTAGAAAAAGATCTGTGTCTATCTGAGAAAAAAGTAAAGTCCAATTCTTTTGGATTATGTATTCTCCAGATATCTTTTAATTCCAAATCTTCTTTCATGTCAAAAAAAGTCTGTGGTAGTCTAATCCTTGACTTCGCCAAACTCTTTTTATCTATTTTAGAATCAATTACTCCATTCCAATCTCCCATGATTAAAATAGATCTATAGTCCCATTGCAATATTTTGGAATGCAAAGTTTTGTAAAAATGATCCTGTTGTTGGTTAGGAGCATAAATTCCAATCACTAGAATTTGGCCACTTACTGTATGCAGTTCAATTGCTATAAACCTACCACCTTCATCTGCTTCTATAATTTTAGCTGACAGTCTTTTATTTATATAAATAACCACACCATTCTTTTTTTCCAAATTTGAAGCTATGAAATGTGTTCCTAGTTTTGAATTTATCAAGTATTTTTGATCTTGTGTTCTAACATGAGTTTCTTGTAGGCAAATTATATCATTATTAAATTGTCTCAAATATGTAAATAATTTCTTCCTTTTCTGTGGTGAATTTAATCCATTCACGTTCCAAGATAGAAACTTAATCGTCATGTAGACTTTTTTGAAGCGACGAGCAGAATTGTCGAATATCTTCCGAAGTCTTCAACTTTGCTCCCCCCATGGCTTCACATTCTTGTGTAGTACTCTTGACTCCCTTCTTATATTGTTGTAACTTGGGTCTTTCCTGTTGTTGCTTTTCTTTAAGTTGCTTAGAAATTGCTCGAGTTACATGCTGGTCTTTAGCTTCTGCCATCTGTACTAGGTCCAAAGCCACATCTCTTGTAGTCACAATCGGAGAGGGCTCTAGCAGGGGCTCCTCCAAAAAGCCTCCTGTAGCACCCTGCATTTCCGCTGCCTCAGGTTCCACCTGCTTAAACTGTTCTTCCATCTCTTGCTGAAGTTGCTTCTCCTTGTCACTCTCCTTTATCTCCAACACAGTAGATGTACGTGGGGATGGTGGTCTCTCTTTAAGGACAGTAGAATAAAATTGTTCTGCCTTCTCAACAGTGTTTAATCGATATCTTTCTCCATTATACCTCAAGATTATGCCAGTTGGAGCATCCCACCGAAATGGAATTTGTTGTTTTTTTAATTCATTCACTAAAAATCCAAAATCTTTTCTATCTTTTAACATCTTGGGTGGTAGCTCTTTATAAACTCCAATCTGAGCACCCTCCACTTGCACAGCAGAGAGAAAAGACTTTTGCAGAATATCATTTCTCATTCTTCTATCTGTAAAATATATCACCACATCTCTAGGCAGTTTTCTTTGTCTGGCCACCCATGAATTCACTCTGTAAATTTTGTCCATTTTGTAAAAAATCTCTTCAGGGTTAATTTTTAACAACACAGCCAGAGCATCAGCACAAATCTGTCTCAAATCTTGTCTATCGTTCTCTGTTATACCTCTAAGCCTTATGGCGAATTCCATGGACCTGAACTGCATCATCGTAATTTTGTTTTCAACTCTCTGCATTTTATTATCAGCATCAGAAATTTTATAGTCAGTGTCCTTCATTTTAACATTCATTTCTGATTTAAATTCTTCCAATTTAGCATCCGTTCTGATAATTGCTTCTGACAGACCAGACACCACAGTCATCAATTTATTAGTCACATTGTCATATTTCTCTTGCACCACCTCTTTAATTTCATTAATCTCCTGCTTAATTTCCTGTTGTGACTTTTGAAATTTCTCATCCAAAGCCTGAGTAATAAAATCCTTTAAACTTTCAAAATCAAACTCTTTTTTCTGGCTCTGCTGGCTGGGAGGCTGCTGCTCAGGTTTATGTGTGGGGGATTCCCCCCCCCCTGTCGCCTTCCCTTCCTGTTTAGGCTTGGAAGCCATTCTGCCACGTAGGCTAGCTTTTCTAAAAAAGGAGATCCTTTTTCCTTTTCCACCACCACAAAGTCCTCTAAAAAATTCCCCCAGGTTTAATCAAATTGGGGATAAGATTTAAATTGAAGCAAGCTCAGGCTTATTTTAAAAAAAATTTTTTCCTCTTTTCTTTTTCCTCCTTGTTACAGACAGCACAACTTTGTAACTAGTTGAAATAACATTACGAGTCCACTCTCACTTTCAGCTTGTTAACGCTAAAGCTGGGCGCCATTTTTCAAGCCGCTTTCGCTCACACACTTCCACTTTAAATCACAGAGTCACAAAAGTATTAATACTTGCAGTTTCGAGGTTTAGGGGTTCAAGTTCTTATCTCCCCCTGGTTGTTGGAATTAATTTTGTTTAAATTGAGAGGTTGCTGCTGCCGACTTGCTCTGTGCTCGGCAGATTCGTCCCACGCCATCCGGAGTCTCAGCGAGTTGAAAGGGAGCCGCGCCTGTTTCCTCCCCAGTAACAGCTGTCTGGGGGCTCACAGGGGCTCAACCTGCTCCTTGCCCACTCTCTTCCTCAAATCCTTCAGATCTGGGAATTTTCAAGCTGCTTCTTTGGATCGAAGCGGCTCTACGGGCAGCAGGGCTGGCAGTCCAAGAACGGGACCATCTTTCATCGGTGGCAGGCAAACCGGAAGTCCCTTTCTTCATATATTTTAATCTCCAAGCCTTTAATCACCTTAGTTGCTCTTCTTTGCACTTTTCCCAAAGTCTCAACATCTTTTTTTTATAATGTGGGGATCAAATCTGGATTACTAAGGAGTATTATGAAACTCATAAACTGCAAGATGTGAAGTTAGTGGGCAATTGAATGATTAAACATTGATTCTCATGCACCATTGTTTTAAGCATTCTCTTTTACTCTGAACATGGCTCTGAATAATTATCCAACATATGAAAGAAAAAGTGAAGAGGTACTATCTAGGTTTTGAAGAGAAATTGGAACAGATTATCAGACCTACTGTATTGCATATCACCTGATTTGCTGATGGAGGAAGAATGCGGAATGACCAAACTGCAAAAAAAAAAAATCTTTTTATTTTGAATACAGTCAGGGTATATCATTTACAAAAGAAAAACAAAGAAAAAGCATTGAAAGGTATTAACACATATATTGGTAACAGTAGTAATAATGTAACAGAGTAATTTAGCAATATATATATTGACATATAGTTATAAACTATCTTTATCTTTAATTCATACATAACAATAATCTTCCTTCATCTAATTTCTACCTCTTATCTCTAACCACCCATAAAATCTATTCCATATCAAGTAATATTCTGTGTCATCCTTGTCTTTTATTTTTAAAGTCACAAAAAAAAAAAAATTAAGGTGAAAGTAAGCAATTTGGTTGCATTCAAGAGGCATGGTATAAAATAAGTTTTATGTCTTTATTAGTTGTCCCTTCTTATTTAGATCAGGTCTCAGAATAATGATATAGCATTTAGGGAAAAAGATGCAACCCAGTAATCCAGCTGCTGAAGCCAAGATGGAAAAGATCTCCACAGCCACCATGTATTTTCCTTTGGTGCTCAGATAGGTAGGAACAAACAATACCCAAACACTGCAAAAGACCAACATACTGAAGGTGATAAATTTAGCTTCATTAAAGCTGTCAGGTAAATTCCTAGCTAGGAAGGCCACCGTGAAGCTGACAGCAGTCAAGAACCTCATAAAGCCAAGAACAGTATAAAACATGGTGGTTGAACCTTCATTACATTGCAGGACAATTTCTTCAGTCATGGAGTGCATGTCAGAATCTGGGAAAGGGGGGAAATTTGCTAACCACACTACACAAATAGTAAATTGTACCAGGGAGCAAGGTAGGACAATAGAAAGAGCCATCCTTTTCCCCACCCATTTCCTCATTTTTGATCCAGGCTTGGTAGCCATGAAAGCAAGAACAACAATGGCTGTTTTTCCCAATATACAAGAAAGAGCTACAGAGAAGATAATGCCAAAGGCAGTTTGTTGCATGAGGCATTTGACTTTGTCGGGTTGTCCAATGAAAAGCAAAGTACAAAGGAAGGAGAGCAGGAGAGCAATGAGAAGGCTATAGGTGAGGTTTCTGTTATTGGCTTTAACAATTGGAGTGTCTTGGTGTTTAATGAAGATCCCTAGTGTTAAAGCTGAGATGAAAGATAAGGAGATAGCTATGGCTATCAAAGAAATCCCCAAAGGTTCTTGATAAGTCAAGTAAGTTATTGTTTTTTGAAGACAACTATCCTGATCTTTGTTTGGATAATGATCTTCTGGACATGGAAAACAATCATCTAAGTCTGTGGGAAAAAGAAACAAAAAAGAAAACCATTCATAAAAATACTATTTTTTTCAGTGCCAATAATCAATAATACACCAGATCCACTAATGGGTTCTGACTGCTTTTTCTTAAAATCATTCATTACACAATTTACAGTATTGCAGTAAAAGTAATCAGCATTACCTTTACTTCCAAAAATGAAGGTATAATGGAAGCATTTCAGATACTCTAATGACAAACATTGGTTTCCTGAAAAATATTTAGAATATATTCAAGGAAACCTAAAAAGTGACTATTCAAATCTGGAAATTTGAACCTGCTACTTAGAGTGAACTGATTAGTCTTATCATCAAATATCTTGCTGAGTTATGCCAATTCAGTTCAAATATTTCATTTCTGAATAGTACAATGTGATGTGAAGCTCAAGATTTTGAGTCACGATATTTGTTAATAAATGAGCCCACAATTATATTTATTAATATAATAAATATATCCAATATACTCCTTTGCTTATATTTATTAATACAATAAATATATTCAACATATTCCTCTGCTTACCCATTTGGTCTGCTATCTTCCCTTCTGGACAGCGTCTACAGTCATAGCAGCAAGATAATTTCCCTTCCACTTTTATCTTGCTATGGCCAAGAGGACATTTCTTGTTACAGATGGAAAGAGGCAATGTCTGTTCATAAATAAAATCAGAATTCTTTCACATGAAAGAATTTATGCTTTGGGGTTGTTCTTTTCATGAGTTAAACATACTGAAACTCTTCATATTTAATCCAAACCTTGCTATTCCATTCTCCAAATTTGTTTCTGGTATAAATTCCCCACTCCCTCAGCTGCACCTTATTTCATATCTATCATAGTAAAGGTAAAGGTTCCCCTCGCACATATGTGCTAGTCATTCTCAACTCTAGGGTTAGTGCTCATCTCCATTTCAAAGCCAAAGAACCAGCGCTGTCCAAAGACGTCTCCATAGTCATGTGGCCGGCATGACTAAATGACAAAGGCACACGGAACACTATTACCTTTCCACCAAAGGTGCTCCCTTTTTATTCTACTTGCATTTTTTACATGCTTTTGAACTGCTAGGTTGGCAGAAGCTGGGACTCATTCTCTTACATGGCACTAGGGATTCAAACCGCTGAACTGCTGACCTTTCGATTGACAAGCTCAGCTTCTTAGCCACTGGGCCACCACATCTCATATCTATCATAGTAATCCCAAGTGATCTAAGGAAAGAACTAGAATCTGGAATGGGAGAACGTTTAAATTCAGAGCCCTTCAAATAGGCTTTTCTTGAAGATTTTCTTGAAATTTTGGGCTGGTGACCTATCTTTACCATAGCTCTTTCAAAACTTGGTTCACTTTTCCATTGATTTTTCCATCTTTTAATGACACTTTTGTGATCTTTAAATAGTAAAAATCTGATTCAATATTCAGCTATTTTCCGTTTGCCTGCTTATAATAGAATGATGTCATTTTGGGAAGCTTTCTTTATTTGTTTGAAATCTGGAGCAGATTGAAAACAAATGGAATTTGATCCTCTATTTAAGGAATTACAGATAGTACTGGTCATTTATTTACACACCCTTCCAAAAATCTTTATTTCGAGGCACATACGTTACAGTTCATTAATTTTTTTGTCCACAGATTTAAGAATTTAGTGGGTGGGTATGATTGTCTGAAATTATTAAACTGAAGAGGGATATAATGTAAATTGAAATCAGGTATAGAACTCTGTTTTATAAATATAGACAGATGGAAATTTTTGTATCACATGATCAATTTTATTTTTAGAAAATAAATTTTAGATAGCAATCATATTTCCAACAATACTACAATTTGAAGAAATAGATTGAATTTCCAGCTGAAGTTCTTTATTTTTGAATAATATAGTCCAATATTTTAATTTTTGCTATAGATTGAATATATTTGAAATATATTTAAAAAACAGCGTTTCTTTAGGCTATTTCATCTATTTGAGGTTGCTAAAAAAAATTATCCAAGTGTTATTGTTGTATTTAAATCATTTATTGGTATGGGCAGTGACTAAATGATTTTCTAAAAAGTGAAAAATAAGACATACCTGGTTAAATATGGGGGGCCAAACAGCATCCTGGGCAGAAATGGTGAGGAGCTTGTCTAGTGGAGCCATGGGGTCGATCTTTCCTACTTGAACTCTTAGAAAAGACTTGTTTGGGAATGTGACCCAACTGAAAATATCAAATCCAGTTTCCAATTCCCCATTGGGGCCAAAAGAAATCTGTTCTCCAACACTGTTGTTAAAGGAGACTTTCTGCAAAAAATGGTGGAGCTAAATAAAGAAGAAGAAAAGAAACGAGAAAGTTAATAGGATTCATTAAAGGGTATGAGGAAAACCCAGGTATTTTCATTTCAATTTGGTCTATGCTTAATGAAAAGTAAGCTATTAAATTTTGCCTTAGTCTACATTACTTCAAACTAGAAGGGAAATTATATTTCTATGACATGCATTCTTCTATTTTATTGCCTAACATTTTTTTAAAAAAAAATTGAAAGGTTTTCAAATGAGAATGCCATCACAAAGTCTAGTAAGGGATAAATTCATCAGTTGCTCTGATCAAATGTGTGAGCCAAGTATTTTGACTTAATTTGCATAAAATGTAGAAAATTCTCCAATGTAGAAAATTGTAGGCCAAAATGGCCTTTATGTCCAACCAGATATTTACCTTAAAAAAAAATATTAAAAAGGATAGCTTAACACATTGTAAGCCGCCCTGAGTCTCCAGAGAAGGGCGGCATATAAATCAAATTAAAAAAAAAAAAGCTTCCAAAATTTCTTTTATACAGTTCAATGGCAAATTTGCTATCCACTTGAAATAAGTGGATTTACATTTTAACATGTTCAGGAATTATTAACAGTCTCATAGAGACCTAGAAAACTATAATATCTAAGAGATAATATTATCACTCAGGAAAGCCCTACATTGGATCCTGAGATTTAGCTTACATTTCTCTAAGAAATTAACAGTGGATTGGCCCATCTAGGATTGTCTAGTTCTTCTCTGTTAGTCTTAGTCCCTCCAAAATTAAAATCCAATAACCTGGATTAGTGAACATTACCTGTCATGGTGCTTGAAACAATACCTTCCTTTTCTCTCAAGAAAAGGAAACCAGAAAATTAACGGGATTTCTTGACTCTGATTAATGATTTGGCTTTGATTAATGAAAAGTTACATTCTAAATTTCTCATCGGTCTACGCTATTTAAAACTGGAAAAGAATTACGTTTTCCATCATATGTATTATTATTATTTTTTACTTTACTGCCTAACTAGAATATTTCAACTGAAAATATTTCAGGTGAGGATTCCATGAAAACATTGACAAAAGAAGAAAGCCAACAGATAATTTTTTCTTAGTGCAATTGAACAATCCAATACTTTTTACATAACATGATGACTTCCTGAATTTTGTAGTAGCCAACATTACCTGCCATGGTGATTGAAGGAAGATCTTCCATCTCCTCTGATCAATTATTTGACCTTCTTTGAATTTGTAAGAGTGGGACCGTATGGCCCTCAGAGCATGTGCCACAGCATAGACTGCATTGTAGATGCTGTAACTATGTCCACTCACTATAGTCTCAAAGACAGAATTAGGAAGAGTCTCCAGCTTCTCTTCTCCTGTGCAGAACCTTTCAGCATTCCTATCTGTCATCTCACTGGGGAATGAACAATCAAATGCATCTTTCCAGAAATTCCTTATAAACCCATCTTCTTTTTCAAAGTTTGGGCTTCTCTTCCACATAAATTTTTGGAAACCTCTTAACTCTTCTGAATGAATTGCAAAGGACAGAGCACCGTGGAGAAAATCTATGGGCAAGTGCCTTTGCATTAGAATGGAGGTAAAATCCATCTGAGCTGCCATGATCCAAACTTTGGCCTTTCTCTCCTTTGGAATATCATCAGTATCTAAAACATAGATCATTATTCTCAAAATCATAATGCTTGTAATTTCAGCATTCAAGATCACTGCAGTGACTGTACTTCTCATCATCACTTTATATATTTTATCTGCCTCCTCCACCATTTCAGCAGCTTCACTACCATACATCTTTTGGGGTAGACATTCTATAAAGTCAAAGCAGATGCCTCTCTCTGAAAACATGGAAATACTCTTTTGAATAAATCTCTCTCTATCTTCCTGATATAGAGAAATTAACCCAACCCAGGTCCATCCGAAATGCCACAATAAGTATAATATTCCTTTAAGCTGGTGGATCTCATCTGGGAACATCCATTTGACAAAATATGCTGCTGTTTCCTTATTCATCAGTGGAGCTGATCCATATGTGATCTAAATGGGGAAGAAGAATAGAGGCAAAAAAGATATATTTTTTTCAAAGTGAAGTGTGTGATATATAAATTTGTTAATTGTCACCCTTGCTTAATCTTTGAACACAGTCCCCAAGTTTCACATAAGCCAACCTTTTGCTTTTGATACCAATGGTGTAAAAGTATTTACTAGTTTAACAACTTGGCATCAGGAAGTTTCAGGGTGTTTAAGAAGAGCAGTGGTGGTGATTTTCATTGCAGATCATGAGTTGGTTTTATTGAGGTTTTAGAAAACCTACCGTGTTTCCCCAAAAATAAGTCCCTGTCTTATTTTTTTAAAACCCCAAAATAAGCAATTGGCCTTATTTTTGGGGAGGTTTTATTATTTTAGGGTGTGTGGAGCAAGATGGGGATCCTCTTGCCGTCTTACCAGATTTCCAGCTCTGTCTCCCTAACCCTAACCAGAGGACATAGTGGGGACTGGCTGCACATTCATTTAAATATTTTCAGGGAGGGCTTATTTTCAGGGAGGGCTTACTTTCAGAGAGGGCTTATTTTAGCACATATACTCAAAAGCTTGATTGGGCGTATTATCAGGGGTTGTCTTATTTTCAGGGGAAAAGGGTATCACAAGCACTCAACATTGCAGGTTTGATCTCACCTGAGGAAACTTGTAGTTACACAGAGCAGTTGCCATGTTGACACAGGTCTTAGTACGGGGTCCTCCAATGACAGCTACTGTATTGGTCTGGTCATTGCATTTGTAGTTGGGGATAAATTTATCCTTTGTAGATAGAAATTCCATTGCTAAATGGTAAGTTGTAATGTCATCAAAATAGTCAGTAGCAATGTGGAAACCCAGTGTAACATTGGGTAAAATCCCAGAATGATCATTAATCTCCTTTACAGCAAATGAGAGAGCCAAAGTGTGTTGATAATTATGAGTGAGGAACCTTCAGTGAAAGTTATAAACAATGCCAATATGATTTTTCCTTCAGAATTATATAGTAAATATTTGTAACTTTTACATATATTTATAAATACAGAAAATGTTGTCCTTATTGTTTACTCTGGTCATCTGGCATATGATAGCCCTACAATAGCCCTTGGTTGTATGGAGTGGTAAGTACTAATGTGGGGAATTATTCTGTAGCCCACTTTCTTCTCTATTTAAGTCTCTTTTTCTGGGAAACTGTCATATTCATGGTCAGATGTACAGTATATTCCAGGCTTAATTTGGTTGTTTGCAATATTCCTATCTAGAGTGAATCAGAAGAGATACAATTTCAATCTTGTGCTTATAACATTCTTACAAGTAATTTGACCTTTGGGCATTTGTATTTTGTAAAAATAATAATCCAGTTCCATTGCCCACCACAGTCTTCTGCATTCCATGGTGACATGCAAGGGAAGAAAATTCAGAAAGTATCAGATTATATGTAGACTATTTTTAGAACAACTCTACAGTTTATATTGATCATGATTTTTTTTCTTAATGAAATAAAGGACTGTGAATGTACTTTATGGGAAATATTTATTTATTATTTATTTATTAGTTTGATTTATATGCCGCCCTTCTCTGGAGACTCAGGGCGGCTTACAATGCTTTTAAGCAATAGCCTTCATACTTTTGTATACACCTGCTTAGTAGGGCTTTTGCCCCCCCCCCCCAAGCAGTGTTCTATTTTATACAAAGTCAGCTTATTGCGCCCACAAACCGGGTCCTCATTTTACCTACCTCGGAAGGATGGAAGGATGAGTCAACCTTGAACCTGGTGAGATAACCCTTATTACAAAGATAACCTTTGTAATAAACAGTAAAATAAAAGCAGCAATACTTCCCTCATTGGAGACTTCAGAATTTTGGGAGCTTAAGACTCTCTTCGCTTTAGAATTAAGACATGGCTAAGGGTCATGCATTATGGTAACTATTTTACGGATGGAAGGAAGGAAGGAAAGAAGGAAGGAAGGAAGGAAGGAAGGAAGGAAGGAAGGAAGGAAGGAAGGAAGGAAGGAAGGAAGGAAGGAAGGAGCCTGGTGGCTCAGCAGACTGATAGCATTGTGATTAACACCAGCTGTCTGCAATTACTGTAAGTTCGAATCTCACCAGGCTCAAGGTTGACTCAGCCTTCCATCCTTTCTAAGGTAGGTAAATTGAGGACCCAGTTTGTGGGGGCAATAAGCTGACTTTGTATAAATATACAAAAGTATGAAGGCTATTGCTTAACGCATTGTAATCCGC
Source organism: Pituophis catenifer annectens (assembly GCF_029215685.1). Classification (NCBI taxonomy): domain Eukaryota; kingdom Metazoa; phylum Chordata; class Lepidosauria; order Squamata; family Colubridae; genus Pituophis; species Pituophis catenifer. Next base: position 18,181,730 of record NW_027256895.1, on the reverse strand, counting down.
CCTGAGTCTCCGGAGAAGGGTGGCATATAAATCAAATAAAAAAAAAAAGGAAGGAAGGAAGGAAGGAAGGAAGGTGGGAGGGAGGGAGGAAGGAAGGAAGGGAAGGGAAGAAGGAGGGAAGGAATGAGCATTTAGGTGGTGATATGTATGAGTCTGTGAATGACAATGAGGATACTTACAGATACTGATCAAGGACATCATGTGAAGGAACACTTTGAAAAGTGATCTCATTTGAAACAAATAACATTTGATATATGATAGCAGCAATGATTAAATCTCCTGATTGATAATACTTATGAACAATTGGAGGAGGATCTCTGAGGTTGCAAGTGCAGTCTGAAGAAATGCACATTGTGTCAGAAAAAAGGAACGAAACCAGTGTTCTGAATAGAAGCAATTCAGTATATATTATAGCCATTGTACAAATCAAAGTGTAACATCAATGTTACCATTCCACTGGTGAGCTGAAACATAATCAATCAGCCTCTCATGAATGTTATATGAAATGAAGTATCACAGATTAAATGTGCATCTTTCTTATTCTCTCGACTTTTAATTCTGTACGTCTGAGCTGACATTAATGGAATGCAATTTTCTTTAACCTGGGTTCATAGTTATCTCATGTTTATTAGGATTCCCTTGATACCTGAAGAAAAGAACAATACATTTTAATCTGATAATTACCTGGGAGATAATAGCTTACTTGTGGAACTACCTTCCTTGCATTTTTGTAAAATGTCAAAAGGAAACATATTAATTTTATCTTAGCTCTACTACTGTGAACTTTTGAAACTTAGATGTAGAGCAGAAAATGAGGAAGAAACTTGGGAACATTTTGTTCTAAATGTGTTTTCATGTTGGGCAGATACATATCTGAGGTGCTCTCTGAACTTGATTGGTTCCTTGCAGATATTTCATTACCCAAACTAGGTAGTATCAGCAGTGCAGCATGGTTGATGTTACCTAATTTGGGTAATGAAACATCTGCAAAAAAGAGATAAGCTCAGAAAGCACCATGAACCCCCCCTCATTTCAACCCTGAGCTACAAATATTCTCATTTATAGATCCCCATGTATAACCAAGTCCCAGATTTTATTCCTTTAAACATAGTTTAAAAAGAAGATAAATTCATTTACTGCAGCCATTTTCTCAATTTCTGTTCAATGCCATATCTATTATGAAAAGTTAGGATACAACATGGTTCTTGAGGTCAAGGATGGTTTGAAAGAGGGAAATAATGCTGAACTCGTCGTATGAATCAATGAATTAAGATGTAGTTATTTATATTTATATTTGTTTATTTGTCAAACATATATAAGATAACAGATATAAGTATAAACATGATTATGAATACAGGAAATGGATACGAATAAATGGGGACAGTAGGACAGGGACGTTGATGTGCTTATGCACATCCCTTACAGACCTCTTAGGAATGGCGTGAGGTCAGAGGTGGGTTTCAGCAGGTTCTGACCAGTTCTGAAGAACCAGTAGTGGAAATTTTGAGTAGTTCGGAGAACCGGTAGTAAAAATTCTGACAGGCCCCGCCCCCATCTATTCTCTGCCTCCCAAAGCCCAGCAGATTGGGAGGAAATGGGGATTTTGCAATATCCTTCTCCTGGAGTGGGGTGGGAATGGAGATTTTACAGTATCCTTCCCCTGCCATGCCCACCAAGCCACGCCACACCCACCAAGCCACACCCACAGAACCAGTAGTAAAAAAAATTGAAACCCACCACTGGGTGAGGTCAACAGTAGACAGTCTAAGGTTAAAATTTTGGGGGTTTGGGGATGAAACCACAGAGTCAGGTAGTGCATTCCAGGCATTGACCACTCTGTTGCTGAAGTCGTATTTTCTGTAATTGAGTTTGGAGTCTATTGGAGTCTTACGTTTGTATCGATTGTGTGCTTGTGTATTGTGGTTGAAGCTGAAGTAGTCACTAACAGTTAGGACGTTGTAGCAGATAATTTTATGTACTATAAAGCCTGGTGGCATAAGATATTCTGTTGTGAGCAGAGGAGTGGAGTACTCTTCTCACGAAATATCTCTGGAAATAAGAAAATATATACTTTTCTTATTTATCAAATTTAGATGACTGTCTTTCTCACAAGAAAAAACTCTGGGTGGTGTTTCATAAAAAAAAGTGTTAAATGCAATAAACATGTCAAACACAGTGAAATAAAAATCCAATTATAATAGATACCACTGGTACCTGAGATCTGCAGGCATTTTGACAAAGCCAAGTCTTGACTGATTTTGAAAGAAATAAGGAGGGCTGGGGATAATCTCATTTCAGGAAAGTTTTTTTTTTCTGCCTATGAAAAAATGCTTTGCAAGGTTCATTTTGTTGGCTTCTACAAGGCCTTTAAAATATGGTTTTGACAACTGGCTTAGAAATGACATGATTGGGTGAAGCCTATTAGATGTTTCTATAATTACTCATTGGAATTCATTCTCTTGCATCTTTTTTACCATTTTGTTTCTACCAATTTAATTTAACTTGATTGTATTTTTTCTTCCAAATCATTTTTTTTATTTTAAAACAAAAATAAAACATAAAAACATCATCATTCCAAATAATTACAGACAGTGTATCGATTGGTTAACATCCTATTGTGCTCCCTCTTCTTTTCAAAATATCACTATACATCCAAAGCTTATTTTCATAAAAAAAATATTCCACTTAATTTATCTCAATATCTATTTGTTATATATTTATCTCCATGTTTTATTGTCCATCCATTGATAAAATAAGTACCAAATCAAGTAATATTGTTTATCTTCCTGTTCTCTTATTTCAAATTGCTTAACGCATTGTAAGCCGCCCTGAGTCTCCGGAGAAGGGCGGCATATAAATCAAATTAAAAAAAAAAAAAAAAAAATGTCAGTTTACTCATTTCAGCACAATCCATCATTTTCTTAATGATTTCTTCATCAGTAAGTGTCTTTTCTCCTTTCCAATTTTTAGCAAATACAATTCTAGCCACTGTTAGAAGGCTTACAATTAAATATTGCAATTCTTTATTATATGTTTCTGGTAAGATCCCTAATAAGAATAAAGCTGGTTTAAAGTCAATATGTCTCTTAGTCATTTTTTCCAACCACATGTGTATCTTAGTCCAATATCTCTTTGCTTCTCTGCATGTCCACCACATATGGTAATAAGATCCTGGAGTCTGATGGCACTTCCAACATTTCTCCGATTTATTCTGGAACATTTTGGCTATCCTCGTCGGGGGTAGATGCCACCTGTAAAACATCTTATACAAATTCTCCTTATATGCTGTTGACATTATTATTTTATAATTATGTGACCACAATTTTTGCCATTTCTCTAAATCAATACCAAAGCCAAAATTTTCCCCCCACGCTATCATTGCTTCTTTAATTTGTTCTTCTTCCAGTTTTACTTCTAACAAATATCCATACAACTTTTTAATTATATGTTCATCAGAGCCCATTAAAATCTTATCCAAATTAGTCAAAACATTATAAATATCTTCTTGTTTGAGATCCTTTCGATATCTAGAAAATATTTGCATGTATGAAAACCAATCCATTTTACATCCCTGATCTTCTAGAGCCTGCTTTAATTTAAGTTCACCCTTTTCATCCAATAGTTTACTATACCTAATAATTTGTTCCCTTTTAAATATTACTGGATATGAAAAAGCTTCAATTGTAGATACCCAGACTGGACTCTTCAATAATGATATTTTTGGACCTTCTCCCAGTTCAACATAAAGCTTCCCGTATCTGATGTCTTCTAAAATACCCTTGTATTTTTGTTCCTTTGTACCATAAAAAGGCATTCCGCCCCATCAACAAATCATGTCCTCCAAATTCAGTAATCTGGTATTTCTCAAAGTTATCCATTCTTTAATCCACATTAAACTTGCAGCTTGGCCAAATGAAAACCAAAGTGACTTCTACAGAGGACTACATAACAAAATAATTGAAATGGAATATGATAATATATGTATAATGGAGGACTTTAATGGAATTGTGGACGAAAATTTGGATTATAAAATGAATAAAGAAATAAAACATGCTAGAAAGATATTGCCAAGATCTTTCTTCAAAATGATGGAGGAAATAAATATGAAAGATACATGGAGAGAAAGAAATAGAGAAAATAAACAATATACTTTTTATTCTGACAGACATTCATCTTGGTCCAGATTAGATATGATATGGACAATGGACTTGCTGCTGAATATACTGTAGAATATTTGGAGATAGAAACTAATTTATGGGCGGACCATAACCGTGTGATAATAACTTGGAAAGGACGAATAAGAAGATCAAGATGGACTTTAAATAATACAATATTAAAAGAGGAAGACTAAAATGGAAAGAGACTTGGCTTTTTTCTTCAAAGAAAATAAGAAAGAAGAGACATCGATACAAAATCGATGGGATACAATGAAGGCATATTCTAGAGGACTAATTATAGATTAAACAAGGAAAAGGAATGCAAAAAAAAAGACAAACCTCAAAAATATTGACTGATGATTATAGAAAGCTTGAAAAGGAACTCCAGAAAGACCCACACAAGAAAGATGTCAAAATTAAAATGGATATAATAAAGCATAAAATGGACTTACTGGAGAAAGAAGAACTAGCTCAAAAAATAAGAAGTGCTAAACAAAACTACTTTGAAAATGCGAATAAACCAGGCAGATGGTGAGCATATAAATTGAAAAAGGAAAGAGAATTGAGGAAAATAACATATTTAGTTGATGAACAAGGACAAAGTAAATTTGGAAATAAAGAGATGGGGAAGATAATACAAGACTATTATAGACAACTTTACAAAAAAGAGACCATTGAGGAGGAGAAAGTATTAAAGTATTTACAAGAAGCAAAATTACCTCGGATTTCTAAAGATATGGAGGAGATGCTGGAAAGAAACATAATGATGATGGAATTAACAGAAGCAATCAGGAAGCAAAAGAATGGGAAGGCGCCAGGGCCAGAGGGTCTACCAGTTGAATACTATAGGACATTACAAGAGTCTCTGACCCTTCCATTATTGGAGGTGATGAATGAAGCAATAACAAAGAAGGAAATACCTAAATCATGGACCGAGGCATATATTATATTGATACACAAAGAAGATACAGACCCACAACAAATCAAAAACTATAGGCCTATATCCTTACTAAATTCAGATTATAAAATTTTTGCTTCAATATTGGCGGAAAGACTTAAGAGATATTTGAATAATTTTATACACACGGATCAAAATGGATTCCTCCCAAAAAGACAAATCAGAGATAATATAAGGATAATTTTGGATGCATTAGAGTATTACCTGGGAAGAGTTTGACTCTGTGACCCCTGATGACGTGGACAGGATTTTGGGGAGACTTAGTGCGGCCACATGTTTGCTGGACCCGTGTCCCTCCTGGTTAGTACTGGCTTCCTGGGAGGTTACACAAGGCTGTCTCCAGGGAATTATCAACGCTTCATTGAGTGAGGGTTATCTCCCCATGGCCTTGAAAGAGGCGGTGGTGAGGCCTCTCCCTGGACCCGGCAGTATTAGCCAACTATCATCCTGTCTCCAACCTTCGCTTCGTGGTGAAGGTTTTTGAGAGTGTGGTCGCATGACAGTTTCCACAATACCTGGAGGAAACGTCTTATCTAGAGCCATTCCAGTTGGGCTTCAGGCCCGGGTACAGCACGGAAACGGCATTGGTCGCATTGGTAGATGATCCCTGGAGGGCTCGGGACAGGGGTTGCTCCTCTGTTCTGGTCCTGTTAGACCTCTCAGCGGCTTTTGATACCATTGACCATGATATCATGCTGCACTGGTTGGAAGAGTTGGGGATGGGGGGCACCGTGTTACGGTGCTTCTCCTCCTTTCTCTCGGACCAGTCATAGTTTGTGTTGGCAGGGGGCAGAGGTCGACCTCCAGATGCCTCATATGTGGGGTGCCTCAGGGGTCAGTTCTCTCGCCCCTTTTGTTCAACATCTATGTGAAGCCGCTGGTTGAGATCATCCGTGGCTTCAGGGTGAAGTACCACCAGTATGCTGATGACTGTACAGCTGTACATCTCCACCCCGGGACACCCCAATGATGCCCTTGAAGTGATGTCCCGGTGCCTGGAGGCCGTGCAGATCTGGATGGGGAGGAACAGGCTCAGGCTCAACCCATCCAAGACTGAGTGGCTGTGGTTTCCGGCATCCTGATATAGTCAGTTGACTCCACCACTGACTATTGGGGGCAAGTTTTTGGCCCCCACGGAGAGGACTCGCAATTTGGGCATCCTCCTGGATACGCAGTTGTCCTTGGAGGAACATCTGACGGCTGTAGCCAGGGGGACCTTTTATCAGCTTTGCCTGATCCGCCAGTTGCGGCCCTTCCTAGATTGGGATTCCTTGTGCACAGTCACTCATGCCCTCGTCACCTCTCACCTGAACTATGGTAATGCTCTCTACATGGGGCTCCCCTTGAAGAGCACCCGGAGACTCCAACTGGTCCAGAATGCAGCCGCATGGGTAGTTACGGGAGCTGCATGGTGCTCCCACATAACACCTCTCCTGCGTGAGCTGCACTGGCTCCCAGTGGTCTTCTGGGTGCTCTTCAAGGTGCTGGTTATCACCTTTAAAGCGCTCCATGGCATAGGACTTGGATATCTTTGAGACTGCCTGCTGCTACCAATGGCCTCCCACCGACCTGTGCGCTCCCACAGAGAGGGCCTCCTCAGGGTGCCATCGGCCAAGCAATGTAGACTGGTGGCCCCCAGGGGGAGGGCCTTCTCTGTGGGGGCACCTGCCCTCTGGAATCAACTGCCCCCATTGATACAAAGAATTCATGACCTCGGTGCCTTCCACTGTGCCCTGAAGACCTTTCTTTTTCAGCAAACCGGGCTGGCTTAACACTTTTTAAAATGTTTTTAATAGGTTTGTTATTGTTCTTTTAATTATGGGGCCAAACGCATATATATCTTTTTAACTGTATTTTAATGTTTGTATCTATGTTTTTTTATTTTGGCTGTACACCACCCTGAGTCCTTCGGGAGAAGGACGGTATATAAATTTGATAATAAATAAATAAAATAAATAAAAATTACCAGCCTGGACTGAGAGGGTTTTTAGAGTTTGGGGGTTTTAATATAACTTATATATGTACATTATGTATTTTATAATTTTAACTGATTGTTTTATTGTTGTGAGCCGCCCTGAGTCTTCAGAGATAGGGTGGCATATAAATTTTATTAATAAATAAATAAATAATTACGAAGCACACACTGAAAAACAGATGGCGTTGGTAATTTTAGATGCACAAAAAGCTTTTGACAATGTAAATTGGTGATTCATGATACTCCAAATGGAAAAGATGGGCTTTGGCAGGAAATTTATACAGGCAATTGAAGCCATATACTTCAAACAGACAGCAAAAGTAATGATAAACGGAGAACTGACCGATTTTATCAAAATAGAAAAAGGTACTAGGCAAGGATGCCCACTGTCCCCATTGTTGTTTATATTGACTTTCGAAGTCTTAAATAGACAGATTAGAGAAGAAAAAGAGATAAAAGGCATGAAAATCCGAAAAGAAGAATATAAACTACAAGCCTTTGCAGACAATTTGGTTTTTATTATTGAAGAACCATTAATAACAATAAATAAATTGATAGAAACAATTGGAGAATTTGGGAAAGTAGCCAGCTTGAAAATTAATAAAGATAAAACAAAGATAATGACTAGAAAAAGCAAAGATATGTTGAAAAAGCAAAAAGAACTGATGGATATTTCAAAAATGCAGGTTACAAATAAAGTAAAATATCTGGGGATACATTTAACACCAAGATGTAGCTGAATTAAAGAAAATAACTATAATAAGCTTAAACAACAGATAGGCCAAGATTTGATGAAATGGGGAAACTTACTTTGATCGGTAGGATCTCAACTATTAAGATGAATATTCTGTCCAGAATTTTGTACTTATTTCAGACAATTCCAATCAAGTTGGATAAGGAATTTTTTGTAGATTTAAATAAAATGATATTGAAATATATTTGGCAAGGGAAAAAGGCGAGAATAAAATTAAAGCTGTTACAAGATGCTAAAGTTAGGGGTGGTTTTAGTTTGCCTAACTTGATTGTAATTTTAATCTACAGGTATATGGATTATATTATTATGTATGCTATCCAATGTCATGATATGAGGTGAGGGTGGGTGGTATAAAATAACAGATAAATAAATGCACATTAGATCATGGTCTTGAAAAAGATGAATTACATCAGGGAAGGTGAGAAGAAATTCTGCAAGACTACTTTCTTCCAACTTTTCTTCTCAGTTCCCACAACAACATATCATCTGTGATCTAAGGGAGGGTTACAACTCACTATTTCCCAGCTTTTTGTCCAGAGCCTTGCCTCCTAACCAGATTTGGGGTAGAGATATTAATGTGGATTTTTTCTTCCACATTTAAAAATTGAATATGGAAGTTATTGAGAGGACTTTTCTTTTGGGGGGAGGCAGGGATATTGTGAAACTTATAGGCTGCATTGATTTTCACACAACATTATCTTAGGCACTCTATTCTATTCTGAAAAAGGCCAGAAAAAATAACATTTTAAAGAATAGATGAGGAGCGGCTGTTTAGATTCTGCAAAAAATCTTGGAGGAGATTGTCACCTTGCATGACATCTTGATTTGCTAGCCAGGGGAGAATGCAGAACCACCAAACTGTGAAACATCTGTATGTTGATAGTAACCAATTTGGCTTCTTTTAAGGGCTCTAATATAAAAATAAGCTTCATTTCTTTATTAGTTGCTCCTTCTTGTTCAGGTCAGGTCTCAGAATAATAATATAGCATTTGGGGGAAAAGATGCAGCCCAGTAATCCAGCTGCTGAAGCCAAGATGGAGAAGATCTCCACAGCCACCATGTACTTCCCTTTAGTGCTCAGGTAAGTTGGAACAAATAATATCCAGACACTGCAAAAGACCAACATGCTGAAAGTGATAAATTTGGCTTCATTGAAGCTGTCAGGTAGATTTCTAGCTAGGAAGGCAATGGTGAAGCTGACAGCTGTCAAGAACCCCATAAAGCCAAAGACAGTATAAAACATAGTGGTTGAACCTTCATTACATTGCAGGACAATTTCTTCAGCCATAGAGTGCATGTCAGAATCTGGGAATGGGGGGAAAGTTGTCAACCATGCTAGACAAATAGCGAATTGTACCATGGAGCAAGGTAGGACGATAGAAAGAGCCAACCTTTTCCCCACCCATTTCCTCATTTTGGAATCAGGCTTGGTAGCCATGAAAGCAAGAACAACAATGGCTGTTTTTCCCAATATACAAGAAAGAGCTACAGAGAAGATAATGCCAAAGGCAGTTTGTTGCATGAGACATTTGACTTGGTCAGGTTGCCCAATGAAGAGAAAAGTGCACAGGAAGGAGAGCAGGAGAGCAATGAGAAGGCTATAAGTGAGGTTCCGATTGTTGGCTTTGACAATGGGAGTGTTCTGGTGTTTAATGAAGATCCCCAGTGCTAAAACTGAGATGAAAGACAAGAAGACTGCTATGACCAGCAAAGAAATCCCCAAAGGCTCTTGATAAGTCAAGTAAGTTATGTTTTTCTGAAGACAACTATCCCGATCTTTGTTTGGGTATTGATCTTCTGGACATGAGAAACAATCATTTAAGTCTGGAGAAAACAAACAGGGGAACCACTAATGGAAACAATATTCTTTTTCAGCATCAATCATCAATAAAACAATAGATCCAGTAAAGTTCTGTGACTTGCATAGGAGTTCTAATTACTTTTTCATAAAATAATTCATAATACAATTTACAATATGTTACCTGGGATGCTGGGTACATTTTGAACTTGGCTGTTTGATATGAAGATAAACCATATTTACCCATTATTCAGAAGAGACAGTATAAACCTAAGAAGGAAACTAGTAGAAAACACATGTTCTGAAACTGGCCTCAACAATTGGCCTCCATAGGTCTGCAAACTGGCCTCCAACTGGCCTCAACAACTGTCTAAAACATGGGTGTCAAACTTGCAGCATCACGTTGCCATCACATGGCATTATATGATGTTTTTTCCTTCATGGAGCTGGAGTGGGTGTGACACATGACACATGTGCATGACGCATCCGGCCTGTGGGCCACCAGTTTGATACCCCTAGTCTAAAAGAATACAAATGGACAGCTGTCTGCAAGGAATATAAATCCTTACATCTCTCACCATCCAGTCAAAGCTGAAGAAGCTTCTTGGATGACAAGTGAAATGCCTTCAAAGAAAAACAAGAAAGTCCAGTTGCCTGTGGAAAAAGCATCCATGACCTGGATGACTGAGAATCTCTGTAGGCAAGCACTGAAACACCCAACATCCAGATAATCATGGATTAAAGCAAGACAAACTATCTGACAGAATACTATGACCTAGTCATGGCATTACCTAGGAAACTGTGCCCTAATCATGGAATCACCTAGGAGAAAACAATACTCCCACCAAAGTGGTAGCACAATTTACTACATAAAGACAGGGAGAAAACCCAACAGTGACTTGTGCTGTGAAACATCTGTTAGCCAAATAACCAAGTTCAAAGAACATGAAAAACTCAACAATACAAACCCAATACTCCTATATTCTATTCTGTTGTGCCATAGAATATAGTCTGCACCCTGATTTTTACAGCATTCTCTAGCCTTATTGAAGTGCCAAGTAGATTGCTGGATGCCCACTGGTGGGAGGATTTTGAGGGGGGTGGGGTGTTGTATTTTTTTTATGATTGTGGTGAGCCACCTAGGTATATTACATGAGATAGGCAGCCATATAAGGTCAATAAGCAATGACTGCATTGTGATGAAATAGAAAGTAAAATCAGGTGAAAATATCACCTCTACCATTACCAGTTACCTTTACTTCCAAAAAAAAAGAAGGCACAAAGGAAGCATTTCAGACACTCTACCTAGAAACTTTGATTTCCTAAAAAAATATTTACAGTATATTCAAAGAAATATTAAAAAGGGACAATTCAAATCTGGAAAATCTGTTGAACCTTCTGATTAGTCTTATCATCAAATATCATCAAATACCTTGCTGAGCTATGAAAATTCAGTTCAAATTTTTCATTGTTGAATAGTTCAATGTGATATGAAGCTTCAGTCATGATAATTTATATTAATAACTCAGACCCCCCCCCTTTATATTTATTAATATGATAAATATATTCAACATATTCCCTTGCTTACCCATTTGGTCAGCTATCTTCCCTTCTGGACAGCGTCTACAGTCATAGCAGCAAGATAATTTCCCTTCCACTTTTATCTTGCTATGGCCAAGGGGACATTTCTTGTTACAGATGGAAAGAGGCAATGTCTGTTCATAAATAAAATCAGAATTCTTTCACATGAAAGAATTTATGCTTTGTGGTTGTTCTTTTCATTGCTTAGACATACCCAAATTGTTCATATTGAATCCAGACTTGCTATTTCATTCTCAGGTTGGTTTCTGTTTAAATTCCCCACTCCCTCAACTGTTCCTTATTTCACACCTATCATACTAATCAATCAAAAAATACTATTCTAAAGATCTGTTCTGAGAAAATCAGAACTAGAATCAGGGGTGGGAGAACGTTTAACTTGGGAGCCCTTCAAATATGCTTTCCTTGAGGTTCCATGTTTTGAACTGGTGTCCTACATCTGCTATAGCTCTTTCAAAACTTGCTTGATTTTTCTCTTGACATTTTCAAAATTCATCTATTTTCTGTCTGCCTGCTTATAATAGAATGATGTCATTTTGGGAAGCTTTCTTTATATGTTTAAAACCTGGAGCAGATTGAAAACACATGGAATTTGATCTTTTCTTTAAGGATTGACAGATAATACTGATCATTTACTCAAACACACTTCCAAAAGATCTTTATTTCAAGGCACTTCCATTAGGTTATTTTTTTTTTGTTTTTTTTGTCCATAGACTCAAAAATTTGAGAGATGGATATGATTATCTGAAAATATTAAGCTAAACAGGGATGTGATGCTCTTCTAAATCAAGTGCAGAACTCTGTCGTACAAATGTAGAAAGAAGGAAATTTTTGTGTCACATGATATTTGTTTTATTTTTAGAAAATGAATTTTAGGTAGTGTGCAATCATATTTCCAATGGTACTACACTTTGAAGAGATAGACATAGAGACTGAATCTCCCACTGAAATGATTTTTTAATCATATATTTCAATACTTTAAATTTTGCTAGATATCAAATATATTTGAAATGTATTTCAAAATCAAAGTTTATTTAGACTCCCTCTTCTTTGTGGCAACCCCTGCGATATTGGAACATTGCTATCATGTCTCCCCTAGTCCTTCTAAACTAGGACATACCCAGTTCCTGCAACCGTTCTTCATATGTTTTAGCCTCCAGTTCCCTAATCATCTTTGTTGCTCTTCTTTGCACTCTTTCTAGAGTCTCCACATCTTTTTTACAAGTGACTTAAATGATTTCCTAAAAAGTACAAAATGAGACACACCTGGTTAAATGTGAGGGGCCAAACAGCATCCTTCACAGAAATGGTGAGAAATTTGTCTAGGGGAGCCCTGGGGTCAATTTTTCCAACCTGGACTCTCTGAAAGGACTTGTTTGGGAATGTGACCCAATTTAGAATATCAAATCCAGTTACTAATTCCCCGTTGGGGCCAAAAGAAATCTCTTCCCCAGCACTGTTATTAAAGGAGACTTGCTGCAAAAAATGGTGAAGCTAAATGAAGAAAGAAAAAAAAAAAAGAAACCAGAAAGTTAACAGAATTACTTAAAGGGTATGAGAAAAACCCAATTTCTTCATTTCAATTTGGCCTATGCTTAATGAAAAGTAAGCTGTTCAATTTTTGCCTCGGTCTATACGATTTAAAACTGGATGGGAATATATTTCTAGGACATGAATTTTCTTTTTCTTTTTTTAAAGAAGTTTTTTTTAGTGATTTTCCATTTTTAAAAAATATAAAATTGCAACTCTCCTTAAGCAGTGTGTCATCTGGTTACAAATATTTCTGTGCAACATCCTTCCACAAATTATATTTATTTATTTATTTTATTATTAGTCGCATTTCTATGCCTCCCAACTCCTTAGGGACTCTGGGCAGCTTACAGCAAAAAAGAATGCGAACAATATCCTGTAAAAAATTTTTTTAAAGAAAACATTAAAAACCCATACACTCCATTCCATGGCCGGGTCTCGCAAGATCGCCGTAGTGAGATCAACGGCTCCAGGCCTGCTGGAAAAGCCAGGTCTTCACCGCTTTCCAGAAGGCCAATAGGGTGGGGGCAGTCCAGGCCTCAGGAGGTAATTGGTTCCAGAGAGCCGGGGCAGCCACAGAGAAGGACCTCCCCCGCGGGCCCGCCAACTGACATAGTTTAGCTGATGGGACCTGGAGGAGACCAGCTTTGTGGGATTTTACCGGTTGATGGGAGCTATGTGGTAGAAGGCGATCTTGAAGATAGCCTGGCCCTGAGCCATGTAGGGCTTTAAAGGTAATAACCAACACCTTGAATTGCGTCTGGAGACTGATAGGGAGCCAGCGCAACTCGCGGAGAATTGGTGTAATGTGGGTGTATCTAGGTGCACCCACAATAACTCGCGTGGCTGCATTCTGTACCAACTGTAGTCTCCGAACACTTTTCAAGGGTAACCCCATGTAGAACACGTTGCAATAATCCAACCATGAGGTGACAAGGGCATGAGTGACTGTGAGGAGAGCCTCCTGATCCAAGTAGGGTCGCAATTGGTGCACCAGGCAAATCTGTGCAAAGGTCCCCTTAGCCACAGCTGTCAGATGTTGTTCCAATCTTAGCTGTGAGTCTAGGAGGACACTCAGATTGCGAGCCCATTCTGAGGGGGACAATTTCTCTCACCCCAGGACCAAGGATGGACAATTGACATAGTCTTTAGGAGGCCATACCCACAGCCATTCGGTCTTGTCTGGGTTAAGTCTGAGCCTGTTTACTCCCATCCAGGCCCTCTCAGCATCCAGGCACCAGCACATCACGTCCACTGCCTCACTGAACTGATATACATTGAACAATTACACCTTGTGTAACTCTTTGTTTCCTTCATAACATATCTTCTAATAAAAATACAATAGTAACATTAAACATGGTTATTCTCATCATACTCATGGTATCAGTTGCCATTTTATTCTTATCTCTATCTTAATGTATTTTCTATTCTTCCTATTGTCTTCTTCCCTTATTTCCAATTTCCTTTTTTATTCTCTAACCATTGGTAAAATGCTTCCCATATCATATAATAATCAGTTTGTTCCTTCTTCTTAATTGTTAATGTTAGTCTATTCATTTCTGCACATTCTAATATTTTCCTAATCTCCTTCTCTAGGACATACATTCTCTATTCTATTGCATTGTTTTTTAACTTGAAAAATTTTCAGAGGAAAACACTAGCACAATATCCAAAAATTTCACTTTGCTCTGATTAATTGAGCAATCCAAGAATTGTGACTTTACATTGCTTCCATTAAATGGAGAGAATATAAAGTTCTCCGCAGAATCCACAGGAAAAATATATATATAAGCAAAGATGGCCTTTCTTTCCAACCTTTAAAAAAAATATTGAAAGGATAACTTAAAATAAATTTACATCGAAAATCCATTTGAATTAAGTCCTTGACTTACGACAGTTCATTTATTGACCATTTGAAGTTACAATGGCACTGAAAAAAGTGACTTATGACCATTTTCAACATTTATGACCATTGCAGCATGCCCATGGTCATGTGATTTACATTTGGATGCTTGGCCACTGCTTCATATTTATGATGGTTGCAGTGTTCCAGGATCATGTTGTTATGAAGGTTTTCAGGTCTGGCTTGGTAAAAAAAAAAAAAAGACAGAGTCCAGGCGTCTGTGATGATAAGCCAATGTGTTTATTCAGCCTTGTGGAAGGAACCCAGAGCATAATGCAAGGCAGATATTAATATCATTTTTTTACTTTCATTTCATTACATAGGATGCAGCTGGCATCCTACAGATAAGATACACAAAATACAGAAAGCATAAAAATAGTCACAAGCATGCTTTCTGTGGTTTCGGTCACGTGCCTAATCCACAGGATAATCGTTTCCTGTGAAATTTTCCATGGCCTCAAAGAGCCTGCTGAGGTCTAAACTTAAATTTTGCCACCTCACCATCTTGTCTCTCTTGGCCATTCCTGACCAACAATATGGCCTTAGAATAGAATAGAACAACAGAGTTGGAAGGGACCTTGGAGGTCTTCTAGTCCAACCCCCTACTTAGGCAGGAAACCCTACACCACTTCAGACAAATGGTTATCCAACACCTTTCAAAACTTCCAGTGTTGGAGCATTCACAACTTCTGGAGGCAAGTTGTTCCACTGATTAATTGTTCTAACTGTCAGGAAATTTCTCCTTAGTTCTAAGTTGCTTCTCTCCTTGATTAGTTTCCACCCATTGCTTCTTGTCCTACCCTCAGGTGCTTTGGAGAATAGCTTGACTCCCTCTTCTTTGTGGCAGCCCCTGAGATATTGGAACACTGCTATCATGTCTCCCCTAGTCCTTCCTTTCATTAAACTAGACATACCCAGTTCCTGCAACCGTTCTTCATATGTTTTAGCTTCCAGTCCCCTAACCATCTTTGTTGCTCTTCTCTTCACTCTTTCTAGAGTCTCCACAACTTTTTTTATATGTGGAGGCCTTCTTTTTCAACCTTCTGACACGCAAAGTCAATGGGGCAGCTAGATTCGTTGAACTACGGCAGCTTCTCCAGGGCATTACTAATTTAACATCTGCAGTGACCCTCTTAGCAAATGTGGCAAGAAAAGTCATAACACGGGACAAAAAAAATCCCTTGACAAATTTCTCACTTAGCAAGATATGTTCTGGGCTCACTTGTGGTCGTAAGTCGAGGACTGCCTGCATTTACATTTCAACATGAGTTGTTCACATCTGTTTTCCCCTTGTCTTATGTTGACAATTTAATGAAGCAGGAGTAGCGGTATGGAATCATCTTCAGGAATTCTTAACACGCTCATAGAGACCTAGAAAACTATAGTAGCTAACAGATTATGCTATCAGTCAGGAAAGCCCTACCCTGGACCCTGCTATTTAGTTTATATTTCTCTAGAAAACAACATGAGCCATCTAAAATTGCCTAGAAAAGGTATCCTTTATGAGTTTTAGTCCTTCCGATATAAAAACAGTAACCTGGATTAGTGGACAACATATGCATAGTGATAAAAGCAATCACATCCCTCTTTCCTCATTAAAAAGAAATGGGAAAATCAATAGGACTTTTGGAAGGGTGCAAACAAATCCCGCATTGTTTCTTTTAATTTGGCTTTGCTTAATGAAAAGTGACATGTTAAATGGCACATCAGTCGCTACTGTTTAAAATTGGAAGAGAATTAATGTTCTCCATCAGATTCATTTTCCACCCTCCTGCATAACTCTGACATTTCAAATGAAAATATTTCAGATGAGAATTCCATGAAAAAAATTGACAAAAGGAGAAAAGCAATCGATCACCTTGCTTTGATGAGTTGATTAATTCAGTGCTGCTTATACAACCTCATGCTCTTCCTGAATTTTGTATTACCTGCCATGGTGATTGAAGCAATATCTTCCATCTCCTCTCATCAATTATTGGACCCTCTTTGAATCTGGAAGTGTGGGACCGTATGGCCCTCAGAGCATGTGCCACAGCATAGACAGCATTGTAGATGCTGTAACTATGTCCACTCACAGTAGTCTCAAAGACAGAATTGGGAAGAGTCTCCAGCTTCTCTTCTCCAGTGCAGGACTTTTCAGCATTCCTATCAGTCATCTCACTGGGGAATGAACAATCAAATACATTTTTCCAAAAATCCCTTATAAATCCATCTTCTCTTTCAAAGTTTGGACTTCTCTTCCACATAAATTTTTGGAAACCTATTAATGCTTTTGAATGAATTGCAAAGGAGAGAGCACCATGGAGAAAATCAATGGGCAATTGTCTTTGCATTAGAATGGAGGTAAAATCCATCTGAGCTGCCATGATCCAAACTTTGGCCTTTCTCTCCTTTGGAATATCATCAGCATCTAAAACATAAATCATCATTCTCAAAATCACAATGGTTGTAATTTCAGCATTCAAGATCACTGCAGTGACTGTACTTCCCATGATCACTTTATATAATTTGTCTGCCTGCTCCATCATTTCAGCAACTAAATTACCATACATCATTTGTGGGATACACTCAATAAAGTCAAAGCAGATGCCCCTTTCTGAAAACATGGAAAGACTCTTTTGAATAAATCTCTCTCTATCATCCTCATATAGAGAAATTAACCCAGCCCAGGTCCATCCGAAATGCAACAGTAAGTACAGTATTCCTTTAAGTTGATGGATCTCATCTGGGAACATCCATTTGACAAAATGTGCTGCTGTTTCCTTATCCATCAGTGGAGCTGATCCATATGTGATCTAAATGGGGGGGAAAGAATACAGGCAAAAAAAGAGATTGTTCCAAAGAAAAGTGTGTGATGTGTATATTTGTTAATTGTCACCCTTGCCTTTGGTACAAATGGCATAAAAGTCTTTCTTATTAGTCGAACAACTTGGCATAAGGAAGATTCACGGTGTGTTCAAGAACAGTTGTGGTGGTGATTTTCATTGCAGCTCATGAATTGTTTTGAGGTTTTAGAAGACCTATCATGAGGACTCAACATCTGAATGTAATAAATAACTCTTGAACTTTCCATCTTGTTCCAGTTTTGTTCTCACCTGTGGAAACTTGTAGTTACACAGAGCAGTTGCCATATTGACACAGGTCTTAGTACGGGGTCCTCCAATGACAGCTACTGTATTGGTCTGGTCATTGCATTTGTAGTTGGGGATAAATTTATCTTTTGTAGATAGAAATTCCATTGCTAAATGATAAGTTGTAATATCATCAAAATAGTCAGTAGTGATGTAGAAACCAAGGGTAACATTGGGTAAAATCTCAGAATTTTCATTGATCTCCTTTACAGCAAATGCCAGAGCCAAATTGTGTTGGTAATTATGAGTGAGGAACCTTCGATGAATGTTATAAACTATGTCAGTACATTTCTGCTTTATAATTAAACATTGCTATTTTTAATTATTACATATATTTATAAATACAGAAAATGTGCTTCTTATTGTTTACTCTACACATCTGGTATGTGGTGTAGGGCAAACAATAGCCCAAGATTCTATGGACTGAAAAGTACTGATATGGGGAATGGGATAGGTAAGCAAACATTATTCTGTAGCCCACTTCCTTCTCTATTTAAGTCTCTTTTTCTGGAAAACATCATGGTGAGATGTACAGGTATGTTCCAGGATTAATTTGGTTGTTTGCAATAACAGTCCTATCTGGAGTAAATGAAAGGGAGAATAGATACAATTTCAATCTTATGCTTACAACATTCTTACAAGTAATTTAACATTTTGGCTTTGTAGCTGTAAAAATAATAATCTAGCTCTATTGCCCACCACAGTCTTTTTCACACCATAGTGACTGGCAAGGGAAGAAAATTCAGAAAGTACCAGATTATATGTAGACTATTTTCTATTTCTATTTTCAGAACAGCCTTGCAGTTTAGATTAGTCATGCTTTTCTCCTAATGAATCAAAGGACTATGGATGTTCTTTATGGGAAATAACCCTTATAATAGTAAAATTAAAAGCAACAATACCTCCTTTGAGACTTAGAATTTGAGGAGATGAAGTTCCTCTGAGCTTTAGAATTCAAATATGGCTAAGAGCGATGCAGTATGGTAATCATTTTATGGAAGGAAGGAAGGAATCATTATGGTGGCAATGTGTATGAGTCTGTGAATGATGAGGATACTTACAGATACTGATCAAGGACATCATGTGAGGGAACACTTTGAAAAGTGATCTCATTTGAAACAAATAACATCTGATATATGATAGCAGCAATGATTAAATCTCCTGATTGATAATACTTATGAACAATTGGAAGAGGACCTCTGAGATTGCAAGTAAAAGGAGAAATACACATGACCTCAGAAAAAAGGAATGAAACCAGTGTTCTGAATAGAAGCAATTCAGTATATATTATAGCCATTGTACAAATCAAAGTGTAACATCAATGTTACCATTCCACTGGTGAGCTGAAACATAATCAATCAGCCTCTCATGAATGTTGTATGAAATGAAGTATCACAGATTAAATGTGCATCTTTCTTGTTCTCTCTACATTTAATTCTGTATTTCTGAGCTGGTATTAATGCAATGCAATGTTTTTGACATGAGTTCATAGTTTTCCCATGTTTATTAGGATTCCCTTGATACCTGGAGAAATGAACAACATTTTAATTTGATAATTACCTGGGAGATAATAGCTTACTTGTGGAACTACCTTCCTTGCATTTTTGTAGAATGTCAAAAGGAAACATATTGATTTTATCTTAGTTCTACTACTGTGAACTTTTGAAACTTAAATGTAGAGCAGAAAATGAGGAAGAAACTTGAGAACATTTTGTTCTAAATGTGTTTTCATGTTGGGCAGATACATATCTGAGGTGCTCTCTGAACTTGATTGGTTCCTTGCAGATATTTCATTACCCAAACTAGGTAGTATCAGCAGTGCAGCATGGTTGATGTACCTAATTTTGGTAATGAAACATCTGCAAGAAAAGAGACAAGCTCAGAAAGAATTATGAACTCCCCTTTTAAACCCTGAGCTACAAATATTCCCATGTATAACCAAGTCCCAGATTTTATTCCTTTAAGCATAACTTAAAAAGAAGGTAAATTCATTTGCTGCAGTCACTTTGTCAATTTCTGCTCAATGCAGTATCTATTAAGAAAAGCGAGGAGATAACATGATTCTTGAGGTCAAGAATGGTTTGAAAGAGGGAAATAATGCTGAACTCATGGTATGAAACAATGAATTAATATGTAGTTATTTATATGCTGTACTTATTTATCAAATTTAGATGGCTGCCCTTCTCAGAAGAAATAATTCTGGGTGGTGTATCTGGCTGGGTTTATGTCAAACACAGTGACATAAAAAGCCAATTATAATAGATAATAGAGCATAGAGCCCCCTATGAAAAAATGTTTTGCAAGAAGTTAAGGCTCATTTTGTTGTCTTCTTACATATGGTTTTGACAACTGGCCTAGGAAATGACATGATGGAGTGCAGCTTACTAGATGTTTATAACATAATTAATTGGAATTCATTCTCTTATATCTTTTTTTTTACCATTTTGTTTTTACCCATTTATCGATTGCATCTTTTAATCCACTGTACATGGATTATACTATTATGTATGCTACCCAGTATCATGACATGAGATGAGGACTGGTGATATAAAAAACTGATAAATACTCATGAAATCAGGATATCATAAATAAGCAAACAGACAAAGATGGGAGACTTGTCATCATGAATAAGGTGAATTAGATCAGGGAAGGTGAGAAGAAATTCTCCAACATCAGTTTCTTCCAACTTTTCTTCTCAGTTCCCACAATAACATATCAGCTGAGGCAGTGGTGAAATCCAATTTTTTTTTACTACTGGTTCTGTGGGCATGGCTTGGTGGGCGTGGCTTGGTGGGAGTGGCATGGGAAGGATACTGCAAAATCTCCATTCCCTCCTCACTCCAGGAGAAGGATACTGCAAAATCCCCATTCCCTCCCCACTCCTGGGGGAAGGATATTGCAGAATCTCCATTCCCACCCAACTCTGGGGTCATACAGAGGTAGTATTTGCTGGTTCTCCAAACTACTCAAATTTCTGCTGCCGGTTCTCCAGAACCTGTAAGAACCTGCTGTATTTCACCCCTGAGATGAGGCCTAAGGCCTAAGGAATGATTAGTACTCATTATTTCCCAGCTTCTAGCCCAAACCTTGCCTGCTACACCAAGGTAAGACATCAAATTTTCACACTTGGGGTAGGAATTTTAATGTGGGTTTTCTTCCACATTTAAAAATTGAATATGGAAACTATTGGGAGGGCTTTTCTTTTTTGGGGAGGCAGGAATATCTTGAAACTCATAGGCTGCAAGACAAAAGAACTTTCATGTTGAGATTAGTGTATGTTATCAAATGAAAAATTGATTTCACACAACATTGTCTTACTTACTCTATTTTATTATGAACAAGATCAGAAAAATTAACATTTGAAAGAATGGTTAAGGAGCAGCTGTCTAGATTCTGCAAAAAATCTTGGAGAAGATTGTCACCTTGCATGTCACCTTGATTTGCTAGTAGCAAATCAAGGGAAGGATGCAGAACTGCCAAACTGCAAAAAAATTGTATGCTGAGAGTAACCAATTTGGCTTCTTTCAAGAGGTCTACTATAAAAATAAGCTTCATTTCTTTATGAGTTGCTCCTTCTTGTTCAGGTCAGGTCTCAGAATAATGATGTAGCATTTTGGGAAAAAAATGCAGCCCAGTAATCCAGCTGCTGAAGCCAAAATGGAAAAGATCTCCACAGCCACCATGTATTTTCCCTTAGTGCTCAGGTAAGTTGGAACAAATGACACCCAAACACTACAAAAGACCAACATGCTGAAGGTTATAAATTTGGCTTCATTGAAGCTGTCAGGTAGATTCCTAGCTAGGAAGGCCGCTGTGAAGCTGACAGCAGTCAAGAACCCCATAAAGCCAAGAACAGTATAAAACATTTTGGTTGAACCTTCATTACATTGCAGGACAATTTCTTCAGCCATAGAGTGCATGTCAGAATCTGGGAATGGGGGGAAAGTGGCCAACCATGCTAGACAAATAGCGAATTGTACCATGGAGCAAGGTAGGACAATAGAAAGAGCCAACCTTTTCCCCACCCATTTCCTCATCTTGGAACCAGGCTTGGTAGCCATGAAAGCAAGAACAACAATGGCTGTTTTTCCCAATATACAAGAAAGAGCTACAGAAAACATTAGGCCGAAAGCAGTTTGTCGCAAGAGACATTTCACTCGGTCAGGTTGCCCAATGAAGAGCAAAGTACGAAGGAAGGAGAGCAGGAGAGCAATGAGAAGGCTATAGGTGAGGTTTCTGTTATTGGCTTTAACAATTGGAGTGTCTTGGTGTTTAATGAAGATCCCCAGTACTAAAACTGAGATGAAAGACAGGAAGACTGCTGTGACTAGCAAAGAAATCCCCAAAGGCTCTTGATAAGTCAAGTAAGTTATAATTTTTTGAAGACAACTATCCTGATTTTTGTTTGGATAATGATCTTCTGGACATGGAAAACAATCATCTAAGTCTGTGGAAAAAAGAAACAAAAAAGAAAAACATTCATGGAAATTTTTTCAACATCAATCGTCAATAATGCACCAGATCCAATAGGGCATTCCAATTGCCTTTTCTTAAAATAATTCATAATAGCAATAGCAATAGCATTTAGACTTATATACCACATCACAGTGTTTTACAGCCCTCTCCAAGTAGTATGCAGACTCAGCAACAATTTTACCAACCTCAGAAGGATGAAAGGCTGAGTCAACCTTGAGTTGGTGAGAATTGAACTGCCAAACTGCAGTCAGAAGTCAGCAGAAGTAGCTGCATTCTAATCACTGCACCACCATGGCTCAACTTACAGTGTGCTACCATGGAATGTTAGGTACATTGGTCATTTATATATAGTGAGATGGTGATAAAAATGCTATTTTTATTTATTTATTTATTTATTTATTTATTTATTTTATTAATTTTATTTCTATACCACCCTTCTCCCGAAGGACTCAGGGCGGTGTACAGTCTAATTAAAATTAGGCTGTTAAAATAAATATAATCACTATTACCTTTACTTCCCAAAAAAAGGAGATATAAAGGAAGCATTCCAGATACTCTAATGAGAAACCTTGGTTTCCTGGAAAATATTTAGAATATATTCAAGGAAACTTAAGAAGGAACATTTCAAATCTGGAAAATTGAACCTACTAGTTAGAGTGAATGAATTAGTATTATCATCAAATATTCTGCTGAGCTATGAAAACCCAGTTTAAATATTTCATTGCTGACTAATACAATATGATGTGAAACTCAAGAATTTCAGTCACGAAGATATTTATTAAAAACTCAGGTCCCATATTATATTTTATTAAAACATTGATATATACTGTACAATGTATTCCATTCTTTACCCATTTGGTCAGCTATCTTCCCTTCTGGACAGCGTCTACAGTCATAACAGCAAGATAATTTCCCCTCCACTTTTATCTTGCTATGGCCAAGGGGACATTTTTTGTTACAGATGGAAAAAGGCAATGTCTGTTCATAAATAAAATCAGAATTCTTTCACATGAAACATTTATGCTTTGGGATTGTTCTTTTTATCAGTTATACATATCCAAACTCTTCATATCTAATTCAAATCTTGTCATCCCCTTCTCCAGATTTGTTTCTGGTTTAAATTCTCCACTCCACAACCAGAGGTGGTATTCAGCCGGTTCGTACCAGTTTGCCCAAACCAATAGGAATAGTCATTGGTGGGCCCACTCCACCCACCTGCCCCAGCTCTATGGTGTCCTATTAAGGCACATTTTTGAGGCCGGGCACATGCGTGGAAGGTGCGCACAAGAACCGAAGGTGCACCTACGGAAGGTGGGCATATGCACCAAAGACTCACACATGTGTGAAGCCGGGTGAGCGGGTGAACCGCTGGTAACAAAATGTGAAATTCACTGCTGTCCACAACCACTCCTTATATCACACCTATTACACTAATCAAACATACAATTCTAAAGATCTGTTCTGAGGAAATCCGAATTGGAATATGGTGTGGGAGAATGTTTAACTTGGGAGACCTTCAAATATGCCTTCCTTGAGGTTCCACATTTTGAGTTAGGCTCCTACTTCTTCTATAGCTCTTTCAAAACATGGTTAAAGATATCACAGGCTATTGACTTTTCCACCTTTTAAGGAGACTTTTATGATCTTTAAATAGCAAAAGTCTGAATTTCAAAATTCAGCTATTTTCAGTCTCCCTGCTTATAGTAGAATAGAAGGCTTTTTTTCTTGTTTATTTGGTTGAATCTTGGAGCAAACTGAAATTCTGTACTTTTGAATCATATATCTCAATACAATGATTTTGCCAGATATTTAATATATTTGAACTATATTTCAGAAATAGTTTCTTTAGCCTATTTCAGTTATTTTAGGTTGCTTAAAAAATAATCCAGGTTTTGTTGTTGTATTTAAATCATTTATTGATATTGGGCAATGACTAAGTGATTTCTTAAAAAATGGAAAATGTGACATACCTGATTAAATCTGAAGGGCCAAATAGCATCCTTGGCAGAAATGGTGAGAAATTTGTCTGGGGCAGCCATGGGGTCAATTTTTCCAACCTGGACTCTCTGAAAGGACTTGTTTGGGAATGTGATCCAATTGAGAATATCAATTCCAGTTACTAATTCCCCATTGGGGCCAAAAGAAATCTCTTCACCAACATTGTTGTTAAAGGAAACCCGCTGCAGAAAATGGTTGAGCTAAATGAAGAAAAGAAAGAAAAGAAATGAGAAAGTTAACAGGATTCTTTAAAAAGTGTATGCATGTGAAGCACGCGCTCAGCAAGCCGGTTGTTACACCAGTTGAATCCCACCACTGGATGTATGAAATTATCTTCAGGAATTCTTAACACTCTCATAGAGACCTAGAAAATTATAGTAGCTAAGAGACTGTGCTATCAGTCAGAAAAGCTCTACAATGGACCTTGCTTCTACTTCACTAGGAAATAACAATGCATGGGCCTATCTAGGATTCTGTAGAAAAGTTATTTCACATCAGTCTCTACTATTTAATATTGGGGGGGAAATTGTGTTCTCCATTATGTTCACTTTCTACCCTACTGCCTAACTAAAATATTTCAACTGAAAATATTCCAGATGATAATTCCATGAAAATATTGATAAAAGGAGAAAAGCAATAGATCACTTTGCTTTCATTAAGTGAGCAAGTCGGTGCTGCTTATACAACCTCATGCCCTTCCAGAATTTTGAATTAGCCAACATTACCTGCCATGGTGATTGAAGGAAGACCTTCCATCTCCTCTCATCAATTATTTGACTTTCTTTAAATTTGGAAGAGTGGGACCGTATGGCCCTCAGAGCATGTGCCACAGCATAGACTGCATTGTAGATGCTGTAACTATGTCCACTCACAGTAGTCTCAAAGACAGAATTGGGAAGAGTCTCCAGCTTCTCTTCTCCAGTGCAGATCCTTTCAGCATTCCTATCTGTCATCTCACCAGGGAATGAACAATCAAATGCATCTTTCCAAAAATCCCTTATAAACCCATCTTCTTTTTCAAAGTTTGGGCTCCTCTTCCACATGAATTTTTGGAAACCTGGTAACTCTTTTGAATGAATGGCAAAAGATAGTGCACCATGGATAAAATCAATGGGCAAGTGCCTTTGCATTAGAATAGAGGTAAAATCCATCTGAGCTGCCATGATCCAAACTTTGGCCTTTCTCTCCTTTGGAATATCATCAGCATCTAAAACATAAATCATCATTCTCAAAGTCACAATGGTTGTAATTTCAGCATTCAGTATCACTGCAATGACTGTACTTCCCATCATCACTTTATATATTTTATCTGCCTCCTCCACCATTTCAGCAGCTAAATTGCCATACATCATCAGGGGAAGACATTCTATAAAATCAAAGCAGATTCCTCTCTCTGAAAACATGGAAAGACTCTTTTGAACAAATCTCTCCCTGTCTTCCTCATATCGAGAAATCAACCCAACCCAGGTCCATCTGAAGTGCAGCAATAAGTGTAGTATTCCTTTAAGTTGGTGGATTTCATCTGGGAACATCCATTTGACAAAATGTGCTGCTGTTTCCTCATTCATCAGTGGAGCTGATCCATATGTGATCTAAATGTGGGAAAAAAAATATACAGGCAAAAAAAAAAAAGATTGTCCCAAAGAGAAGTATATCATGTGTATGTTTCTTAAGTGTCTTTGCATTAGAATGGAGATAAAATCCATCTGAGCTGCCATGATTCAAACTTTCCCTTTTCCCTCCTTTGGAATATCATCAGCATCTAAAACATAGATCATTATCTATGCAAAGACCCTTGCTGTCTATTTTGAAGACAGTCTCCAAATCTTGGCCTAAGCCAATCTTTTCCTTTAGTAGAAAGGGAATAAAAAGCTTTTCCTATCGGTTTAAGACATTGGCATCAGGAAGTTTCACAGTGTGTTTAAGAACAGATGTGATGATTTCCATTGGGATCATGAACTGATTGTCTTAAGGTTTTAAAAGATCTATCATGAGGACTCCACATCTGAGAGTAATAAATAACAGTTGAACTTTCTCTCTTCTTCCAGTTTTGATCTCACCTGAGGAAACTTGTAGTTGCACAGAGCAGTTGCCATGTTGACACAGGTCTTAGTACGGGGTCCTCCAATGACAGATACTGTATTGGTCTGGTCATTGCATTTGTAGTTGGGGATAAATTTATCTTTTGTAGATAGAAATTCCATTGCTAAATGATAAGATGCAATGTCATCGAAATAATCAGTAGTGATGTGGAAACCCAGGGTAATATTGGGTAAAATCCAAGAATTTTCATTGATCTCCTTTACAGCAAATGCCAGAGCCAAATTGTGTTGGTAATTATGAGTGAGGAACCTTCAGGGAAAGTCATAAACTATGTTTATATGATGTTTGCTTCAGAATTATACAGTTGATGTTTCTAATTGTTACATATATTTATAAATACAGAAAATGTGGTTCTTATTGTTTACTCTGGACATCTGGCATATGATCTCTAGCAACAATAGCCCTAGATTGTATGGATTTGGAAGCCCTGATGTGAGAAAGGAATAGGCTAATATTGAAGCAAGAAAGAGTTTTTTTCTCTTTTTAAGGCTCTTCATCTGAAAAGATTTCAGATTCATAGTAAGAAATATATTTCAATATTAACTAGATTACAATAATGTTCCTGTTTAAAATGAATGGAGGGAGGGACAGTTCTATTCTTATCACGTTCTTGTCATTTGGGCTTTGCATTTTGTAAAAAATAATAATTCAGTTCTGTTGCCCACCAGTTTTCTTCATTCCATGGTGACATGCAAGGGAAGAAAATGTAGAAAGCACAAGGACATGTAGATTATTTTCAGAACAGCCTTACAGCTTTAATCAGTCATATTTTTCTCCTAATGAAACAAAGGACTGTGAATGTTCTTTATGGGAAATAACCTTTGAAATGAACAGTAAAATTAAAAGCAATAATACTTCCCTCTTTTGAGACTTTGGGGGAGCCTAAGTCTCTGAGGTGTGGAAGGAAGGAAGGAAGGAAGGAAGGAAGGAAGGAAGGAAGGAAGGAAGGAAGGAAGGAAGGAAGGAGGGAGGGAGGGAGGGAGGGAGGGAGGGAGGGAGGAAACAAGTAACCAAGTATTATGGTGGTCATGTGTATGAGTCTGTGAATGACAATGAGGATACTTACAGATACTGATCAAGGACATCGTGTGAAGGAACACTTTGAAAAGTGATCTCATTTGAAAGAAATAACACCTGATATATGATAGCAGCAATGATTAAATCTCCTGATTGATAATATTTGTGTACAATTGGAAGAGGATCTCTGAGGTTACAGATGGAAACTGAGGAAATTGTTTTAGGAAAAAAGAAGTAAACCAGTGTTTTGAATAGAAGCAGCTCAGTATATAATGCCATCATTGTATACATCAAAGAGTAGCTCCAATATTACCATTTAACAGAAAAACTGAGTTGGAATTACAGTAGCCAGCCTCTCATGAATGTGAAGACAATGAGGTATCATACGTAAAATATGTACCCTTCTTGTTTTCCTTACATGCTGTTTCTGAGATTATATTAACATAGTGTAATATAATGTTTTAACCTGCAGGCACTGGCTTTTCAGTCTCTAGTGGGGATTCCATTGAGATGTGGCATAGAAGGAACCATGATAGTACTTAATTTGATAATTACTTTGAAGATAATTGCTTAGTTGTAATAATATTTTCTTTGCTTCCTTGAAAAACATTAAAAGGGAATATGATTTTTTTTCTCTAAGTAAAACAGTTGCGCTGTTGTTAATGTTTAAAACTTAGACATGAAGCAGAAAATGGGGAGCACTATATCTACCAAAAAAAGGAAACCTTGGGATCTTTTTTATTCCAAAGATCCTACCATATTGGGCAGATAGAAATCTGCAGTCAGGTTCCAAAATCTGCTAATTCAAAGCACTGAAGTTCATCTGCTGTTATCATTTTTTTATTCCCCTGATTAATGCAAGATCTGCTATGAAAAATGGCAGTATAACATGACTGCTTGAGTTCAAGGATGGTTTGAAAGAAAGAAATAATGCTTTCTGCCAAAAAGACTAATAAGGAACAATATGAGAATAATATTAGACATGTTAAAATATTATGAAAATCGTAGTGAAAGACAGGAGGTATTGAGGTTTTTAGATGCCTAAAAAGCCTTTGATAATGTTAAATGGAATTTTATGTTACAACAGCTAAGACACATGGATTTTGGTGATAAATTTATAAACATGTTTATGGCAATATATTCTAAACAGGAGGCCAGAGTAATAGTGAATGGAGAGGTGACACAAAACTTCAGAATTCAAAAAGGTGTCCACTATCGCTTTGACTTTGGAAGTATTAATGAGAATAATTTGAAAAAATAAACAGGTCAAAGGATTGGAAACTAAAAGAGAAGGTTATAAATTTATTTATTTATTTATTTATTTATTTATTTATTTATTTATTTATTTATTTATTTATTTATTTATTAAATTTCTATACCGCCCTACTCCCGAAGGACTCAGGGCGGTGAACAGCCACAAATTAAAACACATACATACAAAAAATTTAAAATCGAATAAAATGAATTAAATAAATTTGGCTGAATTTAAAATACCCTTAATTTAAAATACCCCTATTTTAAAACACACTAAAATTTAAAATTTGCACTTAAAAGGGAGAAGATTTAGGCCAGGCCCGCTTGATGAAATAAAAGAGTCTTAAGCTCACGGCGGAAAGTGCGCAGATCCGGGATCCTCCGTATCTCTGGGGGGAGCTCGTTCCAGATCGTAGGTGCCCCCACAGAGAAGGCTCTCCCCCTAGGGGCCGACAGCCGACATTGTTTGGCTGACGGCACCTGGAGGAGCCCCTCTCTGTGGGAGCGTACTGGTCGGTGGGAGGCTATTGGTGGTAGCAGGCGGTCCCGTAAATAACCAGGTCCTAAGCCATAGAGCGCTTTAAAGGTGGTGACCAGAACCTTGAAGTGCACCTGGAAGACCACCGGGAGCCAGTGCATCTCGCGCAGGAGAGGTGTTACATGGGAACTCCATGCCGCTCCCATAACCACCCGCATGGCCACACTCTGCGCCAGTTGGAGCCTCCGAGTGCACCTCAAGGGGAGCCCCATGTAGAGAGCGTTACAATAGTCCAGACGAGAGGTGACGAGGGCATGAGTGACTATGCGTAGGGAGTCCCGATCTAGAAAGGGATGCAACTGGCGAATCAGGCGAACCTGATGAAAAATCCTCCTGGTCACGGCCGTCAAGTGCTCTTCTAAAGACAGCCGTGAATCCAGGAGGACGCCCAAGTTATGAGCCCTTTCCGTGGGGGCCAATGATTCACCCCCAATAGCCAGCGATGGCACCAGCTGACTATATCGGGACATCAGAAACCACAGCCACTCAGTCTTGGATGGGTTGAGCCTGAGTCCGTTTCTCCCCATCCAGATCCGTAGGGCTTCCAGGCACTGGGACATCACTTCAAGGGCGGTCTGGGGTGGTCCGGGGTGGAGATGTACAGCTGGGTGTCATCAGCGTACTGATGGTACTTCACCCCGAAACCATGGATGATCTTGCCCAGCGGCTTTACATAAATGTTGAACAAAAGGGGTGAGAGGACCAATCCCTGTGGCACCCCACATATAAGGGGCCTCGGGGTTGATCTCTGCCCCCCTGTCAACATAGACTGCAACCAGTCAGAGAGAAAGGAGGAGAACCACCATAAAACAGTGCCTCCCACCCCCAACCCTTCCAACCGGTGCAGCATGATACCATGGTCAATGGTCTCAAAAGCCGCTGAGAGATCTAACAGGACCAGGACAGAGGAGCAACCCCTGTCCCGAGCCCTCCAGAGATCATCAACCAACAGGACCAATGCCATTTCCATGCTGTATCCAGGCCTGAAATCCGACTGGAACGGATCCAGATACGACGCTTCATCCAGGTACTGGGGAAGCTGTCGCGCAACCACACTCTCAACAACCCACAAAGCAAAGGTTGGAGACTGGATGATAATTAGCCAATACTGTCGGGTCCAGGGAAGGCTTCTTGAGGAGGGGCCTTACCACTGCCTCCTTCAAGGCAGCGGGGAAGGCACCCTCACCCAATGAAGCATTTATAATCCCCTGGAGCCAGCCTCGCATCACCTCCCGGGAAGCCAGCACTAACCAGGAGGGACACGGGTCCAACAAGCATGTGGTCGCGTTCAATCTACCCAGAATCCTGTCCATGTCATCTGGGGTCACAGGATCAAACTCATCCCAGATAACAGTCTCAAGACCTGCCTCCGTCACCCTCGCTGGATCTACCCAGTCAGAGTCCAGACCTGCCCAAATCTGAGTGATTTTGTCATGCAGATACTGAACAAAATCCTCGGCTCTTCCCTCCAAGGGGTCCTCCCGCGCTTCCTGGTAGAGCAGGGAGTGGGTCACCCTAAACAGGGCGGCTGGGTGATTATCTGATGATGCAATAAGAGCAGCAAAGTGAGTACATTTTGCTGCTTTTATCGCCACTAGGTAATTCCTAATATGAGATCTTACCAGTGTTTGGTCCAATTTAGAAAGACTAGCCCTCCAACAGCTCTCTAGGTGTCTTTTCCGGTGCTTCACCTCCCTCAGCTCCTCGGTGAACCAAGGAGCCAGGCGAGATCAGCGCCGGGTCAGAGGCCACAAAGGCACGACTCGGTCCAGAGTTCCAGCAGCCGCCCTATCCCAGGCGGCCACTAGGTCTCCAGTCGAGGCGTGAGCCAGAAACTCCGGTATTGGGCCAAGCTCCATCTGGAACTTGTCAGGTTCCATCAGGCACCTGGGGCAGTACCATCTTATTGGTTTCGCCTCCCTACAGCGGGGTGCCGCGGTTCGAAGGTCAAGGCGAAGGAGAGAGTGATCTGACCATGACAAGGGCTCGAAGACCCTCTCTGTGCTGGCAGGGAGCTCCCCTGACTGGTCCTGGGGTCATGGATCTTCAAAATGACCCCCGAAGGACCCAAAAGGTAGGTTGGTGCCCCATCCTCAGATCGTGATCCCAGAGGACACCGCCATCTTGGACATGCGCAAAAAAAATAAATAAATTGCAAGCCTTTGCAGATGACTTAGTCTTCATTTTAAAGGAGCCACTGGAATTGGGTCTGAAGCTTATGGAGTTATTGGAGGAATACGGAGAAGTAGCCAGACTAAAAGTAAATAAGGAGAAAAGTAAAATGATAGGCAAGAGTATAACAAATAAACAGAAAGATGATTTGACTAAGGGAATAAATATTCAATTAGCGAAGAAGGTGAAGTATTTAGAGATTTACTTGATGGCAAGGTGCATATCGATTAAGGAGGATAATTACATTAAATTAACAAATCAAATAAAGGCAGATCTGGAGAGATGGAAGACAATCCAACTCTCCCTTATGGGCAGAATAGCGGAATAAAAATGAATGTTCTGGCCAAACTCTTTCTATTCCAAAACATACCTATAAAATTAGAGAAAAATATTTTGATAATTTGAACAAAATAGTATCAAAATTTATATGGCAAGGGAAGAAGTCAAGAATTAAATTGAAATTACTTCAAGAGTCCTTCAAGAGCGTTTGGTCTGCCTGACTGGGAATTATATTATCAAGCGGCAGTGATCACCTACGTGAAAGAATGGATAACTCTAAGGAACAAGAGAGTATTAATACTAGAAGGTCATGATATTCAAGCAGGGTGGCACGCATTCCTCTGGTATGGAAGACAAAGGGCACATCACAGGTGAAATGCTCTCGGTTCAGACCGGATCGCCTGATCCAGTAGTGATGGAGGCGGGTGGTTCAGAGAACCAGTAGCAAAAATCCCTGCCCACCCCCCATGCCCAGCTGAGCTGCACAATCATCAGAGGCTTTTTCTTTTAATTTTTAAAAGCATTTTTTCTACAACCTCTTCGGCTGAAAAAATGCTTTTAAAAGTAAAAAAAAAAGCCTCTGATGATCGTGCGGCTCAGCTGGGATTATCAAAGGGATCGTCAGCTGATGATCCAAGCTGAGTTGCCTGATCAGCAGAGGCTTTTTTTTCTTTTAAAAGCCTCTGATGATCCAAGCTGAGTTGCCTAATCAGCAGAGGCTTTTTTCCTTTTAAATGCCTCTGATGATCCAAGCAGAATTGCCTGATCATCAGAGGCTTTTAAAAGAAAAAAAGCCTCTGCCGATCAGGCAACTCAGCTGGGATCGTCAGAGCCTTTTGAAAGCATTTTTTTACAACCTCTTCGCTGAAGAGGTTGTAGAAAAAATGGTTTTAAAAGAAAAAAAATTGGCCACGCCCACCCAGTCACATTACTCCCCCCCCCCACCAAGCCATGCCCACAGAACCGGTAGTAACAAATTTTAGATTTCACCACTGGGGCACATTAATACTTCCAAAGACACTATATATGACAGGCCCTATTGAGAGTATGGAATAAAATAAAAAACAGAACTATATGAAAAAAAACGATCTGGCTCTCCACTCTAGAAGCATTGGTACATCTGAATCTTATCAATTGGGGGAAAATTGATACATACAAGGATATTTTAGATGAAAAAGGGGGACTAAAAACGAGACTACAATTAAAAGAATAAAAGATAGAATTGGAATGATGGACATATTTAGAAATTCAATCATGCTATATGAAAGATGTAAAAGTGTGGGGTATTAATAGAGATTTAACAATATTAGATAAACTTCTATTGGGGACAGATGAGAAAATGATTAAAGCAATGTATAAATATTTATTAGATTATAAAATGGAGGAAGAGTGAGTCAAAGAGACAATGGTGGTATGGGCAAAGAATTCTGGGTACAATATTGAATTGGAAAAGTAGGAAAAATTGTGGGAAAGGAATAGGAAATTAACCCTGGCCACATCATACAAGGAAAACTTATAAAATGTTCTATAGGTGGCATTTACCACCAGCAAAATTGGCCAAAATGTATAGAAATTCATCACCGAAATGCTGGAAATGTGACCAATCATCGGGTACCTACTACCACATGTGGTGGACATGTAGAAAAGCAAAAGATTATTGGTGAAAGATTCAGATGTGGCTGGAAAAAATGATTGGACAAAGAATGAAATTCAAACCAGAAATATTTTTATTAGGAATCATAGCAGAAGATTACAGTAAAGGGTTAACATATTTAATATTGCATATCATAACAGCAGCAAGAATGGTATATGCTCAACAATAGAAGAATGAGAATATACCTCTAAAAAGGGAGATAATAAAGAAAATATTAGACTGTACAGAATGTGATAGATTGACTCTACAAGTAAAAAATAAAGTAGACAAAATACTACAAGATTTGGAATAGATTTTACCAATGCTTGGATTTGAGAAATGGAAGTCAGAACAGGAAATAACTAGAATGCGTAGACCAAAAGATGGTCTACGCATATATATGTAAATATAAGTGTATATAGGGGTAAAATATGTGTTTATAATTAGCAAGGTATTCTGAATATATAAGATATTTGTGTTATAGTTTAGTGTGTATGGCGGAGATAATGCCAGGATGGTCGCATCATGTCCAATTTCTTTTTTAATATGATACAAATAAAAAAAAAATTAAAAAGAAAGAAATATTGCTGAAGTCATGATATGAGTCATTGAGTTTAGATATACCTACACTCTCCTTAAAGAGAAAGTCTATACTATCCTATTCATAGTATCTTAGAAATTAGCCCACCTCACTGGCACCAGCAGAACAGACATGCTGAGGACCCCATTAGCTCAGGAATTTCAGCTGATGAGGTCAAGAAGAAGAGCCTTTTGCCAGATGGAGAAAAGACCAGAAAACTGGTGTTATACAAAGTGATGAAAATTTAATTAAACAAATTAGAGACCAAAGCCCAATGCACATAAAAAGATTGTATAATATATTGATAGAGATGGACTCTGAAACAGAGTTAGTTAAGGACTGTATGATAAAATGGGCACAGAATTTTGAACAGCCAATAATGATGGAAACTTGGGAAAAAATATGGGTGACAAATGTGAAATTTACTAAAGTGCAAAATTTAAGGGAGAACTTTTATAAAATGTTTTATAGATGGCATCTAGACCCAAAAAAGTTATCTCGTATGTATCCGAATGTACAACCAAAATGCTGGAGATGTAATTGTGAGGATGCCACTTATTTTCACATTTGGTGGACATATAAAAAGGTTAAAGCGTTTTGGATAAAAATTTGGTGGATTTTACAAAATATTCTTAAAAAGAGGTTGAAATTTACACCACAGCTGTTTCTGCTGGGTATAGTTATGGATTGTACAGTTATAGAAACTGAATTGATTTTGAATTTAATAATTGCAGCAAGACTGTTGGTGGCACAATATTGGAATAAGCAAGATTTACCTACAATCCAAGAGTGGACAATGAAAGTTACAAACCTAGCGGAAATGGCAAAAATTTTGGCGTACTTGAAGGATCATTCAAATGAAAGATATTTAAGAGACTGGAGAAGATGGATAGATTATATTCAAAACAAATACCGGAATAAGAAATTGCAGATAGGTTATGAATGACTATATAGATATTTGGTGTGTCTTTAAGTAATCAAGTTAGGCGGGTAATTAGGGAATTGAAGGAACAAGAGATGTGGAATGTTATAATTATTTAGACTAGGATTGATCATGATTGTTGAAGGTTATACCCTGTAATTTGTCCTGGGAAGAGGAGGGGGGAGGGGGAGGCTGGGGTAGGGAAGGGGGGGAAATATGTAAACTTTTTGTAAAACTTTTTAATTAAAAAAAAGAAGAAGAGCCTTTTCTGTAAAACTCTTGTATTATCTTCCCCATCCCTTTATTTCCAAATTTACTTTGCCTTTGTGCACCAACTAAGTGTGTTATTTTCCTCAATTCTCTTTCCTTTTTCAATTTATAAGATAGCCATCTGCCTGGTTTATTCGTATTTTTGAAGTAGTTTTGTTTGGCACTTCTTATTTTTTGAGCTAATTCTTCTTTCTCCAATAGATCCATTTTATGCTTTAGTATATCCATTTTGATTTTGATATCCTTCTTATGTGGATCTTTCTGGAGATCTTTCAACTATATAAAAGAGAGACAATAGAGGAGGAAAAAGTGCTAAAGTATCTACAAGAAGCAAAACTACCTTGGATTGGGAAAGATATGTAGGAGATGTTGGAAAGAAACATAACGATGACGGAGTTAACAGAAGCAATCAAGAAGCAAAAGAAGCCCCCGGGACCCAAAGGGACATCAGAGTGACCATCGACATCGAGGCACCGACCCCATCCCGTCCGAGGGAAACGACACGCACCGACAGTGGACAACAAACAGCGTCAGAGACCACACCGGTCCCACGGCGAACCCCAAATGCTCCGCACCCCTCACTACCGACCCAAGGGAAGAAGACCAGGCTACATACTTACCTGCTCCACGACCTTCACCAGGCTTCCCGGCCCAATCCACGACCAGCGCCCATGGACTGGATCCGACCGCTGACAGCGCTGAGCCATCGGGCCTCTGGAGGCCTCACCCAGCGACCGCGGTTTCCGGAGCTTCTCGCAGATGTCCCACGGGGTTCCAGCCATCCAGGAACGACTACGGACACCCAACGCCCAGTCCAGGTAGTCCAGGGGTGAGTTCAACCCTCCCCTGGTAGGCCTGGGCCTGGACCTAGGAGCCGCGGCCGCAAGCTCCTCACCCAACGACTTCCAGTGCGAAATGAGCTTTGCGCATGCTCAGTCTTCACATACAGGGAGAGAAGAAAAAAAGGTGACTGACTGTTTTTTTAACATTAGCATCCCACTACCATATTGTGAGTTCACTCACATCCAGGACCATGGACAGCTGCCCTCAGTAAGTAATTACTCAAATAATTCTGGAACATTACCTGTTAACTTTCCAAAATTACAGGTAGATGGGAGAAATCTTTTAGAATGGAGTCAGCAACTGCAAATAATATTTATGAAAGAAAACATACTTTTCCTAATTTCAAAACCACCCCAAAAACCTTGGACATTTGAAATTGACTGTATCCATCACAGGGCTTTTTGTATATTGTTAACCAGCATCTCACCCACTATGTACCCAAGCATAGGTAATCACATGATGGTACACGAGGTCATGCAAAAACTTTATAGCCTATTTTACAGTAGAAGTAGAGCCACCACTACAAGGATATCCAGGGATTTTCATTCTGCAAGGCTCAGGCCAGGGGTTCCCATGAGCGAGCATCTGTTGAAGCTTAATGCTACCTGGGCTGAATTACTGCAAAGGGGGGAAGCAATCACTGAGGAGAGTATGATGAGCATAGTCATAAATTCATTAGACAATAGCTGGGACAACTTTGTGACACAACTAGACAGCCTCAGTATAGAATACTTGTCTTTAGACACACTCACCAATCGCTTAATTGCAGAAGATAACCTAAGGAGGGACCGCCATATATCCAGGAGAGATCCAAGACCTGCCAAGAGGGTTGAGTTCCAGGATAGGGCAAGGGGTAACCCAGAATGTTTTTCTTGCAGTTCTAGGAACCATTTAAAAGGGGATTGCCCCAGAAACAATAGGGACAGAGGATACAATGATTGCAGAGGGAGACAATCACCCGACTGCAGACCTTTTAGGGAAAGAGGGTGTGGGTGGTCTCCCAACCCCTGGCGAAACAGTGAATGTAGGGACAGCTCCTGGGACAGCAACCCAGGATCAATGTATGGTTTTAAATATGGAGAGCCAAACACCAAACAAGAAGTAAGTGATAACATGTGGCTCTTAGACTCAGGGACCACTAACCACACCACACATAACTCAAGTTTATTCATTTCCCTCATAGAGACAGATTTTGAGATCAGAGTAGCCAACCAAAGCATTGCCAAGGTAATAGGAAAGGGAAGTGTGCATATCCCAGGAATAGGAGAAATAGAGGGGGTGTTATATGTGCCAGAGATACCATACAATGTGCTAGCTACCACAAAACTTACAAAGGACACAGACACCAAAGTAATGTTCAAAGAAGGCAGAGTATACTTATCCAATCAAGGGAAAAAGGTTGGGGAGGTAACCATACACGATGGTCTACCTTACTTTATACCTAATGAGAGTAATGAAGGGAGTGTAAACATAAGCACCATTAATGAGAAAAAGGGAAACACGGAAACAGGAGGGATACACCAGAGGGCAACCAATTGTAAGTCACCAGGTAAAAATATGGTATCTATGGGAAAGCCCATCCATGATAATTGTGCTCACCTTCTCCATAGAAGGCTAGGACATATCAGTTTCCCAGTTGTTAAGAGAATGTTGGAATGTACCGAGGGTTTAAAAGTAAAAGATTGTGAGAATTATTTGGAGTGTTCTGTTTGTAAGTGCTCAAAAATTAAGGTCAAGGCGAGGCCTAAGAAATCAGAGCGGACTACTGACTCTATCTTTCAATTAGTACACATGGACCTGGTAGGGCCACTAAAGCTATCCATTAGGTATAGAAAAAGATTTTTCCTAACCATTGTGGATGATTATAGTAGATATGGCTATGTATATTCACTCAGACATAAAAATGAAGCTTTCCAAAAATTTAAAGAATTCTATAAAAGAGTGGAATTACAACATGGCACCAAAATCAAACAGATAATGACTGACCGAGGTTCAGAGTTCATGGCCAGAGACTTTACAAAATGGTTAAGGGAACGAGGCATATTGCATTTCACTTCTTCACCTTTTTCCCCTTTTCAAAATGGAGTCGTAGAATGAAAAAATGGCGTACTCCAAACAATGATGAGATGTGTCCTAGAAGACGCAGGGATGGGCCAATCATTCTGGTCAGAAGCATTGCATTCCTCCAACTATACATTGAACAGGTTGTGGTCAAGTTCAATTAATAAAACCCCATATGAGATAATGTATAAGAGGAAACCTAACCTAGCTCACCAGCATATATTTGGTGTCCCGGCGGACGTTCATATCCCCAGACAATTAAGAAAGAAAGGAGAAAAAATATCCAAAAGACTAAGTTTCATGGGGTATGAACCAGAAACAAAAGGTTTCAGGTACGTGGATTGCAATAACAAGTTTATTGTGTCTAGATCTGCGGACTTTCATGAACATTCAAATTGGTCAAGGCTTCATTCCAATGACATTTTTCTTGGTGGGGTCACGAACTCATGTAAACAAAAGGATGAGGAACTGATCACTGAAAAAGCAAAGGAAACCAAAACACGCAAGCCCAAACACCACGAACTAAGGACCGAGGAATGGAAGGAAGAGCACCCCACTTTAAACTTGGATAGCCTCACTGACAAAGAAGCCGAGTACCTGCATGAAACTGACACACCTTCTGACAGACCAGTCAGGGCAAGTAGGAACAAAATACCAAAGAGACTTGAGTATTATGTCATGTCTATGCACACAACAATATCACACCCAGTTCCTATGAAGAGATACTCAACCTTCCCCAGGAAGAGAAAGAAAAATGGAAACAAGCCATGGAAAGAGAAATGGAGAGCCTCAGGGACCTGCAAGTATACTCACCAGCTCAAGTACCAGAAAACAAAAAACCAATAGGAACCAAATGGGTGTTCAGGATCAAGACCCTAGAAAACAACAAAGTACTGTACAAAGCGAGGCTAGTCGCACAAGGCGGTACCCAGAGGACTACACAGACACCTACTCGCCCACAGTCAGAACTGAGAGTGTCAAGAGTGCACTAGTAATAGCCACCATCCTGGTACTAGAAGTATTTCAATTCGATGTGCAAACTGCATATCTTCATGCAGAATTGGAC
Source organism: Pituophis catenifer annectens (assembly GCF_029215685.1). Classification (NCBI taxonomy): domain Eukaryota; kingdom Metazoa; phylum Chordata; class Lepidosauria; order Squamata; family Colubridae; genus Pituophis; species Pituophis catenifer. The sequence goes on along the minus strand of NW_027256895.1, from coordinate 18,142,713 downwards.
AAGGAAATTTATGTCAAAGCCCCACCAGGATACAACGAAGGAAAGAACAACACATGGCTCCTGAATAAAAGCTTATATGGACTTAAGCAGTCAGGTAAAAGGTGGTACGATTGTCTAGCCAAAGCCCTCAACTCTATGGGCTTCACCGCCACTTCAGCAGATAAATGCTTCTTCATAAAGAGAGAAAATGAATCATTTGAAGGTATCCTTGTCTACGTGGACGATATATTATACATAGGGAAGCAAAAGACCAAATGTGACAAGTTTGCCGCGGAATTAAGGAATCATTTCTCATTAAAATCACTAGGGAAAATAGACAAATACTTAGGGGTTCAAGTGACCAAAACTGACAAAGGTTTCCGACTCTCACAAAAAGAAAAAATCATAGAACTATTATCAAAATGTAATATGTCAGAGGCAAAACCCAGCGAGACTCCCATGCAATCAGATTTTCTAAAAAATATGTATAATGAAGCTGAACCCTTCATTGATAACAAACTATACAGGTCTACCATAGGGTCACTACTGTACATAGCCAATTGGACAAGACCAGACATTGCTTTAGCTGTCAACTTACTATCCAGACACGTGAGTAAGCCTACAACTCTACACTGGGACGCCATCAAAAGGTTACTCAGGTACCTAAAATACAGTATCAATGCCCATTTATGCCTTGAACCAGATCTATCAACGAAACCAAAGTTAACTTGTTATGCAGATGCTGACTGGGCGGGAGATATCAAAAGTAGGAAAAGCACTTCCGGGTATGTACTTTTCCTCAACAACAGCCCTATACATTGGTACACATTAGTAGCCACCTCTACCACCGAGGCAGAATTTGTCTGCTTGTCTAAGGCCGCAAATAACCTGATATGGTTTGATGATTTACTCAGTGACATTTGGACTGAACCATCATACCCAATAATTATTCATGAGGACAATAAAGCAGCCATTGAAATATCAAAGGCCGATGCCGTTGGTCAACGGTCAAGACATATCGACATTAAGTGTAAGCATGTTAGACAATTCTCAGAGATTGGATTTATTAAGGCTATACACTGTGACACAGAAGAGCAAACAGCAGATATACTTACCCAAACCTTTACTTTACAAACAACACGCATACCTCATGTCGAAAATATGTGTCTATATGTAAATCATGTAATTTTATGTATGTTAATATGTGTGTATGTAAAAACCATGTACCTGCCATCAGTTAGACATTTAGAAGGGTTTTTGTCAAGTTAAATGTCTAACCCATTCATACCACAACCCCTCACAGTCCTGCAAGAGTTAACATAACCACATATCCCATCACTCCCACAATCCCACCTTACCTCTAACTCCTCCCCCTGGGTATAAGAGGTCTCACCACAAGGTCATCCAGCAGTTCCAGATGTTTATCTGCAAGAGAAGGACAAAAGGTCAGTTGCTGTTAGATGAATGGGCCTAGGAACAATCCAGGCCTGCAATAAAATAATTCCTAGAAGACATCACTATATCAAAGAGACATATTGATTTTAAACCAGAGATATTTTTATTAGGAATCTTACCAGAGACATACAATAAAGAATTGCAATATTTAATTGTGAACCTTTTAACAGCAGCTAGAATTGTATTTGCAAAAAAACTGGAAAGGAGAAAGGACACCTACTGATGAAGAAATTATTAAGAAAATGATGGACTGTGCTGAAATGAGTAAATTGACATTTGAAATAAGAGAGCAGGAAGATAAACAATATTATTTGATATGGGACTTATTTTATCAATGGATGGACAATAAAAAATGGAGATAAATATGAAATACGTGGATGCTGAGACAAATTAAGTGAATTTTCTTTATATATATATATGGAAACCAATCGATATACTGTCTGTAACTGTTTGGAATGGTGATGTTTTTATGTTTTATTTTTGTTTTAAAATAAAAAAATGTTTAATAAAAAAAAAGAAGAGCCTTTTCTGCCATAGGGATGGGCTGCCATTCCGGCAGGGGCTGCAACAAGGATCATGGCATGAGTACCGACGGGGACAATACAAACCGCAACCACCTGCTAGTCAGGACAGCCACGATCAACCCCGGTGGCGGCGCAAATAGCTGGAATGAACTGTCTTCTCAGTCAGCATCAAAAAGTGGGTAGTGTTGCCGGTTTAAACAGCTGAGAGGTTGGCTGAGCACCAGGAATGCCGTGGCCACAGTTGAGCTGTGGAGAAGTGACTTTGCAGTGGTGTACCCAGCTGGGAGGCGGGCGCAAGGAACTTCTGGGTGAGGAGGGCTGGGACCACGTGTGGTGGTGGGGCGGCGTTCGGGGCTTTAAAAGGTGGCAGGGAGCACAGAGCAGTAGTTCTAATAAGATCTTCATTTGATTCATTGTGGTGGTCAGTATGTGCCGTTTTGTATAAACAGGGTTCTAATCATCATTTGTGTTTGGAGTCCTTACTTCCATCTGGAACCTGACAGTTTGTTACAGCTCATTTTACCAGACCATGGCTGAAGGTACAGTGCCAAGGTTGGAGGCTGCGGATTTAGAGGAGTCTGTAGCAACAATGGAAGTTACTGTATTGGAGGCTTTACCGGGTCCAGCAGAAGAGGTGTCCCTGGATGTCTGGCCAAAGGAACAGCCGGTTATTGGGTAGGGGTCTCTGAAAGGTCAGGAGAGTTGAGTGGCTGGCCAGGGTGGAGCAGGGGAGTGGTGGCTAGGGCCTTTGGAGATTATGGACTATTGGGCCCCACCACCCACAGGTCCTATGCTTACCCCTTCTGGGGCCCATTTCTCCCAGTGGAGGGAGAGGAGGATTTTAGACAATGATTGGAGCTACTCATCAACTGTGGGCAGCCAGACAATAGAAGTGCTGCAGGAAATGTTTGACGCTGCTGGTTTTAGGGACCCAGGCCATAGCAGTGGTTGGCAGGACACCAATGCAACGCACAACCCTCCACATGAGCCCCACCCTTCAGGAGGGGGTGCTAGCCATTTCCTGGTTCCCAGTACCATCCAACAGTATGAGACTCAGGGGCCCCTGAGAAGTGCCGGGCCAATGGTCAATACCAGAGGCGTCACTTATGGCCCATGTGAGGAAGGAGAGAGGCCTTGGGGTTATGAGGGCCATCCTCCCTCGCCCACACAGCAGCTGGGGCTGGACAGGTCCCTCCAGTGCTGGGGCATTGGGATTCACCAGCTGTGTGTGCATTATTCAATGGTAGCCCAGATAAGGTAGCCCTGTTCATTGGACAAGTATTAAACCACAGGGACAGATTGTGAAGTTTCCAAAATATGCTACCTCTACACCTCACACTGGGACATGGTAATGGCAGTGACAGCAATGATGGAAGAGGAAGCTGTGGATTGGGTGACAAACTTGCTTGCTGCAGAGTAAGGGGACCTAGGCCTATTTTTGGCCACCCTTCAAGAAAGATTTGAAGACAGCACCAGGTCCCAGCAAGCGGAGCTATTGGCTGTAAGACAGAGGGGGAGGCCTGTGTCACCGGGAAGCGGAGTGTTCGAAGGCCAGCCCAAGGGTGTCTGCGGGACCTCCAATATGAAGCAAACTGCCAGGAAAAGCATTAAGACCTCTCAGGAGAAACTATGTGGGACTCCATAGACATTGCCAGTGACCCCAAGCGGGGGCGGGGGGGGGTGGCTGGTTCGGATGAAGGACCGAATGCCAGCAGAAGTGAGGAGGATGAAGAGTCCGATTTGATGGTTCATTGCTGGGTGGCCAGCCAGCCATCCATGTTATGGAGAAGGTCCCATCGTGAGGTTTTGCAGTTTGTAGTGGTCCCGAAAATAACAGAGGAAGTAGTCCTAGGTTTAGCATGGCTGGATAAGTGGACCCCAATGATTTGGTGTGGGTGGTTTTGCTGAAATCTGCAGATAGGCCTTGGGCCCATCCCACCATCACATGAGGAGCATCCTCAAGCCCTGGGGCTGGGATGGGAGTACCATAGCACAGTTGAAGGCCACAGAGGAGCTAAGCTACCCTGAGGTGTATGGGATTTGAAGGAGGTCTTCAGTGAAAGGGAGTGTGACACCTTACCTCCCCACCGTCCCACTGATTGTGGGATAGAGATCCTTCCTGGGGCTACATTGCCAAAGCACAAGATGTATTCAGTGACCCCACAAGAGCTAACAGAAATAAGGGCTTATATTGGAAAGAACCTGAAAAGAGGGTTCATCCAGACAGCTAGGTCCAGGGTAGCCACACCCATCCTTTTCAGGTAAAAGAAAGATGGAGGCTTACGCTTATGTGTTGACTTTTGGGATATCAATGCTGTGTACATAGAAAACCTGTACCCCCTCCTTTTGATGAAGGACATGCTGGCCTGTTTGGCAGAGGGCTAGGTCTTCACCAAGCTAGACCTCTAGGAGGCATATTATAGAGTAAGGCTCAAGGCTGGGGATGAGTGGAAAATCATCTTTAATTGACCCTAGGAAGCTACCAGTTTAGGGTTATGCCCTTTGGCCTGAAAGGAGCTCCTGCTGTGTTCATGCAGCTCATCAACAAGGTATTTCATGAACACTTGTATAACGGGGTACTCATCTATTCATATACACTAAGACTATGCAGGAACCCTAGTGCATCAGGTACTCAAGAAGCTGTTAGCCACTCACTTGTACATTAAACTGTCCAAGTGTGAGTTCCACAAGTCCAATTGGACTACCCAGGGTTCAATATCTCACTGAATGGGGTAGAGATGGACCCCGCAAAGGTTAAAACAGTGTTGGACTGGCAGGCATCTAAAACACAAAAACAACTACAAAGTTTCTTGGGTTTTGCCAACTTCTACCGTCAGTTCATCCCTTCTTTTGCCCAAGTAGCTCTGCCACTTACTGGCCTCTTGAAAATGAGGCACCTCACCAGGAAGCCATGTCCTGGTTGCCCAGTGCAATGGACGATCGAGGACCAGCAAGCATATGAGCACCTAAAAGCTCTAATTGTGAAGGAGCCAGTTCTTCAACACCCAGAGCCATCTAGGCCTTTTGTGATTCAAGCTGACGCCAGTGATGTGGTGGTGGTGGCTGCAGTCCTTCTACAGATGAATGGGGAGGGGGCACTTTAACCGTGTGCCTATACATCACAGTTATTGACTGACACTGAATGAAACTGGCCAATATGGGAAAAGGAAGCCTTTGCAGTTTGGTGGGCCCTGTTAGGGTGACACCTATTGGAGGGTTGGGGTTGCCCTTTGAAGTCTGGACAGACCACAAAAATCTGGAGGCACTCCAAACCCCACGGCAGCTGTTGCCGAAGCAAGTGAGATGGGCACTGTATTTCAGGACAGTTAAGTTCAAATTGAAATACATACCAGCTAGAAAGAACTTCCTGGCAGATGTCCTATCCAGAAAGCCCCATTATGATAGTGCTCAGGAGAAGATAGTGCAGGTTATCATACCAATAGAGCAGCCCCAAGTACTAGTATCCCAACAGTAGCCATCAGCATCCCAACTGAACACTAGGGAGGGCATACCACTGGCCATCCAGACTGCACTCCCTACAGACCAGACCGGAGAACCGATCCCTGCTTACCCAGAGAGACAGCTTTACTTGGAAGGGTTCCAAGCTATATATGCCCCAGGCTATCTGATTAGAAGTGCTCCATCGCTGCCATGATGATTGCTTGGCTGAGCATTTTGGGTTCCTTAAGACCTTGCATTTAACTAACCAACAATTCTGGTGGCCTCATATGAAAAAAGATATAGAGGAGTATGTGAGGAGTAGTGTTGTATGTACCACCATGAAGGCTCAATTCGGAAAACCTTCCAGCCTGTTACAAACAGTGGCAGCCCCAGTGCGACTGTGAGAACAGATAGCCATGGATTTTATCATGTATCTACCAGAAAACCAGGGCCATAAGGTAATCTGGACCACGATAGATCTCTTCTCAAAGCAGGCCCATTTCATAGCCTGCTCCGGCCTCCTCTCTGCCAGAAAGCTGGCCAAATTATTTATTGTCCATATATATCACCTCCATGGTGTTCCTCAGAGGGTGATATCTGATCAGGCGATACAATTTACCACCAGGTTCTGGAGGGAGTTCCTGACCAGGGTTGGGTCCTCACAGGGTCTAGGTTCAGCATTCCACCCTGCGACCAATGGAGCTTCTGAAAGAGCAAATGCAATGGTGGAACATTATTTGTGCTGCTATGTTAAACATCAGCAAACTGATTGGGCTGACCTACTCCCATTTGCTGAAGTAGCGTATAATAACGCAGTCCACAGCAGTACAGGGTTTACCCCATTCCAAATGGCTACTGGCAGCTTGTCCCAATACCCAAGTGTCCTTGGGTGAGCCCAGAGGACATGGGAGTCCAAGGGTGAGGGGAACAGACACAGCATGTGTGGCTGGTGGTAAGAGAGGTGCCACAGAATATAAACAGCAAGTGGACAAAAGACGGAGGTTACAACTCCCTTTCTGTATAGGAAAGCAAGTATACCTATCCACCAAACACCTAAAATTGAAATTAAAACACCCTGTAGAAACTTGGTCCTAAATACATCGGCCCATTCCCCATCATATGGGTTATTAACCCTGTTACAGTACAACTCCGTCTACCCCAGATATTGGATAAAATCCACACAGTCTTCCACTGCAGCCTGCTCTGTCCAGCTCAGACAGCTCAGACCAGAGGACCCCCTGCTACACCAAAGTCAATTTCAAACATTCAGATTTGGGGCAGTGGATATTAGTGTGGATTTTCCTCTATATATTTTTAAATGGGTGTGAAGAATAATGAGAAGCTAACTTTCTTTCCTAACTTGGAAGTTTAGGAAAGAAAGACCCTTGACTCCATTTATAGTGAAAGGTAAAGTTTTACTAAAGCCAAGTGGTTACTGTGTAGGAGAAGCCAAATCTGAAGATTCCCATGCAAAGCTGAAAATCTTCCCTTCTCCCAGAATCTCCCACTTGGTCATCTTGCTACTGTCCATTAAAGTTCAAATTAGTTGTATTATCTGTCATGGTTTCATACAGTGAGTGTAAGTTATATATCCGTGTACCCTATATATCATCTTGCTACCTTGCAGGTCACTTGATGTGATGATACAAGAAAATAATGCAGAATAGCCAAATTGCTATTGTTGCTGATCCTGTATCCCATAAGCCTGGGCATTTTGTTAGGTGGGACCTAGCAGGAAAGCATTTTCTGCTCTGGTCTTATCTTGGGGATCATTACTGCACTCAAGGTGTGGCTGGCCCCAACCATGGTCCTTCTGGAAGACCCTTAAAAGATTGGAATGTCAAATGTCCTGGGGATCATATCTTAGAGCGGAGCCTGCTACATCATATGACATGAAATAACATGACCTGCCATGACATGTCACAATATGATATTTAATTGAAATGCACTGTCTGTTATCCTATTTTGTCAAAACACAGACACAGAAGCAATGTGAAGTCAATATCATTAAGCCAAATATACAACTACATCATTATCTCTGTCTCTTCCTCTGTCTCCCTCCTAGTCACATACATACATACATACATACATACATACATACATACATACTCTCTCTCTCTCACACACACACACACAGATAAAGAGAGTGATAAATTAATATACAAACAAATACAATGAATTGAATTTTTATAATCATTGCTTTTATCATATATATCAAATTATTGTCCCAAACTGAGGGGAAAAACCCCTATTGCCTGAAAGTAAACAATTTGGCTTTATTCAAGGGATATGGTCTCAATAAGCCCTTTCATTTCTTTATTAGTTGCTCCTTCTTATTCAAATCAGGTCTCAGAATAATGATATAGCATTTGGGGGAAAAGATGCAGCCCAGTAATCCAGCTGCTGAAGCCAAAATGGAGAAGATCTCCACAGCAACCACATATTTCCCCTTGGTGCTCAAGTAGGTGGGAACAAATGACACCCAGACACTGCAAAAGACCAACATGCTGAAGGTGATGAATTTGGCTTCGTTGAAGCTATCAGGTAAATTCCTAGCCAGGAAGGCCACCGTGAAGGTGACAGCAGTCAAGAATCCCATGAAGCCAAGTACTGTATAAAACATTGTGGTTGAACCTTCATTACATTCCAAGACAATTTCTTCAACCATGGAGTGCATATCTGAATCTGGAAATGGGGGAGAAATTGCCAACCACACTGCACAAATGGTGAATTGAACCATGAAGACAGATAGGACAATGGTGTTGGTCAACCTTCGCCCCACCCATTTCCTCATTTTGGAGCCTGGCTTGGTGGCCATGAAAGCAAGAACTACTATGGTTGTTTTACCCAAAATACAAGAAAGGGCAATAGAGAAAGTGATGCCAAAAGTACTTTGTCTCAAGAGACATTTCACTTGATTAGGTTGCCCAATGAAGAGCAGAGTGCAAAGGAAGGAGAGCAGGAGAGCAATGAGAAGAACGTAGGTGAGGTTCCTGTTGTTGGCTTTGACAATGGGAGTGTCCTGGTGTTTAATGAAGATTCCCAACACCATAGCTGAGATGACAGAAAAGGAAACTGAAATTGTTACCAAAGAAATACCCAGCGGCTCTTGGAAAGTCAAATAAGTTACAGTTTTTGGAAGGCAATTATCTCGACCTTTGTTTGGATGTTGATCCTCTGGACATGGGAAACAATCATCTAAGTCTGGGGAAAAAGAACAAATAAAACTGTTTCACAGAACCATTATAGGTTTTAAGCAGGAATAATTAATTACATACTTTATTTACTAAGATAGGATGCCTTCATATTATTTTTTTCTGAAAATAATATATAATGAAATGCACTAACTAATTCAGTGTTCAATTTCAATATCCCTTAAGATATACAGCTGCATCATAATCTGTATATTATACTTCTACTCTCCAGGTAGAATAAGAAGTAAAAATGGTTTAAATATATAAATATTACATATATGTGAGTGTATGTAATGGAGTACCCCAAGGCTCTGTTTTAGGCCCAGTGCTCTTCAACATCTTCATCAATGACTTGGACGAGGGGATAGATGGGGAACTCATCAAATTTGCAGATGACACCAAGATGGCAGGAATAGCCAACACTCCAGAAGATAGGCTCAAGATACAGAAGGACTTGAACATTGGGCGCTATCTAACAAAATGAAATTCAACAATGAAAAAGGTAAGGTTCTATATTTAGGCAAGAAAAACAAAATGCACAGGTACAGTATATGTGGTACCTTGCTCAATAGTAGTAACTGTAAGAGGGATCTTGGAGTCCTAGTGGACAACCATTTAAGTATGAGCCAGCAGTGTGCAGCAGCTGCCAAAAAAGCCAACAGAGTTCTAGGCTGCATAAACAGAGGGATAGAATCAAGATCATTTGAAATGTTAATACCACTTTATAATGCCTTGGTAAGGCCACATTTGGAATACTGCATTCAGTTTTGGTCGCCACGATGTAAAAAAGATGTTGAGATTCTAGAAAGAGTGCAAAGAAGAGCAACAAAGATGATTAGGGGACTGGAGGCTAAAACATATGAAGAACGGTTACAGGGATTGGGTATGTCTAGTTTAATGAAAAGAAAGACTAGGGGAGAGATGTTAGCAGTGTTCCAATATTTCAGGGGTTGCCACAAAAAAGAGGGAGTCAAACAATTCTCCAAAGCACTTAAGGGTAGGACAAGAAGCAATGGGTGGAAACTAATCAAGGAGAGAAGCAATTTAGAACTAAGGAGAAATTTCCTGAACAATTAATCAGTGGAAACACTTGCCTCCAGAAGTTGTGAATGCTCCAAAACTGGAAGTTTTTATGTGCTTTTGAACTGCTAGGTTGGCAGAAGCTGGGGCAAATAACAGGAGCTCACCCCATTACGCAGCATTAGGGATTCAAACCACTGAACTGGCGACCTTTCGATTGACAAGCTCAGGGATTTAGCCACTGAGCCTTCAATCACCATAATACTGTTGAAAAATTCAACCCCATTTATATTTATTAAATTGATGATATATTCAATATATTCCTTTGCTCACCCATTTGGTCAGCTATCTTCCCTTCTGGACACCGTCGACAGTCGTAGCAGCAAGATAATTTCCCTTCTACTTTTAGCTTGCTGTAGCCGAAAGGACATTTCTTGTTACAGATGGAAAGAGGCAATGTCTGTTCATAAATAAAATGAGATTTCTTTCATGTGAAGAATCTATGTGTTGATAGTGCCCATTTCATCAATTATACATACCCAAATTCTTCACATCCTCATCAATCCTTAGTGTCCCATTTTCATCATTTTCTTTTGTTTTAAATTAAACCAAAAGATAGCAATAGCACTTAGATTTATATACTGCTTCACAGTGCTTTACAGATCTCTCTAAGCAGTTTTACAGAGTCAGCATATTGAGCCCAACAATCTGGGCCATCATTTTACCTACCTTGGAAGGATGGAAGTCTGAGTCAACGTTGATCCTGGTGAGATACAAACTGCCGAAAGCCGGCAGGCTGCTGAAGTAGCCTGCAGTATTGCACTCTAACCACTGTGTCACTTAGGCTCTTTAATTCATTTTTTCCTCAATCCTTACCAACCAGAAGAGGTGTGAACTTCAACTGCCAGAATTCCCCAGCCAGTATGTTGAAGTTTGGAGTTGAAGTCCACACTTCATAAACTTGCTGAGTTTGAGACAATTGCTTAACATTTACCATTTTTTTCTTGCTTCCATTGACTCATGCCCAGTTCTGAGATACTGCCTGGAGAAGTTTTCTTGCAAAGATTTTAAGAAGTGATTTACTATGTCCTGCTTTCTAGAGGTCAGAATCATTCAGTTCGCTTTGTGCTTGAGGGAGGACTAGAACCAGTGGTGGGATTCAGCCAGTTTGGGTTGGTTCTGGTGAACCGGTAGTTATATTGCTGGCTGGCCCTGCATTGGCCTTTCCAGGAGTCCCCACATGCCCCATTTTGGCTCCCAGGTAAGTGCAGGGAGACCTCCTAGGCACAAAATAGGGTGTGGGGCTGCAGCGTGTCCCCTCCCCTTGGGGCCTGTTTTCACTCCCAGAGGCTGCTCAGAGGCCTAGTAGGCCCAAAATGGGGCACGGGGGGGGATGGCACGACCCCTCCCCCATGGCCTCTTTTTGCTCCCAGGGTGGTGTAGGAGGCCGAGTGCTGCCTGTCACACCCTCTGGCCATGCCCACCATGGCCACGCTTACTCAGCCAGTCATTAGGACAGAGAACTGGTTGTTAAATTATTTGAACTGCATCACTGACTTGAACCTCACATTCTCTTTAATAGCAATAGTACTTAGACTTATATACCGCTTCACAGTGCTTTACAGCCCTCTCTAATTGGTTTACAGAGTCAGCATATTGCCCCCAACAATCTGGGTCCTCATTTTACCCACCTTGGAAGGATGGAAGGCTGAGTCGACCTGGAGCCTGGTGAGATTCAAACTGCCAAATTGCATTCAGACGGCAGGGGGCAGAAGTAGCCTGCAGTACTTCTAACCACAAGTGCCATGGCTTTAATGATTTGTAAAGAGTATGATCATTCCCTCATTCAACCGTTGCCACAAGATACTTATTAACTTAATGTAAACCCTAACCCTAAACCTGTGAATTTACTAAGCTGAACTGAGTATAGTGTAATTTATAAATCAGTTTTTTAGAACTCTAATCCCATCACCATCATACAGCCTTTTTTATTGATTGGTATATGTTTATTATTATTATTATATACACAAAAATGACAGTATACACAGCAAACGAGATAACCATGCTGGATTTCGTATCACAAATCACTAGTCGAACACTTCCCAAGGGATTAGGACTGTGTGATGTATCGGCGGATTATGCAAGCAGATCCCAGTAAGGTGGCTTTCTGCAGCTGACCAATGGTGATCTTGTCTGCACCAATTGTTTTTAAGTGCTTGCCTAGGTCTTTAGGCACAGCACCCAGTGTGCCGAGTACCACTGGGACCACCTGCACTGGTTTATGCCAGAGTCTCTGCAGTTCTACAGTATTCTCAAGTCCTGATATCTGGTGACTTTTTCAAGTGTTTCTCGTCGATTCTGCTGTCACCAGATATGGCAATGTCGATGATCCACACTTTTTTCTTCTCCACAATTGTGATATCCAGGGTATTGTGTTTTAAAACTTTGTCAGTCTGTATTCGGAAGTCCCACAGCAGTTTTGCATGCTCATTTTCGACCACTTTTTCAGGCTTATGATCCTACCAGTTCTTTGCTACAGGCAGATGGTAGTTGTGAGACAAGTTCCAGTGGACCATCTGAGCGACTGTGTTGTGACTTTGTTTGTAGTCAGTCTGAGCTATTGTCTTTCAACAGCTCAGTATGCGGTCAATGGTTTCATCCGCTTCTTTGCAGAGTCTGCATTTGGGGTCATCAGCAGATTTTTCTATTCTGGCTTTGATTACATTTGTTCTGATGGCTTGTTCTTGGGCTGCAAGAATCAGGCCTTCTGGCTCTTTCTTCAATGTTCTGTTGGTCAGCCATAACCAGGTCTTTTCCTTATTTACTTTTCCTTGGATCTTTTCAAGGAACTGTCCATGCAGTGCTTTATTACACCAGCTGTCAGCCTGAGTTTGCATCACTTTTTCCTATATTGATTCTTGGTTTGCTGAACTTTGAACAGTTTCCTCTTGTTGATCATCAAAGCTGGTTCAACACTGTCTTTCACATAATCTGCCAGAGCATGCTTCTCTTCTTCGACTGTCTGCTTCACTTGCAAAAGTCCTCTGCCTCCTGCTTTTCTGGGCAAATATAACCTGTCAACATCACTACGTGGGTGCAACACATAGTGTATGGTCATCAGTTTTCTTGTTTTCCTATCCAGGCTGTCCAGCTCTGCCTGTGTCCATTCACGATCCCAGCAGTATATTTGATGACGGGTATGGCCCAAGTATTTATAGCGTTGATGGTGTTACCGCCATTCAGTTTCCTGACCCTTTGTGTATATTCTTTGCTGACCACATTTTTTACTTGCCCGTGCTTGATGTTGTCCAGCTGCAGTATGCCCAGGTATTTGTAGGCTTCAGGTTGCTGGCACTTGATGGTTTGTCCATTGCGCATTTCAATTCCATCACTGTCTATGATCTTTCCTTTCTTCAGTGCCACTGTGGCACATTTGTTCAGTCCAAACTCCATGCTGATGTCAGTGCTGAAAATTCGAACTGTATTGGTCAGTGACTGGATCTCAATTTCTGATTTTCCATATAGCTTCAGGTCATCCATGTACAGCAGGTGAGAGATTTTTTGTGAGTTTTTAGCAGTTTGATAACCCAGGTTAGTTTTCTGTAAAATTGTTGACAGGGGGGTCATGGCGATGATGAACAACAGAGGTGACAAAGAATCACCCTGGAAAATCCCTCTTCTGATGTTGACCAGTCCGTAGCTTTCACTTCCAATAAACAGTTCTGTTTTCCAGGACTTCATCACATTTGCAATGAAAGTACCAATGCACTTGCATATTCCGATGATGTCCAGGCACCTGATGATCCAGCTGTGCGGTACTGAATCAAATGCTTTCTTGTAATCAATCCAAGTTGTATGCAGATTTGTTTTATCGCTTTTGCAATTCTCTAGAATCAGTTTGTCAATCAGGAGCTGATCCTTTGTGCCTCTGTTTCCTCATTTGTTTCCTTTCTGCTCTACTGGCAAGATGTTATTCGCTTCTAGGTAGTCCTGGATCCTGTCAGCTATAATGCCGGTCAGCAGCTTGAACATGGTTGGCAGACATGTTATTGGCCTGTAGTTTACAAGTGTTGCCCCTTTTGCTGGGTCTTTCTGTATCAAATAGGTTTTTTCAGCTGTTAACCATTCACTGATGTTTCCTGTCTGCAGCATCTCATTGAATTGTTCGGTCATTTTTCCATGCAGGCTGGTCAGGTATTTGAGCCAAAAGCCATGCAGATGATGATGATGATGATGATGATGATGATGATGATGATGATGATGATGATGATTTTTATTGTTGTTGTTGTTTTAAAAAATCAACCTTCAGCCTTTTAATGACTTTTCTTTATCTTACTTTAGTTATTAAATTGATATGCTCCCCAACAGCATAAATGCTATCAACAGTGACTGAGTGATTTTTATGCATAGTATGCAATCACTTGGATTAACATAATTACCATAATCAGCTGGCTAGGCCAATAAATAGTATTTCCAGCAGAAACTAACTATCTATCTATCTATCTATCTATCTATCTATCTATCTATCTATCTATCTATTTGTCAAGCATATATAAGATAACAGGTAAAAGAATAAACATAATTTGAATACATGAAAAGAGTAAGTAAAAAGGAATATTAGGACAGGGATGGTAGGCACGCTGGTGCACTTATGCACTCCCCTTACAGACCTCTTGGGAATGGGGTGAGGTCAACAGTAGACAGTTTAAGGTTAAAGTTTTGGGGGTTTGGGGAAGAAACCACAGAGTCAGATAGTGCATTCCAGGCACTGACCACTCTGTTACTGAAGTCATATTTTCTGCCATTGAGTTTGGAGCAGTTTACCTTGAGTTTATATCTATTATTTGCTTTTGTATTGTTGTGGTTGGAGCTGAAGTAGTCATTGACAGGTATGACAGGTATGACATTGTGGCAGATAATTTTATGTAGTACACTTAGGTCGGACTAAAGTTGGCATAGTTCTAAGCTGTCTAAGTCCAAAATTTGAAATCTGGTGGCATAAGGTATTTTATTGCGGGTAGAGGAATGGAGGACTCTTCTCGCAAAATATCTCTGGACTCTCTCGATTGTATTTATGTCTGATATGCAGTGCGGGTTCCAGACAGATGAGCTGTATTCAAGAATTGGTCTAGCAAATGTTTCATATGCTCTAGTTAATAGTACAACATTACCAGAGAAGAAGTTACCCAAGATTAGGTTAACAACTCTTAATGCCTTTTGGCAATGTTGTTACAGTGGGCTCTGGCACTTTGATCTTTAGAAATGAGTACTCCAAGGTCCTTGACAGAGTGAGGATCATCTACAAGGTCATATCCATCTAATTTGTATTTTATTTTTTATTTTATTTTTTTGCCAATGTGCAAAACAGAGCATTTATTGGTTGAGATTTGAAGTTGCGATTTGTTAGACCAATCTGACACATAGTGAAGGTCTCTTTGAAGGGTAGTTGCATTCTCAGTGGTGTTGAACAGTTTAACATCATCAGCAAAGAGAACACAGTTTTAACAAAGAGTTTCTGCTCCCCATTTCATCCCTTTCAGGGGAGACAAATATAAATTTAAATCTAAGGAGATGAAATAAAAAAACGTGACTAAGCCATTTTTAAAATATTTTTACTCTGTTGGAATAAATTGTTTTTTTCCATTAAGCTCTAGACCAGTGATGGCTAACCTTTTTGCCGTCGCATGCCAAAAGTGGGGGAGCATGGGGGGGTCACATGCATGCATGCCCACACCCATAATTCAATGTGTCCTGCCCCCTGCACATGCGTGCATGAGCCCCCCCAGCTTTTGGCATGCGATGGCATGGTGGGCCCAGTTGGCCCATTTTTCGCCCTCCCCAGGCTCCAGAGGCTTTCTTACAGCCTGGGGAAGGCAAAAACGGCCTTCCCCACTCCCCCAGAGGCCCTCCAGAGGCTGGAAACAGCCAATTTCCTGACTTCTGGTGGGCCCAGAAGGCCCGAAAATCAGCTGGCTGGTGCGTGCATGCATGCTGGAGCTGAGTTAGGGCAACGCTCGTGTACCCACAGATATGGCTCCGCGTGCCACCTGTTGCACACGTGCCATAAGTTCGCCATCACGGTTCTAGGTCCATAATGGCAAACCTATGGCACATGTGCCGGAAGTGGCACACAGAGCCATCTCTCATGACATGCCAACCATCGTCCGCTGGGGAACTGCTCTTTTGGTTTCTGGCGCTCCCCACCCCACACACCCTCCCATTTCGGCACTTGGTGTGGAAAAGTTTTGCCAACACTGCTCTAGACTGTCATTGTTTAACTTATGTGGTTAAACACATCCTGATTACTTCAGATATCCTATTCAATTGTCCTTTATAAAGCTCAGCAATTGCTCAGAAGTAGAGTTACCACCTCACAAAACCATCTACTGGGATTCAAATAGAAAAAAAATCTATTTTCTTCAGGGTACAAATATGTATATAATCAACTGATGTTTATTTTCAGGCTTCTTCAAGAAAGGACATTTTTATACAATACACTGGAATTGCATGCATAATTATTTCACTTAAGCATGTACTGTTTTTGATCTGTATTCATTTTGTAATATATATTTGCTTTCTACTTTATCATATACCGATTTATCTTACTGTTTTATCTTAGCTTAATCCAATTTCATTGCATTGAACCTGATGCTTATGCATTGATATGGTCAACTGACTAATCAGTAAAATCTAGTACAATTACTGGGATGATTTTGCCTTGGAGCTAAATAAAGGTTGTCAGCATTTAAATTTTAAATCACCTATTTATATTTTAGCAGTTTATGTTCACATCGCATATAAAAAAAATTGAGGTTGCTAAATCCAAAGATTGTTGTTGTGACAATCATTTAATCATTTACTTCTGTGGATCAATGAATGCATGATTTCCTAAAAACTGAAAAATGAGACACACCTGGTTAAATGCATGGGGCCAAACAGCATCCTTGGCAGAAATGGTGAGTAGCTTGTCTGGGGGAGCCAGTGGGTCGATCTTTCCAATTTGGACTTTCAGAAAGGACTTGTTTGGAAATGTGACCCAATTGAAAATATCAAATCCAGTTTCCAATTCTCCATTGGGGCCAAAAGAAACCTGTTCTCCAGCACTGTTGTTAAAAGAGACCTGTTGCAAAAAATGGTGGAGCTGAGTGAAAAATCAAAAAAATATAAATATTAACTGGATTCCTTGAATCATATGGAGAAATTTTAGGTCCTTCAATTTTGCTTATGGTCAGTGGAATGTCATTTTTTTTTCACCAATCGGCACTGTTTATAATTGAAAAAGAAATGCTTTCTCTATCACATAGATTTTCTACTCTGTTGACTGTTTTCACCTGAAAAAAGTGTCCTATGAAAATTCCAGCACAACATCGACAAAAGAAGAACAAATGACACATTAACTTGTTTTGATCAACCCGGCATATTTGGAATTATAAATGTACTTTTCTGACATAAAATTTAGAAAATATAAAATATTCCAACATAGAAATTTCTAGGCCAAAACAACTTTTAGCTCCATTACTTTTAGAAAATAAATAAATAAAATATAATTGAGAATGATTTAAATTTGAAATTTTCTTCATGCTATTCATTGAGAAAGATTTTACATTTGAAACTGTTCAATATACAGGTTGCAGATTGAATGAGATCCTTTACATATTATTTCATACATAAAATAAAGTACATAAGTTATATATCTTGAACTTTTTCAATATCTTCATTTTACTTTCAAACTGCATCCAATTTTGCATACAAGACCTTCATTATTCAGATCATTCAGATAATATTTGAAAAAAATGATAGGTTTTTAATTTTTTCTTTTCCTGCATATAACAATACCAATAACTATCTGCTAAGAGAGGGAGGATGAGGGATTTCATTAAAAGTATGAAATATAAAAAAATAAAGATTCTTTAATTTTTAACTGCCCAAATAAAAAGGAAATGAGAAAAAACATCCAGATACAAACTGAGCAATGTGGTATATGCAGTACCATGCAATGTGGAGCTCTGTTCATTGGGGAAACAAAACAATCCCTTCATAAACACATGGCACAACATAAGAGAACAAATCCATCAGGATAAGATTCAGCAGTCCATCTGCATTTAAAAGACAAATGCCACTCTTTTGAAGATAACAAAGTTTTGGACAGAGAGGACTGCTGGTTTGATAGAGAGGTCAAAGAGGCCATCTATGTCAAAATTGAACAGAGAGGGGAGGATATCACTTCATTTATCTCCAGTCTATAACACAGTCCTTTCAATAATTCCAAGAAGGATTCACACTCATTTTGCACTACTCAGGTGACCCTGAGGACACAGATAAACCTCCAGTGCCCTCAACAACTCTCTAAAAGAATGCAAATGACCATTCCTTGCATTTATATGCAAGGAATATAAATCCTTTCATTCCCCACCATCCAGTCAGAGCTGAAGAAGCTTCTTGGATAAGAAGTGAGACATCTTCAAAGAAAAACAAGGAAGTCCAGTTGCATCTTGAAAAAGCATTTTTGGGACAACCAGGACCTGGTTGACTGAGAATCTCCATAGACTCCATAAACAGAAAGGAGGAAAAAAATATATATAAGCCAGCACTTTTCTACCTGATCATCCAGAATTTTGCATTGATAAACATTACCTGCCATGGTAATTGAAAGAAATGCTTCCTCCTCCTCTCATCAAACTTTTGACCATCTTTGCATTTGGAGGATTGCATGGCCCTCAAAGCATGTGCCACAGCATAGACTGCATTGTAGATGGTGTAACTATGCCCACCCATGCTGGTCTCAAAGACAGAATTAGGAAGAGTCTCCAGTTTCTCTTCTCCAGTGCAGATCCTTTCAGCATTCCCATCTGTAATATCACTGGAAAATGAACATTCAAATGCATCTTTCCAGAAATCCCTAATGAACCCATCTTCATTTTCTGTGTTTGGGTATCTCTTCTGTATAAATTGTTGGAATCCTGTTAGCTCCTTGGAGTGAATTGCAAAGGAGAGCGCACCATTTAGAAAATCAATGGAAAACTGTCTTTGCATAAGGATCGAAGTGAATTCCATCTGGGCTGTCATGATCCAAACCTTGGCCTTCTTCTCCTCCGGAATATCATCAGAATCTAAAACAGAGAGTATCACTCTCAAAGCCACTATGCTTGTAATTTCAGCATTCAAGATCACTGCAATGACTGTACTCCCCATGATCACTCTGTATAATTTATCTGCTTCCTCCATCATTTCAGCGGCTTCACTACCATACATCATTTTCGGAAGACATTCTATAAAGTCAAAGCAGATTCCTCTTTCTGAAAACATGGAAAGACTCTTTTGAACAAATCTCTCCATATCTTCTTCATACCAAGAAATCATCCCAACCCAGGTCCATCCAAAATACAACAGTAAATGTAGTATTCCTTTAAGCTGGTGGATCTCATCAGGGAACATCCATTTTACAAAAAATGCTGAGTTGTCATTATACATCAAGGGTGGTGATCCATAAGTGATCTAAATGGGGAAAAGACAGAAAGACCTAATTAAAAAGGAGTTTTCTAGAAAAAAAAATAAAAATAAAGGACTAATGCACATATCCATATGTAATACAATAACTGTGTTTGAGTGGGTATGCAACGCAAGTTCCTAAAAACTTTTTTTTACCAATTAATATATTCAAATTTAGTACTGCTCATTAAGCAACAAGGAGATCCCTTTGTTGTTATCTAATAACTTCCTCATCATTAAATGACAAATATTTTTTGTTTCTGGAGTGATTATGAGAACTCAATTTCTGAAAATAATATACTCATGAACTTTCCATCTTGCTCCATATTTTTCTCACCTGTGGAAATTTGTAGTTGCACAGAGTGGTTGCCATGTTGAGACAGGTTTTAGTACGGGGTCCTCCAATGATGGCTACCATATTCGTCTCGTCATTACATTTGTAGTTTGGGATAAATTTATCCTTTGTAGATAGAAATTCCATTGCTAAAAGAAAAGTTGTATATTCCTCAAGATAGTTGGTAGCAATATGGAAACCGAAGCTAACATTGGACAAAATCCCAGAATTTTCATTGATCTCCTTTACAGCAAATGCCAGAGCCAAAGTGTGCTGGTAATTATGAGTGAGAAACCTTCAGTGAGAATTATAAACCTTATGAATATACTTCTGCTTTAGATTCAGACAGTAGATATTTTTTTTAAATTTAAAATATCTACTGTCTGAAGATGAACAAATGTTTATTGTCTGAAGAAATATCTACTGTCTGAAGATATCTACTGTCTGTCACACACTCTCTCTCTCACACACACAATACATACACACTTACTGTGTGCATATATGAGATGTGTATACATACACACATGCATACATATATACATACACACAAAAACAGATGTCTGGGAAACCATAAGTTGATTATATGGATAGGGAATCATTGATAAAGTGGAGCAATAAGCTAAAATTGAACCAAGATATCATTTACAGCCTGCTTTCTTCTATATTTAAGACTCTTCTTCTGTACTTAAGATTCTAAATTCATGATAAAATGTATCTTCCAGGATTAATTTGGATGCTAAGGTAGTACTTGATTTCACTTTTGTCTATATTTTGCCTATATTTTTCTAAGAGCAGGAAGTCAGTTCCACTTTTCCACTGTAGAATTGTAAAAACTGGAAATGTTTCTCAAACACATTGGAGGGCTTATTGTTTTAATTTCTGGTTTAGATGAAATGTGAAGAAGCTGAGGATTATACTGAAGACATCTCCAAGTTTTAAATTTGTCAATCTTCTTAGTGTCATAGAAAGTGTGATTTGTCCCAATTTAATCTCCAGTGATTGGACAAGCTGATTTTCTCTCAGTTCTGGAATTAAAAATGGCTAATCATGGACATTGGAATTAGCATACTGACCAACTAGCAACTGAAACGTTTCAGCAGAAAAATGGAAGATAGATAATACAGCACAGGTAGAAATAAGGAAAATAATAGGAGGAGATGGAGGTGCAGTAGCAGGGGGATACTTACAGGTACTGATCAAGTACTTCACGAGAAGGAAGGCTTTTAAAAGTGATCTCATTTGAAACAAAGAAGACTTGATAAATAATGGCAGCAATGATTAAGTCCCCAGACTGATAATACTTGTGAACCACTGGAAGAGGACTACTGAACTTGCAATTATAAATAGGAGAAATTAACATGGTAGGAAAAAAAGATAAAACTAGGGTCCTGAATATAACCAACTCACTGTAATATATGGTCATTATGGAGATTAAAGAGCAACTTCTATGTTACCATTCAGCCAAGGACCTGGGTTGGACATTCATTTACACTATCTAAACTTAATACAATGAAGATTATCTGGAATTAAGACAAGGATTTATCACAGATCAAACACAAATCCTTCTTTTTCTCCCTGCATGCAGTTCTGTATTTCTGAGCAGTTGTTAATGCTATGCAATGTCTTAATCTAGGGTCATAGTTTTGTCAGTGTCTGTTAAAATTCCCTTGAGAGAAGGAGTAGAAGGGACAATGAGTATACTTAATTAATAATCAGTACTATTATTGTTCCAAAAGTACTGTCTTTGAAGAATATCAGAAGGAAACATGTTTACCATATCTCAGTACTCACGGCAACACTGCTATGAACCTTTGGAACTAATACACAAAGTAGAAAATGGTGGAGTGGGAGGTTATATGCACAGAAGAAGAAAACAAAATGGAATTAGGAAAAAGAAAAAAAGAAACATGTCTGTTGAGGTCATAGTGTTCTCCCCTTTGTTAAATACAGGATCTACCTTATAAAGTGGTACTGTAACAATTTCTTAAGCTCCGGAAGGACATCATCCTGGAAGTAAAATAGTTTTAATAGGAAATGGAGCTCAGAAATTGGGGTTGAACCTGTTATGGTGGATTTATGCTCCTCCAAAAAGCAGATAGAAAAGATTTTGAGTGCTCCTTCTAATCTCTCTTGTTCTCCGCACACTGCAGCAAATAGAGTACATTTGTGGTACCCCACCTGGCACATCAACTGTGACAATTCCTGTGGTAGACTGATGAGGGCATACTTATAAATTTTGCAGCTTTCTCTCATTTGTTAGCTTAGCAAACTTCTTGATACTCTAAAAACAGTGATGCTTAATTGTTTGTGAACTTAGAATTTAGGCGTGGCTAAAGTCCACTGCATTCAGCAATTAATTTAATTTAATTTAATTTAATTTCGAATTTATATACCGCCCTTCTCCCTGAGGACTCAGGGCGGTGTACAGCCAAGATAAAAAACATAGAATACAAATATTAAAACATTTAAAAATATATATAAAATTTGGCCCAAAAAATTAAAAATCACAGACTAATTAAAAGAATTTAAAAATTTTTAAAATTTCTTCTTAAGCCAACCCGGCTTGCTGAAAAAGATAGGTTTTCAGGGAACGACGGAAGGCATTGAGGTCCTGGATTCTTCTTATCTCCGGGGGCAACTGATTCCAGAGGGTGGGAGCCCCCACAGAGAAAGCCCTCCCCCTGGGGGCCACCAGCCTACATTGTTTGGCTGATGGCACCCTGAGGAGGCCCTCTCTGTGGGAGCGCACGGGTCGATTGGAGGTCATCGGTAGCAGCAGGCGGTCTCGGAGATAACTAGGCCCTATGCCATGGAGCGCTTTAAAGGTGATAACCAACACCTTGAAGCGCACCCGGAAGACCACCGGGAGCCAGTGCAGCTCGCGCAGGAGTGGTGTTACATGGGAGCGCCATGTTGCTCCCATCACTACCCGCGCTGCTGCATTCTGGACCAGCTGGAGCCTCCGGGTGCTCTTCAAGGGGAGCCCCATGGGCAATAATGCAATCATATTACATTGGTGGCTAAATGAGAAAGAAAGAAAAAAAAGGAAGGAAGGAAGGAAGGAAGGAAGGAAGGAAGGAAGGAAGGAAGGAAGGAAGGAAGGAGAGGGAGGGAGGGAGGGAAGGAGGGAGGAAGGAAGGAAGGAAGGAAAGAAGGAAGGAAGGAAGGAAGGAAGGAGAAAGAAAGAAAGAAAAAGAAAGGAGGGAAGGAAGGAGGGAGGGAAGGAGGGAGGGAGGGAGAATTCTGTCTTCAGAACAGAATTTTAACCAAATTCAAGAGAGGATGATTTCTTAGTATGCTTCATGGGTGGAGTAAAAACAAGGGTTATCTCTTGGTTTTTCTTCCTATTTACTTACTGTAAGTAAGAGGTCAGGCAGAAGAGGTATGTTACTGGTCCCGTATCCCATAAGCTTGGGCATTTTGTTAGGTGGGACCTAGCATGAAAGCATTTTCTGCCCTGGCTTATTTTGGGGATCATTCTTGTGCTCAAGGTGTGGCTGGCCCCAACCATGTCATCCTTCTGGAAGGCCCTTAAAACGTCAGAATGTCAAATGTCCTGGATCACATGATAAAGCAGAGCCTGCGACATCATATTACATGATATAACAAGATCTGCCATGACATGACACAATATGATATTTAATTGAAATGCACTGTCTATTATCCTATTTTGTCATTTTCTTTCTATCCTTATAATTTAATTTGGTTTCATTTTAATGTATTTTTTAAAAAATGTATTTGGCCTGTTTTATTATGTACATTGCCCAGGGTGCTATACGAGGTGTTTGGTTATAAAAATTTAATAAATAAATCAACAAATTGAAGTTAAAATCAAATACTGATCTATTTTTACAAGCAACTGCTTTTATTTACTTTTTCTTTTCCTTTCTTTTTTGTTTTTTTTTATTTATTTTTCTTCTGCCATTCATAAACAGCAATAAATAACAACCTAATGGAGATTTCGGTATTGTATTAAGCTCAAGAAAGAAACATTTATTACACCACAAAACAATTACTGCATTTTTCAGAGTATAAGACCCACCTTCCCCCCCCCTAAAAGGGGGTGAAAATTTAGATGTGTGTTATACACCAAATGTAGCCCCACCCAACCACTGGCCCCCAACCTTTGGCATGTGCCTCAGAGCAGTTACCTCCTTGCAAGCAAACAGCAAGAAAACACAGCTCCTTTCAGCTTCAGGTCAGCCTAATTAGCACAAGTTGATTAGATCGGTCTCCCGACTCTCAGCTGATTTGCTCTCAGCTCTTTTGGTAGGGCTCTGCTGCTTGCTGCAAAGAGGTAAATTGCTGGAGCAGATTTTTTTTTCCTTGTGCTAATCAAGCTATGCTGAAAATGAATCTGAAAGTAAAGTAGGCTGTTTGCTGTTTGCTGCAACATCGCAAAATTAGGCAGAGGGAGAGGGAGATTTCTTTTTCTTCTTTTTCCTTACCAAAAAAGGTAGGTGCAAACAATGGGAAATTTAGGGCAAAGGAGGAGAGTTCAAGATTTTAAAACACAAAAGAAAAAAAGGAGAAAGAAAAAGGCAAAAATAAAAATGGGAAGGGAGAAAAAGAAATGAAAGAGAAAGATGTTATACATATTTAATATACATATTAAACAATTGTAATATTACATAATTAACCAATGTGAGGATGGATATAAAAATAGATGACAATGGGAAGGGGTATAATATAGAATAGAAGGGAAAAATTGAATTTGATTAAGATTAGAGATGAGAATGAAGGGTAATATTGGTTTTTTAAAAAAAATAGATGAGGAATAAATTTGGCAAAAAGGAAATATAGAAATTGTAAATTTAATTGAAATGTCTAAAATAACTAAATTTGTGAACTGGCCAAATACTTTGTTCAAAAAAATACATTGTATTTTTGTATGTGTGTTTGTCTAAAAAATAAAAAAAAAAACTTTTTATGAGAAAAAAACAAAGCAAAAAAGGTAGATGCGTCTTATACTCCGGTGCGTCTTATACTCTGAAAAATACAGTACATCCATTTTGCAGTTGTCAATCAAGGATTTTAAATATACAATTTAAACAACCCTTTGGACATTAACTTTTCAGGAACCATTGTTAATATTGAATATTGAATATTTTTCCTCATCTTAAAAAGCTTGTTTTGCAAATTAATATAGAGCTCAAAATAATAATCTAATATTTCAAATAAAAAATGCGGAGAAACTATATTCTGAAGACAATTTTGAAGAGATCATCACAACTATTGATTTTTATGCCATCTTCATGTGTGGCTTTCAACATCTCTACCTGCGTATGTGACCTGATAATAAAGAAGAATGTTTCTTTACAAGAACATATCTGGTGCATTGAATAAGAGAATGCAGTCATATGAATTATGTTTGTTTACTTTCCCGGTACTCTCTAATTTCCTTGGTCCTCTCCCTTTCATAAGAATTTTCATGTAGAACAAGACCAACATTTATTTATTTATTTCTGTTTCATATTTCTTATCCTCCCATCTCCCTCAGAGATAACCTCTGAGTGGTGTATAATATAATCAATAAAATTAACATTAAAATCAGAATAACTTAACAATAAAACTTAAAAAAACCCAGGCTGCATTATCTCTTATGCTGTCATAGACTGACTGCAACTTAAATATCTGTGTCCCTATATATATCAAGCTACTACCTTGTATGTCACTTTGATGTGATGATATGAGGGAAGAATGCATACACCCCAAACTGCAAAAACAGAACAGAAAAAGCCCTAAATGATGAAAGTAACCAATTAGACTTCAGTCAAGAGATCTTATATAGATATATCAGTTTTATTTTTTTATTAATTGCTCCTTTTTATTCAAATCAGGTCTCAGAATAATGATATAGAACT
Organism: Pituophis catenifer annectens; assembly: GCF_029215685.1. Lineage (NCBI taxonomy): Eukaryota > Metazoa > Chordata > Lepidosauria > Squamata > Colubridae > Pituophis > Pituophis catenifer. Next base: position 18,117,413 of record NW_027256895.1, on the reverse strand, counting down.
TGGGGGAAAAGATGCAGCCCAGTAATCCAGCTGCTGAAGCCAAAATGGAGAAGATCTCCACAGCAACCACATATTTCCCTTTGGTGCTCAAATACGTGGGAACAAATGACACCCAGACACAACAAAAGACCAACATGCTGAAGGTGATAAATTTGGCTTCATTGAAGCTGTCAGGTAAATTCCTAGCCAAGAAGGCCACCGTGAAAGTGACAGCAGTCAAGAGCCCCATAAAGCCAAGTACTGTATAAAACATTGTGGTTGAACCTTCATTACATTCCAGGACTATTTCTTCAACCATGGAGTGCATGTCTGAATCTGGAAATGGGGGAGAAATTGCCAACCACACTACACAGATGGTGAACTGAGCCATGAAGACAGATAGGACAATCGTGTTGGCCATTCTTCTCCCCACCCATTTCCTCATTTTGGAGCCTGGCTTGGTAGCCATGAAAGCAAGAACCACTATGGTTGTTTTACCCAAAATACAAGAAAGGGCTATAGAGAAAGTGATGCCAAAAGTACTTTGTCGCAAGAGACATTTCACTTGATCAGGTTGCCCAATGAAGAGCAGAGTGCAAAGGAAGGAGAGCAGGAGAGCAATGAGAAGAATGTAGGTGAGGTTCCTGTTGTTGGCTTTGACAATGGGAGTGTCCTGGTGTTTAATGAAGATTCCCAACACCAGAGCTGAGATGACAGAAAAGGAAACTGAAATTGTTACCAAAGAAATACCCAATGGCTCTTGGAAGGTCAAATAAGTTACAGTTTTTGGAAGACAATTATCTCGACCTTTGTTTGGATGTTGATCCTCTGGACATGGGAAACAATCATCTAAGTCTGGGGGAAAAGAACAAATAAAACTGTTTCACAGAACCATTATAGGTTTTAAATATGAAAAAGTAATAACATACCAGATTTAATAAGATCCTACGAGTTCATATTATTTTTCTCAAAACAATTTAAAATGGAATTCATTATATAATGCAGTGTTAAGTTTCAATATTCTTTAAGTTACACAGTTATCTCAAAACATTTATATAACACTTACTCTCCAGCTGGAATACGAAGGAAAAATAGTTGAAATGGCAGGAAAAAATGTTGCACAGATTGAATTTGATGGAAAATGAACTTACAGTAAAACATATATAATAAAAAGACTTCTGCAGTGTTTACCAACAAGCATTACCTGTCAAATGTCTACAAGCCATAAGAAGAATAATCTTGGATGAAATGGATAAAATGTCTTTAAGGAAAAAAGGACCTTCACTTGTCTTTTGCAAAAGCAAGCTTGGGACAAAAAGGACTTTGGATGATTGAGATTCTGCATCAGGGATGAAATGCTCCTGGTTCGGATCAGATTGCCCTATCTGGTAGCCATGGCAGTGGGTGGTTTGGAGAACTGGTAGCAAAAATTCTTGCCCCCCCCCCCATGCCCAGCTGAGCTGTGCGATCATCAGAGGCTCTTTTTTTTTTACTTTTTAAAGCGTTTTTTCTACAACCTCTTTGGCTGAAAAAATGCTTTTAAAAGTAAAAAAAAAAAAAGCCTCTGATGATCGCGCGGCTCAGCTGGGATAGTCAGAGCCTTTTAAAAACATTTTTTTCTACAACCACTTCGGCTGAAGTGGTTGTAGAAAAAATATTTTTAAAAGAAAAAAAGCCTCTGATGATCAGGCAACTCAGCTGGGATTGTCAGAGGCTTTTAAAAGCATTTTTTTTTACTCGGCTGAAGAGGTTGTAAAAAAAATGCTTTTAAAAGTAAAAATAAAATGTTGGGCATGTCCACCCAGACACATTATCCCCCACTAAGCCACACCCACAGAACCGGTTGTAACAAATTTTACATTTCACCACTGCTCTGCATAGACATTAAATTTCTCTTTGAATTATAAACAAGTAGTTTATGTTTTTCATTACTCATCTATACAATGTACCAAATAGCCCAAGATTTTCAGTCACCATAATACTGATTAAAAATTGAACCCCAAAAATATTTATTTAATTGTTGATATATTCAATATATTCCTTTGCTTACCTGTTTGGTCAGCTATCTTCCCTTCTGGACATTGTCTACAGTCATAACAGCAGGATAATTTTCCTTCTATTTTTACTTTGCTGTAGCCAAAAGGACATTTCTCATTACAGATGGAAAGAGGCAAGGTCTGTTGATAAATAAAATCAGAATTCTTTCACATGAAGAACATATAGGTTGCGAGTGTTCATTTCAACAGTAATATATACCCAAACTTTTCACTTCCTCATCAACCCAAATTCACCAAAACAATCCTTTAATTCATTAATATCTTTCTCAAACCTCAACAACTAAAAGAGGTATGACTGTCCATTCCCTGAATGCTGCAGCAGCCAAAAAAGCCAACACAGTCCTAGGCTGCATTAACATAGCAATGTTAATGCCACATTATAATGTCTCAGTAGGACCACACTTGGAATATTGCATCCAGTTTTGGTTGCCACAATATAAAAAGCAGGGGTGAAATACTCGCGGTTCGGACCGGATCGGACAAGTAGGTAGCGATGGTGGCGGGCAGTTCAGAGAACTGGTAGCAAAAATCCCTTCCTTCCCAGCCTCCAGCTTGCTTATCTTAGCTGCTGGTTGCAACGCCTACTTTGCTTCGCTTGCTGTAATCCCTGCAATCCATTGCATCAGCAAGCAACTGAATCTCCCTGCCTGCAATCAAGCTCATCGGTGAGCAGCTCTATCTCCCTGCCTGCCTGCTTGCCTTGTCCCGGTAAGTTTTTTTCCCCTTTGGGAGCTTTAAAAAAATAGTTAATTGAGTAATTTTTTAGTTGTTCTTTTTTTAGACCTAGCCATTTAAAGTTTAGGAAGTTTTAAATTTAGCTGCTTTTATATAAAAATAAAAATAAAATAATATTTGTGCAGCTTTCTGAGATTTAGTCTGTTTCTGTAGTGTTTCACTCTAACTACACAAACACAGAAAATCTCACAAAGCTGTATGTGGAATTTTGTTTGTGTAAAGTGTAGTTTTTTTGGGCTTTTTGTGGCTATGTGAGGTTCCTGCTTGTTGCAGGGGCCATTTTGGGTCTAGCACAGCTGCTTTTACATTGTGGGTGAGCCAGTTGTGTTGTGTTGTGTTGTATGTATGTAAAGTGTGAAAGTTGGTTTTTGGGGCTTTTTGTGGCTATGTGAGGTTCCTGCTTGTTGGAGGGACCATTTTGGGTCTAGCACAGCTGCTTTTACATTGTGAGTGAGTCAGTTGTGTTGTGTTGTGTGTGTAAAGTGTGAAAATTGGTTTTTTGGGCTTTCTGTGGCTGTGAGAGGTTCCTGCTTGTTCCAGGGGCCATTTTGGGTCTAGCACAGCTGTTTTTACATTGTGGGTAAGCCAGTTGTGTTGTGTTGTGTTTTGTAGGTTAAAAAAGGGCAAAGAAGTGACATCGACCTGGCCACGCCCACCTTACGACCAAGCCACGGCCACCCAGTCACCTTACCACCAAGCCACGCCCACTAATTAAGCCACACCCACAGAACCACTAGCAAAAATTTTTAGATTTCACCCCTGATAAAAAGATGTGGAGAATATAGAAAGAGTGCAGCGAAGAGCAGCAAAGATGTTTAGGGGATTGGAGGCTAAAACATATGAAGAACAGCAAAAAATTTTAGATTTTACCCCTGGGTTATATGTAAAAGTAATTAATTAACTTGATTGCCTACTGTTGTCCATCTCTAGGATTCATTTCATTATATATAATTGCATTCTGTTTTGCCATTTATCTTACTGTTTTATCTTATCTAATTTAATTGTATTTTACTGTGTCTGATGCTCATTTTAATAATGTAACCCACTGAGTAATTATTAGAGATTAGTACTATGGTATGATGTTGCACTGGAACTAAGTAAATGCTGTAGGCATTTAGATTTTAAGCCACTTATATATACTTTAATAGTTTATGTTCATATACATCAAACAAAAAAACCGAGGTTGTTAAATCCAAATTTGAAAGTGATTGTGATTTAATAATTTATTCCTGTGGATCAATGAATACATGATTTCCAAAAAAGTGAAAGATAAGACACACCTGGTTAAATATGAGGGGCCAAACAGCATCCTTGGCAGAAATGGTGAGGAGCTTTTCTGGGGGAGCCATGGGGTCAAACTTTCCAATTTGGACTTTCAAAAAGGACTTGTTTGGAAATGTGACCCAATTGAAAATATCAAACCCAGTTTCTAATTCTCAATTGGGACCAAAAGAAACCTGTTCTCCAGCACTGTTGTTGAAAGAGACTTGCTGCAAATAATGATGGAGCTGAATGGGGGTGAAAAACCACCAGATGGAGTAGGATGGGAAAAGAATTGAAATAGCAGCAAAATATGTTGCATGGATTGAATTTAATGGAAAATGACCTTACAGTCTGATATATATATCAGCCAAACGTCTACAAGCAAGAAGAAGAAGAATCCAAATCTGAGAAATCTATTGATCTTTAAGAGAGATTATGCTATTTAAAGTGAACTGGTTGATTGTACCATTAAATATTTCCTAAAAGCGATCTTTCAAAAAGCAATCTGATTTTCCTTGTTTTTCCTTGAAGATATTTTGCTTCTCATCCAAGAAGCTTCTTCAGTTTTCTCTGAAGCCTAAAATGAGAAGTAAAATGTCTTTAAGGAAAAAAGTTGTCTTTTGAAAAAGCAACCTTGGGACAAAAAGCACTTTGGGTGACTGAAAATTTCTGTAGTCATTAAATATCTTGTTGAATTATAAACAAGAAGTTCACATTTGTATTTCTCATCTATGCAACCTCTCAGATAGCTCAATATTTTCAGTCAGCGTAATACTTTCCTTCTGGACATTGTCTACATTCATAGCAGCAGGATAATTTCCCTTCTATTTTTACCTTGCTGTAGCCTAAAGGACATTTCTCATTACAGATGGAAAGAGGCAAAGTCTGTTCATAAATAAAATCAAAATTCTTTCATTTGAAGGACTTATAGGTTGGGAGTGTTCATTTCATCAGGTATATATACCAAAATTTTTCACATCCTCATCAAATCTTAGTGTCCCATTTCTCCATTTTTTTAAAATTCACCAAAACAATTGTTTAATTAATTTCTTTCTCAAACCTCAGTAACTAAAAGAGGTATGATTGTCAACTCCCTGAGTGCTGCAGCTGCCAAAAAAAAAGCCAACACAGTCCTAGGCTGCATTAACAAAGGGATAGATTCAAGATCAGTTGAAGTCTTAGTGCCACTTTATAATATCTCAGTAAGGCCACACTAGGAATATTGTATCCAATTTTGGTTGCCGCAATATAAAAAGATGTGGAAAGAAGAACAACAAAGATGATTAGGAGATTGGAGGCTAAAACATATGAAGAACAGTTGCTGAAATTGGATGTGTCTACTTCTATGAAAAGAAGAATTAGGGGTGACATGCAAGCAGTCTTCCAATATCTTAGGGCCTGCCACAAAGAAGAGGGGGTCAACCTATTCCCCAAAGCACCTGAAGGCAAGATAAGATGCAATGGATGGAAACTAATCAAGGACAGGATCAACCTAGAACTAAGGAGAAATTTCCTGACAGTTAGAACAATTAATTGGTGGAACAGCTTGCCTCCAGAAATTCTGGGTCCTCCAACAAGGGATATTTTTAAAAAGAGATTGGACAACCATTTGTCTGAAATAGTGTAGGGTTTCCTGAGAAGGATTGGGCTGGACTAGAAACCTCTAAAGTTATTCTATTATTTCCCCACCCAGCTGATGTTTGGAGTTGAAATCCATACCTCATAAACTCACTCTCCTTTCTAGAGTGAGAGAATGACTAGCCCAAAATCATTCAGCTGGCTTTGTCCCTGAAGCAGGACTAGAACCTCAGGTTGTTTTTAAGGATTTGCAGAGAATGCTGATAATTCCCTCACTCAACTGTTGCCACAAAAATGCTGATTAACTTAATGTTAGCCCTAACACTAACCTTTTTGTCCATCAGTCAACATTTTGGGGAAAAAAATCTATGAAATTATTAAGTTGAACTATGTATGATGCCACTTATAAATCAAATTCCTTCTTAGAAACCTGCAGTCCAATTACAAAGCAGTTTTCTGTGCCATATTGTTTTCCTCATTGGTTCATATAGTGATGGCTAACCTTTTTGCCATCGTGTGCCAAAAGCAGGGGAAGTGCGGGGGGTGGTGGTCACGCGCACGTGCCCACACCCATAATTCTATGTGTCCCACCCTCTTGCACATGTGTGCATGAACCCCCCCCTGCATGTTTTTGGCATGCGATGGCACGGTGGGGCCATTTTTCTCCCTCCCCAGGCTCCAGAGCCTTTCTAGGAGCCTGGGGAGGATGAAAATGGCCTTCCCTACCCCCCCCCGAGGTCCTCCAGAGGCTGGAAACAGCTTGTTTTCCTAATTCTGGTGGGCCCAGAAGGCCCAAAAATGGAGCTGAGCTTGCGTGCCCACCTATATGGCTCTGCGTCCCACCTGTGGCACTCATGCCATAGGTTCACCATTACGGATATAGGTTATATAATTTTTATTTCAAAAATATTTGCTTCCCCCCCTTTTATTTTATTTATTAAATTCATTAATACAGCATGTGTTAGGCAGATAGGTAGTATATCCAGCAGAAAGTCTAAGGTAAAACAAAGACTTTCTGCACCCTGTTTAATTTCTTTCGGGGAGGCAAATATAAATTTAAATCTAAGGAGATTAAACCAAAAACCACGCTTATGCCCTTTTTACAATATCTTCACTCTGTTGAGCCGTTGCTGAGCTATATAATGGACAATTGAGTAGGACATGTATTTAAAGATACCTGACTACTTCAGATGTCCTATTCAATTGTCCATTATATGGCTCAGCAAGGGCTCAACACATAAAGATATTGAGAGGACTTCTGGTTTGGTGTTGCGGCGATGCAGACGGGGAAATGGCGGGGCTCTTATAAGCCTTGCCAAAACCCCGTCTGGCTAACCGCCGCTGACAGGTCTGTGGACCTACCCTTTCCTGAAGGGACAGGGGAAAAAAGAGGGACCCCTTGGGCAGCTGAAAGGAACAGGCAAGTTCCTCAGAGGCCGGAGGCAATCTTGTAAGTCAGCGGTGGGGGACAGCAGCTATGGCGGCTACCTCGAGACTGCAACAAATTGGGAGAAGCAAAGTGCAGGAGGAAGGAAGAAAGGATGAAGCGCTTCGGAGCCGGGTGAGTGACACCAGCCCAGGCAAGAAACAATGCGCTAATGAGGATATTTATAAATAAGACCCCCAGCTTTACTTAGCGGCTGAAGATCTGAGGGGCTTGAAGATTTTTTTTTGGGGGGGAAAGGGAAAGAAGTTTTAAACCCTTTAAGAACTGTATTTCACCACTGATTGATTGGGGGGAATTGCTTACTAACTAAATAAAGCTGGATATTTGAACTTTTTTCTTAAAACTGAGAACTCGAAAAGAAGAAAGTGAACTAAGGATTTGCCACCTTTAAAAGCCAGACAAAGAGATCAAACGGATTGCTACATAAATGTTTCAAAATGGTGATTGAAACTGTGACTGTTTCACAGTTGAACAGAAAATGAAAGTGCTCATTGTGGAAATTTGCTTTCCCTGAAAAGAACCTATTTGACTTGCTACATATTGTGGATTACTTTGAAAAGAACTATGGTTTTTTGAACTTTGGAGATTCCTATTCTGTTGTTTGATTGTTTTACAAAGAAAGAAGAGACACAATGTTTAATAAACTTTTAACTAACTAGCGCAGCAACAGAAGTTTTGGCGCAGCAACAGAAGTTGTGAAGCTGACGTTTTACTGGAAGCAGACTTTATAAGGGAATTAAAAAGATATGCAGAGTTTTAAACATGGAAGTATTGACTGAATTGAAATACACACGGACAGATAAGGAAAAGAAGAAGCAAAATAGATAAATTGGATAGCAATGTTTGGATGTTTAATTGTTTAAATGGTTCAAAACTTAAATGAGCTTTAAATAAAAATAAGAAGTGTTCACGGTAAATAAAGATAGAAATATTATAAAAATAGAAATGGGAAGTCAAGGTGATTAAAAGTGATATGTTCATGAAAGCACAATTTGTGGTAACATGCTCTAGTTTTAATTTGATATCAAAGTGGTGGATGATAATTATGATTAATTGTTAATGATTTTAGATGATGTTTAAATTTCTGGGATTTTAATTGGAGCCTAATTATTTAATGATTTTAAATTTTAATTGTTGTCGTGTTTTTTGTGTTTTTAAATAGGCTGTACACCGCCCTGAGTCCTTCGGGAGAAGGGCAGTATAGAAATAAAATTATTATTATTATTATTATTATGTATTAAGGTACACAGATGGAAATTAAATTGTGATTATATTTAATATATATTGGAAATGATTAATATTAAGAAATAAATGGGGATACACCCTGGAAGAGTATAGTTGAGATAGTGGATTAAAAGATAATATGTGGAAAAATAAATTTTTAATAGGCTAGTAGAATAGAAGTTGGAGTTAATGGAGGAGAATACGCTGAGAAATCAGCCAAACAATAAAATGCTGGAAATCAGCCAAATAATAGGTGGAGTCAAGGAGGAAAATGCTGTTAATCAGCCAAACAAAAAATGCTGTTAATCAGCCAAATAATAGATGGAGTCAAGGAGGATAATATGCTGAAAACTCAGCCAAAATATGATATGCTGGAAATCAGCCAAATAATAGGTGGAGTAATGGAGGAAAATGAGGAGAACATATTGAAGAATAATTATTAATAAGGGGTGAAAAAGAAAATGTTGGGGGATAATTAAAATGAAATGGTAAATTTTGAGATTTTGGTGTAAAAGTTTAAGAATATAACAGGATAGATTGGGTTTAGAAAACGAGAAAAATAGAAAGAAATCTTGATTAATAAATTGAAATAAAAATTGAGTTGTATATATTTTGAAATTAAGATTTGTGGTGATAAAATTGTAAGGTAAATATATAGATTAATAGAATAGATTGTTTTTGTGTTTAATGTTGATGCTAAAAGGAGCAAGGGATAAAAAATTTAGATAAAGCGGTTTTGAATTTTGATTTATAATTGAACTTATAATTGAATATAAAAAGGAGATTTGTTTTAGTAGAAGATTAGGATGTATGATGAGATAATAGAAAGATTAATTAAGATGTTGAAATTTATGTTAAAATTGTTTGTTTTACATTTGTTAAATTAATGTACCCATTTGTGACTGGACCAAGTTCTGGAAAAAAATTTCTGTTTTATGTTTATGTTGGAAAAAATAAAAAAAATTACAACCCCCCCCCCCCCACATAAAGATATTGCTTCACAAAAAGTTCTCAAACAAACAAAATAATTCTATTTTCTTCAGGGCTCAAATATATATGCAGTCACTTGAACTGTTAAGTTTATAGTTAGGCTTCTCCAACAAAGACCATCTTATATACCACACATTGAGGTTGCACGTAACAGTAATTAATTCACTTAAGTGCCTACTGTTTTCCATCTCCAGGATTTCATTATATATCTTTTTTTAAAAAAGTTTGATTTATATGTCGCCCTTCTCCGGAGACTCAGGGCGGCTTACAATGCGCTAAGCAATTGCCTTCATACTTTTGTATATTTATACAAAGTCAGCTTATTGCCCCCACAACTGGGTCCTCAATTTACCTACCTTAGAAAGGATGGAAGGCTGAGTCAACCTTGAGCCTTGGTGAGATTCGAACCTGCAGTAACTGCAGGCAGCTGGATGTTACTAACACGGTGCTTTAGACCACTGTACTATCAAGGCTCTTTGCATTTTGTTTTACCATATCCCATTTTATCTTCTCTAATTTTATTGTATTTTAGTGTGTTTGATCCTCATTTTAATAATATGATCCACTGAGAAATTAGTAGAGGTTACTACTATGGTATGTACTGGGATGATTTTGCACTGGAACTAAATAAATCCTGTAGGCATTTAGACTTTAAGCCACCTATATATACTGCATTAGTTAATGTGCATCAAACAAACAAAAAATGAGATTGTTAAATCAAGTTGGATTGTGATTATTGTTTAATTATTTACTTCTGTGGATCAATGAATGCATGATTTTCTAAAAAGTGAAAAATAAGACACACCTGGTTAAATATGAGGGGCCAAACAGCTTCCTTGGCAGAAATGGTAAGGAGCTTTTCTGGGGGAGCCATGGAGTCGATCCTTCCAATTTGGACTTTCAGAAAGGACTTGTTTGGAAATGTGATCCAATTGAAAACATCAAACCCAGTTTCCAATTCTCCATTGGGGCCAAAAGAAACCTGTTCTCCAGCACTGTTGTTAAAAGAGACGTGCTGCAAAAAATGATGGAGCTGAATGAAAACAAAAAAACAAAAAACAAAGAAATATAAATATTAACTGGATTCCATATAATTTCTTGAATCATATGGAGAACTCTCAGTTCCTTCAGTATGGTTTATGCCCAATGGAAACTCATTTTTTCACCAATCTACACTGTTTATAATTGAAAAAGAAACATTTTCTCTATCACATAGATTTTTTACTCTTTTGTCTGTTTTCACCTGAAAAAGTATTATATGAAAATTCCAGAACAACATTAAAAAAGGAAGAACAATGACATATTAACTTAATTACAATGACAAATTGTAATTGACAATGACAATGACATTACATTAATTACATTAAATTATATTTTATCCCCCCCCCAAAGATAACTGTTGACGTGGAAGAGAAAACTGTTTTGACTTTAAATTTCTATATTGCAGTATTCATATGCCAGAAAAGTAAATACATAAATCTTAATATGCTGGGTTGATCAAAGCAAAATATTATTGAAAACAAATTACACTTGAAATTTTCTTTATGCTATTCATTGACAAAATTTTTACATGTGAAATTGTTAAATATAGTAGATTGAATATGATACTTTACATAGCATTTCACACATAAAATAAAGTTCATATGTTAGGGGTTTTTTTCAAACTTTTTCAATAGCTTGTTTATTTTCAAATTGCATCCAGTTTTGCATAATTGACCTTCATTCTATAGATTATTCAGATAATATTTGAAAAAGATGATAGGTTCTTAGTTTTTGTAAAAAAAATTCCCAGGCAACCCTGGGTTATCAGCTAATATAAATATATAAAGACACTTTTAGAAGGAAACAAGGGAAAAAAACTATAAGCCAACATTTTTTACATGATTACATGATTTTGCATGATTCCTGATTTGGATTAATAAACATTACCTGCCATGATGATTGAAAGGACTTCCACCTCCTCTTATCAATTTTTCGACTCTCTTTGAGTTTGGAGGCATGCAAGGCCTTCAGAGCATGTGCCACAGCATAGACTGCATTGTAGACACTGTAACTATGTCCATTCACGGTGGTCTCAAAGACAGAATTAGGAAGAGTCTCCAGCTTCTCTTCTCCAGTGCAGATCCTTTCCACATTCTCATTTGTAATATCACTGGAGAATGAGCATTCAAATGCATCTTTCCAGAAATCCCTAATAAACCCATCGCCTTTTTCTAAGTTTGGGTTTTTCTTCTGCATAAATTGTTGGAATCCTGTTAGCTCCTTGGAGTGAAGTGCAAAGGAAATTGCACCATGAAGAAAATCAATGGAAAACTGTCTTTGAATAAGGATCGAGTTGAATTCTATCTGGGCTGTTATGATCCAAACTTTGGCTTTTCTCTCCTCTGGAATATCATCAGAATTCAAGACAGAGATTATCACCCTCAAAGTCACTATACTTGTACTTTCAGCATTGAAGATCACTGCAATGACTGTACTCCCCATGATCACTCTATATAATTTATCTGCTTCCTCCATCATTTCAGCAGCTTTACTACCATGCATCATTTTGGGGAGACATTCTATAAAATCAAAGCAGATTCCTCTATCTGAAAAAATGGAAAGATTCTTTTGAACAAACCTCGCCCTATCTTCCTCATATCGAGAAATCATCCCAACCCAGGTCCATCCAAAATGCAACAGTAAGTACAGAATTCCTTTAAACTGGTGGATATTGTCAGGGAACATCGATTTTACAAACAGTGCTGAGTTGTCATTATGCATCAACGGTGGTGATCCAAATGTGATCTAAGTGGGGGAAAGACCAAAGAACCTAGTTAAATGGGAGTTTTCTAGGAAAAAAAATAAACGACTATTGCATATATCCATATGTAATACAATAACTGTGTTTGAGTGGGTATGCAAGGCAAGTTCCTAAAAACTATTTTTTTACCAATTAACATATGCAAATTTAGTACTGCTCATCAAGTAACAAGGAGAGCCCTTTGTTGATAACCTTCATATCTAATAATTTAGTTTAGTTAAGTTTATTGTCATTGCACATGGTACAACAAAATTAAATGGCGTCTTCAGTGTACATTATAACTATAAAAATAAAAACAAGAAACATACATCCTTTACATTCTATATAATTGAAATTGAAAACCCAATATTGCACTATACCGTATAATTCAATATGGTTATTGCCCTGGTATAGAAGCTGTTTTTCAGCTTATTTGTCCTTGTTTTTATTATCCTGTGCCATCTGCCAGATGGTAATAGTTCAAAAACAGAGTGCCCAGGATGAGACGGATCTTTAAGAACGTTTTGAACTTTCTTAAGGCAGCAGGACCTATAAAGTTCTTCCAAAGAGGAGAAAGGGCAACAAATTATCCTCTGGGCAATGATGTTGACCCTCTGGAGTGCCACTGTACAATTGACAAACCATTCACAGGTGCAGTAAGTTAAAAAAACTCTTTATGGTGCAGCGGTAGAAGGCCACCAGCAGTTTTTCATTCAGTTGTTGTTTCCTGAGAAGTTTCAGGTAGTATAATCTTGGCTGGGCTCTTTTGACCAGTGCTGCAATGTGAGTGCCCCAGGTCAGGTGCCTCAGGTCAGGTCCTTTATGATAACACCCATAAACTTAAAACTGGCCACTTGCTCCACTCGGTCTCCATTGATAAGCAAGGGCTGGATGTCTGATCTATTCCTTCTATTGTCCACTAGAATCTCCTTGGCCTTATTTCTGTTAAGGACCAAGTTATTGTCTCCACATGACGAAAGTGACCGCGCCACCTCATCTCAATAGGCAGACTCATCCTCCCCACTCCCCCCCGGAGATCAGTCACACCACTGTTGTATCATCTGCATATTTAGTAATAGTATTACTAGCGTGAGTGGAAATGAAATATGCAGATAAAGAGTATAGAATAAGGGACTCAACACGCAACCCGGGGTGTACCAGTGTTAAGAATAAGGGCTGAAGAGATATGATTACCTAATCTAATAACTTTCTCATTAAATAACAAATATTTTTTGCTTCTGGAATCCTTTTCGTAAGAGTGCTTATGAGGACTCAACATTTGAAAATAATAAACTTTCCACCTTCCTCCACATTTAACTCACCTGGGGAAATTTGTAGTTGCACAGAGTGGTTGCCATGTTGAGACAGGTCCTAGTATGTGGTCCTCCAATGATGGCTATCATATTCGTCTGGTCATTACATTTGTAGTTTGGGATAAATTTATCCTTTGTAGATAGAAATTCCATTGCTAAAAGAGAAGTTGTATATTCCTCAAGATAGTTGGTAGCGATGTGGAAACCGAGGCTAACATTGGACAAAATCCCAGGATTTTCATTGATCTCCTTTACAGCAAATGCCAGAGCCAAAGTGTGTTGGTAATTATGAGTGTGGAACCTTCAGTGAGAATTATAAACTGCATGAATATATTTCTGCTTTAGATTCAGAAAGTAGATATTGTAATTTTGTGTATATACACACACAAATTGAAAATATCTACTGTCTGAAGATGAAAAAATGTCTATTGTCTGAAGAAATATTTACTGTCTGAAGATATCTACTGTCTGTCACACATACACACATATATACATACATACATACATACATACATACATACATACATACATACACACATACTTACTTACTGTGTGCCGATATGTGGTGTGTGTACCTACACACAAAAACAGATGTCTGGGATACCATAACTTGACTATATGGATACTGAATCATTGATAAGGTGGAGCAATAAGCTAAAATCGAACCCCAACCATGTCATCCTTCTGGAAGGCCCTTACAAGATCGGAAAGTCAAATGTTTATTTATTTATTTTTTATTTATTTGTCGAGTACATATTAGATAATATATATAAGCATGAATTGAATACATAAAATGAATACAATTAAAGGGAACATTTGGACAGGGACGGTAAGCACACTGGTGCTCTTATGCATACCCCTTACAGACCTCTTAGGAATGGGGTGAGGTCAACAGTAGCCAGTCTATGGTCAAAATTTTGAGGGTTTGGGGATGAAACCACAGAGTCAGGTAGTGAATTCCAGGCATTGACCACTCTTTTGCTAAAGTCATATCTTCTGCAATTGAGTTTGGAGCAGTTCACTTTAAGTTTGTATCTATTGTGTGCTCATGTATTATTGTGGTTGAAGCTGAAATAGTCATTGACAGGTAGGACATTGTAGCAGATGATTTTATGAGCTATGCTTAGGTCATACTGAAGGCGGCGTAGTTCTAAATTTTCTAAGCCAAAATTTCAAGTCTGGTGGCATAAGATATTTTGTTGCGAGTGGAGGAATGGAGGACTCTTCTTGTGAAATATTTCTGGACACGTTCAATTGTATTTATGTCCGATATGCAGTGAGGGTTCCAGACAGATGAGCTGTATTCAAGAATTTGTCTAGCAAATGTTTTGTATGCTTTGGTTAGTAGTGTAATATTATGGAGAAGAAGCTATGCAAGATTAGGTTTACAACCCTAATGTCTTTTTGGCGATGTTGTTACAGTGGGCTTTGGCACTTAGATCATTTGATATGAATACTCCAAGATCCTTGACAGAGTGAGGGCCATTTACAAGGTCATGTCCACTCAGCTTGTATTTTGTGTTCTGATTCCTTTTGCCAATGTGTAAGACAGAGCATTTGTTGGTTGAGATTTGGAGTTGCCAACTTTTTGACCATTCTGACACAAAAACAAGGTCTTTTTGAAGGGAGAAGCATTGTTGGTGGTGTTAAATAGTTTTACATCATCGGTGAAGAGAACACAGTTACTTACAATATGATCATATAGGTCATTTACAGTATGTATAGTATGAAGAGTGTTGGTCCTAGAACATTGCCTTGGGGGACACTGCTATTAGCAGGTGCAAGATTTGATAGGGCACTCCCTATTTTGACCACTTGTTGTCTGTTTGACAGGAACACATTTATCCAATTATGTAGGGGTCCGGAGATGGCATAGGATTTTAGAAGTAGTTTGTCATGTACCACTGAATCAAAGGCTTTATGAAAGCCTATGTAAATTGCATCTATTGCTTTGCCCTGAACAGTATTTGTAGTCCATAGGTTTTTGCAGTGTAGAAGTTGTAGATTACAGGATAATATTTTTCTGAAACCAAATTGTTTATTAGAGAGTAGGTTTCTAGATGGAGGGTAATGGATTGGTTGATGATTGATTCCATGACTTTGCAGGTGATGCAGCATAAAGAGATTGGTCTGTAATTTTCGACTAGGCTGGGGTCTCTCTTTTTGAAGACAGGGATGACCGTGGCTAGTGACCATAGGTTGGGTAGGGAGCTGGTCCTGAAAGACTTTTCAAAGATTATGCTTAGGGGTTCTGCTATAGCAGTGAAAAGCTTTTTTAAGAAGTATGCACATAGTCCATCAGGTCCAATAGATAGAGATGATTTTATAGATAGATAGAGATGTAGTGCCTTTTCAACGTTATCTTCTGTGAAATCTATTTGTGTTAGATTGTTGTAGTTATTAGTGGTACGACTAGGGAATGTTGGGCATGAGCCATTGCTGTTTACAAAGACTGGGTCAAAGAATGTGTTAAAGAGGTTTGCTTTAACTGTTTCATCATTGCATTTGTTACCATTAGGTCCTTTGAGGGGTGCTGTGGATCATATCTTAGAGGTAAGCCTGCTACATCATATGACATGACATTACATGACCTGTCATGACATGACTGATCTACTTTTAAAAGCAACTGCTTTTATTTATTTTTTTCTTTTACCTTCTTATAGTATAATTCCTATACTAGGAATTCGAACCGCCAAACGGCTGACCTTTCTGATCGACAAGCTCAGTGTCTTAGCCACTGAGCCACCTAGCCAGACTTTTAAATTGAATTGTCATTCAATGCTTATGAATAAAAGTGACAATGCCTCAATGAGGACTAGAATTGATGGTTCCCTAGTTCCTAGCATACTACGCTACCCAAAGTGGGTCTCAAACATTCAGATTTGGGGCAGTGGGGATTAGTGGGGATTCCTCTGTTTTTTTTTTTTAAAAAAACAATGATTGTGAAGAATATTGGGAGGCTTGGTTGTTTTCTCTTTTGGCAGAGATCTTGTGAAGACTAAGGGCTACAGGACACAAAGTCAATTATTTTCAAAAGAGTGCAATTGTCTATCAATGACTTCAAATATGCCATTAAAATGAACCTTTGGACATTGTAGTATTAAAAAAAAAAAGACAGAATTGTCTTCTTGATTGGCTATTCCAGTTTATACTGATTAGGGCTCAAAATAATTATCTAATGTTTCAAAGAAAAGATGCGGAGAAACTATATTCTGAAATCAATTTTGAAGAGATTGTCACAACTATTGATTTTTAGGCCACCTTCATGTGTGGCTTTTCAATGTCTCTACCTGCATAAGTGACCTGATAATAAAGAAAAATGTTTCTTTAGAAGAACATGTCAGGTGCATTGAATGACAGATTGCAGTCACATGAATTTTCTGTATGTTTATTTTTCCTGTACTCTCTAACTCTCTTGGTCCTCTCCTTTTCATGGGAATCTTCACGTAGAGGAAGATCAACATTTCTTTACTAATTTCTATTTCATATTTCTTAACTTCCCATCTCCCTCAGAGAAAAACTCTGAGCGGTGTAGACTTAGACTTAGAATAACTTTATTTTCACTTTGAATGTACACTAATTGGCATACATTAAAATATAATTTCATTGCATACAGCTCTCAAAAGGTCACCACCTCCAAAATGCACTAAACATGACAAAATAAATAAATATGCATAAATAAATAAATAAATAAATATGCATATACCCACATATATTATAGGACACAGAGAAACAGCACAGTCTAGTTTGGATGTATACATGTAGATGGAGAGAAAAATGAATCTTCTGAGTTAACCAGCTGGATGGCATAGGGAACAAATATGTTACAGAATCTGGTAGTCCAGCTAGAAATACTTCAAAACCTACTCCCAGAGAGTAGCAACAGACTGTGAAGTGGGTGTGTGGGGTTTCTAACAATGCTTTGAGCTCTAAGCACATAGCTCTCATAAGCAGTATGCTGAATAATAGGAAGCAAGCTTCCAATAATACGACGCAAGCTGGCACCACACCAGCCTCTTCGCTGTCTGAATCAGCTACTAGCTGCACAGGCTGTGTACGGTCCACAACATCATTAAGGATGATGTGTGGGGACCAGTATACAATATAATCAATAAGATTAACATTAAAATCAGAATAATTTAACAATAAAACTTTTAAAAACATGCTGCATTATCTCTCAAGCTGTCCTAGACTGACTACAACTTAAATATCTGTGTCCCTCTATATATGAAGCTACTGCCTCATATGTCACTTTGATGTGGTGATATGAGGGAAGAATTCAGACTCCCCAAACTGCAAAAACATAACAAAGAAAGCCCTGTTTCATGAAAGTAAACAATTAGACTACATTCAAGGGATCTGGTATAAATATCAGTTTTATTTTTTTATTAGTTGCTCCTTCTTATTCAAATCAGATCTCAGAATAATGATATAGCACTTTGGGGAAAAGATGCAGCCCAGTAATCCAGCCGCTGAAGCCAAAATGGAGAAGATTTCCACAGCAACCACATATTTTCCCTTTGTACTCAGGTAGGTGGGAACAAATGACACCCAGACACTGCAAAAGACCAACATGCTGAAGGTGATGAATTTCGCTTCATTGAAGCTGTCAGGTAAATTCCTAGCCAAGAAGGCCACTGTGAAAGTGACAGCACTCAAGAGCCCCATGAAGCCAAGGACAGTATAAAACATTGTGGTTGAACCTTCATTACATTCCAGGACAATTTCTTCAACCATGGAGTGCATATCTGAATCTGGAAATGGGGGAGAAATTGCCAACCACACTACACAGATGGTGAACTGAGCCATGAAGACAGATAGGACAATCATGTTGGCCATCCTTCTCCCCACCCATTTCCTCATTTTGGAGCCTGGTTTGGTAGCCATGAAAGCAAGAACTACTATGGTTGTTTTACCCAAAATACAAGAAAGGGCAATAGAGAAAGTGATGCCAAAAGTACTTTGTCGCAAGAGACATTTCACTTGATCAGGTTGCCCAATGAAGAGCAGAGTGCAAAGGAAGGAGAGCAGGAGAGCAATGAGAAGAATGTAGGTGAGGTTCCTGTTGTTGGCTTTGACAATGGGAGTGTCCTGGTGTTTGATGAAGATTCCCAACACCATAGCTGAGATGACAGAAAAGGAAATTGAAATTGTTACCAAAGAAATACCCAGTGGCTCTTGGAAGGTCAAATAAGTTACAGTTTTTGGAAGACAATTATCTCGACCTTTGTTTGGATGTTGATTCTCTGGACATGGGAAACAATCATCTAAGTCTGGGGGGAAAGAACAAATAAAACTGTTTCACAGAACCATTACAGGTTTTAAATATGAAAAAGTAATAACATACTAGATTTAATAAGATTTTGGGAGTGCATATTATTTTTCTCAAAATAATTCACAATGAAATTCATTATATAATACAGTGTTCAGTTTCAATATTCTTTAAGTTATACAGTTATCTCAAAACATTTATATGACACTTTTAGTCTCCAGATGGAATACGAAGAAAAAAGAGTTGAAATAGCAGCAAAATATTTTGCATGGATTGAATTTTATGGAAAATGACCTTACACATGAGTCTGTCTGTCTGTCTGTCTGTCTGTCTGTCTGTCTGTCTGTCTACTAAAATGCCTTGGGATTATTTACCAATGAGCACTGGTTACCTGCTAAACATCTACAAGCCATAAGAAGAAGAATCCAAATCTGAGAAATCTATTGATCCTTAAGAGAGATTATGCTATTGAAAGTGAACTCGTTGATTGCTGTTTCAAAAAGCAACTGGACTTTCTTTGTTTTTCCTTGAAGATATTTTGCTTCCCATCCAAGAATCTTCTTCAGTTCTGAGTGAAGCAAGTCAGTCAAAACTGAAGAAGCTTCTTAGATGAGAGGTAAAACGTCTTCAAGGAAAAAAGGAAGTTTATTAGATTTCTATACCACCCTTCTCCCGAAGGACTCAGGGTGGTGTACAGCCATATTAAAACACATAGATTTATAAAATTTAAAACCAATTAAAATCGAATATATAAAATTTGGCCCACGAATTAAAACACACATACACCCATTATAAAATTCGTACTAGGCCAGTCCGGCTTGCTGGAACAAAAGGGTCTTAAGGGTGCGGCGAAAAGTACGCAGGTCGGGGCTAAGATGAAGCTCTAGGGGCAGCTCATTCCAGAGGGCTGGTGCCCGCACAGAGAAGGCTCTCCCCCTGGGTGTCGCCAGTCGGCATTGTTTGGCCGACGGCATCCTGAGGAGCCCCTCTCTGTGGGAGCATATTGGCCGGTGGGAGGTTGTTGATGGCAGAAGGCAGTCTTGTATATACCGGTCCTAAGCCATGGAGCACTTTAAAGGTGGTAACCAACACCTTGAATCACACCAGGGAGCCAGTGCAGTTCGCACAGGAGGGATGTTACATGGGTGCGTCAGGTTGCACACATAACCACCCGCGCGGTCGCATTTTGGACCAGTTGGAGCCTCCGAGTGCTCTTCAAGGGGAGCCCCATGTAGAGAGTGTTGCAGTAGTCCAGACGGGATGTGACGAGGGCATGAGTGACCATGCGGAGGGCATCCTGGTCCAGAAAGGGACGCAACTGGTGCATCAGGCGAACCCGATAAAAAGCTCCCCTGGCCACGCCTGTCATGTGATCTTCCAAAGACAGCCGTGCATCCAGGAGAACACCCAAGTTGCGAGCCCTCTCTGAGGGGGCCAGAATGTCGCCCCCAATGGTCAGCGATGAAACCAGCTGACCATACCAGGACGCCAGAAGCCACAGCCACTCAATCTTGGAGGGGTTGAGTTTGAGCTTGTTTCTCCCCATCCAGATCCGCACGGCCTCCAAGCACTGGGACATCACGTCAAGGGCATCATTGGGGTGGTCCGGGATCTCCATGTATAGCTGAGTATCATCAGCGTATTGATGGAACCTCACCCCGAAACCACTGATATCTCACCCAGCGGCTTCGCATAAATGTTGAACAGAAGGGGCGAGAGGACGGACTCTTGCGGCACCACACATACAAGGCGCCTCGAGGTTGACCTCTGCCCCCCTGCCAACACAAACTGCATATGGTTGGAGAGGAAGGAGAACCACTGCAACACGGTGTCCCCCACTCCCAACCCCTCCAATCGTCGCAGCATGATACCATGGTCAATGGTATCAAAAGCCGTTGAGAGATCTAATAGGACAGGACCTAGGAGCAACCCCTGTCCCGAGCCCTCCAGAGATCATCAACCAATGCGACCAATGCTGTTTCCGTGCTGTGCCCTGGCCTGAAGCCCAACTGGAATGGATCTAGATAATCGGCTTCATCCAGGTACTGGGGAAGTTGTTGTGCCACCACACTCTCAACAACCTTCGCCATGAAGCGAAGGTTGGAGACTGGGCAATAATTCGCTAATACAGCCAGGTCCAGGGAGGGCTTCTTGAGGAGGGGCCTCACCACCACCTCTTTCAAAGAGGGGGGGGAAGTAGCCCTTGCTCAAAGAAGCATTAATGGAGCCAGCCTCGTGTAACCTCCCGGGAGGCCAGCACCAACCAGGAGGGACACGGATCCAATAAACATGTGGCAGCACTAAGCCTCCCCAGAATCATGTCCATGTCCTCAGGAGTCACAAGTTCAAACCCCTCCCATATAACATTCTCAAGACCCCCCTCCGTCACCCCATCCGGATCTACCCAATCAGGCCTTCCCAAATCTGAGTGACTTTGTCATGCAGGAATTGCACAAAATCCTCAGCCCTGCCCTGCAAGGGGTCTTCCCTCATTCCCAGATAAAGGAGGGAGTGGGTCACCCTAAACAGGGCTGCTGGGCGGTTCTCTGCAGACCCGATGAGAGCAGAAAAATAATTAAATTTTGCCGCTTTTATCGCCACTAGGTAGATCTTAATATGAGACCTCACCAGTGTTCGGTCAGATTCGGAGCGATTGGCCCTCCAATCACTCTCCAGGTGTCTGGCGCTTCATCTCTCTCAGCTCTCAGCTCCTCGGAGAACCAGGGAGCCAGACGAGATCGGCACTGGGTCAGAGACCGCAAAGGCACGACATGATCCAGAGCTCCGGTGGCCGCCCTATCCTAGGTGGCCACCAGTTCTTCAGTCGTGCCATGAGCCAGAGCCTCAGGGAATGGCCCAAGCTCTGTCAGGAACCTATCAGGCACCTGGGACAGAACCACCTAGTCGGTTCCGTCTCCTTGCGGTGAGGTGTAGTGGTTCGAAAGTCCATGCGAAGGAGGGACTGATCAGACCATGACAAGGGCTCGATGACTAAATCCCCTATTTCCAGATCACTCTGCCACTGACTAGAGACAAAAATCAGGTCCAGAGTCTGTCCCCCCATGTGAGTAGGGCCTTGAACTAATTGGGTCAGGTCCAAGACCATCATGGAAGCCAAGAATTCCCGAGCTGCCATAGACGTTTTGCTGACAGATGGCAGGTTGAAATCCCCCATGACCATAAGCCTGGGGGTATCAACAGCCACCCCGGCTACCACGTCAGGCAGCTCAGGCAGGGCCGCTGCCACGCAGCAGGGAGCCAAGTACATAATCAGCAGGCCCATCTGCACCCCATGACCCCACTTCACAAGGAGAGACTCACATCCAGCTATCTGAGGTACAGTGGTCTCCCTCGGACATAGACTTTCTTTAATAATAACCACCACCACCACCCCGCCCCTACCCTGGGCCCTCGCTGATGAAATGCCAGAAACCTAGTGGGCACATTTCAACCAGGGGCACACCCCCCTTCTGGGCCCAACCAGGTCTCCGTAATACCCACCACATCCGCTCCCTCCTCCCAAATAAGGTCATAAATGAGGGGGGCCTTATTTATCACGGATCTGGCATTCTACAACAACAGCCGATGGCCCAGGCCCTGAGAGTCTGTGCTACCTGGGGAATGAGTAAAGCCTTGGGGACCAGAGTGCGCAATCGCTCGAAGATAGCGAGAGCGCACTCCCATAACAGGATATGGTCCCCTGCTTCCACCATATCTGCCCCTCCCACCCACACCACAAATCATGCGGCCCTCATTAGATCGAGCTCTAGCCCCCTCCCTGATGTCCAACCCTGAACCCCTAATGCCGCTGCCCTCTGCCAGACCCGGCCTTGACCCTTGTGGGTTCTCCCCCAATCCCACTCTGGTCATCCCAGAACCCCTTAAAATTTTTGTTAACAATACATTTAAAAAACCCCTTAATCTCCTCTTTGACACATGCCATCTCTCGAGGTTCCAAAACCCGTCATCAAGAACTTCACTTCTCTTTTGAAAAAGCAAGCTTGGGACAAAAAGCCCTTTGGATGACTGAGAATAGACAATAATAATAATAATAATAATAATAATAATAATAATAATAATAATAATAAATAATTTTATTTCTTTACCGCCCTTCTCCCGAAGGACTCAGGGCGGTGTACAGCCTATTTAAAAACACAGACAAAACAACAATATAAAATTTAAAATAATTAAATAAAGTGGCTCAGATTTAAAACCCCAATAAATTTAAATACCCCAATTTAAAACTATTGTGTTGATAGTCCGGCCTGGCGGAACAGCAGGGTCTTCAATGCACAGCAAAACGCCCGGAGGTCGGAGATCTTACGAATTTCCGGGGGCAGTTCGTTCCACAGGGCTGGGGCTCCCACAGAGAAGGCCCTCCCCCTGGGCGTCGCCAGCCGACATAACTTGGCTGATGGCACCCTGAGGAGACCCTCTCTGTGGGAACGGACTGGTCGGTGGGAGGCTATTGGTGGCAGAAGATGGTCTCGGAGGTACCTGGGTCCTATGCCATGGAGCGCTTTAAAGGTGGTAAATAAAGGTGGTAAACATTAAATATCTCTTTGAATTAGAAACAAGTAGGCCCCGTTTTTCATTGCTGATCTATACAGTATATCAGCTAAGACTTTTAGTCACCATAATACTGATTAAAAATTTAACTCCAATTATATTTATTAAATTATTGATATATTCAATATATTCCTTTGCTTACCCATTTGGTCAGCTATCTTTCCTTCTGGACATTGTCTACAGTCATAGCAGCAGGATAATTTTCCTTCTATTTTTACCTTGCTGTAGCCAAAGGGACATTTCTCATTACAGATGGAAAGAGGCAAAGTCTGTTCATAAATAAAATCAGAATTCTTTCAGATGAAGGACTTATAGGTTGGGAGTGTTCATTTCATCATGTATATATACCCAAACTTTTCTAATCCTCATCAAACCTTAGTGTCCAATTTCCCCATTTTCTTTTGTTTTAAATTCACCAAAACAATCCTTTAATTCATTCATTTCTCAAACCTCAGCAACTAAAAGAGGTATTATTGTTTCATAATAACAATAATATATCCAGTTTAATAAATCTTCCTTCTCTTGTATTTCTATATTCAATATTCCATATTTCTAACATCTGTTTTTATTGGCTAGCCATTGATAAAATGAGTCCCATGTTAATAAGTATTCAGTTTCTTCCTTTTCCCTTATTTTAAGTGTTAATCTAACCATTTCTGCACATTCTAATATTTTTTTAATTATGTTTTCCTCTGTAGGAATCTCTTCACTTTTCCATTATTGTGCAAATACAATTCTAGCTGCAGTTAATACATGTAAAATCAAGTATGTATTCCCATTATTATATTTTTCTGGTAAGATGCCCAACAAGAATATTTCTGGTTTTAAATCTATGTTGCTTTTCCATTTCTTCCAACCACGTATATATTTTTGTCCAATTTTTTTTTTTTTGCCTTTGGGCATCTCTACCATATATGATAATATGTACCTGGTGTCTGATTACATTTCCAACATTTAGCAGACAGGTCCTTTAAACATCTTTGCCAATGAAAATGCCATCTAGAAAACCATTTTAGATGTCGCCGTTTTCTTTAGTTTTAAATTCACCAAAACAAACTTTTCACTTCCTCATCAAACCAAATTCACCAAAACAATCCTTTAATTAATTTCTTTCTCAAACCTCAACAACTAAAAGAGGTGATTGTGATTTAATTATTTACTTCTGTGCATCAATGAATATATGATTTCCAAAAAAGTGAAAAATAAAACACACCTGGTTAAATACATGGGGCCAAACAGCTTCCTTGGCAGAAATGGTAAGGAGCTTTTCTGGGGGAGCCATGGGGTCGAACTTTCCAACTTGGACTTTCAGAACTTGGACTTGTTTGGAAATGTGACCCAATTGAAAACATCAAACCCAGTTTCCAATTCTCCATTGGGGCCAAAAGAAACCTGTTCTCCAGCACTGTTGTTAAAAGAGACTTGCTGCAAAAAGTGGTGGAGCTGAATGAAAACCATAAACAAAGAAATCTAAATATTAAATGGATTCCTTGAAAACGAATTGTAAAGATACCTTACATAGCATTTCATACATAAAATAAAGTTCATGTTAGTGATTTTTTTCAAATTTTTTCAATAGCTTAAGTTTATTTTCAAATTGCATCCAATTTTGCATAAATGACCTTCATTGTTTAGATTACTCAGATAATATTTGGGAAAAAAAACAGGTTTTTAATTTTTTTAGGTTTTGCATAAGAGAATACCATGAACATTCAAAACTATCTGTAAAGGGCAGGAGGTGAACAGTTTAGAATTATGAAATATAAATAAATAAAGACACACAAGGAAAGGAAAGGAGGAAAAAAACTATAAGCCAACATGTATTTTTATGATTTTACATGATATCTGATTTGGATTAGTAAACATTACCTGCCATGGTGATTGAAAGAAGTACTTCCAGCTACTCTTATCAATTTTTCGACTCCATTTGAGTTTGGAGGCATGCAAGGCCTTCAGAGCATGTGCCACAGCATGGATTGCACTGTAGATGCTGTAACTATGTCCACCCATCGTGGTCTCAAAGACAGAATTAGGAAGAGTCTCCAGCTTCTCTTCTCCAGTGCAGATCCTTTCTGCATTCTCGTCTGTAATATCACTGGAGAATGAGCATTCAAATGCATCTCTCCAGAAATCCCTAATAAACCCATCATCTTTTTCAAAATTTGGGTTTTTCTTCTGCATAAATTGTTGGAATCCTGTTAGCTCCTTTGAGTGAAGTGCAAAGGAAATTGCACCATGGAGAAAATCAATGGGCAATGGTCTTTGCATTAGAATAGAGGTGAATTCCATTTGAGCTGTCATGATCCAAACTTTGGCTTTTCTCTCCTTTGAAATATTGTCAGAATCTAAACCATAGATCATTATTCTCATAGTCACTATGCTTGTAGTTTCAGCATTAAAGATCACTGCAATGACTGTACTCCCCATAATCACTTTATATATTTTATCTGCCTTCTCCACCATTTCAGCAGCTTCATTACCATACATCATTTGGGGTAGACATTCTATAAAGTCAAAGCAGATTCCTCTCTCTGAAAACATGGAAAGACTCTTTTGAACAAATCTCTCCATATCTTCTTCATACAGAGAAATCATTCCAACCCAGGTCCATCCAAAATGCAACAGTAAGTACAGTATTCCTTTAAGCTGGTGGATATCTTCAGGGAACATTGATTTTACAAAAAGTGCTGAGTTGTCATTAGACATCAATGGTGGTGATCCAAATGTGATCTAAGTGGGGGAAAGGCAGAAGAACCTAGTTATGTGGGAGTTTTCTAGAAAAAATAAATAAAGGACTAATGCATATATCTATATGTACAAAATAACTAGGCTTGAGTTGGTATGCAAGGCAAGTTCCTAAAAACTAATTTTTTACCAATTAATATCTGCAAATTTAGTACTGCTCATGAACCAAAAAGGAAGCCCTTTGTTGATAATCTTCATATCTAATAGCTTCCTCATCCTTAAATGACAAATATTTTTTGCTTCTGGAATCCTTTTCGTAAGAGTGCTTATGAGGACTCAACATTTGAAAATAATAAACTTTCCACTTTCCTCCACATTTAACTCACCTGGGGAAATTTGTAGTTGCACAGAGTGGTTGCCATGTTGAGACAGGTCCTAGTATGCGGTCCTCCAATGATGGCTATCATATTCGTCTGGTCATTACATTTGTAGTTTGGGATAAATTTATCCTTTGTGGATAGAAATTCCATTGCTAAAAGATAAGTTGTATATTCCTCAAGATAGTTGCTAGCGATGTGGAAACCGAGGCTAACATTGGACAAAATCCCAGAATTTTCATTGATCTCCTTTACAGTAAATGCCAGAGCCAAAGTGTGTTGGTAATTATGAGTGAGGATCCTTCAGTGAGAATTATAAACTGCATGAATATACTTCTGTTTTAGATTCAGACAGCAGACATTTTAAATGTGGGTACACATTTACATCTACATCCACATCCACAATTATCTGAAGAAATATCTACTGTGTGAAGATATCTACTGTCTGTCATACACAAACATACACACAATACATACATACTTAGGGTGTGCATATATTTGTGTGTGTGTACATACATACATGCATACATATAAACACAAACACAGATGTCTGGCAAACCATAACTTGATTATATATGGATAGGGAATCATTGATAAAGTGGAGCAATAAGCTAAAATCAAACCAAGAAAGCATTTGCAGCCTGCTTTCTTCTGTATTTAAGATTCTTCTTCTGTTCTTAAGATTTTAAATTCATGGTAAAATATCTCTTCCAGAATTAATTTGGATGCTAAAGTAATATTTGATTTCAGTTTTCTCTATATTTTGCCTGTATTTTTCTAAGAGCATGAAGTCAGTTCCACGTTTCCACTGTAGTATTGTAAAAACTGGAGAAAAGTTTCTCAAACACATTGGAGGGCTTATTGTTTTAATTTCTGGTTTAGATGAAATGTGAAGAAGCTGAGGATTATACTGAGGACATCTCCAAGTTTTAAATTTGTCAATCTTCTTAGTGTCATAGAAAGTGTGATTTGTCCCAATTTAATCTCTAGTGATTGGACAAGCTGATTTTCTCTCAGTTCTGGAATTAAAAATGGCTAATCATGGCCATTGGAAATAGCATACTGACCAACTAACAACTGAAACGTTTCAGCAGAAAAATGAAAGATAGATAATACAGCATAGGTAGAAATAAGGAAAATAATAGGAGGAGATGGAGGTACAGTAGCAGGGGGATACTTACATATACTGATCAAGTACTTCACGAGAAGGAAGGCTTTCAAAAGTGATCTCATTTGAAACAAAGAAGACTTGATAAATAATTGCACCAATGATTAAGTCCCCAGACTGATAATACTTGTGAATCACTGGAAGAGGACTACTGATCTTGCAATTGTAAATAGGAAAAATTAACATGTTAGGAAAAAAAGATAAAACTAGGGTCCTGAATATAACCAACTCACTGTAATATATGGCCATTATGGAGATTACAGAGCAACTTCTATGTTACCATTCAGCCAAGGCACTCATTTACATTATCTAAACTTAATACAATGAAGATCATCTGGAATTAAGGCAAGGATTTATCACAGATCAAACACAAATCCTTCTTTTTCTCCCTGCATGCAGTTCTGTATTTCTGAGCAGTTATTAATGCTATACAATGTCTTAATCTAGGGTCATAGTTTTGTCAATGTCTATTGAAATTCCCTTGAGAAATGGAGTAGAAGGGACAATGACTATACTTAATTAGAAATCAGTACTATTATTGTTCTAAAAGTACTGTCTTTGAAGAATATCAGAAGGAAACGTGTTTACCATATCTCAATACTCAATGCAGCACTTTTATGAACCTTTGGAAGTAATACACAAAGTACAAAATGGTGGAGTTGGAGATATTATGCACAGAAGAAGAAAAAAAAGTGCAATTAGAAAAAAAAGAAACTGCTGAGGTCATCGTGTTGTCCCCTTTGCTATGTACAGGATCTACCTCAGAAAGTGGGACTGTAACAATTACTTAAGCTCTAGATGGACTTACTGATCCCATATCCCATAAGCCTGTGCATTTTGTTAGGTGGGACCTAGCAGGACAACACTTTCTGCTTTGGCCTTAACTTCAGGATCATTTTTTGCTCTCAAGGTGTGGCTGGCCCCAACCATGTCATCCTTCAAAGATCGAAAAGTGGGAATTTTCCTTTATTTTTTAAAAAAAAGTGGTTGTGAAGAATATTGGGTGGCTTGGTTGTTTTCTGTTTTGGCAGAGATCTTGTGAAGCCTAAAAGCTACAGGACACAAAGTCAATTATTTTCAAAAGACTGCAATTGTCTATCAATGACTTCAAATATGCCATTAAAACAAACTTGTGGACACTGTAATGTTAAAAAAGAATTCATTCTTGATTGGCTATTTCAGTTTATACTGATTAGGGCTCAACATAATTATCTAATACTTCAAAGAAAAGATGTGGAGAAACTGTATTCTGAAATCAATTTTGAAGAGATCATCACTACTATTGATTATTATGCCACCTTCATGTGTGGCTTTCAATGTCTCTACCTGCATACATGACCTGATAATAAAGAAGAATGTTTCTTTACAAGAACATGTCAAGTGCATTGAATGACAGATTGCAGTCATATGAATTATATTTATTAATTTATCAATTTATTTATTTATTATTTATTTATTTATTTATTTATTTTGTTTGTTAGACATGTACAATATAGCAGGAATAGGTATAAACATAATCAAAGTAAGTACAAGGAAATGGGGCAGTAAGACAGGGATGGTAGGCATCCTGGTGCGTTTATGCATACCCCTTAGTGACTTCTTAGGAATGGGGTGAGGTCAACAGTAGACAGTCTAAGGTTAATGTTATGAGGGTTTGAGGATGTAACAACGGAGTCAGGTACAGCATTCCAGGCATTGACCACTCTGTTGCTGAAGTGATATTTTCTGCAATCAAGTTTGGAGCAGTTTACCTTAAGTTTGTATCTATTGTTTGCCCGTGTATTACTGCGGTTGAAGCTGAAGTAATCATTGACAGGTAGGATGTTGTAGAAGAGAATTTTGTGTACTATACTTAGGTCAGACCATAGGTGGCGTAGTTCTAGGTTTTCCAATCCCAAAATTTCGAGCCTGGTGGCATAAGATATTCTGTTGTGAGCAGAGGGGAGGACTCTTCTTGTGAAGTACCTCTGGACTCGATCAATTGTGTTAATATCCAATATACATTATGGATTCCAGGAAGACAAGCTGCATTCAAGAATTGTTCTGGCAAAGGTTTTATATCCCCTAGTTTGCAGTACAATGTTACTGGAGAAGAAGCTTCACAAAATTAGGTTAAAAACTCTTAATGCCTTTTTGGAAATGCTGTTATAGTGAGCTCTGTGGCTTAGATAGTTTGAGATGAGTACACCTAGGTCCTTGAAAGAGTGAGGGTCATCTACAAGGTCGTATCCATCCAGCTTGTATTTGGTGTTCTGATTTTTATTGCCAATGTGTAAGACAGAGCATTTGTTGGTTGAGATTTGGAGTTTCCAAATGTTTGACCATTCAGATACACCCGGTACCCTCTAACTTCCTTGATCCTCTCCTTTTCATGGGAATCTTCACGTAAAGCAAGATCAACATTTATTTACTAATTTCTATTTCATATTTCTTAACTTCCCATCTCCCTCAGAGAGAAACTCTGAGAGGTGTAGAATTAAACTTAGAATAATTTTATTTTCACTTTGAATGTACACTAATTGGCATATATAAAAATATAATTTCATTGCATACAACTCTCAAAAGGTCACCACCTTTTGAGACAAAATTAATAAAGAAATATGCATATACACACATTTATTACAGGACACAGAGAAACAGCACAGTCTAATTCGGATGTATACATGTAAATGGAGAGAAAAATGAATTTTGTAAGTTTACCAGATGGATGACCTAGGGAACAAAGATGTTACAGAATCTGGTAATCCTGCTAGAAATACTTCGAAACCTCCTCCCTGAAGGGAGCAAGAGATCATGAAGTGGGTGTGTGGGGTCCCTAACAATGCTTTGAGCTCTAAGCACATAGCTCTCATAAGCAATATCCTGAATAACAGAAAGTGAGCTTCCTATAATCTTCTCAGCTGTCCTCACCACTCTCAATATGGACTTTCTATCTGACACACTGCTTCCACCAAACCAAACAGTGATGCACTTTGTTAAAACTCTCTCAATGATCCCTCTGTAAAGAGGGGCCAGGACAAAAGGCGGAAAATGTGTTCTCCTCATCCAATGCAGGAAATGCAGACACTTTACTAAGGATGACATGTGGCAAGATCAGTATACTTTATAATCAACAAAATTAACATTAAAATCAGAATAATTTAACAATAAAACTTTTAAAAACATGCTGCATTATCTCTTGTGCTGTCACAGACTGACTGAAACTTTAATATCTGTCTCTCTATATATATCATGCTACTCCCTTGTATGTCACTTTGATGTGGTGATATGAGGGAAGAATGTTGACTCCCCAAACTGCAAAAACAGAACAAAGAAAGCCCTGTTTCATGAAAATAAACAATTAGGCTTCATCCAAGGGGTCTGGATTAAATATCAGTTTTATTTTTTTGTTAGTTGCACCTTCTTATTCAAATCAGGTCTCAGAATAATGATATAGCACTTGGGGAAAAAGATGCAGCCCAGTAATCCAGCCGCTGAAGCCAAAATGGAGAAGATCTCCACAGCAACCACATATTTCCCCTTGGTGCTCAAGTAGGTGGGAACAAATGACACCCAGACACTGCAAAAGACCAACATGCTGAAGGTGATGAATTTTGCTTCGTTGAAGCTGTCAGGTAAATTCCTAGCCAAGAAGGCCACCGTGAAAGTGACAGCAGTCAAAAGCCCCATAAAGCCAAGGACAGTATAAAACATTGTGGTGGAACCTTCATTACATTCTAAGACAATTTCTTCAACCATGGAGTGCATATCTGAATCTGGAAATGGGGGAGAAATTGCCAACCACACTACACAGATGGTGAACTGAGCCATGAAGACAGATAGGACAATCATGTTGGCCATTCTTCTCCCCACCCATTTCCTCATTTTGGAGCCTGGCTTGGTGGCCATGAAAGCAAGAACCACTATGGTTGTTTTACCCAAAATACAAGAAAGGGCAATAGAGAAAGTGATGCCAAAAGTACTTTGTCGCAAGAGACATTTCACTTGATCAGGTTGCCCAATGAAGAGCAGAGTGCAAAGGAAGGAGAGCAGGAGAGCAATGAGAAGAATGTAGGTGAGGTTCCTGTTGTTGGCTTTGACAATGGGAGTGTCCTGGTGTTTGATGAAGATTCCCAACACCATAGCTGAGATGACAGAAAAGGAAACTGAAATTGTTACCAAAGAAATACCCAGTGGCTCTTGGAAGGTCAAATAAGTTACAGTTTTTGGAAGACAATTATCTCGACCTTTGTTTGGATGTTGATTCTCTGGACATGGGAAACAATCATCTAAGTCTGGGAGAAAAGAACAAATAAAACTGTTTCACAGAACCATTATAGGATTTAAGAATGAAAAAGTAATAACACTAGATTTAATAAGATCCTATGTGTTTGTACTATTTTTCTCAAAATAATTTAAAATGAAATTCATTATATAATGCAGTGTTCAGTTTTAATATTCTTTAAATTACACAGTTATCTCAAAACATTTATATGACACTTACCGTCCAGCTGGAATATGAAGGAAAAATAGTTGAAATGGCAGGAAAAAATGTTCTACGGATTGAATTTGATGGAAAATGATCTTACAGTCAAAAATAAACAATAAAAAGACTTCTGCATTTTTTTTAAAAAAGGCATAGGTTACCTGCCAAATGTCTACAAGCAATAAGAAGAAAAATCCAAATCTGAGAAATATATTGATCCTTAAGAAAGATTATGTTATTTAAAGTGAACTGGTTGATTGTACCATTAAATATTTCCCAAAAGTGCTGTTTCAAAAAGAAACTGGACTTTTGTGTTTTTCCTTGAAGACATTTTGGTTCAGAACTCAGAACTGAATCTTCTTCAGTTCTGAGTGAAGCAAGTCAGTCAGAACTGAAGAAGCTACTTGGATGAGAAGTAAAATGTCTTCAAGGAAAAAAGGAACTTCACTTCTCTTATGAAAAAGCAACCTTGAGACAAAAACTACTTTGGATGATTAAGAATCTCCATAGACATTCAATATCTCCTTGAATTAGAAAAAAGTCATTCACGTTTTTCATTGCTCATCTATACAACTATCAGACAGCTCAGGATTTTCAGTCACCATAATACTGATTAAAAATTCAATCCCAATTATATTTATTAAATTATTGATATATTCAATAATTTGAATATATCAATAATTATTCTGCTACAGACTGCTACAGGGAGTTGTTTTTTTGTGGCCTACCATTGTGGAATTCCCTGGATTGCTGCGGGACGTTTGCCACATTTAGGAGGGGCGGCTCCCGCAGCGACCCGGAGGTCTATACTGAGTCGGCTGGGAGTCTGGGGGTGTGAATCATGTGATTCCTGGAAGAATATCTGGGGGTAGCTTGGAGGGGCTGGCGGTCGACTGTGGAATGGTTATCCCGGTCGCCTTGCATTGCCCCCTCCCCGGCCTGGTCTTAGGACTCATGTCGGTCACTTGTCATCTGACTGGTTTTCCCACTGCAGAAACATCTCCCTTGTACTCCATCTTGTATTCCATCTTATCTTCCCATGATATCGCCACTGGCCGGATTCCATGGACTGGCTCTATATTCCATCAGCTTCTTTCAGTCGGTCAGAGAGTTGGTTCATCATTCTATTGCACCACCAACAGGGACAGTTCATTGGACTCCAAAATGGCCATTTTCACTCTGGCCAACCACCATGAGAGGGTGGCTTTGGATGTTACTCCCCGGTGCTCATAAATAGCATCAGACTCCTCCAATGTTGTGAGAGGACAGTGGAATTTACTCTACCACTACCCAGACTTGCAGTTTCTTCTTCTCCGGGATTTTCAGACTTTCAGACTGATTCTGCATTACCATCTTTGTCCCTAGGGCCATATCATCACCCCTGGTCATCAAATGTATTCAGTGGCTGAGCTCCTTGTGCTGCGAGACTCCCCCCTCTCGCAGGCCTGGCCTTCCACACTATCGAGGGCCTACCCTGATGATGGGTTTTGGAACCCCGAGAGGTGGCATGCGGCGAAGAGGAGGTTGAGGGGTTTTTTATTTAAATTTTTAGCGCAATTTTTAAGGGGTTCCGGGGGGAGGGTTGGATTAGAACTAGGTTTGTGGGTGTGAGGGACAATCCACTGAGGAGGGGGCCTGGTCAGCTGAGGGGTGCGACATGGGAGGTGCGGGACTCAGGGTCAAGGATGGGGTTAGAGCTTGTGCCAATGATGGGCATTACATCAGTACTGGGTGGGAGGGGCAGATATGGCAGGATCGGGAGGCCATATCATGTTGTGGGAGTGCACGCTCGCTGTCTTCGAGCGGTGGCATGCTCCGGCCCCCAATGCTCCTCTCATTCGCTGGGCTGCACAGATCCTTAGGGCCTGAGCCTTCGGCTGATGTTATGCAACACCAGGTCCATGGTAAATAAAGCCCCACTCATTTGTGATCTTGTTCAGGAGGGGGGAGCGGACCTGGTGGGTATTACAGAGACCTGGTTGGGCCAGGAGGGGGGTCCCCCTCGTTGAAATGTGCCACCTGGTTTTCATGCATTTCATCAGCCAAGGTCACAGGGGAGGGGTGGGGGGTGGCGGTTGTCATTAAAGAAGGTCTTGGTCTGAGGGAGGCCACTGTTCCTCAGACTGCTGGATGTGAGTCCCTCCTTGTGAAGTGGGGTCATGGGGTACAGATGGGCTTGCTGATTATGTACCTGGTTCCCTGCCACGTGGTGGCAGCCCTGCCTGAGCTGCTCAACATTATAGCCGCCGTGGGGTTGATCCCCCCAGGCTTATGATCATGGGGGATTTTAACCTGCCATCCGTCGGTGAGGCTTCTGAGGTGGTCCGGGAGTTCATGGCTTCCATGAGGGCTATGGACCTGACCCAGTTAGTTCATGTCCCTACTCACATGGGGGGAAACACGCTGGACTTGGCTTTTGTCTCTGGTCAGTGGTTGAGTGATCTGGAGATAGGGGATATAGCGATTGAGCCCTTGTCACGGTCGGATCACTCCCTCCTTTGCTTTGACCTTCAAACCGCCACACCCCGCCACAGGGAGGCAGAACCGATGAGATGGTTCCACCCCAGGCACCTGATGGATCCGGATAGGTTCTAGATGGAGCTTGGGCCATTCCCTGAGGCTCTGGCTCATGACTTGACTGAAGACCTAGTGGCCACCTGGGATAGGGCGGCTGCTGGAGCTTTGGACCAGGTCGTGCCTTTGTGGCTCCTGACCCGGCACTGGTCTCACCTGGCTCCTTGGTTCACCAAGGAGCTGAGGGAGATGAAGCACCAGAAAAGATGCCTGGAGAGCAGTTGGAAGGACAGCCTTTCTGAATCTGATGGAACACTGGTAAGATCTCATATTAAGACCTACCTAGTGGCGATAAAAGCAGCAAAATGTAATTATTTTTCCGCTTTTATTGCATCATCAGATAATCGCCTGGCCACCCTGTTTAGGGTGACCCGCTCCCTGCTCCACCAGGGAGCACGGGAGGGCCCCTTGGAGGGCAGGGCCGAAGACTTTGTGCAGTATCTGTATGACAAAGTCGCTCAGATTCGGGAAGACTTGGACTCTGACTGGGTAGATTCAGGGGGGATGATGAGGCAGGTCTTGAGAATATTATCTGGGAAGAGTTTGACCCTGTGACTCCTGAAGACGTGAACCGGATTCTGGGTAGACTGAGCATGGCTACATGTTTATTGGACCTGTATCCCTCCTGGTTGGTGCTGGCTTCTTGGTTGGTCCTCTCGCTGCTTCTGTTCAACATTTATGTGAAGCCACTGGGTGAGATCATCCATGGTTTCGGGGTGAAGATCCATCAGTACGCTGATGGTATCATACTGCACCGGTTGGAAGAGTTGGGGGGGCACCATATTGCGGTGGTTCTCCTTCTTTATCTCTGACCGGTCGCAGTCTGTGTTGTCAGGGGGGCAGAGGTTGACCCCGAGGCGCCTTGTGTGTAGGGTGCCACAAGGGTCAGTCCTCTCGCCCCTTCTGTTCAACATTTATATGAAGCCACTGGGTGAGATCATCCGTGGTTTTGGGGTGAAGTACCATCAGTATGCTGATGACACTCAGCTGTACATCTCCACCTCGGACCACCCCAATAATGCCCTTGAAGTGATGTCCCGATGCCTGGAGGCCATGCGGATCTGGATGGGGAGAAACAGACTCAGGCTCAACCCATCCAAGACTGAGTGGCTGTGGTTTCCGGCGTCCTAATATAGTCAGTTGGTGCCATCACTGACTATTGGGGGCAAGTCGTTGGCCCCCACAAAGAGGGCTCGCAACCTGGGTGTCCTCATGGATTCATGGCTGTCTTTAGAAGAGCATTTGATGGCTGTGGCCGGGAGGACTTTCTATCAGGTATGCCTGATCCTCCAGTTGCGTCCCTTTCTGGATCGGGACTCCTTATGCACGGTCACTCATGTCCTCGTCACCTCCCACCTGCACTACTGTAATGCTCTCTACATGGGGCTCCCCTTGAGGAGCACCCAGAGGCTCCAACTGGTCCAGAATGCAGCCACGCGGGTGGTTATGGGAGCGACGTGGCGTTCCCATGTAACACCTCTCCTGCGCGAGCTGCACTGGCTCCCGGTGGTCTTCTGGGTGCGCTTCAAGGTCTTGGTCACCACCTTTAGAGTGCTCCATGGCTTAGACCTGGTTACTTACGAGACCACCTTCTGCCACCAGTAGCCTCTCACCGGCCAGTACGCTCCCATAGAGAGGGGCTCCTCAGGGTGCCATCAGTCAAACAGTGTTGACTGGCAGCCCCCAGGGGGAGAGCCTTCTCTGTGGGGGCACCTGCCATTTGGAACGAGCTCCCCCTGGAGATATGGAGGATTCCGGACTTATGCACTTTCCTCAAGACGCCCTCAAGACGTTTTTATTTCAACAGGCTGGCCTGGCCTAACTTCCTTTTAATTGTTAATTTTAAATTTGTTTTAAAACAATAGGGGTGTTTTAATCTGTTTGGGCCAA
This sequence comes from Pituophis catenifer annectens, assembly GCF_029215685.1. Classification (NCBI taxonomy): domain Eukaryota; kingdom Metazoa; phylum Chordata; class Lepidosauria; order Squamata; family Colubridae; genus Pituophis; species Pituophis catenifer. The sequence continues at coordinate 18,081,045 of NW_027256895.1, read as the reverse complement.
ATTATCTAATGTGTTTTTACATTGCTTTTTTAAATTTTGTATTACGTGTGTTTTATCTTGGCTGTTCACCACCCTGAATCCTTTGGGAGTAGGGCGGTATATAAATCCAAAATACAGTAAAGTAAAGTAAAAGTAAATATTCAATATATTCCTTTGCTTACCCATTTGGTCAGCTATCTTCCCTTCTGGACACTGTCTACAATCATAGCAGCAGGATAATTTATCTTCTATTTTTACCTTGCTGTAGCCAAAGGGACATTTCTCATTACAGATGGAAAGAGGCAAAGTCTGTTCATAAATAAAATCAGAATTCTTTCACATGAAGGACTTACAGGTTGGGAGAGTTCATTTCATCACATATATATATACCAAAACTTTTTATGAAATCTTAATGTCCCATTTCTCCACTTTCTTTTGTTCTAAGTTCACCAAAACAATCCTTTAATTCATCTCTTTCTCAAACCTCAGAAACTAAAAGAGGCATGAACATCAACTCCCTGAATGCTGCAGCTGCCAAAAAAGCCAACACAGTCATAGTCTGCATTAACAAAGGGATAGAATTAAGATCATGTGAAGTGTTAATGCCACTTTATAATGTCACAGTAAGACAGCTTTGGTTGCCACAATATAAAAAGATGTAGAGAGTATAGAAAGAGTCCAGAGAAGAGCAACAAAAATGATTAGGGGATTGGTGGCTAAAATATATGAAGAATAGTTGCAGAAATTGGGTGTGTCTAGTTCAATGACAAGAAGGACTAGGGGTGACATGATAGCAGTCTTCCAATATCTCAGGGGCTGCCACAAAGAAGAGGGAGTCAACCAATTCTTCAAAACACCTGAAGGCAGGATAAGATGCAATGGATGGAAACTAATCAAGGAAAGGACCAACCTAGAAGTAAGGGAAAATTTCCTGACAGTTAGAACAATTAATTGGTGGAACAGCTTGCCTCCAGAAATTCTGGGCTCTCCAACATGGGGAGATTTTAAAAGAAGTGATTGGACAACCATTTGTCTGAAATGGTGTAGGGTTTCCTGAGTAGGGAGTGTTGGACTAGACTACCTCCAAAGTTAATCTGTTATTTCCCCAACCAGCATGCTGAAGTTGGGAGTTGAAATCCACACTTCATAAACTTGCTGGGTTGGAGAAATACTTGCTTAACTGTAACTTTTTTCTTATGTAGTTAAAGACACCTGACTACTTCAGATATCCTACTCAATTGTCCATTATATGGCTCAGCAAGGGCTCAATACACAGAAATATTACTTCACAATAATGATATACTAGGACTCAAACAAACAAAATAATTGTATTTCCTTCAGAGCCCAAATATATATGTAGTCACTTGAACTGTTAAGTTTATAGTCAGGCATCTCCAACAAAGGACATCTTATATACCACACATTAAGGTTGTATGTAAAAGTAATTAATTAACTTAATTGCCTACTGTTGTCCATCTCTAGGATTCGTTTCATTATATATCTTTGCATTCTGTTTTGCCATTTATCTTACTGTTTTATCTTATCTAATATAATTGTATTTTACTGTTTCTGATGCTCATTTTAATAATATAACCCACTGAATAATTAGTAGAGATTACTGCTGTGCTATGTACTGGGATGATGTTGCACTGGAACTAAACAAATGCTGTAGGCTTTAAGTCACCTATATATAGTTTAGTACTTTATGTTCATATACCATTTTTTCCCAAAAATAAGACCCTGTCTTATATTTTTTGAACCCCGAAATAAGCGCTTGGCTTTATTTTTTTTGGGGGGGGGTTCTTATTAGGTTGGGGCACAATTTGGGGGTAGCAGGTGGGGTGGGGAGGGGAAGAAGCGAGGGGCAGGAAGCCCTGCTATGCCTGGCAAGAGAAGAGATGGCAAGAATCACAGCAAGAGAAATGGTGGAGGGGAACCAGGAAGATTGGGTAGATGAGATGTCGGATGGTGAGGGTGGCGGCCGTGGATGTACCCATTGTGCAGGGGCGGCTGAGCCTACATCGCACAGCTGGCTGGGGCAGCCACAGCTTCCCAAGCTTCCCACTTCCCAAGTGCGAGCCTTTCCCAGTCGCTAGACACTGGGCCCTCCCCACCCTCCGCTTCCGAGCAGGGTGGCTGTCCTTGGCGGCAGAGTGGCAGCTTCCTCATCCTCCTCCCCAAAGGCCCACCCTGCTTAAAGGCCCAGTGTGGTGCTTCCCCTAGCTCACCCGCCCCTTCACCTGTTTCTCTCCAAGTGCTCCAATCGCGCAGCCTACCCACTCTTCGAGATAAACCGGCCAAGAGGCACGCAGCAGCGAGTCAAATCCATCCTGAGCCTCGCCGCTTTCGGTCACTGCCTCCCTGGCCTGAGATTCCCGCAGCACAACTGTTCATGCAGGTGAACCTGAACCTGTTCACACCAGTTCATGCCAGGAGCCCTTTACCCCTGGTTCTGCCTTCAGGGCTCTACCGGGTGTCTCCCTCCCCACATATCCCTGGCCTGCCTGTCAACATTACAGAAGATGCAACACTGCACACTGCCCATAAGCAACGGGCAGCCTCTCACAGTAATGAGAATTGCCTGCAATTCTCCTTACTGTGAGAGGCTGCACATTGCAAAGAAGAACGAAGCAAGGTTGTGGTAGTGGGGGTGGAGGACAAAGCAAGGCAGGGGCTGTGAAGCTGCCCCCAGGCCCCGCATCGGCTTACCTGAAGGCCCTTCAGTCAGGCCACCCATGCCAAACCCTCCCCCTCACCTCCAGGGCAGCCACGTCCCTTCACTAATCTGCTTTCCAGCTCCGTTCTCCCCTGCGTAGACTCCCCTTACCGTAGGACTGTTGGACTACGGTAAAAAAATAATACCAATAGTTCAGACCTTCCAACTTCTCATGAAGAAAAAAATATCTCGCGAAGTTGGAAGCTGTTTTTACCGTAGTCCCACAGAGTACTTTTCTTGCCCTGCATGTGACGGTGGAGAACGGAGCTGGAAAGCAGATTAGTAAAGGGATGTGGCTACCTTGGAGGTTTTGGGGGAAGAGGGACCTCTGTGTGTGTTGTGTAGAGAGAAGGGAGGATGGAGAGAACGTTGCTGCCAGCCCTGGATAACGCTCCGAGGTTGGCTTGGGATCTCTCTCTTTCTCTCTCTCTCACACACCGTTCTTTCTTTGGATCGCAGCAAAGATGGCCCTTCCAGAATTGCAAGGCTGAAGACTTCGGATGGAGCATTTTGGGGATGTGTGAATGTGCTGTGATCCCAAGTAAAGAAAGATCGGTAGGAAAAGGGGGAGGAGCCCAGCAGCTGGGGAGGTGCTCTGGAGATCAGGGCCGAGTTGCACAGCCCTCATTGGCTCAGCTGATCAGCGGGCAGCAATTAAGGGGCTGAACCTCCAGGAGGTGACCGGGGAAGAGAAGGGTTGCCTCCTGTGCTGACCACACCCACCCCTTCACTAGGGCTTATTTTTGGGGGAGGGCATATATTTATGTCCACCCCAAAAATCAGGCTTGGCCTTATTTTTGGGACATGTCTTATTTTCGAGGAAACACGGTACATCAGACAAAAGAAAAATGAAGTTGTTAAATCCAAGTTTGATTGTGATTGTGATTTAATTATTTACTTCTGTGCATCAATGAATACATGATTTCCAAAAAAGTGAAAAATAAAACACACCTGGTTAAATACATGGGGCCAAACAGCTTCCTTGGCAGAAATGGTAAGGAGCTTTTCTGGGGGAGCCATGGGGTCGAACTTTCCAATTTGGACTTTCAGAAAGGACATGTTTGGAAATGTGACCCAATTGAAAACATCAAACCCAGTTTCAAATTCTCCATTGGGACCAAAAGAAACCTGTTCTCCAGCACTGTTGTTAAAAGAGATGTGCTGCAAAAAGTGGTGGAGCTGAATGAAAAATCAAAGAAATATAAATTTTAACTGGCTTCCTTGAATTGTATGGAGAACTCTCAGTTCCTTCAGTATGGTTTATGCCCAATGGAAAGTCACCAATCTACACTTGTTTATAATTGAAAAAGAAACATTTTCTCTATCACATAGATCTTCTACTCTGTTGTCTGTTTTCACCTGAAAAAGTATTATATGAAAATTATAGCACAACATTGAAAAAGGAAGAAAAATGACAGATTAACTTGCTTTGATCAACCTGGCATATTAGGATTTATGTATTTACTTTTCTATACTGCAATATAGAAATTTATAGGCCAAAACACCCTTCTGTTCCACCTCAGTGGTTACCGTTGGGGAATATATACAGGTGAAACTTGAAAAATTAGAATATCATGCAAAAATTCATTTATTTCAGTAATGCAACTTAAAAGGTGAAACTAATATATGAGATAGACTCATTACATGCAAAGCGAGATAGCTCAAACCTTGATTTGTCATAATTTTGATGATTATGGCTTATAGCTCATGAAAACCCCAAATTCACAATCTCAGAAAATTAGAATATTACATGAAATCAATAAAACAAGGATTGTACATAGAACAATATCGGACCTCTGAAAAGTATAAGCATCCATATGTACTCAGTATTTGGTTTGGGCCCCTTTAGCATCAATTACTGCCTCAATGCGGCATGGCATGGGTGCTATCAGCCTGTGGCACTGCTGTGGTGTTATGGAAGACCAGGATGCTTCAATAGCAGCCTTCAGCTCTTCTGCATTGTTCGGTCTCATGTCTCTCATCTTTCTCTTGGCAATGCCCCATAGCTTCTCTATGGGGTTCAGGTCAGGTGAGTTTGCTGGCCAATCAAGCACAGTAATCCCATGGTCATTGAACCAGGTTTTGGCATTTTTGGCACTGTGAGCAGGTGCCAAGTCCTGCTGGAAAATGAAGTCAGCATCCCCATTAAGCTCATTTGCGGAAGGAAGTCTGAAGTGCTCCAAAATCTTCTGGTAGACAGCTGCGTTGACCCTGGACTTAATGAAGCACAGTAGACCAACACAACAGCAGGTGACATGGCTCCCCAAATCAACACAGACTGTGGAAACTTCATACTGGACTTCAAGCATCTTGCATTCTTCCTCCAGACTCTGGGTCCTTGGTTTCCAAATGAGATGCAAAAGTTGCTCTCATCAGAAAAGAGGAATTTGGACCACTGAGCAACAGACCAGTTCTTTTAGCACAGTAAGACGCTTCTGACATTGTTTGTTGTTCAGGAGCGGCTTGACAAGAGGAATACAACATTTGAAGCCCATGTCCAGGATCTGTCTGTGTGTGATGGCTCTTGATGCATTGACTCCAGCCTCAGTCCACTCCTTGTGAAAGCCCCCAACACCTTTGAATGGCCTTTTCCTGACAATCCTCTCCAGGTTGCGGTCATCCCTGCTGCTTGTGCACCTTTTTCTTCCACACTTTTCCCTTCCACATAACTTTCTATTAATGTGCTTTGATACAGCACTTTGGGAACATCCAATTCTTTTGCAATTACCTTTTGAGGCTTTCCCTCCTTATGGAGGGTGTTAATGATGGTTTTCTGCACAACTGTCAGGTCATCAGTCTTTCCCATGATTTTGATTCCTACTGAACCAGACTGAGAGACCATTTAAAGGCTCAGGAACCCTTTGCAGGTGTTATGGCTTAATTAGCTGATTAGAGTGGGAACTTTGAGCCTAGAATATTGAACCTTTTCACAATATTCTAATTTTCTGAGATTGTGAATTTGGGGTTTTCATGAGCTGTAAGCCATAATTATCAAAAGTATGACAAATCAAGGCTTGAACTATCTTGCTTTGCATATAATGAGTCTATCTCATATATATTAGTTTCACCTTTTAAATTGCGTTACTGAAATAAATGAACTTTTGCACGATATTCTAATTTTTTGAGTTTCACCTGTATAGATTGAAGTAGGGGTGAAATCTAAATATTTTCGCTACCGGTTCTGTGGGCGTAGCTTAATTAGTGGTCGGGCCTTGGTGGTAAGGTGACTGGGAGGGTATGGTTTGTTGGTCAGGTGGACGTGGCCAAGTCAATGTCACTTCTTTACCCTTTTTTAACCTACAAAACACAATAGAACACAACTGGTTCACCCACAATATAAAAGTAGCTGTGCTAGACCGAAAATGGCCCCTGTAATAAGCAGGAACCTCACACAGCCACAAAAAGCCCCAAAAAACAACTTTCACACTTTACACACACACAACACAACACAACACAACACAACTGGCTCACCCACAATATAAAAGCAGCTGTGCTAAACCCAAAATGGCCCTGCAACAAGCAGGAACCTCACACAGCGACAAAAAGTCCCCCCCAAAAAAACAACTTTCACACTTTACACACACAAAATTCCACATACAGCTTTGTGAGATTTTGTGTGTTTGTGTAGTTAGAGTGAAACACTACAGAAACACACAAAATCTCAGAAAGCTGCACAAATATTATTTTATTTTATTTTTATTTTTATATAAAAGCAGCTAAATTTAAAACTTCCTAAACTTTAAATGATTAGGTCTAAAAAAAGAACAACTAAAAATAACCCAATTAACTATTTTTTTAAAGCTCCCAAAGGGGAAAAAAACTTTCCCAATAGAACAGGGGTCTCCAACCTTGGCAACTTTAAGACTTGTAGACTTCAACTCCCAGAATTCCTCAGCCAGCTTTGCTTTGCTGGGTGAGGAATTCTGGGAGTTGAAGTCCACAACTCTCTGCCTGCTTGATTGCAGGCAGGGAGATTCAGTTGCTTGCTGATGAAATGGATTGCAGGGATTACAGCAAGGCGTTGTGACCAGCAGCTAAGGTAAGTAAGCCGTGGGGGGGAGGGGGAGGGATTTTTGCTACCGATTAGCAGGCAACAGCTGAGATCATCAGAGCCGGGCTCTCAGAGCCATTTAAAAGAAAAAAAGGCTCTGATGATCGCGCAGCTCAGCTGGGCATGGGGGGCAGGGGCAGGGATTTTTGCTACCGGTTCTCCAAACTGTCCTCCACCATCACTACCTACTCACCTGAGCCAGTCTGAACCGGGAGCATTTCACCCCTGGATTGAAGTTTATGTAGTAGGGTTTTTTTCAAACTTTTTCAATAAATCAATCATGGTTATTGCTGTAGAATAACAGAATTGGAAGGGACCTTAAAGGTCTTCTAGTCCAACCCCCTGCTTAGGCAGGATACCCTACACCACTTCAGACAAATGGGTATCCAACCTCTTCTTAAAAACTTCCAGTGTTGGAGCATTCACAACTTCTAGAGGCAAATTGTTACACTAATTAATTGTTTTAACTGTCAGGAAATTTCTCCTTAGTTCTAAGTTGCTTCTCTCCTTGATTAGTTTCCACCCATTGCTTCTTGTCCTCCTTCAGGTGCTTTGGAGAATAGTTTGAGTTCCTCTTCTTTGTGGCAGCCTTGAGATATTGGAACACTATTATCATGTCTCCTCTAGTCCTTTTCATTAAACTAGAAATACCCAATTCCTGCAACCGTTCTTCATATGTTTTAGCCTCCAATCCCCTAATCATCTTTGTTGCTCTTCTCTGCACTCTTTCCAGAGTCTCCACAACTTTTTTACATTGTGGTGAGCAAAACTGAATGCAGTATTCCAAGTGAGGCCTTACCAAGGCATTATAAAGTGGTATTAACACTTTACATGATCTTGATTCTATCCCTCTGTTTAGCCTAGAACTGTGTTGGCTTTTTTGGCAGTTGCTGCACACTGCTGGCTCTTATCTAAATGGTTGTCCACTAGGACTCCAAGATCCCTCTCACAGTTACTACTATTGAGCAAGGTACCACATATACTGTACCTGCGCATTTTGTTTTTCTTGCCTAAATGTAGAATCTTACTTTTGTCACCATTGAATTTCTTTTTGTTAGATAGCGCCCAATGTTCAACTCTGTCAAGGTCCTTCTATATTTCCAGCCTATCTTCTGGAGTGTTGGCTATTCCTGCCAGCTTGGTGTGTTATCTGAAAATTGGATGAGTTCTCCATGTATCCCCTTGTTCAAGTCATTGATGAAGATGTTGAAGAGTACTGGGACTAAAACAGAGCCTTGGTGTACTCCACTGCATACTTCCCTCCATGTAAAGGCAGTTCCATTGATGACTACATGTTGAGTGCTGTTGGTCAGCTAGTTATGAATCCATCTGGTGGTGATGCTATCTAACCCACATTTTTCTACTTCATCTAGTAGTAGGTTATGGTCTACTTTATTAAATGTCTTACTGAAGTCCAAGTAAATTATATTGACAGTATTCCTCTGGTCCACTAATTTTGTCACTTGTCAAAGAATGCAATAAGATTTGTCTGGCATGATCTGTTTTTGACAAACCCATGTTGCCTTTTGGTTATTACTTTGTTTGCTTCTAGGTGTTCACTGATTCGTTGCTTGATTATCTTTTCCAGAATCTTCCCTGGTATTGAGGTCAGGCTGATAGTTTGTGGCTTCTTGGATCTATTTTTTTTTTCCTTTTTTGAAGATGGGAACTACATCAGCTCTTTTCCAGTCCTCTGGCAGTTCCCCTGTGCTCCAGGATCTTTGAAAGATATGGTTCAGTGGTTCTGAGATCTCGTCTGCCAGGTCCTTCAGAACCTTGGGGTGTAAACCATCTGGTCCTGGTGATTTGAACTCGTCTAGGGTAGACAGGTGTACACTTACCATTTCCTTCCCTATTTTAACTTGTGTTCCTAATCTGCTTTTTGTGATGCTGTTTTTTAAAGGTTGGACAGTTTTTTCCCTTTTTGTAAAGACAGCTGCAAAAAATGAGTTAAGTAGTTCTGCTTTCTCCCTGTTGATTGTCACCTTCTTGCCACTTTCTCCCAGCAATGGACCAATAGTTTCCTTGACTTTTTTTTTTTTTTGAAAAAAAATTATTTATTTTTCACATAAAACAACATCTTTTTAGAGCAAAGGTTTGGTCCGGTGTAAAATAAGTATAAATTCCAAATTTCATCAATTAACATCTTAGAAAAAAAAAGAAAAAAAAACAATTCTAAACCCAATTTTTGTCATTCAATCTAACATCTTATTCTAACATTTAACATTCTATTATGTAGTCACCCTAAATCTTAAACTTCAAATCTAAACAGCTCTTTATAATATTCATTTATCATTTTAACAATCAATATTTCATAAATTCTCCTTACTTCAAAGACCCAAATCAAGTCAAGTTTCTTTTAAATCACATCTAATAATCAACATATAATGTTTTATTCCTCTCTTAAAAAACATTTCAAAATCAGTAACTATTCTTCAAAGATATCTCCTTCATTCCTCCTAATTTTATTTTGGCTAGATTGCAGCTTAATTAACTGATTTCCAGGGATGTTCCTCCACTTCTAACCTTATTTGTTGGCTGGATCAGAGTTTGGTTTTAACTGCTTTCCAACTTTTTCTTGTTTTTAACATGTTGGAAGAAGATTTTTTTGGGTTATTTTTTTTTACTTTTGTTGCAAGACTTAGTTCATTGTGAGTCTTAGCTTTCCACATTCATCTTTACAGGCTCAGGCTATTTGCTGATATTCTGCCTTAGTTATTTGCCCCTCTTTCCACTTTTTATACTTGTCCTTAGCTTAAGTTTATTTTCAAATTGCATCCAATTTTGCATAAATAATCTTCATTATTAAGATTATTAATATAATATTTGAAAACAATAATAGGTTTTTAATTTTCTTTAGTTTTTGCATAAGAAAATACCACGAACATTCAAAACTATCTGTAAAAGAAGGGAGGTGAACAGTTAAGAATTATGAAATATAAAGAAAGAAAGACACTTTCAAAAAGAAAGGAGGGGAAAAAAACTATAAGCCAACATTTTTTACATGATTACATGATTTTACATGATTCCTGATTTGGATTAATAAACATTACCTGCCATGGTGATTGAAGGAAGTACTTCCAGCTACTCTTATCAATTTTTCGACTCTCTTTAAGTTTGGAGGCATGCAAGGCCCTCAGAGCATGTGCCACAGCATAGACTGCATTGTAGATGCTGTAACTATGTCTACCCATGGTAGTCTCAAAGACAGAATTAGGAAGAGTCTCCAGCTTCTCTTCTCCAGTGCAGATCCTTTCAGCATTCCCATCTGTAATATCACTGGAGAATGAGCATTCAAATGCATCTCTCCAGAAATCCCTAATAAACCCATCATCTTTTTCAAAATTTGGGTTTTTCTTCTGCGTAAATTGTTGGAATCCTGTTAGCTCCTTTGAGTGAAGTGCAAAGGAAATTGCACCATGGAGAAAATCAATGGACAATGGTCTTTGCATTAGAATAGAGGTGAATTCCATTTGAGGTGGCATGATCCAAACTTTGGCTTTTCTCTCCTTTGGAATATCATCAGAATCTAAAACAGAGAGCATCATCCTCAATGTCACTATGCTTGTAGTTTCAGCATTGAAGATCACTGCAGTGACAGTGCTCCCCATGATCACTCTATATAATTTATCTGCTTCCTCCACCATTTCAGCAGATTCACTACCAAACATCACTTTGGGAAGACATTCTATAAAGTCAAAGCATATTCCTCTCTCTGAAAACATGGGAAGACTCTTTTGAACAAACCTCTCCATATCTTCTTCATACAAACAAATCATCCCAACCCAGGTCCATCCAAAATGCAACAGTAAGTATAGTATTCCTTTAACCCGGTGGATATCGTCAGGGAACATCCATTTTACAAAAAGTGCTGAGTTGTCATTATAAGTCATTGGTGGTGATCCAAATGTGATCTAAGTGGGAGAAAGACAGAAGAAACTAGTGAAATGAGAGTTTTCTAGAAAAAAAAATAAAGGACTAATGTGTATATCCATATGTAATACAATAACTGTGTTTGAGTGGGCATGCAAGGCAAGTTCCTGAAAACTATTTTTCTTTTACCAATTAATATCTGCAAATTTACTATTGCTAATCAAGCAACAAGGAGAACTCTTTGTTAATAATCTTCATATCTAATAACTTTCTCATTAAATGACAAATTTTGTTTGCTTCTGGAATGCTTTTCGTAAGAGTGCTTATGAGGACTCAACATTTGAAAATAATAAACTTCCTCCACATTTAACTCACCTGGGGAAATTTGTAGTTGCACAGAGTGGTTGCCATGTTGAGACAGGTCCTAGTATGCGGTCCTCCAATGATGGCTACCATATTCGTCTGGTCATTACATTTGTAGTTTGGGATAAATTTATCCTTTGTAGATAGAAATTCCATTGCTAAAAGAGAAGTTGTATATTCCTCAAGATAGTTGGTAGCGATGTGGAAACCGAGGCTAACATTGGACAAAATCCCAGGATTTTCATTGATCTCCTTTACAGCAAATGCCAGAGCCAAAGTGTGTTGATAATTTTGAGTGAGGAACCTTCAGTGAGAATTATAAACTGCATGAATATACTTCTGCTTTAGATTCAGACAGCAGACATTTTAAATGTGGGTACACATTTACATCTACATCCACATCCACAATTGTCTGAAGAAATATCTACTGTGTGAAGATATCTACTGTCTGTCATACACAAGCATACACACAATACATACATACTTAGGGTGTGCATATATTTGTGTGTGTGTATATACATACATGCATACATATATAGTATACATAAACACAAGCACAGATGTCTTGATTATATGGATAGGGAATCATTGATAAAGTGGAGCAATAAGCTAAAATCAAACCAAGAAAGCATTTGCAGCCTGCTTTCTTCTGTATTTAAGATTCTTCTTCTGTTCTTAAGATTTTAAATTCATGGTAAAATATCTCTTCCAGGATTAATTTGGATGCTAAGGTAGTATATGATTTCAGTTTTGTCTATATTTTGCCTGTATTTTTCTAAGGGCAGGAAGTTAGTTCTACTTTTCCACTGTAGTATTGTAAAAACTGGAGAAAAGTTTCTCAAACACATTGGAGGGCTTACTGTTTTAATTTTTAGTTCAGATGAAATGTGAAGGAGCTCGGGCAGTGGTGGGATTCAGGCAGTTTGCACCACTTCAGGAAAACCAGTTGCTAACTTTCTGAGCAGTTTAACCAACTGGTTGTTGGAAGAAATCATTAAGGCAGAGAACCGGTTGTTAAATTACTTGAATCCCACCACTGAGTTCAGGATTATACTGAGGACATCTTCAAATTTTAAATTTGTCAAGCTTTTTAGTGTCATAGAAAGTGTAATTTGTCCCAATTTCATCTCCAGTGATTGGACAAGTTGATTTTCTCCTAGCTCTTATATTAAAAATGGCTAACCATGGCCATTGGAAATAGCATACTGACCAACTAGCAACTGAAACGTTTCAGCAGAAAAATGGAAGCTAGATAATACAGTACAGGTAGAAATAAGGAAAATAAGAGGAGGAGCTGGAGGAGCAGTAACAGGGGGATACCCACATGTATTGATCAAGTACTTCATGAGAAGGAAGGCTTTCAAAAGTGATCTCATTGGAAAGAAAGAAGACTTGAAAAATAATTGCAGCAATGATTAAATCCCCAGACTGATAATACTTGTGAACCACTGGAAGAGGACTACTGAGCTTGCAATTGTAAATAGGAGAAATTAACATGGTAGGAAAAAAGGATAAAACTAGGGTATCTAAAGATAAAACAATAATGATTATCTAGAATTAAGACAAAGATTTATCACAGATAAAATGCAAATCCTGCTTTGTCTCCCTGCATGCAGTCCTGTATTTCTGAGAAGATGTTAATGCTATGCAATGTCTTAATCTAGTTTTGTCAGTGTCTATTGAAATTCCCTTGAGAGATGGAGTGGAAGAGACACTGACTATCCTTAATTAGTAATCAGTACTATTATTTTTCCAAAAGTACTTTCTTTGAAGAATATCAGAAGGAAACATGTTTACCATATCTCAATACTCAATGCAGCACTGCTATTAACCTTTGGAATTAATACACAAAGTACAAAATGAAGTATTATGCACAGAAGAAGAAAACAAAGTGCAATTAGAAAAAAAAAAAGAAACACGACTGTTGAGGTCATAGTGTTCTCCCCTTTGCTAAAGGGGTACTGTAACAATTACTTAAGCTCTAGAAGGACTAACTGATCCTATATCCCATAAGCCTGTGCATTTTCTTAGTTGGGACCTAGCAGGAAGCACTTTCTGCCCTGGCCTTAATTTAGGGATCATTCTTGCTCTCAAGGTGTGGCTGGTCCCAACCATGTCATCCTTCTGGAAGGCCCTTAAAAGATCAGAAAGTCAAATGTCCTGGGGAATCATATCTTAGAGGGGAGGCTGCTACATCATATGACATGACATAACATGACCTGTCATGACATGACACAATATGATATTTAACTGAAGTGCACTGTGTCTTATCCTATTTTGCCATTTAGTTTCTATCTTTGTAATTTAATATGATTTCATTTTAATGGTTTTTTTTTTTTAATGTATCTGGCCTTTTCTATTATTTACGTTGCCCAGGGTGCTATATGAGGTGTTGGGTAATAAAAATATAATAAATAAGTCAACAAATGGAAGTTAAAATCAAATAGTAATCTATTTTTACAAACAAAGAAAGGCCTCTGCAGCTAAGGAACGTGCTCCAGATTGATGCATACGGTGCCCTCCAGACTCTTTTCACCATCAGAGGCCTTCAGGAAAGGTCTATGCAGCCAAGAACCAAGGTCTGACAGTGCCTCTGATGGTGAAATGGAGGTCAGATGGTGTCAAGCGCATCAATCTGGAGCTCGTTTCTCGGTGAAAGTCAAATACTTAAAAGTTAAAATCAAATAGGGATCTACTTTTACAAGCAACTGCTTTTTTTTGTTGTTCTTTTTTCTTTATTTTTCTTCTGCCATTTATAAAGAACAATAAATAACTATTTAATTTCAGTATTAAGTGTTAAGCTCAAGATTTATTACACCACAAAACAATTTCATCCATTTTGCAGTTGTCTATCAAAGATTTTAAATGTACAATGTAAACAGCTCTTTGGACATTAACTTTTCAGAAATCATTGTTAGCATTGAAATGGATAATTTTTCCTGCTTAATACGGCTTGTTTTCTAAATCAATATAGGGTGAACTATTTACAGTTACTATTGTATTATTACCACTGTACTGATATAATACAATCTAGTATTTTCATCTTAAAATATAACAAAACTATACTCACAGATGAATACAACAATGAATTGGGTTTGTACAAGCATTGCTTTCACCATTAGGATAAAATCACAATCATCAAAATTTTAAAAAAAGAAAAAAGAAAAAAATTCATTAAATTCAATGATCTCAGGAGGCAGAATAAGATATTATTGAAGACTTATGAATAAGAGTGACAATGCCTCAATGAGGACAAGAATTGATGGTTTCCTAGTTCCTAGCACACCACCCTACCCAAAGTGAGTCTCAAGCATTCAGATTTGAGGCAGTGGGTATTAGTGGGAATTTTCCTCTATTTTTTGAAAAAAATGGTTGTGAAGAATATTGGGAGGCTTGGTTGTTTTCGCTTTTGGCAGAGATCTTGTGGAGCCTAAGGGCTGCAGGATACAAAGTCAATTATTTTGAAAAGAGTGCAATTGTCTATCAATGACTTGAAAAATGCCATTAAAACAAACTTGTGGACACTGTAATATTAAAAAAGAATTCAGACAGAATTGACTTCTTGATTGGCCATTCCAGTTTATACTGATTAGGGCTCAACATAATTAACTAATACTTCAAAGAAAAGATGCGGAGAAACTATATTCTGAAATCAATTGTGAAGAAATCATCACTACTATTGATTTTTATGCCACCTTCATGTGTGGCTTTCAATGTCTCTACCTGCATACGTGACCTGATAATAAAGAAGAATGTTTCTTTACAAGAACATGTCAAGTGTATTGAATGACAGATTGCAGTCATATGAATTATATTTATTAATTTATCAATTTATCAATTTATCAATTTATTTATTTATTTATTATTTATTTTGTTTGTTAGACATGTACAATATAGCAGGAATAGGTATAAACATAATTAAAGTAAGTACAGATAAATGGGGCAGTAAGACAGGGATGGTAGGCATCCTGGTGCATTTATGAATACCCCTTACTGACTTCTTAGGAATGGGGTGAGGTCAACAATAGACAGTCTAAGGTTAATGTTATGCGGATTTGAGGATGTAACAACGGAGTCAGGTACAGCATTCCAGGCACTGACCATTCTGTTGCTGAAGTGATATTTTCTGCAATCAAGTTTGGAGCAGTTTACCTTAAGTTTGTATCTATTGTTTGCCCGTGTATTACTGCGGTTGAAGCTGAAGTAATCATTGACAGGTAGGACGTTGTAGCAGAGAATTTTGTGTACTATACTTAGGTCAGACCATAGGTGGCATAGTTCTAGGTTTTCCACTCCCAAAATTTCGAGCCTGGTGGCATAAGATATTCTGTTCTGAACAGAGGGGAGGACTCTTCTTGTGAAGTACCTCTGGACTTGATCAATTGTGTTAATATCCAATATACATTGTGGATTCCAGGAAGACAAGCTGCATTCGAGAATTGTTCTGGCAAAGGTTTTATATCCCCTAGTTTGCAGTACAATGTTACTGGAGAAGCTTCATAAAATTAGGTTAAAAACTCTTAATGCCTTTTTGGAAATGCTGTTACAGTGAGCTCTGTGGCTTAGATAGTTTGAGATGAGTACTCCTAGGTCCTTGAAAGAGTGAGGGTCATCTACGAGGTCGTATCCATCCAGCTTGTATTTGGTGTTCTGATTTTTGTTGCCAATGTGTAAGACAGAGCATTTGTTGGTTGAGATTTGGAGTTTCCGAATGTTTGACCATTCAGATACACCCGGTACCCTCTAACTTGCTTGATCCTCTCCTTTTCATGGGAATCTTCACGTAGAGCAAGATCAACATTTATTTACTAATTTCTATTTCATATTTCTTAACTTCCCATCTCCCTCAGAGAGAAACTCTGAGAGGTGTAGAATTAAACTTAGAATAATTTTATTTTCACTTTGAATGTACACTAATTGGCATATATAAAAATGTAATTTCATTGCATACAACTCTCAAAAGGTCACCACCTTCAAAATGTACTACATAAACATGACAAAATTAATAAAGAAATATGCATATACACACATTTATTACAGGACACAGAGAAACAGCACAGTCTAGTTCGGATATATACATATAAATGGAGAGAAAAATGAATTTTGTGAGTTTACCAGATGGATGACCTAGGGAACAAAGATGTTACAGAATCTGGTAGTCCTGCTAGAAATACTTCGAAACTTCCTCCCAGAAGGGAGCAAGAGACCATGAAATGGGTGTGTGGGGTCTCTAACAATGCTTTGAGCTCTAAGCACATAGCTCTCATAAGCAATATCCTGAATAACAGAAAGTGAGCTTCCTATAATCTTCTCAGCTGTCCTCACCACTCTCAATATGGACTTTCTATCTGACACACTGCTTCCACCAAACCAAACAGTGATGCACTTTGTTAAAACTCTCTCAATGATCCCTCTGTAAAGAGGGGCCAGGACAAAAGGCGGAAAATGTGTTCTCCTCATCCAATGCAGGAAATGCAGACACTTTACTAAGGATGACATGTGGCAAGATCAATATACTTTATAATCAACAAAATTAACATTAAAATCAGAATAATTTAACAATAAAACTTTTAAAAACATGCTGCATTATCTCTTGTGCTGTCACAGACTGACTGAAACTTTAATATCTCTCTATATATATATATCATGCTACTCCCTTGTATGTCACTTTGATGTAGTGATATGAGGGAAGAATTCAGACTCCCCAAACTGCAAAAAAAAGAACAAAGAAAGCCCTGTTTCGTGAAAATAAACAATTGGGCTTCATCCAAGGTGTCTGGATTAAATATCAGTTTTATTTTTTTATTAGTTGCACCTTCTTATTCAAATCAGGTCTCAGAATAATGATATAGCACTTGGGGAAAAAGATGCAGCCCAGTAATCCAGCTGCTGAAGCCAAAATGGAGAAGATCTCCACAGCAACCACATATTTCCCCTTGGTGCTCAAGTAGGTGGGAACAAATGTCACCCAGACACTGCAAAAGACCAACATGCTGAAGGTGATGAATTTGGCTTCATTGAAGCTGTCAGGTAAATTCCTAGCCAAGAAGGCCACCGTGAAAGTGACAGCAGTCAAGAGCCCCATAAAGCCAAGGACAGTATAAAACATTGTGGTGGAACCTTCATTACATTCTAAGACAATTTCTTCAACCATGGAGTGCATATCTGAATCTGGAAATGGGGGAGAAATTGCCAACCACACTACACAGATGGTGAACTGAGCCATGAAGACAGATAGGACAATCATGTTGGCCATTCTTCTCCCCACCCATTTCCTCATTTTGGAGCCTGGCTTGGTGGCCATGAAAGCAAGAACCACTATGGTTGTTTTACCCAAAATACAAGAAAGGGCTATAGAGAAAGTGATGCCAAAAGTACTTTGTCGCAAGAGACATTTCACTTGATCAGGTTGCCCAATGAAGAGGAGTGTGCAAAGGAAGGAGAGCAGGAGAGCAATGAGAAGAATGTAGGTGAGGTTCCTGTTGTTGGCTTTGACAATGGGAGTGTCCTGGTGTTTAATGAAGATTCCCAACACCATAGCTGAGATGACAGAAAAGGAAACTGAAATTGTTGCCAAAGAAATACCCAGCGGCTCTTGAAAGGTCAAATAAGTTACAGTTTTTGGAAGACAATTATCTCGACCTTTGTTTGGATGTTGATCCTCTGGACATGGGAAACAATCATCTAAGTCTGGGAGAAAAGAACAAATAAAACTGTTTCACAGAACCATTATAGGATTTAAGAATGAAAAAGTAATAACACTAGATTTAATAAGATCCTATGAGTTTGTACTATTTTTCTCAAAATAATTTAAAATGAAATTCATTATACAGGTGAAACTCGAAAAATTAGAATATCATGCAAAAGTTCATTTATTTCAGTAATGCAACTTAAAGGGTGAAACTAATATATGAGATAGACTCATTACATGCAAAGCGAGATAGTTCAAGCCTTGATTTGTCATACTTTTGATGATTATGGCTTACAGCTCATGAAAACCCCAAATTCATAATCTCAGAAAATTAGAATATTGTGAAAAGGTTCAATATTCTAGGTTCAAAGTGTCCCACTCTAATCAGCTAATTAAGCCATAACACCTGCAAAGGGTTCCTGAGCCTTTAAATGGTCTCTCAGTCTGGTTCAGTAGAAATCACAATCATAGGAAAGACTGCTGACCTGAGAGTTGTGCAGAAAATTATCATTGACACCCTCCATAAGGAGGGAAAGCCTCAAAAGGTAATTGCAAAAGAAGTTGGATGTTCCCAAAGTGCTGTATCAAAGCACATTAATAGAAAGTTATGTGGAAGAAAAAGGTGCACAAGCAGCAGGGATGACCAGAGCTTGGAGAGGATTGTCAGGAAAAGGCCATTCAAAAGTGTTGGGGACTTTCACAAGGAGCGGATTGAGGCTGGAGTCAGTGCATCAAGAGCCACCACATACAGACGGATCCTGGACATGGGCTTCAAATGTTGTATTCCTCTTGTCAAGCCGCTCCTGAACAACAAACAATGTCAGAAGCATCTTACCTGGGCTAAACAAAAAAAGAACTGGTCTGCTGCTCAGTGGTCCAAAGTCCTCTTTTCTGATGAGAACAACTTTTGCATCTCATTTGGAAACCAAGGACCCAGAGTCTGGAGGAAGAATGGAAAGGCACACACTGCAAGATGCTTGAAGTCCAGTGTGAAGTTTCTACAGTCTGTGTTGATTTGGGGAGCCATGTCATCTGCTGGTGTTTGTCCACTGTGCTTCATTAAGTCCAGGGTCAACACAGCTGTCTACCAGGAGATTTTGGAGCACTTTATGCTTCCTTCTGCAGACGAGCTTTATGGGGATGCTGATTTCATTTTCCAGCAGGACTTGGCACCTGCCCACACTGCCAAAAGTACCAAAACCTGGTTCAATGACCATGGGATTACTGTGCTTGATTGGCCAGCAAACTTGCCTGACCTGAACCCCATAGAGAATCTATGAGGCATTGCCAAGAGAAAGATGAGAGACATGAGACCGAACAATGCAGAAGAGCTGAAGGCCGCTATTGAAGCATCCTGGTCTTCCATAACACCTTAGCAGTGCCAACGGCTGATAGCATCCTTGTCATGCCACATTGAGGCAGTAATTGATGCAAAAGGGGCCCAAACCAAGTACTGAGTACATATGCATGCTTATACTTTTCAGAGGTCTGATATTGTTCTATGTACAATCCTTGTTTTATTGATTTAATGTAATATTCTAATTTTCTGAGATTGTGAATTTGGGGTTTTCATGAGCTGTAAGCCATAATCATCAAAAATATGACAAATCAAGGCTTGAACTATCTCGTTTTGCATTTAATGAGTCTATCTCATATATTAGTTTCACCTTTTAAGTTGCATTACTGAAATAAATGAACTTTTGCATGATATTCTAATTTTTCGAGTTTCACCTGTATAATGCAGTGTTCAGTTTTAATATTCTTTAAATTACACAGTTATCTCAAAACATTTATATGACACTTACCTTCCAGCTGGAATATGAAGGAAAAATAGTTGAAATGGCAGGAAAAAATGTTCTACGGATTGAATTTGATGGAAAATGATTTTACAGTCAAAAATAAACAATAAAAAGACTTCTACATTTTTTTAAAAAAGGCATAGGTTACCTGCCAAATGTCTACAAGCAATAAGAAGAAAAATCCAAATCTGAGAAATATATTGATCCTTAAGAAAGATTATGTTATTTAAAGTGAACTGGTTGATTGTACCATTAAATATTTCCCAAAAATGCTGTTTCAAAAAGAAACCGGACTTTTGTGTTTTTCCTTGAAGACATTTTGCTTCAGAACTCAGAACTGAATCTTCTTCAGTTCTGAATGAAGCAAGTCAGTCAGAACTGAAGAAGCTACTTGGATGAGAAGTAAAATGTCTTCAAGGAAAAAAGGAACTTCACTTCTCTTATGAAAAAGCAACCTTGAGACAAAAACTACTTTGGATGATTAAGAATCTCCATAGACATTCAATATCTCCTTGAATTAGAAAAAAGTCATTCACGTTTTTCATTGCTCATCTATACAACTATCAGACAGCTCAGGATTTTCAGTCACCATAATACTGATTAAAAATTCAATCCCAAATATATTTATTAAATTATTGATATATTCAATAATTTGAATATATCAATAATTATTCTGCTTACAGACTGCTACAGGGAGTTGTTTTTTGTGGCCTACCATCGTGGAATTCCCTGGATTGCTGCGGGATGTTTGCCACATTTAGGAGGGGCGGCTCCCGCAGCGACCCGGAGGTCTATACTGAGTCGGGTAGAGGCTGGGTGTGTGAATCATGTGATTCCTGGAAGAAGATCTGGGGGTAGCTTGGAGGGGCTGGCGGTTGACTGTGGAATGGTTATCCCAGTTGCCTTGCAATGCCCCCCCCCAGCCTGGTCTTAGGACTCATGTCCGTCACTCGTCATTTGACTGGTTTTCCCACTGCAGAAACATCTCCCTTGTATTCCATCTTGTATTCCATCTTATCTTCCCATGATATCGCCACTGGCTGGATTCCATGGACCAGCTCTATATTCCATCAGCTTCTTTCAGTCGGTCAGAGAGTTGGCAGTTAGGATGTGGGTATTGTAGGAGCCGGTTCATTGCTCTATTGCACCACCGACAGGGACGGTTCATCGGACTCCAAAATGGCCATTTTCACTCTGGCCAACCACCGTGAGAGGGTGGCTTTGGATATTACTCCCCGGGGCTCATAAATAGCATCAGACTCCTCCAATGTCGTGAGAGGACAGTGGAATTTACTCTACCGGCACCCAGACTTGCAGTTTCTTCTTCTCCTGGATTTTCAGACTTTCAGACTGATTCTGGATTACCATCTTTGACCCTAGGGACATATCATCACCCCTGGTCATCAAATGTATTCAGCGGCCGAGCTCCTTGTGCTGCGAGACTCCCCCCTCTTGCAGGCTTGGCCCTCCACACTATCGAGGGCCTACCTTGATGACGGGTTTTGGAACCCCGAGAGGTGGCATGCAGCGAAGAGGAGGTTGAGGGTGTTTTTATTTAAATTTTTAGCGCAATTTTTAAGGGGTTCCAGGGGGGAGGGTTGGATTAGAACTAGATTTGTGGGTGTGGGGGACAACCCACTGAGGAGGGGGCCTGGTCAGCTGAGGGGTGCGACATGGGAGGTGCAGGACTCAGGGTCAAGGATGGGGTTAGAGCTTGTGCCGATGATGGGCATTACATCAGTACTGTGGGTGGGAAGGGCAGATATGGCGGGAGCAGGAGGCCATATCATGTTGTGGGAGTGCGCGCTCGCTGTCTTCGAGCAGTGGCATGCTCCAGCCCTCAATGCTCCTCTCGTTCCCCAGGCTGCACAGATCCTTAGGGCCTGAGCCTTCGGCTGATGTTATGCAATGCCGGGTCCATGGTAAATAAAGCCCCCGTCATTTGTGATCTTGTTCAGGAGGGGGGAGCAGACCTGGCGGGTATTATAGAGACCTGGTTGGGCCAGGAGGGGGGGGGGTCCCCCTCGTTGAAATGTGCCCACCCGGTTTTCACGCATTTCATCAGCTGAGGTCACAGGGGAGGGGCGGGGTGGTGGTGGTTGTCATTAAAGAAAGTCTTGGTCCGAGGGAGGCCACTGTTCCTCAGACTGCCAGATGTGAGTCCCTCCTTGTGAAGTGGGGTCATGGGGTACAGATGGGCTTGCTGATTACGTACCTGGCTCGCTGCCACGTGGCGGCAGCCCTGCCTGAGCTGCTCAACATTATAGCCGGGGTGGCGGTTGATCCCCCCAGGCTTATGGTCATGGGGGATTTTAATCTGCCATCCGTCGGTGAGGCTTCTGAGGTGGTCTGGGAGTTCATGGCTTCCATGATGGCTATGGACCTGACCCAGTTAGTTCATGGCCCTACTCACATGGGGGAAAACACACTGGACTTGGTTTTTGTCTCTGGTCAGTGGCAGAGTGATCTGGAGATAGGGGATATAGCGATTGAGCCCTTGTCATGGTCAGATCACTCCGTCCTTCGCTTTGACCTTTGAACCACCACAGTTCACCGCAGGGAGGCGGAACCAATGAGATGGTTCCGCCCCAGGCGTCTGATGCATCCGGATAGGTTGCAGATGGAGCTTGGGCCATTCCCTGAGGCTCTGGCTCATGACTCGACAGAAGACCTAGTGGCCGCCTGGAGCTTTGGACCAAGTCATGCCTTTGCGGCCCCTGACCCGGCGCCAGTCTCACCTGGCTCCTTGGTTCACCGAGGAGCTGAGGGAGATGAAGCACCAGAAAAGATGCCTGGAGAGCAGTTGGAGGGCCAGCCTTTCTGAATCTGACTGAACACTGGTAAGATCTCATATTAAGACCTACCTAGTGGTGATAAAAGCGGCAAAATGTAATTATTTTTCCGCTCTTATTGCATCATCAGATAATCGCCTGGCCACCCTGTTTAGGGTGACCCACTCCCTGCTCCACCAGGGAGCGTGGGAGGGCCCCTTGGAGGGCAGGGCCGAGGACTTTGTGCAGTATCTGTATGACAAAGTCACTCAGATTCGGGAAGACTTGGACTCTGACTGGGTAGATTCAGGGGGATGACGGAGGCAGGTCTTGAGAATATTATCCTGGAAAAGTTTGACCCTGTGACTCCCGAAGACGTGAACAGGATTCTGGGTAGACTGAGCGCAGCCACATGTTTATTGGACCTGTGTCCCTCCTGGTTGGTGCTGGCTTCTTGGGAGATTACATGAGGCTGACTCCAGGGGATTATTAAGGCTTCATTGAGTGAGTGTGACTTTCCTGCCACCTTGAAAGAGGTGGTGGTGAGGCCTCTCCTCAAGAAACCTTCCCTGGACCTGGCAGTGTTAGCAAATTATCATCCAGTCTCCAACCTTCGCTTTGGGGTGAAAGTTGTTGAGAGTGTGGTGGCGCGACAGCTTCCCCAGTTCCTGGATGAAATGGTTTATCTAGATCCATTCCAGTCGGGCTTCAGGCCTGAGTACAGCATGGAAATGGCATTGGTCGCGTTGGTTGATGATCTCTGGAGGGCTCGGGACAGGGGTTGTTCCTCTGTCCTGGTCCTTTTCTCAATGGCTTTTGATACCATCAACCATGGTATCATGCTGCACCGGTTGGAAGAGTTGGGGGTGGGGGGGGCACCGTGTTGTGATGGTTCTCCTCCTTTCTCTCCGACCGGTCACAGTCTGTGTTGGCAGGGGGGGCAGAGGTCGACCCCGAGGCACCTTGTATGTGGGGTGCCTCAGGGATCGGTCCTCTTGCCGCTTCTGTTCAACATTTATGTGAAGCCACTGGGTGAGATCATCCGTGGTTTCGGGGTGAAGTACCATCAGTATGCTGATGATACTCAGCTGTACATCTCCACCCCGGACCACCCCAATGATGCCCTTGAAGTGATGTCCTGGTGCCTGGAGGCTGTGAGGATCTGGATGGGGAGAAACAGACTCAGGCTCAACCCATCCAAGACCGAGTGGCTGTGGTTTCCGGCATCCTGATATAGTCAGTTGGTGCCATCACTGACTTTTGGGGGTGAGTCATTGGCCCCCACAGAGAGGGCTCACAACCTGGATTTCCTCCTGGATTCATGGCTGTCTTTAGAAGAGCATTTGATGGCTGTGGCTGGGAGGACTTTCTATCAGGCCCGCCTGATCCTCCAGTTGCGTCCCTTTCTCGATCGGGACTCCTCACACATGGTCAGTCATGCCCTCGTCACCTCCTGCCTGGACTACTGTAATGCTCTCTACATGGGGCTCCCCTCGAGGAGCACCCGGAGGCTCCAACTGGTCCAGAATGCGCCACGCGGGTGGTTATGGGAGCAATGTGGCGTTCCCATGTAACACCTCTCCTGCGGGAGCTGCACTGGCTCCCGGTGGTCTTCCCGGTGCGCTTCAAGGTCTTGGTCACCACCTTTAGAGTGCTCTATGGCTTAGGACGTGGTTACTTACAAGACCACCTTCTGCCATCAGTAGCCTCTCACCGGCCAGTACGCTCCCATAGAGTGGGGCTCCTCAGGGTGCTGTCAGTCAAACAGTGTTGACTGGCAGCCCCTAGGGGGGAGAGCCTTTTCTGTGGGGGCACCTGCCATTTGGAACGAGCTCCCCGTGGAAATATGGAGGATTCCGGACTTATGCACTTTTCGCCGTGCCCTCAAGACCTTTTTATTTCAACAGGCTGGCCTGGCCTAACTTCCTTTTAATTGTTAATTTTAAATTTGTTTTAAAACAATAGGGGTGTTTTAATCTGTTTGGGCCAAATTATCTAATGTGTTTTTACGTTGCTTTTTTAAATTTTGTATTATGTGTGTTTTATCTTAGCTGTTCACCACCCTGAGTCCTTCGGGAGTAGGGCGGTATATAAATCCAAAATAAAGTAAAGTAAAGTAAAAGTAAATATTCAATATATTCCTTTGCTTACCCATTTGGTCAGCTATCTTCCCTTCTGGACACTGTCTACAGTCATAGCAGCAGGATAATTTATCTTCTATTTTTACCTTGCTGTAGCCAAAGGGACATTTCTCATTACAGATGGAAAGAGGCAAAGTCTGTTCATAAATAAAATCAGAATTCTTTCACATGAAGGACTTATAGGTTGGGAGAGTTCATTTCATGATATACATATACCAAAACTTTTCACATCCTCATGAAACCTTAATGTCCCATTTCTCCACTTTCTTTTGTTTTAAGTTCACCAAAACAGTCCTTTAATTCATCTCTTTCTCAAACCTCAGCAACTAAAAGAGGCATGAACATCAACTCCCTGAATGCTGCAGCTGCCAAAAAAGCCAACACAGTCATAGTCTGCATTAACAAAGGGATAGAATCAAGATCATGTGAAGTGTTAATGCCACTTTATAATGTCACAGTAAGACCATACTTGGAATATTGCATCCAGTTTCGGTTGCCACAATAGAAAAAGATGTAGAGAGTATAGAAAGAGTCCAGAGAAGAGCAACAAAAATGATTAGGGGATTGGTGGCTAAAATATATGAAGAATAGTTGCAGAAATTGGGTGTGTCTAGTTCAATGACAAGAAGAACTAGGGGTGACATGATAGCAGTCTTCCAATATCTCAGGGGCTGCCACAAAGAAGAGGGAGTCAACCAATTCTCCAAAACACTTGAAGGCAGGATAAGATGCAATGATGGAAACTAATCAAGGAAAGGACCAACCTAGAAGTAAGGCGAAATTTCCTGACAGTTAGAACAATTAATTGGTGGAACAGCTTGCCTCCAGAAATTCTGGGCTCTCCAACATGGGGAGATTTTAAAAGAAGTGATTGGACAACCATTTCTCTGAAATGGTGTAGGGTTTCCTGAGTAGGGAGTGTTGGACTAGAATACCTCCAAAGTCAATCTGTTATTTCCCCAACCAGCATTCTGAAGTTGGGAGTTGAAATCCACACTTCATAAACTTGCTGGGTTGGAGAAATACTTGCTTAACTGTAACTTTTTTCTTATGTAGTTAAAGACACCTGACTACTTCAGATATCCTATTCAATTGTCCATTATATGGGTCAGCAAGGGCTCAATACATAGAAATATTACTTCACAATAATGATATACTAGGACTCAAACAAACAAAATAATTGTATTTCCTTCAGGGCCCAAATATATATGTAGTCACTTGAACTGTTAAGTTTATAGTCAGGCATCTCCAACAAAGGACATCTTATATACCACACATTGAGGTTGCATGTAAAAGTAATTAATTAACTTAATTGCCTACTGTTGTCCATCTCTAGGATTCGTTTCATTATATATCTTTGCATTCTGTTTTGCCATTTATCTTACTGTTTTATCTTATCTAATATAATTGTATTTTACTGTTTCTGATGCTCATTTTAATAATATAACCCACTGAATAATTAGTAGAGATTACTGCTGTGCTATGTACTGGGATGATGTTGCACTGGAACTAAACAAATGCTGTAGGCTTTAAGTCACCTATATATAGTTTAGTACTTTATGTTCATATACCATTTTTTCCCAAAAATAAGACCCTGTCTTATATTTTTTGAACCCCGAAATAAGGGCTTGGCTTTATTTGGGGGGGGAGTTCTTATTAAGTTGGGGCACAATTTGGGGGTAGCAGGTGGGGTGGGGAGGGGAAGGAGCGAGGGGCAGGAAGCCCTGCTATGCCTGGCAAGAGAAGAGATGGCAAGAATCACAGCAAGAGAAATGGTGGAGGGGAACCAGGAAGATTGGGTAGATGAGATGTCGGATGGTGAGGGTGGCGGCCGTGGATGTACCCATTGTGCAGGGGCGGCTGAGCCTACATCGCACGGCTGGCTGGGGCAGCCACAGCTTCCCAAGTGCAAGCCTTTCCCAGTCACTAGACACTGGGCCACTTCCGAGCAGGGTGGCTGTCCTTGGCGGCAGAGTGGCAGCTTCCTCATCCTCCTCCCCAAAGGCCCACCCTGCTTAAAGGCCCAGTGTGGTGCTTCCCCTAGCTCACCCGCCCCTTCACCTGTTTCTCTACAAGTACTCCAATCGTGCAGCCTACCCACTCTTCGAGATAAACCGGCCAAGAGGCGCACAGCAGCGAGTCAAATCCATCCTGAGCCTCGCCGCTTTCGGTCACTGCCTCCCTGGCCTGAGATTCCCGCAGCACAACTGTTCATGCAGGTGAACCTGAACCTGTTCACACCAGTTCATGCCAGGAGCCCTTTACCCCTGGTTCTGCCTTCAGGCTCTACCGGGTATCTCCCTCCCCACATAACCCTGGCCTGCCTGTCAACATTACAGAAGATGCAACACTGCACACTGCCCATAAGCAACGGGCAGCCTCTCACAGTAATGAGAATTGCCTGCAATTCTCCTTACTGTGAGAGGCTGCACATTGCAAAGAAGAACGAAACAAGGTTGTGGTAGTGGGGGTGGATGACAAAGCAAGGCAGGGGCTGTGAAGCTGCCCCAAGGCCCCGCATTGGCTTACCTGAATTGCCCTTCAGTCAGGCCACCCATGCCAAACCCTCCCCCTCACCTCCAGGGCAGCCACATCCCTTCACTAACCTGCTTTCCAGCTCCGTTCTCCCCTGCGTAGACTCCCCTTACCGTAGGACTGTTGGACTACGGTAAAAAAAATAATACCAGTAGTTCAGACCTTCCAACTTCTCATGAAGAAAAAAATATCTCGCGAAGTTGGAAGCTGTTTTTACCATAGTCCCACAGAGTACTTTTCTTGCCCTGCATGTGACGGTGGAGAACGGAGCTGGAAAGCAGGTTAGTAAAGGGATGTGGCTACCTTGGAGGTTTGGGGGGAAGAGGGACCTCTGTGTGTGTTATGTAGAGAGAGGGAAGGAACGTTGCTGCCAGCCCTGGATAACGCTCCGAGGTTGGGTTGGGATCTCTCTCTTTCTCTCTCTCTCTCACACACCGTTCTTTCTTTGGATTGCAGCAAAGATGGCCCTTCCAGAATTGCAAGGCTGAAGGCTTCGGATGGAGCATTTTGGGGATGTGTGAATGTGCTGCAATCCCAAATAAAGAAAGATAAGTAGGAAAAGGGGGAGGAGCCCAGCAGCTGGGGAGGTGCTCTGGAGATCAGGGCCGAGTTGCACAGCCTCATTGGCTCAGCTGATCAGCAGGCAGCAATTAAGGGGCTGAACTTCCAGGAGGTGACCGGGGAGGTGCCTCCTGTGCTGACCACACCCACCCCTTCACTAGGGTTTATTTTTTGGGGAGGGCGTATATTTATGTCCACCCCAAAAATCAGGCTTGGCCTTATTTTTGGGACATGTCTTATTTTCGGGGAAACACGGTACATCAAACAAAAGAAAAATGAGGTTGTTAAATACCGGTTTGATTGTGATTGTGATTTAATTATTTACTTCTGTGCATCAATGAATACATGATTTCCAAAAAAGTGAAAAATAAAACACACCTGGTTAAATACATGGGGCCAAACAGCTTTCTTGGCAGAAATGGTAAGGAGCTTTTCTGGGGGAGCCAAGGGGTCGAACTTTCCAACTTGGACTTTCAGAAAGGACTTGTTTGGAAATGTGACCCAATTAAAAACATCAAACCCAGTTTCAAATTCTCCATTGGGACCAAAAGAAACCTGTTCTCCAGCACTGTTGTTAAAAGAGATGTGCTGCAAAAAGTGGTGGAGCTGAATGAAAAATCAAAGAAATATAAATTTTAACTGGCTTCCTTGAATTGTATGGAGAACTCTCAGTTCCTTCAGTATGGTTTATGCCCAATGGAAAGTCACCAATCTACACTTGTTTATAATTGAAAAAGAAACATTTTCTCTATCACATAGATCTTCTACTCTGTTGTCTGTTTTCACTTGAAAAAGTGTTATATGAAAATTATAGCACAACATTGAAAAAGGAAAAAAAAATGATAGATTAACTTGCTTTGATCAACCCGGCATATTAGGATTTATGTATTTACTTTTCTATACTGCAATATAGAAATTTATAGGCCAAAACACCCTTCTGTTCCACCTCAGTGGTTACCGTTGGGGAATATATACAGGTGGAACTTGAAAAATTAGAATATCATGCAAAAATTCATTTATTTCAGTAATGCAACTTAAAAGGTGAAACTAATATATGAGATAGACTCATTATATGCAAAGCAAGATAGTTCAAGCCTTGATTTGTCATAATTTTGATGATTATGGCTTAGAGCTCATGAAAACCCCAAATTTACAATCTCAGAAAATTAGAATATTACATGAAATCAATAAAACAAGGATTGTACATAGAACAATATTGGACCTCTGAAAAGTATAAGCATGCATATGTACTCAGTACTTGGTTTGGGCCCTTTTTGCATCAATTACCGCCTCAATGCGGCATGGCATGGATGCTATCAGCCTGTGGCACTGCTGAGGTGTTATGGAAGACCAGGATGCTTCAATAGCAGCCTTCAGCTCTTCTGCATTGTTCAGTCTCATGTCTCTCATCTTTCTCTTGGCAATACCCCATAGCTTCTCTATGGGGTTCAGGTCAGGCGTGTTTGCTGGCCAATCAAGCACAGTAATCCCATGGTCATTGAACCAGGTTTAGGTAGTTTTGGCAGTGTGGGCAGGTGCCAAGTCCTGCTGGAAAATGAAGTCAGCATCCCCATAAAGCTTGTCTGTGGAAGGAAGCATAAAGTGCTCCAAAATCTCCTGGTAGACGGTTGCGTTGACCCTGGACTTAATGAAGCACAGTGGACCAACATCAGCAGATGACATGGCTCCCCAAATCAACACAGACTGTGGAAACTTCACACTGGACTTCAAGCATCTTGCAGTGTGTGCCTCTCCATTCTTCCTCCAGACTCTGGGTCCTTGGTTTCCAAATGAGATGCAAAAGTTGCTCTCATCAGAAAAGAGGACTTTGGACCACTGAGGAACAGACCAGTTCTTTTTTTCTTTAGCACAGTAAGACGCTTCTGACATTGTTTGTTGTTCAGGAGCGGCTTGACAAGAGGAATACGACATTTGAAGCCCATGTCCAGGATCCCTCTGTGTGTGGTGGCTCTTGATGTACTGACTCCAGCCTCAGTCCACTCCTTGTGAAAGTCCCCAACACTTTTGAATGGCCTATTCCTGATAATCCTCTCCAGGCTGCGGTCATCCCTGCTGCTTGTGCACCTTTTTCTTCCACACTTTTCCCTTCCACATAACTTTCTAGTAATGTGCTTTGATACAGCACTTTGGGAACATCCAATTCTTTTGCAATTACCTTTTGAGGCTTTCCCTCCTTATGGAGGGTGTCAATGATGGTTTTCTGCACAACTGTCAGGTCAGCAGTCTTTCCCATGATTGTGATTCCTACTGAACCAGACTGAGAGACCATTTAAAGGCTCAGGAACCCTTTGCAGGTGTTATGGCTTAATTAGCTGATTAGAGTAGGACCCTTTGAGCCTAGAATATTGAACCTTTTCACAATATTCTAATTTTCTGAGATTGTGAATTTGGGGTTTTCATGAGCTGTAAGCCATAATTATCAAAAGTATGACAAATCAAGGCTTGAACTATCTTGCTTTGCATATAATGAGTCTATCTCATATATATTAGTTTCACCTTTTAAATTGCGTTACTGAAATAAATGAACTTTTGCACGATATTCTAATTTTTTGAGTTTCACCTGTATAGATTGAAGTAGGGGTGAAGTCTAAATATTTTCGCTACCGGTTCTGTGGGCGTAGCTTAATTAGTGGTCGGGCCTTGGTGGTAAGGTGACTGGGAGGGTATGGTTTGTTGGTCAGGTGGACGTGGCCAAGTCAATGTCACTTCTTTACCCTTTTTTAACCTACAAAACACAATAGAACACAACTGGTTCACCCACAATATAAAAGTAGCTGTGCTAGACCGAAAATGGCCCCTGTAATAAGCAGGAACCTCACACAGCCACAAAAAGCCCCAAAAAACAACTTTCACACTTTACACACACACAACACAACACAACACAACACAACTGGCTCACCCACAATATAAAAGCAGCTGTGCTAGACCCAAAATGGCCCTGCAACAAGCAGGAACCTCACACAGCGACAAAAAGTCCCCCCCAAAAAAAACAACTTTCACACTTTACACACACAAAATTCCACATACAGCTTTGTGAGATTTTGTGTGTTTGTGTAGTTAGAGTGAAACACTACAGAAACACACAAAATCTCAGAAAGCTGCACAAATATTATTTTATTTTATTTTTATTTTTATATAAAAGCAGCTAAATTTAAAACTTCCTAAACTTTAAATGATTAGGTCTAAAAAAAGAACAACTAAAAATAACCCAATTAACTATTTTTTTAAAGCTCCCAAAGGGGAAAAAACTTTCCCAATAGAACAGGGGTCTCCAACCTTGGCAACTTTAAGACTTGTAGACTTCAACTCCCAGAATTCCTCAGCCAGCTTTGCTTTGCTGGGTGAGGAATTCTGGGAGTTGAAGTCCACAACTCTCTGCCTGCTTGATTGCAGGCAGGGAGATTCAGTTGCTTGCTGATGAAATGGATTGCAGGGATTACAGCAAGGCGTTGTGACCAGCAGCTAAGGTAAGTAAGCCGTGGGGGGGAGGGGGAGGGATTTTTGCTACCGATTAGCAGGCAACAGCTGAGATCATCAGAGCCGGGCTCTCAGAGCCATTTAAAAGAAAAAAAGGCTCTGATGATCGCGCAGCTCAGCTGGGCATGGGGGGCAGGGGCAGGGATTTTTGCTACCGGTTCTCCAAACTGTCCTCCACCATCACTACCTACTCACCTGAGCCAGTCTGAACCGGGAGCATTTCACCCCTGGATTGAAGTTTATGTAGTAGGGTTTTTTTCAAACTTTTTCAATAAATCAATCATGGTTATTGCTGTAGAATAACAGAATTGGAAGGGACCTTAAAGGTCTTCTAGTCCAACCCCCTGCTTAGGCAGGATACCCTACACCACTTCAGACAAATGGGTATCCAACCTCTTCTTAAAAACTTCCAGTGTTGGAGCATTCACAACTTCTAGAGGCAAATTGTTACACTAATTAATTGTTTTAACTGTCAGGAAATTTCTCCTTAGTTCTAAGTTGCTTCTCTCCTTGATTAGTTTCCACCCATTGCTTCTTGTCCTCCTTCAGGTGCTTTGGAGAATAGTTTGAGTTCCTCTTCTTTGTGGCAGCCTTGAGATATTGGAACACTATTATCATGTCTCCTCTAGTCCTTTTCATTAAACTAGAAATACCCAATTCCTGCAACCGTTCTTCATATGTTTTAGCCTCCAATCCCCTAATCATCTTTGTTGCTCTTCTCTGCACTCTTTCCAGAGTCTCCACAACTTTTTTACATTGTGGTGAGCAAAACTGAATGCAGTATTCCAAGTGAGGCCTTACCAAGGCATTATAAAGTGGTATTAACACTTTACATGATCTTGATTCTATCCCTCTGTTTAGCCTAGAACTGTGTTGGCTTTTTTGGCAGTTGCTGCACACTGCTGGCTCTTATCTAAATGGTTGTCCACTAGGACTCCAAGATCCCTCTCACAGTTACTACTATTGAGCAAGGTACCACATATACTGTACCTGCGCATTTTGTTTTTCTTGCCTAAATGTAGAATCTTACTTTTGTCACCATTGAATTTCTTTTTGTTAGATAGCGCCCAATGTTCAACTCTGTCAAGGTCCTTCTATATTTCCAGCCTATCTTCTGGAGTGTTGGCTATTCCTGCCAGCTTGGTGTGTTATCTGAAAATTGGATGAGTTCTCCATGTATCCCCTTGT
The DNA here is from genome assembly GCF_029215685.1 of Pituophis catenifer annectens. Taxonomy (NCBI): domain Eukaryota; kingdom Metazoa; phylum Chordata; class Lepidosauria; order Squamata; family Colubridae; genus Pituophis; species Pituophis catenifer. Next base: position 18,048,879 of record NW_027256895.1, on the reverse strand, counting down.
TCAAGTCATTGATGAAGATGTTGAAGAGTACTGGGACTAAAACAGAGCCTTGGTGTACTCCACTGCATACTTCCCTCCATGTAAAGGCAGTTCCATTGATGACTACATGTTGAGTGCTGTTGGTCAGCTAGTTATGAATCCATCTGGTGGTGATGCTATCTAACCCACATTTTTCTACTTCATCTAGTAGTAGGTTATGGTCTACTTTATTAAATGTCTTACTGAAGTCCAAGTAAATTATATTGACAGTATTCCTCTGGTCCACTAATTTTGTCACTTGTCAAAGAATGCAATAAGATTTGTCTGGCATGATCTGTTTTTGACAAACCCATGTTGCCTTTTGGTTATTACTTTGTTTGCTTCTAGGTGTTCACTGATTCGTTGCTTGATTATCTTTTCCAGAATCTTCCCTGGTATTGAGGTCAGGCTGATAGTTTGTGGCTTCTTGGATCTATTTTTTTTTTCCTTTTTTGAAGATGGGAACTACATCAGCTCTTTTCCAGTCCTCTGGCAGTTCCCCTGTGCTCCAGGATCTTTGAAAGATATAGTTCAGTGGTTCTGAGATCTCGTCTGCCAGGTCCTTCAGAACCTTGGGGTGTAAACCATCTGGTCCTGGTGATTTGAACTCGTCTAGGGTAGACAGGTGTACACTTACCATTTCCTTCCCTATTTTAACTTGTGTTCCTAATCTGCTTTTTGTGGTGCTGTTTTTTAAAGGTTGGACAGTTTTTTCCCTTTTTGTAAAGACAGCTGCAAAAAATGAGTTAAGTAGTTCTGCTTTCTCCCTGTTGATTGTCACCTTCTTGCCACTTTCTCCCAGCAATGGACCAATAGTTTCCTTGACTTTTTTTTTTTTTTTGAAAAAAAATTATTTATTTTTCACATAAAACAACATCTTTTTAGAGCAAAGGTTTGGTCCGGTGTAAAATAAGTATAAATTCCAAATTTCATCAATTAACATCTTAGAAAAAAAAAGAAAAAAAAACAATTCTAAACCCAATTTTTGTCATTCAATCTAACATCTTATTCTAACATTTAACATTCTATTATGTAGTCACCCTAAATCTTAAACTTCAAATCTAAACAGCTCTTTATAATATTCATTTATCATTTTAACAATCAATATTTCATAAATTCTCCTTACTTCAAAGACCCAAATCAAGTCAAGTTTCTTTTAAATCACATCTAATAATCAACATATAATGTTTTATTCCTCTCTTAAAAAACATTTCAAAATCAGTAACTATTCTTCAAAGATATCTCCTTCATTCCTCCTAATTTTATTTTGGCTAGATTGCAGCTTAATTAACTGATTTCCAGGGATGTTCCTCCACTTCTAACCTTATTTGTTGGCTGGATCAGAGTTTGGTTTTAACTGCTTTCCAACTTTTTCTTGTTTTTAACATGTTGGAAGAAGATTTTTTTGGGTTATTTTTTTTTACTTTTGTTGCAAGACTTAGTTCATTGTGAGTCTTAGCTTTCCACATTCATCTTTACAGGCTCAGGCTATTTGCTGATATTCTGCCTTAGTTATTTGCCCCTCTTTCCACTTTTTATACTTGTCCTTAGCTTAAGTTTATTTTCAAATTGCATCCAATTTTGCATAAATAATCTTCATTATTAAGATTATTAATATAATATTTGAAAACAATAATAGGTTTTTAATTTTCTTTAGTTTTTGCATAAGAAAATACCACGAACATTCAAAACTATCTGTAAAAGAAGGGAGGTGAACAGTTAAGAATTATGAAATATAAAGAAAGAAAGACACTTTCAAAAAGAAAGGAGGGGAAAAAAACTATAAGCCAACATTTTTTACATGATTACATGATTTTACATGATTCCTGATTTGGATTAATAAACATTACCTGCCATGGTGATTGAAGGAAGTACTTCCAGCTACTCTTATCAATTTTTCGACTCTCTTTAAGTTTGGAGGCATGCAAGGCCCTCAGAGCATGTGCCACAGCATAGACTGCATTGTAGATGCTGTAACTATGTCTACCCATGGTAGTCTCAAAGACAGAATTAGGAAGAGTCTCCAGCTTCTCTTCTCCAGTGCAGATCCTTTCAGCATTCCCATCTGTAATATCACTGGAGAATGAGCATTCAAATGCATCTCTCCAGAAATCCCTAATAAACCCATCATCTTTTTCAAAATTTGGGTTTTTCTTCTGCGTAAATTGTTGGAATCCTGTTAGCTCCTTTGAGTGAAGTGCAAAGGAAATTGCACCATGGAGAAAATCAATGGACAATGGTCTTTGCATTAGAATAGAGGTGAATTCCATTTGAGGTGGCATGATCCAAACTTTGGCTTTTCTCTCCTTTGGAATATCATCAGAATCTAAAACAGAGAGCATCATCCTCAATGTCACTATGCTTGTAGTTTCAGCATTGAAGATCACTGCAGTGACAGTGCTCCCCATGATCACTCTATATAATTTATCTGCTTCCTCCACCATTTCAGCAGATTCACTACCAAACATCACTTTGGGAAGACATTCTATAAAGTCAAAGCATATTCCTCTCTCTGAAAACATGGGAAGACTCTTTTGAACAAACCTCTCCATATCTTCTTCATACAAACAAATCATCCCAACCCAGGTCCATCCAAAATGCAACAGTAAGTATAGTATTCCTTTAACCCGGTGGATATCGTCAGGGAACATCCATTTTACAAAAAGTGCTGAGTTGTCATTATAAGTCATTGGTGGTGATCCAAATGTGATCTAAGTGGGAGAAAGACAGAAGAAACTAGTGAAATGAGAGTTTTCTAGAAAAAAAAATAAAGGACTAATGTGTATATCCATATGTAATACAATAACTGTGTTTGAGTGGGCATGCAAGGCAAGTTCCTGAAAACTATTTTTTTTTTACCAATTAATATCTGCAAATTTACTATTGCTAATCAAGCAACAAGGAGAACTCTTTGTTAATAATCTTCATATCTAATAACTTTCTCATTAAATGACAAATTTTGTTTGCTTCTGGAATGCTTTTCGTAAGAGTGCTTATGAGGACTCAACATTTGAAAATAATAAACTTCCTCCACATTTAACTCACCTGGGGAAATTTGTAGTTGCACAGAGTGATTGCCATGTTGAGACAGGTCCTAGTATGCGGTCCTCCAATGATGGCTATCATATTTGTCTGGTCATTACATTTGTAGTTTGGGATAAATTTATCCTTTGTAGATAGAAATTCCATTGCTAAAAGAGAAGTTGTATATTCCTCAAGGTAGTTGGTAGCGATGTGGAAACCGAGGCTAACATTGGACAAAATCCCAGGATTTTCATTGATCTCCTTTACAGCAAATGCCAGAGCCAAAGTGTGTTGGTAATTTTGAGTGAGGAACCTTCAGTGAGAATTATAAACTGCATGAATATACTTCTGCTTTAGATTCAGACAGCAGACATTTTAAATGTGGGTACACATTTACATCTACATCCACAAATATATGTATTTGTGGATGTATATGTGCGCACACAAATTTAAAATATCTATTGTCTGAAGATGAAGAAGTCTATTGTCTGAAGAAATATCTACTGTGTGAAGATATCTACTGTCTGTCATACACAAACATACACACAATACATACATACTTAGGGTGTGCATATATTTGTGTGTGTGTATATACATACATGCATACATATACAGTATACATAAACACAAGCACAGATGTCTTGATTATATGGATAGGGAATCATTGATAAAGTGGAGCAATAAGCTAAAATCAAACCAAGAAAGCATTTGCAGCCTGCTTTCTTCTGTATTTAAGATTCTTCTTCTGTTCTTAAAATTTTAAATTCATGGTAAAATATCTCTTCCAAGATTAATTTGGATGCTAAGGTAGTATATGATTTCAGTTTTGTCTATATTTTGCCTGTATTTTTCTAAGGGCAGGAAGTTAGTTCTACTTTTCCACTGTAGTATTGTAAAAACTGGAGAAAAGTTTCTCAAACACATTGGAGGGCTTACTGTTTTAATTTTTAGTTCAGATGAAATGTGAAGGAGCTCGGGCAGTGGTGGGATTCAGGCAGTTCGCACCACTTCAGGAAAACCAGTTGCTAACTTTCTGAGCAGTTTAACCAACTGGTTGTTGGAAGAAATCATTAAGGCAGAGAACCTGTTGTTAAATTACTTGAATCCCACCACTGAGTTCAGGATTATACTGAGGACATCTTCAAATTTTAAATTTGTCAAGCTTTTTAGTGTCATAGAAAGTGTAATTTGTCCCAATTTCATCTCCAGTGATTGGACAAGTTGATTTTCTCCTAGCTCTTATATTAAAAATGGCTAACCATGGCCATTGGAAATAGCATACTGACCAACTAGCAACTGAAACGTTTCAGCAGAAAAATGGAAGCTAGATAATACAGTACAGGTAGAAATAAGGAAAATAAGAGGAGGAGCTGGAGGAGCAGTAGCAGGGGGATACCCACATGTATTGATCAAGTACTTCATGAGAAGGAAGGCTTTCAAAAGTGATCTCATTGGAAAGAAAGAAGACTTGAAAAATAATTGCAGCAATGATTAAATCCCCAGACTGATAATACTTGTGAACCACTGGAAGAGGACTACTGAGCTTGCAATTGTAAATAGGAGAAATTAACATGGTAGGAAAAAAGGATAAAACTAGGGTATCTAAAGATAAAACAATAATGATTATCTAGAATTAAGACAAAGATTTATCACAGATAAAATGCAAATCCTGCTTTGTCTCCCTGCATGCAGTCCTGTATTTCTGAGATGTTAATGCTATGCAATGTCTTAATCTAGTTTTGTCAGTGTCTATTGAAATTCCCTTGAGAGATGGAGTGGAAGAGACACTGACTATCCTTAATTAGTAATCAGTACTATTATTTTTCCAAAAGTACTTTCTTTGAAGAATATCAGAAGGAAACATGTTTACCATATCTCAATACTCAATGCAACACTGCTATTAACCTTTGGAATTAATACACAAAGTACAAAATGAAGTATTATGCACAGAAGAAGAAAACAAAGTGCAATTAGAAAAAAAAAAAGAAACACGACTGTTGAGGTCATAGCGTTCTCCCCTTTGCTAAAGGGGTACTGTAACAATTACTTAAGCTCTAGAAGGACTAACTGATCCTATATCCCATAAGCCTGTGCATTTTCTTAGTTGGGACCTAGCAGGAAGCACTTTCTGCCCTGGCCTTAATTTAGGGATCATTCTTGCTCTCAAGGTGTGGCTGGTCCCAACCATGTCATCCTTCTGGAAGGCCCTTAAAAGATCAGAAAGTCAAATGTCCTGGGGAATCATATCTTAGAGGGGAGCCTGCTACATCATATGACATGACACAACATGACCTGTCATGTCATGACATGACACAATACAATATTTAATTGAAATGCACTGCCTGTTATCCTATTTTGCTATTTACTTTTTATCTTTTTAATATGATTTCATTTTAATGTATTTTTAAAAAGATGTATTTGGGCTGTTCTATTTTGTACATTGCCCTAGTTGCTATATGAGGTTTAAACATTTCCATCAAGTTTTACCTTACAATAAATTCAATTCATCTTCGATATGTAAGTATGTACAGTCTATCACATTTCAAACACATAAATTCTTTCATCTGTGAAGAATACTTCAACACCAATACCATTCCTACCTCTCCCAGAATACTAGCATAAAAAATTTCAAATGCTCAATTTATCAATATTCCTTTATCCCGACATTCCTCCTCCACTCGAACCATTGATACATTTTATTCCAGATTTCATAATATTCCCTTTCACTCTTGTCTTTGAGTTCTAATGTCAGTATCTTATTTATTATCTCTTCTTTGAGGGGGAGGGGATCTCTTTACTTTTCCAATTTTGTGCGATGACCAATCTTGCTGCCGTTAGTATATGCAACATTAAATATATTGTTCCTTTATTATATTTGTCCTTTGTAATGCCCAATAGAAAAAGTTCTGGCTTTAATATTCATTAATATCTCTTCCAGCCATTGTTTTATCTAATGCCAAAAATCTCTAGCTTTCAGGCATTCTCACCACATATGATACAAAGTTCCTAGGGTTGCCTTCCATTTCCAACACATCGGTGAGAGATTTTTGTTCATTTTAGCTAATCTTTTGGGTGGGAGATGCCACCTGTAAAACATCTTATATAGCTTTTCTTTATATGTGGTGGCTGAAGTTAATTTTCTATTTCTCTCCCACAATTCCTGCCAATTGTCTAAATCGATATTGTATCCAAAGTTTTTACTCCAAGTTAGCATGGTTTCTTTCACCTGTTCTTCCACCATAGCATATTCCAGTCAGTACTGATATATTTTTCTTATCATCATCTCATGTGTTCTTAGATTCCTAGTTCCATAGATTCTCTCTTTATGCTCCATTCTTTTTTATCTTTCATGTATTGTGATTGGACTTGAAGGTATGAACACCATTCCAGTTCTATTCCTTCCTCGCATAGTTCTTTCCTAGATTTTAGTTCTCCTCTTTCATTTAGTATATCCTTATAGGTAATTACTCTTCCTAATTTAATAAAGTTTGGATGTATAAATATCTCCAATGTCGAAAGCCAGTTAGGAATTTCCATATAGTTACATTGTTTGATTTTAACCCAAACATCCAATAGTGCCCTTCTCATGTAATGCTTCTGGAAGGACTGGTGAGCCTTGTGTCTTCCCTCCCAAAGGACGGCATGCCAACCTATTCGCATGTCGTGTCCTTCCAGCGTTAATAGCCTCCTATTTTTTAGATTAATCCAATCTCTTACCCATATGAGTGTTGCTGCTTGGTAATATTTTTCCCAGTCCTAAAACCGAATCCTCCTCTTTGCTTAGAATCCTGTACTAATTTTAATTTAATTCTCGGTTTCTTCCCTTGCCAAATAAATTTAGATATCATTTTATTTAAAATTCAAAAAAACTCCTTTTCTAATCTTATTGGTATACATTAAAATAAAAAAAAGTATTTTTGGTAGTACGTTCATCTTTACTGTTGCAATTCTTCCCATAAAGGAGAGTTGAAAATTTTTCCACCTGTCCAGGTCCACCTTGATTTGATCAATTAATTCATCATAATTATCCCCTTTGAGTGTGACGCATCTTGCCATTATTTGAATTCCTAGATATTTCACTTTTTTTGTTATCTGAATGTTAATTCTCCCAGTCAATTCATTTTCTTGCAATTTAGGCATATTCTTAACTAACTGTGAAGTTTCCAAAAGATGCCCTAATTAATTCATGAGACACAAGCCAAACTTCAAAAGAAATACAGTCATTTATTAGGAGCACCATTCCGGCAATAATCCGATGCAGTCAGAACTAACCTCACATAGATTTACGGTCCTCCATGACCTTCTCTCCCCCTCCCCCTCCCCCCCTCCTCCCTGGCCAGGTTTCACCTTCTCCAATTGACCACGTTGGCAGGCTATGAAACCCATAGCCCTCCTGCTTCCTCTGAGACACAATCTATAGAATCTATAGAAAGGCATTTGCAGAATGTAGTTTCAGTTAGGGCAATCAAGCAGCTCTGTCAGTTCTCCCCCCCCTCCTGCTTATGGCAACTTGAAAGCTTTGCAAGTTGACAGTTGGCTCCCCTCACTTCCCAAAGGTGACCTGCACAAAGCAAAAACATTTTGAGTGCAGATATAGAGTTTAGGGATGCAACCACCCCCCAGGCTTGTTTGGATTTTCCATGTGAAATTTGGCTATATAGCAATCAGCCTGGATGTTTTGACTCTTTACCCAAGATGCCTCTGATAAGGGGTAACCCTTCCACTTAATTAAATATTGGAGTTGTCTCCTGTGCCACCTTGAATCGAAGATTCGCTGCACCTCATAATGGGTCTGTCCCCCTATGACCACGGGGTCTGGGGGCTCATGGGGTAGTGGCCTTAGGGTCGATCCAACCATGGGTTTTAAGAGGCTACTATGGAATACTGGGTGTATCTTTCTAGCAGTCGGGGCAATTTCAATTACACCATGACTGGGTTGATTATCTTTACTATGGGGAATGGTCCCATAAACTTTGGCCCCAGTTTCCTGCTAGGGAGTTTTAACCTCAAATATTTTGTGGAGAGGAAAACTTTCTCCCCCAATTGAAATGGCCATTGGGGAGCTTGGTGTTTGTCTGCCTATTTCTTATAGGTTTGTGCCACTTTAGCTAGCACTTTCTTGACATTCTCCCAGGTCACTTTCAGTGTGGCCATCCAAACGGTCAAGCTGACTGAGGAGGGAGGCTCCCTTGGGTATTCAGGGATGCCACTCAGTACGACCTCAGCGAAAGACAGGAGGTCTGCCCAATTGGACTGCTGATAGTTCACGTAGCAGCTCAGGTAATGCTCTACCATGGCATTCAGCCCCTCTGCCCCCCACCATTGGTGCTCAGATCAAAGGCCAAGCTAAGGTCCTGGGATGACCCAATGGACCACAGAAACTCCCTCCAGAACTTTTTTTTCTGGAGATGACGGCCATCTCCAATTCTTTGTTTGCTCGTATTAGTCTTTCGTTCATTTCATCTACTCCTTTTTCCTCCTTTCCCATTTTCTCTTCCATCGCTTGTAATTTTTGTTCACTCTTCATAATTTGTTGTTGGAAACATTCAAATTTCCCGTCCATTGACTTCATCTTTCCCTTGAGTTCTCCAGTGTCACTCCTTACTTCCCCTATCTCTTTTGTCAAGTCTTCATGATTTTTCAAAATCACATCCTACATTGATTATAGCATTAATTGCAAATCTTTGAATGAATTAGTTCTTTCTCGTTGAATCATTTCTCCTATGGACTTTTGTCCGGCTGGACACAATTCAACTGCTGTGGTTTGGGCTGTCTGCTTTCTTCCTGTACCAATTCTTGTTAGGTTAGGGATACTTGTCATCTTTAACAACATTTTAAACCAGCCCTCCCACTTGTTTTAAGTCCTTGTATTTCCCTCCAGCACACCAAAGCTATCAAGTTATCTATTCCACGCCTAGTTACATCAAAATTTGTGTTTTAAATGTATTAGATCTTGTATATTAAACCTTATAATATATACTACAATAGATATTACTATGCTACAATATTAACAAAAGTAATTAAATGACTGATGAATCTTAAGTACTTATATAACACAATAATCTTAGAATGCCTATGTATTACAACAATCAAAAGCGAAAATAAATTGATAGAGGGGTATATTATAGAATCACTTAATGTTAATAATTACTTCTTGTCGTGATGACCACCATCTAGTTTTAAATTGATCTCCTTGTTAATATATATATATATATATATATATATATATATATATATATATATATACTCAACAGAGTCAACAGATGTAGAATGTCTCCGACTCTCACAGTACAGTCAATTTCTTGTTTTTGTGTGACTTCTTTTAATCCTTTAGGACAACTAATCCTTATTTTTGTAGTTAGGTAAGTCTTTAACCACAGGCTTTCCTTCTTCCTGAAGCGGAGTTCTTTTTATTTTATTTTATTTTATTTTTTTACTTTCCCTTTGTGTCTATTTTCTCCTTGGCCAGCAAGTGTCTCTCTTGCCTCTCTCTCCGTTACTCAGCATTCAGTCCGTATCCAAGATGTCAACCTCCTCGGCTTCGTCAGCACTTTTTACTTTCCTACTTTTGGTTGTTCTAACTTCATATTTTAAAAAGTTCTTTGCAGCAAACACCCCCACCCTTAGTTTCTTTTCTTTCACAGCCAATGTTCTCTACCAGTATGCCCTTCTGTGCCTGAACTTTTCTTTCACCGCTGCTCTATGGGGGGAGAACATTCTCCCCTCCTTCTTCCTAGGGCCCCTTTCCTCCTAATTCCTTTCACCCCAGATCACTCACATGGAGTCGCCAGGATCAGATTCCACCAGATCCGTTGCACCGTTGTCCCACTATCTCACCATTATTCTTCATCCAGCTGTCGGCTGTCAATTCAAAGAGCTCTGTCAAAGAGCCTTGGTACTACAGTGGTTTAAAGCACCCTGTTATTAACACAGCTGCCTGCAATTTACTGCTGGTTCGAATCTCTCCAAGGCTCAAGGTTGACTCAGCCTTCCATCCTTTCTAAGGTAGGTTAAATGAGGACCCAGTTTGTGGGGGCAATAAGCTGACTTTGTATAAAATATACAAAAGTATGAAGGCTATTGCTTAACGCACTGTAAGCCGCCCTGAGTCTCCGGAGAAGGGCGGCATATAAATCAAATTAAAAAAAAAAAAATTCTTTGCGGCCACCATCATGAGCCATCTCCTTCCCCTGTCCGGCATCTCCAAGGCTTCTACTGCTTCTCCTGATCCCGACCGCTGTCTGGATCCACTCTGCAGGACACCTCTTCCTTCCTTCCTTCCTTCCTTCCCCCCTCTGAGGGACCTGGGGCTTTGAAAAGTCCACCAAGCGATTGGAAGTGGTTGTGAAAGCAGCTCCCTGGTCTGGAGAGCCGTCTCTCACAGCTGTTCTCTGCCTTCCATTGAGGACCTGTATTCTGCACGAGTCAAAAAGAGGGCTGTGAAAATATTTACAGACCTCTTGCATCGTGGATATAAACTATTTCAATTCCTACCCTCAAAATGACGCTATAGAGCACTGCACACCAGAACAACTAGACACAAGAACACTTTTTTCCCAAATGCCATCACTCTGCTAAACAAATAATGCCCTCAACACTGTCAAACTATTTACTAAGTCTGCACTACTATTAATCTTCTCATTGTTCCCACCACCCATCTCCTTCCACTTATGACTGTATGACTGTAACTTTGTTGCTTGTATCCTTACGATTTATATTGATATTGTTTCCTGATTGCTTATTTCTACCCTATGACTATCATTAAGTGTTGTACCTTATGATTCTTGATGAACGTATCTTTTCTTTTATTTACACTGAGAGCATATGCACCAAGACAAATTCCTTGTGTGTCCAATCACACTTGGCCAATAAAGAATTCTATTCTATTCTATTCTATTCTATTCTATTCTATTCTATTCTATTCTATTCTATTCTATTCTATTCTATTCTATTCTATTCTTAAAATATAACAAAACAATACTCACAGATGAATACAACAATGAATTGGGTTTCTACAAGCATTGCTTTCACCATCAGGATAAAATCACAATCATCAAAATTAAAACGGCAAAAATTCATTAAATGCAACAAGCTCAGCAGACAGAATAAAATGTCATTCAAGGCTTATGAATAAGAGTGACAATGCCTCAATGAGGACTAGAATTGATGGCTTCCTAGTTCCTAGCACACCACTCTATCCAAAGTGGGTCTCAATCATTCAGATTTGGGGCAGTGGGTATTAATGGGGATTTTCCTCTATTTTTTAAAAAAAACAATGGTTGTGAAGAATATTGGGAGGCTTGGTTGTTTTCTCTTTTGGCAGAGATCTTGTGAAGACTAAGGGCTGCAGGACACAAAGTCAATTATTATGAAAAGAGTGCAATTGTCTATCAATGACTTCAAATATGCCATTAAAACAAACCTGTGGACATTGTAATATTAAAAACAAATTCAGACAGAATTGTCTTCTTTTTGGCTATTCCAATTTATACTGATTAGGGCTCAAAATATTTATTTAATATTTCAAAGAAAAGATGTGGAGAAACTATATTTGGAAGTCAATTTTGAAGAGATTGTCACAACTATTGGTTTCTATGCCACCTTCATGTGTGGCTTTCAATGTCTCTACCTGCATACATGACCTGATAATAGAGAAGAGTTTATTTACAAGAACATATCTGGTTCATTGAATGAGAGAATGCAGTCATATAAATTCTGTTTATGTTTTTCTTTCCCGGTCCTCTCCTTTTCATGGGAATCTTCACGTAGAGCAAGATGAACATTTATTTACTAATTTCTTTTTCATATTTCTTAACTTCCCATCTCCCACATAGAAAACCTCTGAGCGCTGTACAATATAATCAATAAAATTAACATTAAAATCAGAATAATTTAACAATAAAACTTTAAAATCATGTTGCATTATCTGCTGTCACTTAAATATCTGTGTCCTTATATATATCATGCTACTCCCTTGTATGTCACTTTGATGTGGTGATATGAGGGAAGAATGCTGACTCCCCAAACTGCAAAAATAGAACAAAGAAAGTCCTGTTTAAATATCAGTTTTATTTTTTTATTAGTTGCTCCTTCTTATTCAAATCAGGTCTCAGAATAATGATATAGCACTTTGGGGAAAAGATGCAGCCCAGTAATCCAGCCGCTGAAGCCAAAATGGAGAAGATCTCCACAGCAACCACGTATTTCCCCTTGGTACTCAAATAGGTGGGAACAAATGACACCCAGACACTACAAAAGACCAACATGCTGAAGGTGATGAATTTGGCTTCATTGAAGCTGTCAGGTAAATTCCTAGCCAAGAAGGCCACTGTGAAAGTGACAGCCGTCAAGAGCCCCATAAAGCCAAGGACAGTATAAAACATTGTGGTTGAACCTTCATTACATTCCAGGACAATTTCTTCAACTATGGAGTGCATGTCTGAATCTGGAAATGGGGGAGAAATTGCCAACCACACTACACAGATGGTGAACTGAGCCATGAAGACAGATAGGACTATCATGTTGGCCATCCTTCTCCCCACCCATTTCCTCATTTTGGAGCCTGGTTTGGTAGCCATGAAAGCAAGAACTACTATGGTTGTTTTACCCAAAATACAAGAAAGGGCAATAGAGAAAGTGATGCCAAAAGTACTTTGTCTCAAGAGACATTTCACTTGATCAGGATGCCCAATGAAGAGGAGTGTGCAAAGGAAGGAGAGCAGGAGAGCAATGAGAAGAATGTAGGTGAGGTTTCTGTTGTTGGCTTTGACAATGGGAGTGTCCTGGTGTTTAATGAAGATTCCCAACACCATAGCTGAGATGACAGAAAAGGAAACTGAAATTGTTACCAAAGAAATACCCAGCGGCTCTTGGAAACTCAAATAAGTTACAGTTTTTGGAAGACAATTATCTCGACCTTTGTTTGGATGTTGATCCTCTGGACATGGGAAACAATCATCTAAGTCTGGGGGAAAAGAAAAAATAAAACTGTTTCAAAGAACCATTCTAGGTTTTAAGCAGATATAATTAATTACATACTTTATTTACTAAGATACTATGACTTCATATTATTTTTCTCAAAATAATTTAAAATGAAATTCGTTATATGAATATGAATGCAGTATTCAGTTTCAATATTCTTTAAGTCACACAGTTATCTCAAAACTTTTATATGATACTTTTACTTTCCAGATGGAATAGGAAGGAAAAAGAGTTGAAATACACACACACACACACACACACACACACACACACACACACACACACACTAAAAAGCCTCTGGATTATTTACCAATGAGCACTGGTTATCTGCCAAATGTCTACAAGCAATAATAAGAAGAATCCAAATCTGAGAAATCTATTGATCTTTAAGAGAGATTATGCTATTTAAAATGAACTGGTTGATTATACCATTAAATATTTCCCCAAAATGCTGTTTCAAAATGCCACTGGACTTTCTTTGTTTTTCCTTGAAGACATTTTGCTTCTCATCCAAGAATCTTCTTCAGTTCTCCGTGAAGCCTGTCAGTCAAAACTGAAGAAGATTTTAGATGAAAAGTAAAACGTATTGAAGGAAAAAGAAAGAAAGTCCAGTTGTCTTTTGAAAAAGCAATCTTGGGACAAAAAGCACTTTGGATGACTGAAAATCTCCATAGACATTAAATATCCCTTTGAATTATAAACAAGTAGTTCATGTTCTTCATTGCTCATCTATACAACCTATTAGACAGCTCAAGATTTTCAGTCACTATAATACTGATTAAAAATTCAGCCCCAATTATATTTTTTAAACTATTGATATACTCAGTATATTCCTTTGCTTACCCATTTGGTCAGCTATCTTCCCTTCTGGACATTGTCTACAGTCGTAGCAGCAGAATAATTTCTCTTCTATTTTTACCTTGCTGTAGCCAAAAGGACATTTCTCATTACAGATGGAAAGAGGCAAAATCTGTTCATAAATAAAATCAGAATTCTTTCAGATGAAGGACTTATAGGTTGGGAGTGTTCATTTCATCAGGTATATATACCCAAACTTTTCTAATCCTCATCAAACCAAATTCACCAAAACAATCCTTTTATTAATTTCTTTCTCAAACCTGAGCAACTAAAAGGTATGATCATCAACTCCCTGAATGCTGCAACTGCCAAAAAAAAGTCCTAGTCTGCATTAACAAAGGGATAGAATCAAGATCAGGTAAAGTGTTAGTGCCACTTTATAATATATCAGTAAGGTGACACTTGGAATAGTGCATCCAGTTTTGATTGCCACAATATAAAGAAATGTGGGGAGTATAGAAAGAGTGCAGTGAAGAGCAGCAAAAATGTTTAGGGGATTGAAGGCTAAAATATACAAAGAACAGTTGCAGAAATTGGGTGTGTGTAGTTCAATGAAAAGAAGAACTAGTTGTGACATGATAGCAGTCTTCTAATATCTTAGGGCCTGATACAAAGAGGAGGGGGTCAAGCTATTCTCCAAAACATCTGAAGGCAGGATAATGCCTTCATTAATGAAGGCAATGGATGGAAACTAATTAAGGAGAGGACCAATTTCTCCAACTAAGGAGAAATTTCCTGACAATTAGAGCAATTAATCGGTGGAACGGCTTGCCTCCAGAAATTATGGGTCCTCCAACACAGGATATTTTTAAGAAGAGATTGGATAACCATTTGTCTGAAATGATTGTAGGAAGAAATAACCTTCTGGGTTCTGCTCCAAGTGGGGAAAAAGACACTGGAAACATGGAGACTGCTTGGAAAGATGGTTTAATGGTGGAGAGGATCACATGGCTTGAGTTCCTGAACAGAAAAGGGCAGATACAGTAAATCCTCGGGTTTTTATGCTCTCTCTGGCTTTACATTTCCTGGGCCCCCGAAAGAGTATCCTGATTGGTTGTCAGACTCCCAGGGGGTGGGGGTCTTAGCTAGCCTTGCTGGTTGATGGTCACATGTGCTTCCCAGGTCACATGCTTCCCAGGTCACGTGGTGAGTTTCGGTTGCTAGATGGGGCCCATTGTGTTAGTTTCTGTTGCTATTGTGTTGCAAATGTCCTTTGACAAAGGATTGGGTTTCTGCCTCTGGCCCATTGACAAAGGGTGGGGGGCAGGAAGGTGGGAGCTGCTTTGTCTGTAAACTATGCTTCTCCATTTCTCATCCAGGGAAATATAATATTCTGCCTTTTTAATATTTCCCAAAATATTTCATTCTTCTAGGAAAGGAGTGGGTGCTAACCTTCTATATGATGTAGGGTTTCCTGAGTAAGGTGGGGTTGGATTAGAGTACCTCCAAAATTATTCTGTTATTTCCCCAACCAACATGCTGAAATTGGGAGTTGAAATCCACACCTCCTAAACTTGCTGGGTTGGAGAAACACTTGCTTAACTTTTCTTGTTTCCATTGAATCATGCCCAATTCTGAGAGACTGCCTGGAGAAGTTTTTCAGAAGTGATTTGTTATTTGTTGGCCTCCACGGAACCTGCAGAGCAACTGTCTCTAAGCAGTGATCTAGTAAATTCAAAAACTCACCCCCCACCTCCCACCCCACTTGGTCACCAGTCTCGGAAAAGGAGATACAATCCATCATTAAGAGCCTAAAGAGCAATAAAGCCCCAGGTAAGGATTTTTTACCAGCAGAACTATTCAAGAAATTTCCCAATTTGTGGGGCCCAGTACTGGCAGGTCTTTTTACACACATAAATAATACCTGCCATATACCCAGTGGTGGGATTCAGCCAGTTTGCACCACTTCGGGAGAACTGGCTGTTAACTTTCTGAGCAGTTTGGCAAACTGGTTGTTGGAAGAAATCATTAGGGCAGAGAACCGGTTGTTAAATTACTTGAATCCCACCACTGCATATACTGGATGGGTGGAAGATGGCAATAATTGTCCCCATATTTAAAAAAGGAAATAAAAGGGACCCTAGTAATTCTAGGCCTATTAGCCTGATTGACATTGCAGCAAAAATATATGCTAGGTTCCTTTTGATTAGAATTGGAAGCTGGGTAGAGGAAAACAATATCCTCAAAGAAGAACAAGCAGGTTTTAGACAAAGCCGATCCACTATTGATAACTGCTTTGTCTTGAACCATCTAATTGCCAAATATGCCTATAAGAGGAGACCCTGTATGCTGCTTTTATAGACCTTACAGCAGCATTTGATATGGTAAACAGAGAAGTAGGTGAAGGGCCTGGTGGCTCAGCAGACTGATAGCATTGTGATTAACACCAGCTGTATGCAATTACAGTAAGTTCGAATCTTACCAGGCTCAAGGTTGACTCAGCCTTCCATCCTTTCTAAGGTAGGTAAATTGAGGACCCAGTTTGTGGGGGCAATAAGCTGACTTTGTATAAATATACAAAAGTATGAAGGCTATTGCTTAATGCATTGTAAGCCGCCCTGAGTCTCCAGAGAAGGGCGGCATATAAATCAAATTAAAAAAAAAAAGTACTATGGAATAAACTGGCATCTCTTAAAATAGAAGCTAGACTGCTTGCATTGATTAAAGCCCTTTACACAAGTACCTGTTTGAAGGTACAGTAAGGGGTTAATGGGATCTGACTAACAGGATTCACACAAATAAAGAAGTAAGGCAAGGGTGTATCCTGGCCCCATTATTATTGAGTTTATATATCAATGACTTGCCATGTTCATTTGCCAGGATCTCATGGTATGCATGCCGATGATCCTACATACTTACTGTATTTAGCTTGCTTTATGCTGATGATATGATTTTATTATCATATTCACTAGTAGGATTAAGTAGGCTATTAAGAAGATTCAGCTGTTATTGCCAGGATAACTCCCTAATCATTAGTAAATCTAAATCAAAAATAATGGTGCTTGGAAAACATCATCAGAGACATAGATGGCAATTAGACGGTGAACCAATTGAACAGGTTAACACCTTTGTATATTTAGGCATAACCTTTTCCAGGACTGGATCCTGAACTTACCATCATCAATGGATTACACTTAGAGCAAATGCCTGTTGAATTTACTGCTTAAACTAAAGAACCATAGTTACCCAGGGTCCCATAAATTAAAGTATACAAAGCTAAGGTTACCCCTATGCTCTTGTATGGAGCAGAGGTTTGGGGTCTATATTCAACTACAGTCCCAGAACAAGCACAGTCCCAGCATTTGTGACATATTTTGGGTGCAGATCCAAGAACATCTGCTGCAGCAGTTAGAGCTGAATTGGGAATTCATACAATTCATGCACTATCCAAAATTAGAGCATATAACTACTGGTGCAAAGTCAATGAAATGGAGACTGATAGACTCCCCAAGTTATGTCTACCAGAGCATATAAAATTACAATGCCAAATCTCCTGGATCACCAAACTAACAAATTTTGTAAGAAGCTGCAGCCTTCCTGTCTCCTGCGTAACAGGAGAACAATTTTTAAAAAGAGCTGCCCAAAGAATTAAGGATATACATGCACAAAATGACATAGCTATCCTTAGTAAAGTGGGTAACTTGAAATGGCTGACCAAATACAAACATAGTTTTCAAGTAGACAGCTATTTGAAGTTCCAACTGCCAAAACATCTTAGGGAGATATTTACGCGAGGGAGATTCGAACAGCTTGACACAATGGTCAGATATAGGAGATTCCATTCTATACCCTACAATGAATGTCTCTGCATTTGTGGAGCGGCAGAGGTAGAAGACCTGGCTCACATCCTCTTTGACTGCTGCTTGTATAAGGGGGTGAGAGACAGGTACCTTGGTCCATATACCAAACAAATGACCCATTGGGATCCCCATATCATAACAACTTACTTTATGTGCAGCCAGAACCTGAAAATAACATTTAACACAGCACAGTACTTAAACAAAATGGTTCGGTTAAGATCTGCATACGTGGGACTGATTGGGGTAGATTGCAAGGGTGACACTGAAATATAATTTTATGTCATTTTACTCTATTTTATATATCTATGTATCAGATTACTGTATATTGTATCTAATCCTATAACTATTGTATTTACCCTACTTTTATTTTAAACTGTTTGTACAAGATTTTAATGGTGATATGTGTTTGCACCTTGTGCTTTGATATGGCCTATAGGCTAATCAATAAAGCTAACTAACTAACTAAAAGTTGAACTATGTACAATGCCACTTATAAATCAAATTCCCTCTTAGAAACTTGCAGTTCAATCACAAAGCAGTTTTCTCTGTGTTATTGTTTTCCTCATTTATTCATATAGATTATATAATTTTTTATGTAAAATATCTGCTCTCCCCCCCCCCTTTTAATGATTCGTGAAAGGGTGATTTTTATGCTTAGCATGCAATCATATTACTTCACTTAAATTAGCATAACTAGTGAGCTGGTTAGGCAGATAGGTAGTATATCCAGCGGAAAGTCTAAGCTAAAACAAAGACTTTCTGCACCGTGTTTAATTTCTTTTGGGGAGACAAATATAAATTTAAATCTAAGGAGATAAAACCAAAAACCATCACTCTGTTGCAACAAATGGTTTCTTTCTGTTAAGCTATGGACATTTCTAGAGTGTCATTATTTTACTAATGTAGTTAAAGATACCTGACTACTTCAGATGTCCTACTCAATTGTCCATTATATGGCTCAGCAAGGGCTCAACACATAGAGATATTGCTTCACAAAAAGTTCTCAAGCAAACAAACAAAACTAATTATATTTTCTTCAGGACCCAAATATATATGTAGTCACTTGAACTGTTAAGTTTATAGTTAGGCTTCTCCAACAAAGAACATCTTATATACCAAACATTGAGGTTGTATGTAAAAGTAATTAATTCACTTAAGTGCCCACTGTTTTCCATCTCTATGATTCATTTCATTATATATCTTTGCATTCTGTTTTACTATATCCCATCTTATCTTCTCTAATTTTCCTGTATTTTAGTATGTCTGATCCTCATTTTCATAATATGACCCACTGACTAATTAGTAGAGATTACTACTATGGCATGTACTGGTATGATTTTGCACTGGAGTCTAGAACTAAATAAATGCTGTAGGTATTTAGACTTAAGCCACCTATATATACTTCAATAGTTTATGTATCTCGAACAAAAAAAATGAGGTTGTTAAATAAAGTTTGGTTGTGATTATTATTTAATTATTTACTTCTGTGTATCAATGAATATATGATTTCCAAAAAAGTGAAAAATAAGACACACCTGGTTAAATATGAGAGGCCAAACAGCATCATTGGCAGAAATGGTAAGGAGCTTTTCTGGGGGAGCCAGGGGGTCGATCTTTCCAATTTGGACCTTCAGAAAGGACTTGTTTGGAAATGTGACCCAATTAAAAACATCAAACCCAGTTTCCAATTCTCCATTGGGACCAAAAGAAACCTGTTCTCCAGCACTGTTGTTAAAAGAGACTTGCTGCAAAAAGTGGTGGAGCTGAATGAAAAAATCAAAGAAATATAAGTATTAACTGGATTTCTTGAATCATAGGGAGAACTCTCAGTTCCTTCAGTATAGTTTATGCCCAATGGAAAGTCATTATTATAGTTATTTTCAAATTGCATCTAATGTTGCATAAGTTTCATTGTTTAGATTATGCCGATAATATTTGAAAAAAAATAATAGGTTTTTCATTTTTTAAAAGTTTTTGCTGAAGATAATACCATGAACATTCAAAACTATCTCTAAAGGGATGGAGGAGGAAGGTGAACAGTTAAGAATTATGAATTATAAATAAATAAAGACACTTTCAAAAGTAAAGGAGGAGAAAAAAACCTATAAACCAACATTTTTTACATGATTACATGATTTTATATGATTCCTGATTTGGATTAGTAAACATTACCTGCCATGGTGATTGAAAGAAGTACTTCCACCTCCTTCCATCCATTATTTGAACTTCTTTGAGTTTGGAGGAGCACATGGCCCTCAGAGCATGTGCCACAGCATAGACTGCATTGTAGATGGTGTAACTATGTCCGCCCATAGTGGTCTCAAAGACAGAATTAGGAAGAGTCTCTAGCTTTTCTTCTCCAGTGCAGATCCTTTCAGCACCTTCATCTGTAATATCACTGGAGAATGAGCATTCAAATGCATCTCTCCAGAAATCCCTAATAAACCCATCATCTTTTTCAAAGTTTGGGTTTTTCTTCTGCGTAAATTGTTGGAATCCTTTTAGCTCCTTTGAGTGAAGTGCAAATGAAATTGCACCATGGAGAAAATCAATGGACAATGGTCTTTGCATTAGAATAGAGGTGAATTCCATTTGAGGTGGCATGATCCAAACTTTGGCTTTTCTCTCCTTTGGAATATCATCAGAATCTAAAACAGAGAGCATCACCCTTAAAGTCACTATGCTTGTAGTTTCAGCATTGAAGATCACTGCAGTGACAATGCTCCCCATGATCACTCTATATAATTTATCTGCTTCCTCCATCATTTCAACAGCTTCACTACCATACATCATTTTGGGAAGACATTCTATAAAGTCAAAGCAGATTCCTCTCTCTGAAAACATGGAAAGACTCTTTTGAACAAATCTCTCCATATCTTCTTCATACAAACAAATCATCCCAACCCAGGTCCATCCAAAATGCAAAAGTAAGTACAGTATTCCTTTAAGCTGGTGGATATCGTCAGGAAACATCCATGTTACAAAAAGTGCTGAGTTGTCATTATATGTCATTGGTGGTGATCCAAATGTGATCTAAGTGGGAGAAAGACAGAAGAACCTAGTGAAATGGGAGTTTACTAGAAAAAAAAATAAAGGACTAATGCGTATATCCATATGTAATACAATAACTGTGTTTGAGTGGGCATGCAAGGCAACTTCCTGAAAACTATTTTTTTTTACCAATTAATATCTGCAAATTTACTATTGCTAATCAAGCAACAAGGAGAACTCTTTGTTAATAATCTTCATATCTAATAACTTTCTCATTAAATGACAAATTTTGTTTGCTTCTGGAATGCTTTTCGTAAGAGTGCTTATGAGGACTCAACATTTGAAAATAATAAACTTCCTCCACATTTAACTCACCTGGGGAAATTTGTAGTTGCACAGAGTGGTTGCCATGTTGAGACAGGTTCTAGTATGTGGTCCTCCAATGATGGCTACCATATTCGTCTGGTCATTACATTTGTAGTTTGGGATAAATTTATCCTTTGTAGATAGAAATTCCATTGCTAAAAGAGAAGTTGTATATTCCTCAAGATAGTTGGTAGCGATGTGGAAACCGAGGCTAACATTGGACAAAATCCCAGGATTTTCATTGATCTCCTTTACAGCAAATGCCAGAGCCAAAGTGTGTTGGTAATTTTGACTGAGGAACCTTCAGTGAGAATTATAAACTGCATGAATATACTTCTGCTTTAGATTCAAACAGTAGATATTGAAATTTTGAGTGTGTATACATATATACAAACACAAATTGAAATTGAAATTGATTTTCTCCCAGGTCTGGAATTAAAAACGGCTAACCATGGGGAGAAAAAAGGACGCGGTGGCTAAAGGGACATGGTGGCTCAATGGCTAAGATGCTGAGCTTGTCGATCGAAAGGTGTCGCTTAATGGGATGAGCTCCCATTACTTGTCCCAGCTTTTGCCAACCTAGCAGTTTGAAAGCACATAAAAAATGCAAGTATAAAAATAGGGACCACCTTTGGTGGGAAGATAATAGTGTTCCGTGTGCCTTTGGCATTTAGTCATGCCGGCCAGATGATCATGGAGACGTCTTCGGACAGCGCTGACTCCTCAGCTTTGAAACGGAGATGAGCACTGCCCCCTATAGTCAGGAACAACTAGCACATATGTGCGAGGGGAACCTTTACCTTTACCTTTTAACCATAGACATTGGAATTAGCATACTGACCAACTAGCAACTGAAACGTTTCAACAGAAAAATGAAAGATAATAGACCACAGGTAGAAATAACAGGAGGATACTTACATGTATTGATCAAGTACTTCATGAGCAGGAAGGCTTTCAAAAGTGATCTCATTTGAAACAAAGAAGACTTGATAAATAATTGCACCAATGATTAAATCCCCAGACTGATAATACTTGTGAACCACTGGAAGAGGACTACTGAGCTTGCAATTGTAAATAGGAGAAATTAACATGGTAGGAAAAAAAGGTAAAACTAGGGTCCTGAATATAACCAATTCACTGTAATATACGGTCATTATGGACATTAAAGAGCAACTTCTATGTTACCATTCAGCCAAGGATCTGGGTTGGACACTCTTTTGCATTATCTAAAGATAATACAATGAAGATTATCTAGAATTAAGACAAAGATTTATCACAGATCAAATGCAAATCCTGCTTTGTCTCCTTGCATGCAGTCCTGTATTTCTGAGAAGATGTTAATGCTATGCAATGTCTTAATCTAGTTTTGTCAGTGTCTATTGAAATTCCCTTGAGAGATGGAGTAGAAGGGACACTGACTATACTTAGTAATCAGTACTATTATTGTTCCAAAAGTACTGTCTTTGAAGAATAACAGAAGGAAACATGTTTACCATATCTCAATACTCAACGCAACACTGCCATGAACCTTTGGAACTAATACACAAAGTAGGAAATGTTGGAATGAGAGATTATATGTACAGAAGAAGAAAACACAATGCAATTAGAAAAAAAAGAAAGAAACACAGCTGTTGAGGTCATAGTATTCTCCCCTTTGTTAGATACAGGATCTACCTCATAAAGTGGTACTGTAACAATTACTTAAGCTCTAGAAGGACATCATCCTGGAAGCAGGATAGATTTAATAGGAAATGGAGTTCAGAAATTGGGGTTGTTATGGTGGACTTTTTTTTGTGTATAAGTTTTTATTTTATTTTATTTTATTTTATTCAATATTCACAATGTTTACAACAATATATATCACATTTTTATCAATATATATGAATACCAATATTATTCATACTATTTGTTTAACCAATTTAACACATTTTCCTTGTAACACTGATCCTTTCATATATTTCCCTGTTTCTAGCTCCTGTTTGTGTCCGCTAGGCATTGATCAAATAAGTCCCAAGCCAAAAAATATTCTTTTTCTTTCTTTTCCTTAATTTTAAGTATTAGCTTGTCCATTTCTGCACATTCTAATATTTTTCTAATCACATCTTCATCTGTTCCACTCTTCTCTTCACTTTTCCACTGTTGTACAAATACTATTCTCGCTGCCGTTAATCCATGTAAAATCAGATCTACATTCCCTTTATTATACTTATCTGGTAAAATGCCCAACAAAAATGTCTCTGGTTTCAAGTCTATATGTTGTTTTATTGTTTTTTTCCAACCATGTATGTGTTTTTGTCCAATATTTTTTCACTTTTTGACATGCCCACCACATATGATAGTATGAACCAGGTGTCTTATGACATTTCCAACATTTTGCAGATTTATTCTTAAACATCTTGGCTAATCTTGAGGGCAAAAAATGCCATCTATAAAACATTTTATCAAGATTTTCTTTGTATGCAGTAGACATTGTTAATTTATAATTTCTATCCCATAATTTCTGCCATTGGCCTAACTTGATCGAGTGACCAAAATTCTTAGTCCATACTATCATTGTCTCTCTTACTTGTTCATCTTCCATCTTAATACTTACAAACAGCTATATATTTTTTAAATTAATTTTTCCTCCATCCCTGTTAATATCTGATCTAATTCTGTTAATTCTTTACTTAAACCATACATTTTAAAATCCTTCTCATATCTAGATTATATCTGCACATATGTTATCTCAATCCCTTGATCGCTCATTTCCTGTTTGGTTTTAAGTTCCCCTTTTTCATTTAAAATATCTGGTAACATTCTCTATGTCAATAACATTTGGATAAATCAATGCCTCCATTGTTGAAAGCCAGATCAGTATTTTCAAATAGTGTTTTCTTTAATTTTCTCCCAAGCTAATAATAGTGCATTCCTAACATAATGTCTTTGGAAATAACTATGTATTTTATTTTTTCTGTACCATAAAAAGTCATGCCAACCTATTTCAAGATCATGTCCCTCCAATGTCAGTAGTCTTTTATTCCTCAAACCTATCCATTCTTTCAGTGGTGAAATGTCAAATTTGTTATTACTGGTTCTGTGGGTATGGCTTGGTGTGTGTGTGTGTGTGTGTGTGTGTGTGTGTGTGTGTGTGTGTGTGTGTCAGGGGGGTAATGTGACTGGGTGGGCATGGCCAACTTTTTTTTTTTACTTTTAAAATATTTTTTTCTGCAACCTCTTTGGCAGAAGATGTTGTAAAAAAATGTTTTTAAAAGCCTCTGATGATCAGGCAACTCAGCTGGGAATTTCAGAGGCTTTTAAAAGCCTCTGACAATCCCAGCTGAGCCGCGCGATCATCAGAGGCTTTTTTTAAAAAAAAATTAAAAGCATTTTTTCAGCCAAAGAGGTTGTAGAAAAATGCTTTTAAAAGTAAAAAAAAAACATAAAATAGCCTCTGATGATCATGCGGCTCAGCTGGGCATGGTGGGGGGGGGGGCAGGGATTTTTGCTACCGGTTCTCCGAACCACTCACCCAAGAGGGTCCAAGCGCACATGTGATGCATGTACGCACTTCCGAACCAGTTCGGAAGGTAAGTAGATTTCACCCCTGCCCAAAACTACCCCTACTTTTAGCATCTTGTAACATTTTCAAACTTATCCTTGCTTTTTCCCCCTGCCAGATATATTTTAATACTGTTTTTTTTTAATTCTTCAAAAAAAAAATCCAGTTTTATTGGTACTGTTTGAAATAAATATAATAATATTGGCAAAATATTCATTGTTATAGTGGCTACTCTTCCAATCAATGATAGTTGTAAATTTTTCCACGTCTCTAAATCCATTTTAATTTGTTGCGCCAATTTATAATAGTTATCTTCTTTACTTATCATTACACATCTTGCCATTAATTGAATTCCTAAGTATTTAAATTTTTTGAATATCTGTATACCTATTTTCCTCATTAGTTCTTTTTTCTGAGTGTCTGTGACATTTTAAACTATTATTTTAGTTTTATCTTTATTTATTTTCAGTCCTGCTACTTCACCATATTCTTCTATTTTCCTAATTAGTTTAAGTCCATTTTCTTGTGGGTCTTTCAGAATAAAAAGTAAGTCATCGGCAAATACCTGCAATTTATATTGTTCCTTTTTTTATGCCCATACCTTTAATTTCTTTATCTTGTCTAATATTTCTATTTAACATTTCCAGTGTCAATATAAATAGTAAAGGAGATAATGGACATCCTTGTCTTGTGCCTTTTTTTATATTAAAATTCTCTGTTGTATCTCCATTTACTATCACCTTTGCCATTTGTTTATGGTATATTGCCTTTATCATGTTAATAAATCTCTCACTAAAGTCCATATATTTTAGTTGTAACAACATAAATTGCCAATTCACATTATCAAATGCTTTCTGTGCATCTAAGAAGATCAACGCCATTTGTTTTCCAGGATGTGCTTCATAATATTCATATGCATTTAAAATCATTATCATATTTTTAATCTGTCTCTTAGGTAAGAAGCCATTTTGATCTGAATGTATACATTCATTTAGAAATCTTTTTAGTCTCTCTGCCCTTATTGAAGCGTATATAGTCAGCATTCAGTAAAAATAATGACCCGTAGTTTTCTATCTGTATTAAATCTGAGTCTTCTTTCAGAATCAAAGTAATATTTGCTTCCATCCACAAATTTGGTACCTTCGCATCAACCAATACTTCATTATAGACTTCCAACATTGAGGGGCCTAGAATAACTTGTAAATGTTTGTAAAATTCTGCCGGCAGCCCATCTGGTCCTGGTGTTTTATTGCTTTTTTGTCTCTTAATCAATTCTAATTGATTAAGAGACAAAAGAGCAATAATTGATATTCGTTCATTTAACTTGACTTTCACTGTTTCTGGTACTTTAGGTAGTCCTACTTTTTCCAAATATTGTTTAATTTTCTCTTCTGAAATTTTCTCTTGCTCTTACAGCTTTTCATAATAGTCTTGAATTATTTTTTTATCTTCATTTTGGTATAAAGTTCCTTTCTTATCTACCAGTCTATGTATCAATTTCTTCTCTTTCTCTGTTTTCAATTTATATGCTAACCATCTTCCTGGCGTATTTGCTTTTTCAAAAAGTTCTGTTTAGCATTTTTGATTTTTTGTGCCAATTCTTTTTTATCTAGTAAGTTTATTTTATGTTTTATTAGTTCCATTTGATTTTTTAAAATCTTGTTTGGTACTTTCTGTAGTTCTAATTCCAATCTCTTGTGTTCTTCTGCTAACATCTTTTGATTTGGTTTCTTTTTCTTGTTTTTTCCCCTATGTATGTTATAGCTAGTCCCCGAGTGTATGCCTTAGCAGTGTCCCATACATTTTGTTTCTTCTTTTCTGTTCACTTTGGGGAAAAAATCCATTTCTTTTTCCATACTTTGTATAAATTCCTTGTCTATTAATATTGATTGATTCAATGTCCATCTCCACTTTCTCCACTTTGTCCTTTCCACTTAACTCCAATTGGATTATGGTCTGCCCAAGTGCTTGCTTCTATTTCTATTTCCTGCACATTTGACTTCAACTCCGGTGACATCCATATCATATCTATTCTTGACCAGGACATATGTCTATTGAATAAAATGAGTATTGATATCTTTTAGAATTTACTTTTCTCTATATTAAATCTTGGGTAATGGCTCTTCCGCCATTTAAAAAAAAAACATTTTTGGAAGCGTTTTTCTAGCTTTTTTACTTACTTTACTACTTTTATAATCCAATTCTGCATCTACAATTGCATTGAAATCTCCTACCACACAAATATTTTCATATTCCAATTCCATCATTTTCTTATGCAATTTAAAATTGTTTACCATTTGGTGCATATATTGCTACCAAAAGTATTCATTTGTAGTTCATTGTTACCTCCACCATCAATATTCCATTCACAAATTTGGTATCTTCACTTCTAACAGTACTTCTTTATAAACTTCCAACACTGAAGGGCCTAAAACATCTTGTAGATCTTTATAAAGTTCTGCCGGTAGCCCATCTGGTCCTGGTGTTTTGTTACTCATCTGCCTCTTGATCACTTCTGTTAGTTCCATCGTTGTTATTTGTTCATTTAACATGGCTTTCACTGTCTCAGGTATGTTAGGTAGTTTATCTTTCTCCAAATATTGTTTTATTCTGTCTTCTGGAGTTTTCTCAATAATCTTGTATTATTATTTTTTATTAGTGTTTTGATAATGGAGAGTTCCTTTCTCATCTACCAAACAATGTATTCAGTGTACATCTAAATTTTCTCTTTTTTCCTTTCTACTTTCTACTTAACTTTTACTGGATTGTGGTCTGCCCAAACACTTGTTTCAATTTCTATTTCTTGCACATTTCATTTTTAACTCTGGTGACATCATATCATATCTATTCTTGACCAAGACATGTGTCTATTTGAATAAAACACCTATTTCTTCTGCCACTTTGAAAAAGGGTTTTGGAAGTGTTTTCCTAGCTTTTTAGCCTACTTTACTACTTTTGTAATCCAGTTCTACACCTGCAATTGCATTAAAGTCCTTACTATTCTCTGTATGGGCTTTTTATCTGAGGAACTGCTGCCACCAAACAAACATTGACACAGTTTGCTAAAATGCTCTCAATTGTGCCTCTTTAAAAAGTGGCCAGGACAAAAGGAGAAAGATGTGCTCTCCTCATCTGATGTAGGAAATGCAGATGCTTTCCTAAGAATAATGTGTGCAGAGCCCAGTATACAATATAGTCAATAAAATTAACATTAAAATCAGAATAATTTAAAAATAAAACGTTTAGAAAAATGCTGCATTATCTCTCATGTTGTCATAGACCTATTGCAACTTTAATATCTGTGTCGCTATATATATAAAGCTACTGTCTTGTATGTCACTTTAATGTGCTGATATGAGGGATGAATGTAGACTCCCCAAACTGCAAAAACAGAACAAAAATGCCCTAAATGCTGAAAGTAAACAATTAAGCTTCATTCAAGGGATCTGGTATAAATATCAGTTTTATTTTTTTATTAATTGCTCCTTCTTATTCAAATCAGGTCTCAGAATAATGATATAGCACTTGGGGGAAAAGATGCAGCCCAGTAATCCAGCCGCTGAAGCCAAAATGGAGAAGATCTCCACAGCAACCACATATTTCCCCTTGGTGCTCAAGTAGGTGGGAACAAATGACACCCAGACACTACAAAAGACCAACATGCTGAAGGTGATGAATTTGGCTTCATTGAAGCTGTCAGGTAAATTCCTAGCCAAGAAGGCCACTGTGAAAGTGACAGCAGTCAAGAGCCCCATAAAGCCAAGTACTGTATAAAACATTGTGGTTGAACCTTCATTACATTCCAGGACAATTTCTTCAACTATGGAGTGCATGTCTGAATCTGGAAATGGGGGAGAAATTGCCAACCACACTACACAGATGGTGAACTGAGCCATGAAGACAGATAGGACTATCGTGTTGGCCATCCTTCTCCCCACCCATTTCCTCATTTTGGAGCCTGGCTTGGTAGCCATGAAAGCAAGAACTACTATAGTTGTTTTACCCAAAATACAAGAGAGGGCAATAGAGAAAGTGATGCCAAAAGTACTTTGTCTCAAGAGACATTTCACTTGATCAGGTTGCCCAATGAAGAGGAGTGTGCAAAGGAAGGAGAGCAGGAGAGCAATGAGAAGAATGTAGGTGAGGTTCCTGTTGTTGGCTTTGACAATGGGAGTGTCCTGGTGTTTAATGAAGATTCCCAACACCATAGCTGAGATGACAGAAAAGGAAACTGAAATCATTACCAAAGAAATACCCAATGGCTCTTGGAAACTCAAATAAGTTACAGTTTTTGGAAGGCAATTATCTCGACCTTTGTTTGGATGTTGATCCTCTGGACATGGGAAACAATCATCTAAGTCTGGGGGGAAAGAACAAATAAAACTGTTTCACAGAACCATTATAGGATTTAAGAATGAAAAAGTAATAACACTAGATTTAATAAGATTTTGGGAGTTCATACTATTTTTCTCAAAATAATTTAAAATGAAATTCTTTATATAATGCGGTGTTCAGTTTCAATATTCTTTAAGTTACACAGTTATCTCAAAACATTTATATGACACTTTTACTGTCCAGCTGGAATATGAAGGAAAAATGGTTGAAATGGCAGGAAAAAATATTGCACAGATTGAATTTGATGGAGAATGACCTTACAGTAATATATATAATAAAAAGACTTCTGGATTTTTTTTTTAAAAGGCATAGGTTACCTGCCAAATGTCTACAAGCAGTAAGAAGAAAAATCCAAGGTTCTGTTTCAAAAAGAAACCGGATTTTCATGTTTTTCCTTGAAGACATTTTGCTTCTCATCCGAGAACCTTCTTCAGTTCTGAGTGAAGCAAGTCAGTCAGAACTGAAGAAGCTTCTTGGTTGAAAAGTAAAATGTCTTCAAGGAAAAAAGGAACTTCACTTCTCTTTAGAAAAGGCAACCTTGGGACAAAAAGCACTTTGGAAGATTGAGAATCTCCATACATATTAAATATCCCTTTGAATTAGAAACAAGTAGTTGACGTTTTTCATTACTAATCTATACCATGTATCAGATAGCTCAAGATTTTCAGTCACCATAATACTGATGAAAAATTCAACCACATTTATATTTATTAAATTACTGATATATTAAATATATCCCTTTGCTTACCCATTTCGTCAGCTATCTTCCCTTCTGGACATTGTCTACAGTCGTAGCAGCAGGATAATTTTCCTTCTATTTTTACCTTGCTGTAGCCAAAGGGACATTTCTCATTACAGATGGAAAGGGGCAAAGTCTGTTCATAAATAAAATCAGAATTCTTTCACATGAAGGACTTATAGGTTGGGAGTGTTCACTTCATCAGGTATATATACCCAAACTTTTCACATCCTTATCAAAACTTAGTGTCCCATTTCCCCATTTACTTTTGTTTTAAATTCATCAAAACAATCCTTTAATTCATTTCTTTCTCAAACCTCAGTAACTAAAAGAGGTATGAACATCAACTCCCTGAATGCTGCAGATGCCAGAAAAGCCAATGCAGTCATAGTCTGCATTAAGAAAGGGATAGAATCAAGATCATGTGAAGTGTTAATGCCACTTTATAATGTCTCAGAAAGACCACACTTGGAATATTGCATCCAGCTTTGGTTGCCACAATATAAAAAGATGTCAAGAGTATAGAAAGAGTGCAGAGAAGAGCAACAAAGATGATTAGGAGATTGGTGGCTAAAATATCCAACGAACAGTTGCAGAAATTGGGTGTGTCTAGTTCAATGAAAAGAAGAACTAGGGGTGACATGATAGCAGTCTTTCTATATCTTAGGGCCTGCCACAAAGACGAGGGGGTCAACCAATTCTCCAAAACACCTGAAGGCAGGATAAGATGCAATGGATGAACACTAATCAAGGAGTTAGAGTTTGAGTTTGAGTTGATTTAGATTTATATACCGCCCTACTCCCGAAGGACTCAGGGCGGTGAACAGCCATAGATAAAACAGATACAATATAAAATTTAAAAAACAATTAAAATATATATATATTAAATAAATTTGGCCCATACTAATGAAAAAACACCCCTATTTTTAAAAACAAATTCTAATTAAAATTAAACAATTAAAAAGAGTTAGGCCAGCCCCGCTTGTTGGAATAAAAATATCTTGAGGGCATAGCGGACAGTGCATAAATCCGGGATCCTCTGAATCTCTGGGGGGAGCTCATTCCAAAGGGCAGGTGCCCCCACAGAGAAAGCTCTCCCCCTGGGGGCTGCCAGTCAACACTGTTTGGCCGATGGCACCTTGAGGATCTCCTCTCTGTGGGAGCGTACTGGCTGGTGAGAGGCTACCGGTGGCAGAAGGCGGTCTTGTAAGTACCCAGGTCCTGAGCCATGGACCGCTCTAAAGGTGGTAACCAATACCTTGAAGTGCACCTGGAAGACCACCGGGAGCCAGTGCAGCTCGCGCAGGAGAGGTGTTATGTGGGAACGCCATGTTGCTCCCATAACCACCTGCGTGGCCGCATCCTGGACCAGTTGGAGCCTCTGGGTGCTCCTCAAGGGGAGCCCCATGTAGGGAGCATTACAGTAGTCCAGGCGGGAAGTGACAAGGGCATGAGTGACCGTGCATAAGGAGTCCCAGTCCAGAAAGGGATGCAACTGGCGAATCAGGCGAACCCGATAGAAAGTGCCCCTGGCCACAGCCATCAAATGTTCTTCTAAGGACAGCCATGTATCCAGGAGGACACCCAAGTTGTGAGCCCTCTCCATGGGGGCCAACGACTCGCCCGCAATGGTCATTGATGGCACCATTTGGTTATATCGGGACGCCAGAAACCACAGCCACTCGATCTTGGACGGGTTGAGCCTGAGTCTGTTTCTCCCCATCCAGATCCGCACAGCCTCCAGGCACCGGGATATACTTCAAGGTCATCATTGGGGTGGCCCGGGGTGGAGATGTACAGCTGAATGTCATCAGCGTACTGATGGTACTTCACCCCGAAACCATGGATGATCTCACCCAGTGGCTTCATATAAATGTTGAACAGAAGGGGCGAGAGGACCGTGTGTGGCACCCCACACACAAGGCACCTCGGGGTCGACCTCTGCCCCCCTGACAACACAGACTGCGACCAGTCAGAGATAAAGGAGGAGAACCACTGCAATATGGTGCCCCCCCAACTCTTCCAACCGGCGCAGCATGATACCATGGTCAATGGTATCAAAAGCCGCTGAGAGGTCTAATAGGACCAGGACAGAGGAATAACCCCTGTCCCGAGCCCTCCAGAGATCATCAACCAATGTGACCAATGCCGTTTCTTTGCTGTACCCAGGCCTGAAACCCGACTGGAACGGATCTAGATAAACCATTTCATCCAGGTATTGGGGAAGCTGTCACGCCACCACACTCTCAACAACTTTCACCACGAAGCGAAGGTTGGAGACTGGACGATAATTTACTAACACTGCCTGGTCCAGGGAAGGCTTCTTACAGAGAGGCTTCACCACCGCCTCTTTCAAGGCAGCAGGAAAGTCATCCTCACTCAATGAAGCATTAATAATCCCCTGGAGCCAGCCTCGTGTAACCTCCCGAGAAGCCAGCACCAACCAGGAGGGACACGAGTCCAAGTAGAGGACCAACCTAGAAATAAGGAGAAATTTCCTGACAGTTAGAACAATTAATCAGTGGAATAGCTTGCCTCCAGAAATTCTGGGTCCTCCAACACGGGGAGATTTTAAAGAAGGGATTGGACAACCATTTGTCTGAAATGGTAGGGTTTCCTGAGTAGGGAGTGTTGGACTAGAATACCTCCAAAGTTAATCTGTTATTTCCCCAACCATCATGCTGAAGTTGGGAGTTGAAATTCACATCTCATATACTTGCTGGGTTGGAGAAACACTTGCTTAACTGCTCCTTTTTTTCTAATGTAGTTAAAGACACCTGACTACTTCAGATGTGCTACTCAATTGTCTGTTATATGCTTAACAAGGGCTCGATACATAGAAATATTGCTTCACAAAAATGATATATTAGGACTCAAACAAACAAAATAATTCTATTTCCTTCAGGGCCCAAATATGTATGTAGTCACTTGAATTGTTTTTTTTTTTTTTTTTAAATTTGATTTATATGCCGCCCTTCTCCGGAGACTCAGGGCGGCTTACAATGCGTTAAGCAATAGCCTTCATTCTTTTGTATATTTTATACAAAGTCAGCTTATTGCCCCCACAAACTGGGTCCTCATTTCACCTACCTTAGAAAGGATGGAAGGCTGAGTCAACCTTGAGCCTTGGAGAGATTCGAACCAGCAGAAATTGCAGGCAGCTGTGTTAATAACAGGGTGCACTAAACCCCTGTACTATCAAGGCTCTCTGTTAAGTTTATAGTCAGGCTTCTCCAACAAAGGACATCTTATATACTACACATTGAGGTTGTATGTAAAAGTAATTAATTAAGTTAACTGCCTACTGTTATCCAAATAGCGCAGTCTTGGAACGTGCTGGAATTTCTAGCATGTATACACTATTGAAACCGCAATGTCTACACTGGCTTGGCCATGTCTTGAGAATGGCTGATGGTCAGATTTTGAAAGATCTCCTGTATAGAGAACTAGTGCAGGGAAAGCGCCTTGGAGGAAAACCATAGCTGCGATATAAGGATATCTGCAAGAGGGATCGAAAGGCCTTGGGAATGAACATTAATGACTCGGAAACTGTGACCGTGAACTCTGATCATTCAGCTTGGAGGCTAAAGACGCAGCATGGCCTTCTCCAATTCAAAGAGACTTGAAGACTTGTTCGGCAGGCTGAGGCAAAGAGGCAGTCCCGGAACCAGCAAAATCTGGTGGCAGGGCAGGGGACAGAATGTATTTGGCCTCAGTGTGGAAGGGATTGCCACTCTCGAATTGGCCTTTTTAGTCACACCAGATGCACGATACCATAGTCTTTTGAGACTGAAGGTTGCCAATGACTGTTGTCCATCTCTAGGATTCCTTTCATTATACTGTATATCTTTGCATTCTGTTTTACCATATCCCATTTTATCTTACTGTTTTAACTTATCTAATTTTATTGTATTTTACTGTGTCTGAGGCTCATTTTAATAATATAACCCACTGAGTAATTAGTAGAGATTACAAGTGTGCTATGTACTGGGATGATGTTGCACTGGAGTCTGGAACTAATTAAATGCTGTAGGCATTTAGACTTTAAGCCACCTACACTATATATACTTCAGTAGTTTATGTACCCCAAACAAAAAAAGTGAGGTTGTTAAATCCAAGTTTGATTGTGATTGTAATTTAATCATTTACTTCTGTGGATCAATGAATACATGATTTTCAAAAAAGTGAAAGATAAGACACACCTTGTTAAATATGAGGGGCCAAGCAGCATCATTGGCAGAAATGGTAAGGAGCTTTTTTGGGGGAGCCAGGGGGTCGATCTTTCCAATTTGGACTTTCAGAAAGGACTTGTTTGGAAATGTGACCCAATTGAAAACATCAAACCCAGTTTCCAATTCTCCATTGGGGCCAAAAGAAACCTGTTCTCCAGCACTGTTGTTAAAAGAGACTTGCTTCAAAAAATGATGAAGCTGAATGAAAAAAAACAAAGAAATATAAATATTAACTGAAGATACTTTACATAGCATTTCATACATAAAATATAGTTCATATGTTAGGGTTTTTTTTCAAACTTTTTCAAAAGGTTACTTTATTTTCAAATTGCATCCAGTTTTGCATAAATGACCTTCATTGTTTAGATTATTCGGATAACATTTGAAAAAGATAATAGGTTTTTAATCTTTTTTAGTTTCTGCATAAGAGAATACCATGAACATTCAAAACTATCTATAAAGGGAGGGAGGGAGGTGAACAGTTATGAATTATGAAATATAAAGAAATAAAGACACTTTCAAAAGGAAAAGAGGGGGAAAAAACTATAAGCCAACATTTTTACATGATTACATGATATTACATGATTCCTGATTTTGATTCATAAACATTACCTGCCATGATGATTGAAGCTTCCATCTTCTCTCATCAATTTCTTGACCCGCTTTGAATTTGGAGGCATGCAAGGTCCTCAGAGCATATGCTACAGAATAGACTGCATTGTAAATACTGTAACTATGTCCACCAATGGTGGTCTCAAAGACAGAATTAGGAAGAGTCTCCAGCTTCTCTTCCCCAGTGCAGATCTTTTCTGCATTCTCGTCTGTAATATTGCAGGAGAATGCACATTCAAATGCATCTTTCCAGAAATCCTTAATAAACCCATCGTCTTTTTCAAAATTTGGATTTTTCTCCTTCATATATTGTTGGAATCCTGTTAGCTCCTTTGAGTGAAGTGCAAAGGAAATTGCACCATGGAGAAAATCAATGGGCAATGGTCTTTGCATTAGAATAGAGGTGAACTCCATTTGAGCTGTCATGATCCAAACTTTGGCTTTTCTCTCCTTTGGAATATCATCAGAATCTAAAACAGAGAGCATCACCCTCAATGTCACTATGCTTGTAATTTCAGCATTAAAGATCACTGCAATGACTGTACTCCACATGATCACTTTATATATTTTATCTGCCTTCTCCATCATTTCAGCAGCTTCACTACCATACATCATTTGGGGTAGACATTCTATAAAGTCAAAGCAGATTCCTTTCTCTGAAAACATGGAAAGACTCTTTTGAACAAACCTCTCCCTGTCTTCCTCAAACAGAGAAATCATCCCAACCCAGGTCCATCCAAAATGTAACAGTAAGTGTAGCACTCCTTTAAGTTGGTGGATCTCATCAGGGAACATCCATTTGACAAAAATTCCTGCCTGGTCATTATTCATCAAAGGAGCTGATCCATATGTGATCTAATTGGGGAAATATGGACATAGGAAGAAAGGAGACAGACTTTTAAAGGAATTTTAAAAAAATTAAAGGAAGAATGCATTTTTTCTTAAACTTAATACAATACTTGGATTTGAGTCAGATACAGAAAGAGGCTTCATAGAATAGAATAGAATAGAATAGAATAGAATAGAATAGAATGGAATAGAATAGAATAGAATAGAATAGAATAGAATAGAATAGAATAGAATAGAATAGAATAGAATAGAATAGAATAGAATAGAATAGAATAGAATAGAATAACAGAGTTGGAAAGGACCTTGGAGGTCTTCTAGTCCAACCCCCTGCTTAGGCAGGAAACCCTACATCACTTCAGACAAATGGTTATCCAACATCTTCTTAAAAATTTCCTGTGTTGGAGCATTCACAACTTCTGCAGGCAAGTTGTTCCACTTATTAATTGTTCTAACTGTCAGGAAATTTCTCCTTAGTTTTAAGTTGCTTCTCTCCTTGATTAGTTTCCACACATTGCTTCTTGTTCTACCCTCAGGTGATTTGGAGAATAGTTAGATTCCCTTTTCTTTGTGACAACCCCTGAGATATTGGATATTGCCAAAATGTCTCATCTAGTCCTTCTTTTCATTAAACTAGGCATACCAGTTCCTGCAACTGTTCTTCATGTGTTTTAGCCTCCAGTCCCCTAATCATCTTTTTTGCTCTTCTCTGCACTCTTTCTAGAGTCTCAACGTCTTTTTTTTACATTGTGGCAACTAAAACTGAATGCAATATTCCAAGTGTGGCCTTACCAAGACATTATAAAGTGGTATTAACACTTCACGTGATCTTGATTCTATCCCTCTGTTTATGCAGCCCAGAATTGTAAGAGTTATACAGTAAGGGTTATGGATGTTTAATTCTGGTCATGAAGCAAATAAATGACTGGCCTTTGGTGATATTCTTGTCATTATATGACAAATATTTCTTGCCTCTGGAATCTTTCTCATAGGAGTTATCATGAGGACCCAACATCTGAAAATCACAACTAGCTCATGAACTTTCCATCTTGCTCCACATTTCTTCTCACCTGGGGAAATTTGTAGTTGCACAGATTGGTTGCCATGTTGAGACAAGTTTTAGTCTGGGGTCCTCCAATGATAGCTACCGTATTGGTCTGGTCATTACATTTGTAGTTGGGGATAAATTTATCTTTTGTAGATAAAAATTCCATTGTTAACAGAGAAGTAGTGTATTCCTCAAGATAATTGGTAGCGATGTGGAAACCGAGGCTAACGTTGGGTAAAATCCCAGAATGTTCGTTGATCTCCTTTACAGCAAATGCCAAAGCCAAAGCATGTTGATAATTTTGAGTGAGGAACCTTCAGTGAGAGTTACATACAAATGGCATCAAATGTTGCTGCTTCAGATTCAGACAGTTGATATTTTTAATGTTATGGATCTAGTGCTTATGCATTTTGATTTAAGGAATCAGTGATGAGAGGCGAGATAAGCTAACATTGTACTGAGAAAGCATTTGTAGCCTGCTTTCTTCTGTATTTTAGATTCTTCTTCTGGCGAACTGTCAAATTCATTGTAAAATATCTCTTCCAGGATCAACTTAGATCTCAAAGTAACATTGAATTTCAGTTCTATCTATATTTTGTCTGTGATTTTTACCAGTGGGAAGTCAGTTCAATTTTTCAACACTACTGTAGACTTGAAAAGTCTGAAAAAAAATTGTCAAATGCACTTGGGGATTTCCTGCTTCTTTTCTGAGTGAGATGAAACAGGAAAAAAAAATCAGGATTAACCAGAAGGCATGTTCAACCCCTGGATTTTTTTACTTTTAACAGAGGACTTTATTGAAGAAGGAAGTCTCCTGAAGAAAAATTCATATAATTTATGAGTCAAATCAATTTGTCTCAATTTGAATTTCTGTAGTAAAGGAGGTATTTCTATGAGTTCTGTAATTAAAAATGGCTATATACGGACATTGGAAGTTGATTACTTACTAACTAGCAACTGATATGGTTCAGTAGAAAAATACAGAAACATTTTTATTAGGAATCTTTAACAAATCATACCCTAAAGATATCAAATATCTCACAATTCACTGCTGCAAGAATAACCTACGCAAAAAATTGGAAGCAAGAAAAAACACCAAGTGAAACAGAAGTAATAGAAAATTTTTTAGAATGTGCTGAAATGGATAGGTTAACCAAAGAATTACAAGAAAGAGAAGAATCAGATTATTACAAAATATGGAATAATTGGTATAATTGGTTAAAAATAAGA
Source organism: Pituophis catenifer annectens (assembly GCF_029215685.1). Lineage (NCBI taxonomy): Eukaryota > Metazoa > Chordata > Lepidosauria > Squamata > Colubridae > Pituophis > Pituophis catenifer. The sequence continues at coordinate 18,011,198 of NW_027256895.1, read as the reverse complement.
AATATACAAAAAATATAGGGGGAAATATTACCAATTTAAATATATATATATATATATATATATATATATATATATATATATATATATATATATATATATATATATATATATATATATGTTTTCTCAGGTTTTCGCGGGTGTTTGTATGTAGGTCTTTGGTTATTCGGGTCTTCTCCCACGTAAAATTGGAAGTGTCTTGGCGACGTTTCGACGAAGTCTCATTCGTCATCTTCAGGCTGGTGTTCTCGGCTTCGTGCTTCCAGGAGCAATGTGAGATCGCAGCTGTCTCTTCCTTTTAACTGCTAGTGGAGGTGTGAGCTGATTGGGTGGGAACTTGGCTGTGTTCTGATTGGGTGGAGGTGTGTTCTGATTGGTTAGGGGCTTGGCTGTGCTCTGATTGGCTGGGGTTGTGTTCTGTTTGGGTGGGGGCTTGGTTGTGCTCAGCTTAGTCTGAGTTGCAGGGGGATTTGAGCTGGTGAGCTGCGTTGTTGTTGTTTGGCTTCGTGTTTGTGGCCGTGCGAGCTCTTCATGGTGGGTGTCAGTCTGCTTCATGTATGGATTGGAGGGGTTTAAAGTGGCTAATGATGCAGCTGCCGTCTGGCTTCTGGTCCTTGGTCGTGGCTCATTATCAGTGTGGGTTTGAGTCTGCTTTCTGCGTGGATGTGTGGTGGTGACATCAGGTGTGGCACTCGTGAGTGTGGGTCTGGTGTCATTCGTCGTGTTAGGGACTCGTTTGTCAATAAGGGCGGGTTTCCAAATGGCTGGTAGGCGGGAGGTATCGTCTCGTTTGTTCATGCTGTGTGGGCGTTTTTCTATCTCAATGGCTTCTCTGAGCTGAGCACAACCAAGCCCCCACCCAAACAGAACACAACCCCAGCCAATCAGAGCACAGCCAAGCCCCTAACCAATCAGAACACACCTCCACCCAATCAGAACACAGCCAAGTTCCCACCCAATCAGCTCACACCTCCACTAGCAGTTAAAAGGAAGAGACAGCTGCGATCTCACATTGCTCCTGGAAGCACGAAGCCGAGAACACCAGCCTGAAGATGACGAATGAGACTTCGTCGAAACGTCGCCAAGACACTTCCAATTTTACGTGGGAGAAGACCCGAATAACCAAAGACCTATATATATATATATATATATATATATAATATTATTAGATTAAGGAGAGGTGAAGGAATATATTATAAGTAGAATTGTAGAATGTCGCTTTGAAAAAATGCTTAAGAAGAAATTATAACCTTTTTGTGTGTATGTTGTATAAATGTTTGTTGTGTATATGTTATGTTTGTCTTTTTTAATATTTATATTCAATAAAAATTGTTTTTTTTTTAAAAAAAGAAAAATACTACAGGTGCTATCACAGGAAAGAGAGGCTGGAGGAGAAGCAGCAGCAGGAAGATACTTACAGATATTGGTCAAGCACTTCATGAGAGGGAAAGCTTTGAAATGTGATCTCATTTGAAAGAAAGAAGACTTGATAAATAATTGCAGCAATGATTAAGTCTCCAGGCTGATAATACTTGTGAACAATTGAGAGAGGACTACTGAGTTTGCAGTTGTAAGCAGAAGAAATTAATATTATGTTAGGAAAAAAGAATAAAATTAATGTTCTGAATATAACCAACTCACTATAACATATGGCCATTGTACAGTAGATATTAAATAGTAGTTCCTATTTTATCATTCAAATGAGGAGTTGGGTTGGCCACCCATTGATGTTACCTACAGTTAAGCCATTCTCTGGAATTAAGACAAGGAAATATCAGTTCAAATACAAATCCTTCCCCCCCTCCCTACATGTAGTTCTGTATTTCTGAGCAGAGATTAATGCAACGTAATGTTTTAATTTAGAGACACAGTTTTGTCAGTGTCTGCTCGAATGCCCTTGTGGTGTGGAGAGGAAGGGACAATGATTATACTTAATGAGTAATCAATAATATTACTTGCAGTACTTTGAAAAACACCAGAGAGAAACATGTTTATTATGTCTCAGTAGAACTACTGCATTGTTATGAATTTTTGGAACCAAGACATTAAGTAGAAAATGGGAGAGTGAAAGGTCATATATACAGAAGAAAAAAAATAGAGAAAACAATTGTGGAAATATATTTATTGAACTCATTTTTCTTACTCTTAACATCTATCATGATACTATTAATAATATATGGTCTATCATGATACTACTACTATTACCCATTACTTGCCCCATCTCCTGGCCACTAGCATGTTCCAAAGCATGCAAATATGAGCATATTAATAGGTACCATTTCAGTGGGAATGTAACAGCATTCTGTGTGCCTTTGGTGTATAACCATGCTGGCCACATGACCATGCAAATATCTTTGGACAATGCTGGCACCCTTGACAAGTAAAGGAGATGAGCACCGTGTCCTAGAGTTGGACATGACTGACAGGGAAACCTTAACCTTTGCCTTACATGATAAGTAGTGATATAAAAATCACTTAAGTTCTAAAAGGAAGTATAGCAAGATAGAACAAATAGTAAATGGAGTTCAGGAATGGGGATTGAACCTATTATGGTGGACTTAGGTTCTCCCAAAAAGCAGATGAGCATTTTCAAAGTGGTCTTTCCACTATCTCTTATTTTCCAAGTCCTGCAGTAATGAGGAGAATACTGTGGTACTACACCTGGCATGCCAGCTATGATCACTCCATTAGGCCACATTACTCATTTCCCTAGCTTTCCCTCACTCATCGGTTTTCCACGTAAGTCCTAAATTATGTAAAGGGAACACAGTTAAACAAATGTGTTGAACACGTTATAGATTTATTTATTGAGGAAAATGATCCAGAGTTACATACTTTTGGGGGGCATATGTATGTGAACCTTTGCTTTCAATAAGTGGGATGCCCCTACCCCACCCCACTGGCATCAACGGTTGACAATAAATGTGAATAGTTGTTCTTCATATCCATGAAATGTTGTTCATATTATTTGATCATTGACTGTATTGTAGCCATTAACTGTTCTGCTATACCCGTGATGGCGAAACTATGGCACGCGTGCCACAGTTGGCACATGGAGCCTTCTCTGAGGGCACACAAGCAGACGGCCAGATTAGCTCCACTGCACATGCCCGTGCGCTTCCTGCCGGCCAGCTGATTTTTGGGTCTCTGCTTGTGTGGGGTGGGGTTGCATGTGCTTACGGAGGGGTGGGGGTCGCATGTGCATGCACACGCACATGGGGGGTGCAGCACCCCCACGTGCCCCATTTTTGGTCCCAGGAGGCTTCAGGGAGGCCTGCTAGCACCAAAAGAGGGGTCACACATGCATGAGCAGGGGGCAGGGGAGTGGGGGGGCTCATGCACGCATGTGCAGGGTGGGACCTGCGGGGGGAGGCATTGCATTATGGGTGTTGGCACATGCGCACACACTGTCGCGCATGTGCATGTGCTTTCGGCACCCGAGGAAAAAAAGGTTTGCCATCACTGTGCTATACCTTTACTAGCTATAAACAGAACACTGTTTCTTTGTTTTTCATGTTCTCAGTGTCAGACAGTGTGATTTTCTGATTGAAGTGTCTGGTGCAAGCTCATCTCAATTCACCAATGCCAAAGATTTCAATTTACAGTTGTTTCCCTGTGTTGAGCTTTCCCGTGTTCATGTTTCTTCTGCTCTTCATTAATACTGTAATTCTGTGTTTGCAATTTTAGATTTTCTTTTTCTTTTTGTACATATGTTCTGTACAACATCTCTGCTTACAAATCTTGAAATATTTAGTCTAATTATAAACACCATGACTCCTTGAAAGATCTTCAGCTCTTCCTCAGTAGCGTGTTGAGTGCCATCTGACCCAAGGGGTTTATAATCTACATTATATTGTCAATTTTATATACCATATTTTTTCAGATTATAAGATGCTCCGGACTATAAGATGCACCTAGCTTTTGGGGAGGAAAACAAGGGGAAAAAAATCTGTCTCAGGCTTCCAGCAATTTGTCTCCTTGCAGCAAACAGCAAACAGCCTGGTCAGCTTCAGCACAGCCTGATTTAGCATGAGCAGTTGATTGGCGGTTGGATCGGCCTCCCAGAATACCAACAATCAGCTGTTCCAGGCTACAGGGATCACCGCCACCTATCGCTGCCTCTGTGCCCCCCATTTTTCGTCCTCCGCGTGCTCCATTTTTGGCCTGTTCCAGGTGGTGGGGATCGCTGCTGCCTATCACTGGTGAATGGGACACGTGTAAAACAGGATGTGTGGAGGCCAAAAATGGGGCACATGGAGGCAACGATAGGTAGCGGTGATCCCCGCAGCCTGGAACTGCTGATTGTCAGTATTCCAGGAGGCCGATCCAACTGCCAATCAGCTGTTTATGCTAAATCAGGTTGTGCTGAAGCTGACCAGGCTGTTTGCTGTTTACTGTAAGGAGGCAAATTGCTGGGAGGCAGACACTGAAGGGTGGGGGCCAGCAGGTGGGGGCCAGCGGGTGGGTGGGGCTTTGGCAATATTTGCTGTATAAGATGCACAGACATTTCCACACTCTTTTTTTGGGAGGGAAGTGTGTCTTATAGTCCAAAAAATACAGTATTTTTCCATATGGCTTTCTTGGTGAAAAATATAGGAGTGTTTCATTATTGCCTTTTCCCTTGCTGTATTAATTGAGTCCTTTGCTACTGTCCATATAGTGGTATATGGATAAACCATGGTCTGTATATAAGGAGCATGATGGCTCACATGGTTAGGATGCTGGGTAGGAGGTTAGCAAGCCCACCTTTGAGACCCAAGTGCTGCCATGGGATGGGTTGAGATCCCATCCTGTACTCCAGCTTCTGCCAGGGACATGAAAGGAGCCTCTAACTGGGCATCCTCTGGGCAATGGTGATATCTCAGGCTAATCCTTTCAACCCGGAAATATCACGGTACTTCTGACATAAATGCAATGCAATCTGCTTCTGGCATCTTCCTCTATTTTTTTTTTAATTAAGGTTTTATAAGTTAAACAAAAACAGAAAACAAAAATACATACAAACATGGATACATTAAGACAATACAAAAGAAAAAACAGACCAACACTAACTCAGTCCACTGACTGACTTCTGAAAGCTGTTGCATTGGTGGTTATTTTTTATTTTGTCTATTTTTATCTATACATATCTATTTTAGATGTTTACTTATTTAGACATTTATACATATCCAAGGTTTCTTTTTTATGAAAATATCAACTACACTTATATAACTTTCTAGAAATCCTTCTAGGTATTTATCTACACCATCATTCTATCTTGCCTCTTACATCATTGTCTGTGTTTCTTGGTTAGATTGACAAAATGTATTATTTGTTGGTCCTATTTTTCCCTCTAACCAGGAGTACCACCTTTGCCAGACTAAATAGTAATCAGCATCATCTTTTTCTTGCAATTCTTTTGTAAGTCTGCCCATTTCTGCACATTCCGTTATTTTCACAATTATTTTTTCTTCTGTTGGTAGAAGTTCAGATTTCCAGTTTTGAGCGTACGCTATACATGCCACTGTTAAGATGTGAATAATAAGATACTTCATCTCTTTGTTATATTGTGGTATGGTCATTCCAAATAAGAAAAACTCCGGTTTCATTTCGACCTTCTGTTTAGTTATTTCTTCAATCATTTTCCTGATTTCCTACCAATAACGTTGCACCCTTCTGCAAGACCACCAAATATGATAATATGACCCCTTTTGTGACTTTCATTTCCAGCACATTGGAGACATATTTGGGAACATTTTAGCCAGGCGTGCCGGTGGGAGGTGCCATCTGTAGAACATCTTGTAAAGATTTTCTTTATATGGTATAGTGTCAGCTTGTAGTTTTCTGTCCATAACTTGTCCCATTTATCCAATTCTGTGCTGTGCCCTATATTTCTTGCCCAGGTTATCATATTTTCTTTCACCGTTTCCTCCTCTAATTTATATTTTATTAAATATCTGTAAATTTTAGTTATCATTTTCTCGTCCGTACTTTTTAATATTTTATCCAATTCATTTGGTTCCGTTTGAAATCCGTATTGTGTCCTGTCTGCCATGTATCTTGACTCTATTTGGAGGTAAGGCCACCATTCAATAACTATACCCCGGATTTCCAATTCTTGTCTCGTATATAAATTCCCTTCACTGTTCAGTAATTCTTGGTAGTTCCTCATCTTTTCTATTTCTATGGTGTTTGGGTAGATTAAAGCTTCCATAGTCAATAGCCATCACAGGATTTTGTTGTAGTGTTGTTTTCTGATTTCTTGCCACGTTTTGTATAGTGAGCCTCTAATAATGTGTCGCTGGAAGTACCTATGTTTCTTATCTGTGCCTTCCCACAAAAAGGCACGCCAGCCTCGATTCAAATCAAATCCCTCTAGATATAGCATTCTCCTGTTTTTTAAGTCTATCCATTCTCTAATCCAGTTTAGAGACACTGCTTTGTAGTATAGCTCCCAATCCGGTAGACCAAGTCCTCCCTTTTCCCGGGCATCCTGTAAACATTTTATTTTTATTCTGGCCTTCTTTCCTTGCCAGATGTATTTCATTACTATCTTATTAAGGTTCTGAAAGAAATCTTTTCCTGGGCTAATTGGTATCACTTGGAAGAGATAAAGTAATCTTGGTAATATGTTCATTTTTACTGATGCTATTCTACCCAGGAATGACAGCTGTAATTTATTCCATATTTCCAGATCTTTTTTAATTTGTTTCATCAGTTTAATATAATTATCTTCTCTATTCGTTGTTGCTTTTGTAGTGAGCCAAATTCCCAAGTATTTTACTTTCTTTGCAACTTGTATTCCTAATTCTTCTTCCAATTTTGTCTCTTGTGTCTTAGTTAAGTTTTTAGTCAGAACTTTAGTTTTTTGTCTGCTAATTTTAAGTCCCGCCACTTTGCCATATTCTTCTATCTTCGCTAATAGTTTAATTCCTGATGTTTCTGGTTGTTCCACTATAAACACGATGTCATCGGCGAAGGCTTGTAATTTGTATTTCTCCTTCTGCATCCTCAGTTCCTTTATTTCTTCTTCCTTCCTTACTTCGTTTAGTAAGACTTCCAGTGCTATTATAAACAGTAGGAGTGATAGTGGGCATTCTTGCGGCATCTTCCTCTATTGATGCCCCCCCCCAATATAGATGCCTGTTTGCTTTAGCTGGGCAGCTGCAATGACCTGTTGGTGATATACTGTATACCCACGGCACACACTCACAATATTCTTGTTCACCCCTCTCAGAAGCACCCACTACTACCACAATGAGGCAGCATGGTAGGATTTAAGGAGGGACAATTATTTTAATACATTTGCTACATGATCTGCATTGCTTACTGGTGTCACACTATAAAGCCATGTCTCCTTTATAGGAAGCCCTTCTTCTGCATTACAGGTGCCCCTGGGGTAGTATCAATCCAGAGGCACATTGTGCTCCTGTCAATTTGTAAAGCATTCCTGGCCTGCTCTCGAGTTGCCATAGGCAGGAGGGAGGGGGAACTGATGGAGCAGTATGGCAGCCGCAACCAGAAGCACATTCCATGCATACCTTTCTCAAGGCTGCATCCTAGGTTACCAGAGCCAGCTGGAGAGGCGTGAACTCTACAGCCCATGAAAGTGCTCCATTGGAGAATGTGATTTATGACACACCCTGGGAGGAGGAAGGAAACAGGGTCATAGCTGGGAAGTAAATTATGTGGAGCAGAGCTGACTTCACTTGGGTACGTGCTGACATGTTGCTCCTAACAAATAACTGCATTTCTTTTAAAACTTGGCTCGAGACTCATGATTAGGGCATCTGTCAGAACCCTGACAGCTCCACTATTGGAAGCCTTTAGATCAGAGGTACCAAACTCAACTTCATTGATGGCCGCATTAAAGTTGTGTTGACCTGGGTGGTGGTGGCCAGTGGGGTGGCCAGCATGCTGTCACTCATGCCGAGAGGCACATGTCGTGGCCCAAGTGTTCTGCCAGTGAAAACAGGTTCCCAAGCACCATTTTCAGCTGCAATGGCCTCCTACAAGCTTCTGTCATTGAAAACGGAGCTTGGGGGGACGGCCCTCATGAATTCCATTTTTGCTGGCAGAGGTACTGTGGGCTGGTCCTTTGCTGTTTCCAGGGTGACCCCACGGGCCAGATCTAACTATCCTGTGGGCCAGCTCTGGCTCCTGGGCCTTGAGTTTGACACCCCTGCTTTAGATGGTCTTTAAAAACATATTTTACCCTCCCACAATTTCTTTGGCCCAGAATTTTTGGGCCAAAGTCAAAAAGTGGCTAGAGGAGATAACACAGAAATCAATAAAGGGAGAACCAGAGCAATTCTTACTAGGGATTCCCATAGAAAATTACACAAAGGAAATACAATATTTAACATTACACATACTAACAGCAGCCCACATAGTCTATGCGCAAAATTGGAAGAAGGAAAACTCACCAACAGAGGAAGATTTAATTAAAAAAAAAATTAGAGTGCGCAGAGATGGACAAACTAACAAAAGAACTCAAGGAGAAAGAGGATACAGAATATTATAAAGTGTGGTGTAGATGGTATGAATGGTTGGAGAATAGGAAAAATGAGAAAGAGGAATAAAGGAGAGAGAGAAAAAATGTTAAAGATCAAGGTAAAATGTAGACAAAATAAGGGAAGATAGATAACAATGTGGAGTAAGATAAAGTTAAAATATGTGTAAATAGTAAGAAAGGACCACTTCGAAAGAGCTGTTTAAAAAAAAGTGTATGTATATAAATGTTGTACAGTATGTTTGTGTCTTGTTTTAATGTGTTTACAATAAAAAACTTCAAAAAAACCCACCATATTTTACCCTCAAGGTGCAGAATAGGTCAATGATGTGCCCTTGTGTACTGTTTGGTTTGGTTCAAAATGTTTTCCTTCTCGTCACATGAGTTGCCATTTAGGTTGTTGTGGTTTAGATATTATACTGGGTTTAATGGTATGCTGCCAAAAGTAAGTTTTGGATTAGCCTAATTAATCCAAGGAAAGAAGGAAGGAAGGAAGGAAGGAAGGAAGGAAGGAAGGAAGGAAGGAAGGAAGGAAGGAGGGAGGGAGGCTTTTCCAACTCAACAAAAAAAGTTTAAAAAATTGTAAAGGAATTGGATGCTGAATCAGGTGGAACCAATTCTGGTAGAGGAGATATTGGTAAAAGAAGGATTGAGCACCACAGTAAGAAAGACCAGTCTGCAGAATAAGGGGGGGGGGAGTCCAGACCTATTTTCCCAATGGTTCCCTTATGGTGGAGATACCTATCTAAAGCTGGTGACTAAATAATTCTAAGCACCCTTTGTCCTCCTTCCTTGCCACATTATCCAGAACAGAGGCACCAGCCCATCCTATGTTTTTCAGTAAAGATATACACACAACAAACATTGATTCAACAAAATATTTTATTTAAGAGATTATTTCCATGGCCACTGCTGGTAAAGTTGAAAAGCATTCAAGAAGTCATGTCTGTATGATTGCCTATCTTTCTTTGATATCACAAAAATATATCAAGTACAGCATATCATTATATTCTTTAGAAATAGAGAAGTTGTTATTACCTATAGGGAAAAGTATTCCAGGGAATGAATAAAGTATAAAAGACTACAAAGCCCATGATCCATTGGGTCATCATTTCAAAGATATTTCCTTATCTAGAAAGAGAAACAGAATTACCATGGGTGAGTAAAAAAAATGGTGAGCATGGAAGCGACTTCCGAATTCCTGTTGGCTTTCCTATTGAATTTCCTCATGGGAAACTGATAGGGAACTGGAAGGAAAAATCCTTCCTTCCTTCTGTCAACTCGCAAAGCATCCCTGACCTGCTCTCTAGTTGCCTTAGGCAAGGGGGATGAGAAAACGAACTCTGCACTGTGTTGAGGCAGCAAGTCAGTCAAAACAAAAGCACATTCCAGCCATATCTCTCTCAAGGCCATCTCTGCAGTTACTCACAGTGGCCGGAGGGGAATGATCTCTACAACCTGCGAAATTGCTTCGTTGGAGAATGTGACTGATGACACACCTTGGGGGGAGGGGGAAAACAAGGTCAGAGCTGGAATGTAAATTTCATGGGGTCAGAGTTGGCTTCACTTGGAATGTGCTGACATGAAGCGCCTAATAAATAACTTGGCTCGAGACTCATGATTTAATTAGGGCATCGGTTGGAACCCTGACACCTTCCTTGCTTCTTTCTTTCTTTCTTTCTTTCTTTCTTTCTTTCTTTCTTTCTTTCTTTCTTTCTTTCTTTCTTCCTTCCTTCCTTCCTTCCTTCCTTCCTTCCTTCCTCCCTCCCTCCCTCCCTCCCTCCCTCCCTCTCTCTCTCCAATTCCCGATAGCTCCCACAATTTTTGTTTCTTGTGATTTCTGGAAAAAAGTCAATGGGAAAGCTAGCAGGAAAGTCCAAAACCAGGAGGCAGGATATGATGGGTGATAGGTAGGGAGAGGGAGAAGGGAGGGTGGGGAAAGTATGAGAAGTGGTGAGCATTGAAAATGGTTCATAGGGATATGGCATAGGTCAGGAATGGTGTTCAGGGGTACATAAAAGTTGCAACATGATTCAGGGAGGGCCCAGTCAGGAAGACTGTTTGGGGCTGCACAGGGGTGCATGAGATGTGCCAAATGGGTCACAGAGGGCACATGGTGGGCCAGTGCAAGTTGTGAAGGATATGTGGGGGATATGGTGCAAGTCAAGAAAATAGTGTGAGGGACATTTCATTCCCATGGGAGCAATGGGTTCTATCCAGAGGTAGTATTCAGCCGGTTCTGTCTGGTTCAGGCGAACCAGTAGGTGGCGACTGTGGGAGGCTTTGCCCACCCACCTGGACATAATGTGTGAGCAAAGAGCATGCGCAGAAGGCCATGCACATTCACAGAAGAGCATGCTCACATTTGTGAACCGGTAGGGAAGGTAAGTGAATCCCACCTCTGGTTCTAGCATTGTGTAAGTTAACCCATTTGAGGTACCTTCTTAAAACAATTGTTCCCCAATTATGAACCGCTCCTCCCAATTGAAGGTTACATACAAACAGACATGAGAGCTTTGTACTATATAGATATCCACACATAAATGAAGAAATAGGGTTAGAAAAAATATATTATTTGGCTGTCGGAAATGAAAATGAGTTTCTAAAATGGAAACAATAGGTAGAGGCTCATATAGCATTACAGGGCCAAGCTGAGGACTTTGTGCAGTATCTGTATGACAAAATCGCTCAGATTCGGGAAGGGCGGGCCTCTGACTGGGTATGTCCGGACGGGATGACTGAGGCAGGTCTTGAGAGTGTTATCTGGGGGAGTTCGATCCTGTGGCTCCCAAGGACATGGACAGGGTCCTGGGACGGCTGAACGCGACCACATGTTTATTGGACCCATGTCCCTCCTGGTTGGTACTGGCTTCCCGGGAGGTGACACGAGGCTGGCTCCAGAAGATTGTTAACGCTTCTTTGAGTGAGGGGGTCCTGCCGGCCGCTTTGAAAGAAGCGGTTGTGAGGCCCCTCCTCAAGAAGCCCTCTCTGGATCCGGCTGTTTTGGCTAACTATCATCCAGTCTCCAACCTTCGCTTCGTTGCGAAGGTTGTTGAGAGTGTGGTGGCGCAACAGCTTCCCCGGTACCTGGATGAAGCTGTCTATGAAGCTGGCCTGGGCACAGCACGGAAACGGCATTGGTCGCGTTGGTGGATGATCTCTGGAGGGCTCGGGATAGGGGTTGTTCCTCTATCCTGGTCCTGTTAGACATCTCAGCGGCTTTTGATACCATCGACCATGGTATCATGTTGCACCGGTTGGTGGGGTTGGGGGTGGGGGGCACCGTTCTGCGGTGGTTCTCCTCCTACCTCTCTGACCGGTCGCAATCTGTGTTGACGGGGGGGCAGCGGTCGACCCCGAGGCACCTTGCTTGTGGGGTGCCACAAGGGTCGGTCCTCTCGCCCCTTCTGTTCAACATTTATGTAAAGCCGCTGGGTGAGATCATCCGTGGTTTCGGGGTGGAGTTCCATCAGTATGCTGATGACACCCAGCTGTACATCTCCACCCCAGGCCACCCCAACGATGCCCTTGAAGTGATGTCCCAGTTCCTGGAGGCCGTGCGGATCTGGATGGGGAGGAACAGGCTCCGACTCAACCCCTCCAAGACCGAGTGGCTGTGGCTTCCAGCGTCCCGATATAGCCAGCTGACGCCATCGCTGGCTATTGGGGGCGAATTACTCCCCCCCACGGAGAGGGCTCGCAACTTGGGCGTCCTCCTGGACGCACGGCTGTCTTTAGAAGATCATTTGACAGCCGTGGCCAGGGGGGCTTTTTATCAGGTCCGCCTGATACGCCAGTTGCGCCCCTTTCTAGATCGGGACTCTCTACGCACAGTCACTCAGGCACTAGTCACTTCCCGCCTGGACTACTGCAACGCTCTCTACATGGGGCTCCCCCTGGGGTGCACCCAGAGGCTCCAGCTGGTCCAGAACGCGGCCGCGCAGGGGATTATGGGGCGATGAGGCGCTCCCATGTGACACCTCTCCTGCGCGAGCTGCACTGGCTCCCGGTGGTCTTCCGGGTGCGCTTCAAGGTGTTGGTGACCACCTTTAAAGCGCTCCATGGATTAGGGCCGGGGTACTTACGAGACCGCCTTCTGCCACCAATAACCTCCCACCGGCCAGTACGCTCACACAGAGTGGGCCTCCTCAGGGTGCCGTCCACCAGACAATGTCGGCTGGCGACCCCCAGGGGGAGAGCCTTCTCTGTGATGGCGCCCACCCTCTGGAACAACCTTCCCCCAGAGTTACGTACAATAACAGACCTCCAGATTTTTCGTCGGGCCCTGAAAACCTATTTATTTCAACTAGCTGGGCTGGCTTGAGCTAAATTTTAAATTGATTTTAAATTGGGTTGTTTTAATTTACAGCCAAAATATTTAATTATTTTAATACTGTTTTTTAAATTTTGTATGCTCTGTTTTTACTTGCACCGCCCTGAGTCCTATTTGGAGAAGGGCGGTATAGAAATTTAATTAATAATAATAATAATAATAATAATAATAATAATAATAATAATAATAATAATACAGTTAAATAATAGAATAAATGTCTTTTGGAAAAAAAAAAGCAAGGCTTTGACTCAGTGATAAAGCAACAATCAAATGGATAAAGATCTAACTTCTAGAGGCAGTGCATTTCATAGTTGAGATGAGACCAGGGGTGGCCTTCAAAAATTTTAGCAAGGGGTTCTCTGCCCGGTTGCTGGGTGGGCATGGCCATGGTGAGTGTGACCTAGTCAGCCACCTGCACCATGGTGAGGGGGAGCATTTTTGCCCTCCCCAGGCTCTGGGGGCTTTCCTCAAGCCTCCAGGAGGGTGAAAACAGCCTCCCCGGGTTCTGGAGGCCTTTGAGTAGGCCTGTTTTTCACCCTCTCCGAGCCTCCATGTGCACCCTGCACTTACCTGCATCAAAAATGGGCTACATGGGGACTCCTGGGAGGGATGGGGGGGAGGGGAGGGGCCAGACAGGAGTGGGATTTGGAGGTTCTCTGAACTGCACAGAAACATAGCTAGAGATTCTCCCAAACCCCTGCGACCCCCCAGCAGCCCTGGATGAGACTCTCAATGCCTTAATCAAATGGGTTTCCACACAGTTGCAACCCAACGGTCTTCAGGGTAGAAAAGTCAGAAGCCATATGAGAATTAAATAGGTAGGCTTGATAGTAGTCTGGTAACAGACAAGGCCATCTACCAGGCCTCTCTCATACCAGTCTGGTATGAGAGAATGTGATCCTTAGATTCTGTGGATGTATTATGGCTTTGAATTTATATAACTGTATTCCATAATAGGGTATAGACAAGATGAAATTGGTCATGATAGATACAAACCCAATTGCTTCTACTGGGAAAAAGCATTTAATATTGGCTGAAAAAGAAACTTCGTGGTTTTAAAATCTGCTTTTTTTCCTAGTTAAGTGTGCCTTACTGTTCAGCTCAGGTAATACTAAAATAACAAAGCATTTGGGAAAGAAGATACAGCTCAGTAAACCACCACTGGAAGCTAAGATGGAGAAGATCTCCACAGCCACCATGTATTTTCCTTTGGTGCTAAGGTAAGTTGGAACAAAAGATATCCAAACACTGCAAAACAGCAACATGCTGAAGGTGATGAACTTGGCTTCATTAAAACTGTCTGGTAGATTTCTGCTTAGGAAAGCCACAGTGAAGCTGACAATTGCCAGGAAGCCCATGAATCCCAAGACACAATAGAACATGATAGCGGAACCTTCATTACATTCTAATACAATCTCTTCTGCTACCGAGTGCATACTAAAATCTGGGAAAGGTGGATAAATTACAACCCATACAGTACAGATAGCTATTTGAATAAAGGAGCATGAAACAACAATGGAAAGGCTCAGCCTCCCCCCTACCCATTTCATCATTCTAGATCCTGGCTTGGTAACCAGGAAAGCAAGTACTACAATGATTGTTTTGGCCAATATGGAAGAAACTGCCACAGAGAAGATGATGCCAAAAGCAATTTGTCGAAAAAGACATATCCACTTGTCTGGTTGGCCAATGAACAGAAAAGAACATAGAAAGGAGAACAACAGTGCTATTAGAAGAGTATAGGTAAGGTTTCGGTTGTTGGCCCTGACAATAGGAGTGTCTCTATACTTAAGGAAAATTCCAAGAACCAAAGCTGTTAAAGAAGTAAAGAAAATGGCAACAGTGGTCAAACTGATTCCCAAAGGTTCTTTGTAAGACAAAAAGCTTATACTTTTTGGAATGCAGAAATCCTGTTTATTGCTTGGATAATGATCTTCTGGACAATTAAAACACTCCTCCACGTCTGGAGAGGGGAGAAAAAGAAATGAAGTATTTTCAGTGCAGGATTCAATAATAAATCTCAAATGAATGTTGTTTCACCTACATATGTAAAAGATTTAGAATAGCTTTGGCTGATGGGGGAGCTCTCCAGTTGCAAAACGTTCTTTTGTCTAATGAACACAGTGTGTTCCCTCAAGGAAGGAAGTAACTCATTCCAGTGCTTCACTGAGTGGAAGTTATAATTAGAATATTTTAAGAACAAGTCAAATGTAACATTTCTGGGTATGCCAAAATTTCCCACAATTCTCTTGAAGTGTCTTACTACATATAGTGATGTCATTCTTCTCACCAAATCACACATTCTTTTTTATCTTATTTATACATTCATCACTTTTACATCAATTCATTATAAAAATGGTGAGGAAATCAATATTTTGGGATACACCAATAAACCTACCTTCCTTCCTTCCTTCCTTCCTTCCTTCCTTCCTTCCTTCCTTCCTTCCTTCCTTCCTTCCTCCTTCCCTCCCTCCCTCTCTTCCTTCCCCTTTTTCCATATTTTGTTTTCCAAATTTCATGTTTATATATTGCATTTATATTCTGCCTTTTCAGAGAGAGCTCAAAGAAACACTTAAAAGTTCCATTCATACCACGTTATTTTATTTTTGCATAATCCTAGAAGGCAAATTAAGATTTGCAACGAATGAAAAGAGATTTGACTTGAGATCTTGACCCTGACTACCTCACCAAAATATGATGGTTTACTCAAGAGCAAACAAGCACACATATCATTACTTTAGGCCAGGGATATTTCATTATTTAGTTAATAAATAAATTACCACTCTTGTTTGAAAACTTCCCTTGAGAACATGGAAGGCATTCATAACAACAAAATGGCTTATCTTCAATTTTTGTCTTCCTATAACCTGAAAGACAATTGCTGTTGCATAGAGAAAGAGGACGTATCTGTTGGTAAATGAGACCAGGCATTGTATTAGAACTAATTTCATTCCACCTGCAATATGACATTCAGGTATAAAATACTGTCAGTGAATGGGCTATTTTTTGGAAATTATTAGAGTATTCTCTGCCTAATGAAGGATTCAGAAATCAATATACTTCTAAGTGGCATGCTGTCTATTTAGCATAACAATGCAATGTACTGTCCAAACAAATACATAGTACTTGATACATAGACTATAAGTACAAGATACATAGACTATCTTTGTTGATCAAGGAAGCTACATTTATGCATCCCTGTCATCACTATGAGATGTGACTGACAGATGGGAGGTTATCTGAATTCCCTTGCATTAGGTATTAAGTGGGATGAGACCGGGGTGGGCTGTTGGGGCTGTCTGCAGGGGTTTGGGAGAACCTCTAGCTAAGATTCTGTGCAGTTTGGAGAACCCTCAAATCCCACTCCTAGCTGGCCCCGTCCACCCCGCCCCTCCCAGAAGTCCCCATGTGGCCCACTTTGGATGCAAGTAAGTACAGGGTGCACATGGAGGCTTTGGGAGGGCAAAAAATGGGCCTACCAGAAATTCAGGAAGTCTGGAAACAGGCCCATTTCCAGCCTCTACAGGGCCTCCAGAGCCTGGGGAGGCCATTTTTACCCTCTCAGAGGCTCGAAGAAAGCCTCCAGAGCCTGGGGAGGGCAAAAACTGGCTAGGCCACACCCACCAGGGTCAGGCCCATCCAGCAACTGGGCAGAGAACCCCTTGCTAAAATTTGTGAAGCCCACCCCTGGATGAGATTGTTATATTTTTCTGAAATATGACCTACCTGGTTAAACATGTTGGGCCAGATGATGTCATCTGCAGAAATAGTGAGAACCGCTTCTGGTTGAGCCAAACGATCTAGCTTTCCAACTTTGACTCTAATAAAGGACTGATTTGGGAATGTGACCCAGTTAATAATATCAAATGCAGCAATTAACTTCCCATTTTGATCAAAGGAGACCTTTTCCCCAGCACTGTTGTTAAATGAAACACTTCTCAAATAGTACTGGAGCTAAACAGAATCAATATACGATTATGTAACCATTCAAAAGACAAGCATATAAAGGATATTTAGTGGTCAGCTTATTAATCTTTTATGGTCTCTATGCATTTCAATCGTAAAAGCAATTCAAGATTTACAATTATATACTTACATTATGCATTCAAAGATCTATATACTATAGCCTATAATACTATCAAACAGTATTATATGTAGACCTTTTATTGTACTGTTTTGTTGTCAACCACCACAAACATTCTGAACTACGGGGATAAATTGCAATAAAGATTTTCAATATTGCACATTTCCCCCCCCCCCCAAAAAAAAAAAGAGAGAGAGAGAGAGAGAGAGAGAGAGAGAGAGAGAGAGAGAGAGAGAGAGAGAGAGAGAGAGAGAGAGAGAGAAGAAAAATCTAATGAACATGAAACATAAATTGGTTGGAGAAAAGGAAAGATAGATGTAGATGCTTAGATGTAGATATATACTGGAATTCATATATGACCAATAGATGTCAAAGATTTAATTTTTCTAGTAAAGCTGTCTAAGTACACTACAATGATGTAGGGTGGCGCAGTGGTTAGAGTGCTGTACTGCAGCTACTTCAGCTGACTGCTAGTTCAGCAGATCAGCGGATCAAATCTCACCGGCTCAAGGTTGACTCAGCCTTCCATCCTTCCGAGGTGGGTATAATGAGGACTCAGATTGTTGGGGGCAATATGCTATTTAGTATACTGTCGATTGTTGTAAGCCGCCCAGAGTCCTCGGAGAGTGGGCAGCATAGAAATATGATTAATAAAATAAATAAAAAATGATCATTTCACTGATTTGTGATGGTGAACTTATCCATGGAATTCCTCATTGTGTTATTCAACTATACCTGCTGTCTGTTTTCTGTTTTTCATTCTGTTAGTTTTGTTAAGTTTTTTTTTTAATATTAGCAACCTTGATTCTTTCCAATTTGGTTGCTGTAAACATTGATGATAATGACACAATTTTGAGGACCAGTAAAGCCATGGAGATAGGCAATGTGATTCTTTCATTTTTAGCATTAGCCAAGAGAAGCCTGACATATTGAAACTGCCATTTATCTTCTTTAGATAACGGAGTAATAGAGTTGTAGCATTTTATACATGTGATGAAGATCATTTAAGACAACTAGATGATCATGAATAATAATTACTTTTTGTTTAGCAAATAACTTCCCATCTTGTCTCCCAAAACAGAATATTATGGCACAAAATTAAGTATAAAGGGAGAAAGAATGTGAAAACTTAGTGGATTCAATGGTGTGATATGGAGAAAATAATAATAGGAAAAAACCTCATTGCGTCCCCATTGGAGATATAATTGGGCATCACCTCCAAATGTTCTGGTTCCTCTATTGTAGGCACTCCATAATACCTCTGCTCACATGATCCAAACTAGAGGTTATGCAAAACCACTCTTTGCAGATATAGGAACTGTAAAATAACATCCCTGGAGATCTAGTTATTGGGTGGAACAGTATCCCCCTTTAGATTCAGATGGCCCTGATCATTCTAGCTTTTTACTTAGACCTGTTGGTTCTCTGAATCATTTGGGCAAATAAATTAAGAAAGTTCTGCTGGTTAGATTGATTGTTTCTTTTTCTTTGTTTGAAGTTGGACCTTTTCTTTTTAACTTCTGATATTGTTCCTTTCACTTTATTGCTCATTGAATTTTTTTGTATACCCATTAGAGTCATTGCTAGGAGATGACCAGTGTAAATAAATAAATAAACAAACACAGAGAGATCAAACATAAGGGGTAAGTAGAAACATACCAAAGATACAATTCATATGAATTCTTCCTGATTAGACATCCCACACACCAGCACATATACAGAGGCAATATATACCATACATACAACACAGTGGTGTGTTTCTACTGACTGGCCCCGGTTCGGGAGAACTGGTAGCAGTGGTGGTGGGACACTCTGCCCACCAACCCGGACGTCATCACGGATGCTCTGCGCATGCACGAAGATTCTGCACATGGACAGAAATGCCGCACGCAAGTGAAGCAAGCACATGTCCTTTCCCGAACTGGTAGCGAAGGTAAGTGAAACCCACTACTGATACAACACACACACACACATACAAACACATATGAGATGAAACAAAATAATTCACCACACAGAAGAAAACACTAAGGCCTCTTGTTGACACTACAGGTGGAAATTGGAAAGACTTCTACTGCAGAAGTCATGCTTTGAGTGATGTTCCTATCTTGCTTTTAAAAGAAATTTCAGCAACATTTCTTTATATCTAATGATGGGGAAAAAAATCTATTTAGCTTGCTACAATAGTTATTTTCTTTTGGATATGAACCATATTTTTCAGAGTATAAGACACACCTTTTTCTCCCCTAAAAGGGGGTGAAAATTTGGAAGTGTCTTATACACCAAATGTGGCCCCGCCCACCCACTGGTACTCACCCTATGGCCTCTGCCTCCCAGCAGCAAGCAGCAAGCAGCAAGAAGAAACAGCCCATTTCAGCTTCCACAAGCCTAATTAGCACAAATTCATTGTCCGTTGGATCGGCCTCCCAACTCTCAGCTGTTTCAGGCTGCAGGAATTGCCATTGCCTATTGCTGTGCAGGCCTCTGCTGCTTGCTGCAAAGAGGTAAATTGCTGGGAGTAGATTTTTTTTCTTGTGCTAATCAAGCTATGCCAAAAACAAAAGTGAAAGTAAAGCAGGCTGTTTGCTGCAACAAGGTAAATTGCTGGGAAGCAGAGGTAGATTTCTTTTTCTTGTTTTCCTCACCAAAAAAGGTAGGTGTGTCTTATAGTTCAGAGTGCCTTATACTCCAAAAAATACAGGATTTGGTGGATAAATTGTCCAAGCTTCCTGACTGCCTATGTTATATTACATGCATTCCAACAGAATAACACACAATAATGATTACACACTTTTTTATAATGATCGAATTGATTTTTTTAAAAAACTCCAGAATACAAGCCAACTATCTAAATCATTGAGACGAAGCTTCTGAACAAAATTTAGAGATATTTCATATTCCTGCTATGTTAATTCTCTTGCATTAGCAAGCTGAGTTCCTTACCTGCCATAGTTGATTCTGAAGAAACTTTTTTCCATTGCTGATACTTCTTCGGTGTCTGAATTTGGATGAATACATGGCTTGCAGAGCATAGGCTACATTATAAACAGCATTGTAAACATTATAGCTCTGGCCAGTCATACCAATTTCAAAAACAGATGCAGGAAGATCTTCCATTTTCTCGTTCCCAGTGCATCTGTCTCCGCTCTTTTCATCTACGAAAGTCTTAGGTAAAGAGCAGTCAAATACCTGTTCCCAGAAGACATTGATGAAGCTGTCCTGGCTTTTGGAAGTTGGGTTTCGAGTCCGAACAAATTCCTCAAAGCCTGACACTTCTTTTGAGGAAACTGCAAATGATAGAGCACCATGGATGAAATCTAGTCCCCAGATTTTTTGAAAAGGAAGGGACGTGAACTCCATCTGGGCTGTCATAATCCATACTTTATCTTTGGTTTCAAAAGATATGTCTTCAAATGATGAAACGTAGGGAATCATTCTCAAAAATATCATGATCTGATTTTCTCCATATATGACGACAACATTGGCAGTGCTCTTCATGATATTTTTGAATGTTTCAATCCAGTCTTCTATCATTATACTTATATCAGCAGAAAAAGATTCTTTGGGCAGATCTTGTATGAAATCAAAGCAGATACCTTTCTGGGAAAACAAATTGTATGCTTTCTGCACAAACCTTTCGCCACTGTGACTTTCAAAATAAACTAACCCAATCCATATCCATTTAAAATGCAGTAGCAACTGGAGTATCCCCATAGTTTGGTCATCATCCTCTGGAAACATTTGGTGAAAAAAATCAGCCTGGTCATAGTTATTCATCAGTGGAGCAGAGCCATAGATGATCTGAAGGATATATATATACATATTTTTGAAAAAATAAGGAGCTTAGAGGATGAAGTCCCAAAATCTTGATATTGTTTTTTTCATTCTCTATAAAACTTAATTGCAAACACTTATTCACATATAATTTAACAGAGTTTTCTAACTTAGGGAAACATCATTTCTCTTATTTTTTTCTGAATATGGCAATAGCAATAACACTTAGACTTATAGTGCATTTACAGCCCTCTCTAAGTGGTTTACAGAGTCAGCCTCTTGCCCCCAACAATTTGGGTCCTCATTTTACCCACCTCAGAAGGATGGAAGACTGAGTCAACCTTGAATCTGGTCAGATTTGAACTGCCAAATTGCAGGCAGCCAGCAGTCAGCAGAAGTAGCCTGCAGTACTGCACTCTAACCACTGTGCCACCGTGGCTCAGTATGCTTACAATTGCAAACAGCAGATGCTGTAAATTGTTGATTCAGGAAATGTTACATACAGATCAGTGGTGAAATGTAAAATTTGTTACTACCAGTTCTGTGGGCATGGCTTGGTGGAGGGTAATGTGACTGGGTGGGTGTGGCCAACTTTTTTTTTTTTTTTTACTTTTAAAACCATTTTTTCTACAACCTCTTTGGCTGAAGAGGTTGTTAAAAAAAGTTTTTAAAAGCCTCTGACGATCAGGCAACCCAGCTGGGATTGTCAGAGGCTTTTAAAAGCATTTTTTCTACAACCTCTTTGGCCAAATGTGTATAACTTATAGGACACCCAATTTTAGGACACCTACCCTCAAAACGACGCTATAGAGCACTGCACACCAGAACAACTAGATACAAGAACAGTTTCTTCCCTCTGCTAAACAAATAATCCACTCAACACTGTAAAACTAGTTACTAAGTCTGCCTTACTATTAATCTTCTCATCGTTCCTATCACCCATCTCCTCCCACTTATGACTGTATGACTGTAATCTTGTTGCTGATATCCTTAAGATTTATATTGACTGTTTCCTAATATGATTTGATTACTTATTTGTTCCCTATGACTCTCATTAAGTGTTGTACCTTATGATTTTTGACGAATGTATCTTTTCTTTTATGTACACCGAGAGCGTATGCACCAAGACAAATTCCTTGTGTGTCCAATCACACTTGGCCAATAAAGAATTCTATTCTATTCTATTCTATTCTATTCTATTCTATTCTATTCTATTCTATTCTATTCTATTCTATTCTATTCTATTCTATTCTATTCTATTCTATTCTATTCTCGAGCAGTTCTTGCCTGGGGATCTAATAAATGTGCAATTTGTTTAATGAATCTAAAGGATGCCTTCCATATGAGAAAATCTTACCTGTGGGACTTTATAATTCCTCAAAACATTGGCTATGTGTTGATAGATGTGAGAGGTTGGTCCTGCAATTACAGCAACTGTACTATCCTGGCTATCACATTTATAATTAGGGATGAATTTGTCCTTACTGGAGAGAAGCTTCATTGAAGCAAAATAAGTCCACCTTGCCATGAAATAGCTATTGAAAATTTGGATGCCTAGGGTGATGTTAGGTAAGAGAGAGGCCATTTCATTGATTTCATTGACAGTGAAAGCCAAGGACAGGATATGTTGGTAGTTCTGCAAGAATACCCTAGAAGAAGAATTAGACCCTTAGCCATAGTACAGTATATCTGATTTTTAAAAATGATTTTTTTTTTTGTATTTAAACATTTATGCTAGAAGCATATATTTTATTTATTTATATCCTGCCTTTATTATTTTTTGTTTTACAAATAACTCAAGGTGGTGAATTTATCCAACACACCTTCTTCCTTCTATTTTCCCTTCAACAACAATCCTATGAAGTGAGTTGGTCTGAGAGAGAGTGTGACTCAGCTGGCTTTGTTGGTTAAGGCAGGCGAAAACTCACTAAAACATTGGAAAAGCATTTAGTCTCAGTGCAAACATTTGTAAAAAGGCACTCATAAGGATCATGTTGCAAAATCCTTATTGAGAAATAATGAAGATACTCTTAGTGAAACAAACACAAATAAAAGCAAAAGCATGTTTGCGTCTGATCACAAAAACTGTTGTGCTGGGAACTGTCCATGCAGAGATCATTCCATTACATTTTTTAAAAAGGAAGAATATTCAAATAAGCAACAAAGAATATAGATTATCGAAAACAGCTAAAGCTATAGCCGAATAACAGGATGGCATAGGGAATATGCCAACAGTCTGGATTCATATAGAACAAAATG
The DNA here is from genome assembly GCF_029215685.1 of Pituophis catenifer annectens. Lineage (NCBI taxonomy): Eukaryota > Metazoa > Chordata > Lepidosauria > Squamata > Colubridae > Pituophis > Pituophis catenifer. Next base: position 17,988,263 of record NW_027256895.1, on the reverse strand, counting down.
TTTATAATCAACTAACAAATCTTTTCACACTAACCGGTTCGACCTCAAGGGACTGGGGGAAAATACAAAATGAATCATATTGCAGATTATGCAGCCTTTCCTCTTAGCACCTATGATACATTTGCAGTGTTTAAATGCCAACTGATATATTTGTCAGAAAGAAGCACATTAAAGGACATTGGCGAAAAAAATGCAACTATTTAGCTTATTTTTTTTAAAAAAATAGTGCAGCAATCATCTGGCCTCACTGAGGTATAATTAAATCTCTCAATCTCCTTCTCTGTGTATGCATTCTGGACTGCCATATAATATGATGACAATTAACAACTCCATACATGACATCCCCAACCGGCTCCTCAGACATATGTCTTCTGAATGTTGTCAGATCTGAAAGCATGTAGATTTGAGAAATAATGCCCCCAATGATGAGATCTCCTGATTGATAATATTTATGTTGAATAGGAAGAGGTGTCCTAACAATACATTTAGTTTCAGGGGTACAGGATACCCATTGGGGTAATAGCAACAACACTAGCATTGTGAATGATGCCATTGCATGCCAACATCTACTGACACTGAAGCACCTGTGAGGATTGCTTTGCTGCCCAATAACCATCTGACTTCAAGCCATAACTGGATAATGCAGTTCTTCAGCTTCCTAGAACTGTATGAGTCTTTTTGTCCCAGCTATGAATGAGGGAACACTGACACCCAAGTCTTATTTCATTGTGTTTTCCAGCCACCAGGTCATATTGAGGATTGAAGAAAAAATCAAATTAATCATAGTCATTTTACTAATTACAGGAAAGGTAACCATATCCGATAGTTGAAGTGCCTTTGTAATACTGCAGGAAAAAAAATGAACTGCATCCAGATTTAAGATTTTTTTTTTAAAAAAAGATTTTTTATTTTTTACACAAACAAACAAACAAACAAACAAACATACAATGCATTTTTTTTAACAGAGTATTGGCCGGTTGACAAATTTAGACAATTTTTAATCATTTCAACACAATTTATGTATTCCCTTTTTGCCATAGTATTTATTCTTTCTATTTTTTTATAGACCAATATTACCCTTCATCCTAACTTCTAATCTTAACCAAATTCAATTTTTCCCTTCATCTCTATATTAAACCCCTTAAATTTAAAATCTCACATAATATAATTCCTAGTATTTCCTTATATTCCCTTAGTATAATCACTAGTATTTTCCATTATCAGCTATTTCAATATCCAACATCTTAATAAAAATCAATTAATTATGTAGTATTACAATCATTCCTTTCTTATAAAAATAATAAACCAGGAAGCATTGGATTTGATCTGAAGCGTTGGATTTGACTGGAAGCATTACAGCGAGAAAGTCAGGGAAATAGTGGGCTCCGATGAGCTCCGCAAAATCCCAGGCTGACAAACCGTTGCTGAGGGGTCTTCGGACCGGAACCGTCTTGTAGGGATGGAGAAGAAAGAGAGGTACCTCAGAAGACCAAGAGGAACAAGCAAGTTCCTCGAAGGTCAGAGGAAACTAACACCAAGCCCAGGGTGGTTCCTGGTGGTGTCTGGGGAAAGTGATGATGAGGACCCAGAAGATCTGATGGTGAGTGACCCCATTCAGCCCTTTGTAATTCCTGTTGTCATCTGGAACCTTCACTCTTCTCAAGGGATTGAATACGGGGCCCTAGTAGATTCAGGGTGCACACGCTGCCTGTGAACAACCAGATAAAAGGGGGAACAGGGGTGAGAGAAAAGCCAGTGATAGTTTCGCCAGGTCAGGGATTCCCTAGTATATACGGGGATTTGGCTGCTATGTTGAGTGAAGAGGAGTGTGAGATACTCCCCCCTCACAGGGCGACTGACTGTGCCATTGAATTGATCCCGGGGGCCAAGTTGCCCAAACCCCATATGTACTTGATGACACTGAAAGAACTGGAGGAATTGAGATGATACATTGATAAAAACCTAGCAAGGGGTTTCATTAAACCCAGCAGGTCCAGAGTGGCAGCACCCGTTCTCTTCAGAGAGAAGAAAGATGGGGGGTTACTCTTGTGTGTTTACTTCCATGGCCTTAACAGCATGTGCATGGAGCATGGCCAGGACTCGACACACTTGGGGGGAGGAGAGTGGAATATGCAGCTACAGCTACTGATAAAGAGGCTGGGATGGTGGTGGGAGGCCAATCTGGGCATCGAGCGGATGACCGGCATCAAGAGGCTGTCATCAAAGCAGCAGGAGCCCACCAACAACTGCAGAGATGCCCCCGGCTCCCGGCATGGAGTGGCAGCTTGTAATGATGTTTCAAAGCACCGGAGAGATGTGAAAGGGCAAGAATTACAAAAGACCTGACGGACAGCTGATGGGGGGCATTTGGCTTTGAATGCCAGATGCTGGCTAACCAGAACTAAGTGAATAAATACCCTGAGAGGCGGTTGCTCTCAGTGCTGACTTTGACCCAATAACTTGCCTTGTCCTGCCTGTTGGCTGTGTTCAGCAATTAAAGCTTTGCAACTATCACCATCTACTGATCTGAATTGCACAGACCCAGAGCAGAAAGACACACTCTATATCTTGGCATCTATAAATATTCAAACAATGCTCTTAACACTCATTGAAATTCAGTCTATTTTACACATATCCCTCTGGCCATTTCTCTCTGAATACTTACATACTATCCTCAAAGAGGTGACTAGAAGGAGGTATTTTGAAGTACACCATCATATGAAACATATTGAGCTGAGAAATGATGCCAGCAATGTTGATGTTCCATGACTGATATTGCTTGTGAAGGATAGGCAGAGGATCCTTGGTGCTGCATTTACTATGAGAATGTTACACATTGCTTGTGACCAAAGCATTGATAGGAATGCAATGGGCACATCATATAGAAGGAATCAATTCATTCTGGGACTTGTATCACTTATCTCTACATTTTATTGCCTTTCTAGATTTTTAGCTAAAGATCTAAATAACTATTTGGAGTTTGTTCTTATGTGTTTGTGTCAAAAGGATATAAAGTTCATACTTTAAGATAAAAACCATAGGTTAACTTGAACCGCAAATGGGAACCTTACAAAGGCTATTGATAGTCCTCAATCCACTTGAAGTGTGTATCTTGACAATCATGTTCATGTTATTGTCATTATATTTGTTATTATTACATTTGATATAATCACCAATTCAGAATAGCAGGCCGCATGGTTGGAAACTAAACAAAGAGAGAAGTAACCTGAGATTAAGGAGAAACTTCCTAAGAGTAAAGCCGTGGAACAGCTTGCCTCCAGAAATCATGGATGCTCCATCACTAGATGTTTTTAAGAAAAGAGTAGACAGTCACTTATCTGAAATGGTATACGTCAGTGATGGCTAACCTTTTTGCCATTGTGTGTCAAAAGCAGGGGGAGTTGGGGGGATTGCGTGTGTGCGTGCCCACACCCCTAATTCAATCTCCCCATTCATGCGTCCGTGACCTCTCCCGATTTTGGCACGCAATGGCATGGTGGGCTCTGGAGGCCCATTTTTTTGCCCTCCCAAGGCTCCAGAGGCTTTCTAGGAGCCTGGGGAGGGCAAAAACAGCCTTCCCCACCCCCCCGGAAGCCCACAGGAGGCCCGGAAACAGCCCTTTTCCCGACTTCCAGTGGGCCCGGAAGGCCCGAAAATCAGCTGGCCAGCATGCTGGACTGAGGTAGGGCAACACTTGCGTGCCCACAGATATGGCTCCATGTTCCACCTGTGGCACCCGTGCCATAGGTTCGCCATCATGGGTATATGTTCTTCACCTTGAGTAGGGGGCTGGATTAGAACACCCCCAAAGTCCTTTCCAGCTTCTATTCTATTCTATTCTATTCTATTCTATTCTATTCTATTCTATTCTATTCTATTCTATTCTATTCTATTCTATTCACAGGTAGGAGAATGTTGTTTGTCATGTCTAAGAAGAAGTTTTCTCTGGTTGACACCAAGCCATAAAGGGATTTACATAGAATGAGAGTAAATCTTAGAACAGCAAGTGGGTGAAGTATCTTTGCACCAGCTGGCTTGTAGCATTCAGAGGATGTCAGGTCATACGGGCTTTCTTCCACCAATCTCATCTTGCATATGGCAGGTTCGGTGCTGTCTCCTGCTTTCACACAAAATGCTGCTATCTTTTCCAGCCAGAGTGGTATCTATTGATCTACTTGCATTTTTACATTGTTTTGAACTGCTATGTGGGCAGGAGCTAGGGGCAAATGATAGGAGCTCACACTACCACCTGGTTCTAGTTCACCCCTGTGGTTTGCCCTATATAACACACATGCATGAACAAAGTGAACTGGCAAATCTTAGACTGCCAGAACTACTGGTTAAAAGCATTGAAGCTTTCCCTGGCTATAGGTGCTTAAAAAAACCCTCTTCGCTTTCTTTGTTTTTCTTTTTTAATTCCATTTTTTATATTAGTTTATTTTTCTTTCTGAGAAAATTTCCAATAATATTATAAAAATGGTATAATCAATGAATGAAAATAGAACAATAAAACAGAGAGAAGAAATCATGTACACTCATAATAAAGGATAGATATATCAGCAAAGAAGAGGCAATAATTGTTCAATGCCAACCTAACATAAGCCATTGGAAAACTGTATTTTTAAAGATTTGTGGAATAGCATCAGGGTTAGGACCAATACTTTGATTGTACCCTGTGCAAAGCAATTATGTTTGGAAGAGTTGGTGATAAAAGGAAACCATCAAAGAAAATGATTGTTGGACACTATCAGACCTGACACAAGCCAGAGCATAGAAAATAAAGAAATAGTGCAAGATCAAAAGGTGTGGACAGACCAGAGGTGGGTTTCAGCAGGTTCTGACCAGTTCTGGAGAACCGGTAGCAGAAATTTTGAGTAGTTCGGAGAACCGGTACTAAAAATTCTGACTGGCCCCACCCCCATCTATTCTCTGCCTCCAAAGTCGCAGATGATCGGGAGGAAATGGGGATTTTGTAGTATCCTTCCCCTGGATTGGGGAAGGAATGGAGATTTTACAGTATCCTTCCCCTGGAGTGGGGTGGGAATGGAGATTTTACAGTATCTTTCCCTTGCCATGCCCACCAAGCCACGTCCACAAAGCATGCCATGCCCACCAAGCTGCACCCACAGAACCGGTAGTAAAAATTTTTGAAACCCTGCACTGGGACAAACCCATAGAATCACCAAGATTATCTATTCAACTGAATAGATAATATCATCATCAATTTCTTTATTAAGTGAAGCAGTCACTAATTGAAACAATGACTATACAGATAATCCTCGACTTCCAACAGTTTTTTTTAGTGACCATTCAAAGTTACAATGGCATTGAAAAATGTGACTTATAACCATTTTTCACAGTTACAATCTTTGTAGCATCCTCATGATCATGAGATCAAAATTCAGATGCTTGGCAACTAGTTCGTATTTATGACCATTGCTGTACCCAAGGTCATGTGATATCCTTTTGCGACCTTCTGATAAGCAAAATAAATGGGGCTGCTAGATTCACTTAACAACTAACCTTTAAACTGCAGTGATTAACAATTATGAAAAGAAAAGTCATAAAACGAGGCAAAACTCACTTAACAAATGTCTCACTTACCAGCAGAAATTTTGGGCTCAGTTGTGGTAGTAAGTCAAGGGCTACCTGTACTAATGATCTTACTTCAGCTTTCCTTTGCTTTACACACCTTTAGAGGTTGTAGATTACTCACAATTATTTTTTTATCCATCATTATAAATAGGAATGGTCAGTTCCTCAATAAAGCAGTTGCTAAACAACAACTATATCATTCATAATATACCATTCATTGTTTCTTGCCTTTCAGTAACTCCCTCTTATTGTTCAGGTGAGGTCTCAGAAGAAGAATAAAATATTTGGGAAATCAGATGCAGCCCAATAACCCTGCACTGGAAGATAATATGGAAAAGATCTCCACAGCCACCATGTATTTCCCCTTGGTACTCAGATATGTTGGAAAAAAGGACATCCAGACACTACAAAAACACAACAGGCTGAAGAAGATAAACTTGGTCTCATTAAAACTGTTTGGTAAATTCCGGGATAGAAAAGCCACACTGAAACCAACAATAGCAAGGAAAAGAAGGTAGAGTAACACACAATAAAACATGAGAGTAGAGCCTGAATTACATCCCAGGATGATTTCATCTGCCACTAAATTCATATCAGCATCTGGATATGGGGGTGAGGTTATAAGCCATACAGTACAGGCAAGGACTTGAATGAGGGAGCAAGAAACAACAATGTAATTATCTAATCATTTGCCCAGCCATCTCTTCATCTTGGATCCTGGCATTGAAGCCATGAAAACTATCACCACGATGATGGTTTTGGCCAATATACAAGAAATGGCTACTGAGAAGACAATCCCAAAAGCAGGTTGTTGGAAAAGGTGACCTTTTCAGGTTGTCCAATGAATAACAAACTGCAAAGGAATGAGAGCACAAGGGAGACAAGAAGAAGGTAGGTGATGTTCCGGTTGTTGGCCTTGACTATGGGAGTGTCCTGGTATTTGATGAAGATCCCAAGCACCACAGTAGCAATGCAAGCAAAGACAATTGCTGTAATGGCCAAACTGGTCCCTAATGGGTCTTTATAAGACAGGAAAACTACCTGTTTTGGAAGGCACGAATCATGGTTATCATTTGGATACTGTCCTTCTGGGCATGGTAAACAATCATCCATGTCTGCAAAAGGAAATGCTATTATTACAGTGTAGAAGATTGTACATGATTTAAGACATGGTTAATATTGACTGAAGAAAGAAGTTTAGCAAAATGGTTAATCATAATATTTCAATGGGAAACTGCCTAAGAATTATTTTTATTATTTTATTTATTGAATTTCTACACTATCCATCTCACCTAAATGATTTTGGGCAAATTATAGCAATATAATAAAATAAAAATAAGTTGTAAAGCTGTTGGGAAACATTAAGAAATCAATTCTTTAACATAGTGAATGAAAGTGCATAGAATTGACTCATTTCAAACTGACTTACTTTTATTCCGTTCTGATTAATCTGAATTTTCAAACTAATGTAAAATTGGATCTATGTAATTTTGCAATTGTTATGATACATCATAAATTTCAACAGATTAAATTGTATTTATACCCTTAGATATGGGAAAAGTAGATGTATGCAAAAGAGAATGTATATATATGATTAGGAAGAGCTAATATCCAAACAAATAATTTTATTGGGTGTAGCAGCACATCCACATTAGTGCTTAGAGAAGAATTAAAGGAACAAGGAATAGCAATAGACTGGTGGCCATACTCACAAATAAAGATAAGATATAGGAAGGATCAGGAGGAGGGAGGAATAGATTTAAAACAAAATCGATTGGACAAATTATTAGAATCCAAAGAAGGGAAATTAATTTCGAAAATTTATAAATATTTACTCGAATATGATTTGGCAGAAAAATTGGTTAAAGGGCAGATGATAGCCTGAGCGAGGAACATTGGGCACAGTATACAACTAGAAGAATGGGAAAGAGTGTGGGAAAATAACTATAGCATGACAAAATCGGTAGCCTACAAAGAAAATCACTATAAAATGTGGTATCGATGGTATCTGGCTCCCGCAAGGTTAGCAAAAATGTACCCAAATGTAAATCCGGCCTGTTGGAAGTGTAAAAAAGCACAGGGAACTTGGTGGCTCTGCCCAGAAATTAAGAAATATTGGAACAAGATAAAAACATGAATAGCAGAAATAACAGATTATGAAATTGAATTAGAACCCAAAATTTTTTTATTAGGTATGATTAAAAAGAACATTAGGAATGATATAAAATATTTAATACTTCACATAATAACGGCGGCTAGATTAGTGGTAGCACAACTTTGGAAAACAAATAGATTGCCAACAGATCAGGACCTAATACAAAAGATATACACAGGCACAGAAATGGACAAATTAACTTTAGAGTTACAGGATAAGGAGGATTCAAAATATTTTACAATATGGAATAGATGATACCAGTGGATAAATCAGAGGAGGGCAAATGGGTAGAGATGAAATTTAAAGGAAATTAATATAATTAAAAACGGCACTGTCAGATAGATAGAAAATGAAATATGTCACTGTAGGTTTGTATATATGTATATATAATAATAGAAATTAGTTAGTAGTTGAAGTTGTTTATTGTATATGTATATGTAAATTTGTTTCTTGATTAAGTTAACTTTTAACTTAATCAAGCTTTTGTATGTTTTAAATGTTTTAAATGTTTTTAAGAATGAATAAAGTTTTGCTTTTTAAAATTAAAAAAACAAATCATTAGTGCTTATAGCCTGTGCTTTCTCATAGGGTCTTTACCTGGTTTTATCACCATCCATTTGACCAATATCTGTTTTATTGCTTAGCGTACAAAGTTCCTTGTTTCTCAAATTCCTGGGAGGATATTAAGGAAGAAGAGAGGAAGTTTTGTTTTATTTCACTCATCTAAACTTTTTCCCCCTTATATAATTACAACACTTTCTCTTGAATACCCTTCTACCCTCCTTTGCATGGACCAATTAATCCTTTAAAGACAATACAACTTACTTTTATGATTTGTAATCCTTCCTTCTGGACATGGAAGGCACTCGTAGCAACAATATGGCTTTCCTTCTATTTTGGCCCTACTAGAACCAGGATTGCAATTATCATTACACACCGAAAGAGGTCTTTCCTGAACGAAAGAGAAGAGCAAAATGAAGAATTGATTTGGAGCCATTGGCATGCTATGATTGTTTGATTTTTGTTAATAAAACATACAAGCCATGAAGGAATTGCTGTTACTGAAACACAGATACAAAATGGCTGGTTTGCTGTTTTATATGCCTTGCTTGAAGGCATGAGAGTAAGACTTTATGAAACAATGTCAGCTATAACCGCATTGGTCTTTGCAAATAGGGAATAAAACAGTATCATAGATTTTTCCACTCTACCCTTAATAGTCTCTATAAAATAGGTCCTTCACTTTGTATAAGATATTCTCTTTTTAGAACTGAATGGAATGTATTGCTAGTTTTGAGGAATGATATTTGGGCATTTATATTTACTTTGAAGTGTTCTTCATCATCTAATGTACTCTTTCTGGTTTAATTGTTTTAAGAAGAATGGACTGGAATTTTACTCAAGCATTAATTTATTACTTTTTTCTTTGCCAAACGTAGGGAGTTGCAAGTTCTCAAACACTGCAGTCTTTTAAGAACTGCAGTTTATTTTAATGATACCCTATGATTCAGTGACTGTTAATGTGTTAGAAACTTAGTTGAATTAATCTATCATAGTTAAAAGAATTTTTAAGGAGCTATGTGCCATTCTTTAGACCAGCAAGTTATTTCAATCAAATAACTGTTCCCCTTCTCCAGACAGCATATTTTAATGCACTTTATAGCCATCTCACTCATGCTGTTTAATCTCAAAAAGGCATCAAGCAAAACTTCATAATGACTCTATTGCTTATTTAACTCTATGGTGGGCATCTCCTTAATATGGACTTTCCCTACCCAAAACTTACTGGAAGACACTTTTTCTCTTCTACCATGTTCAGGTAATGCAGCAATAATAAATTTTGAGGGTCCTAGCACAAGGTTGCAAGAAATATTAAGTGGAACTCAATTATCAGAAAATCATGGCATTTGCCAACAGGTCCCCCAAAATTGCATGTTTCTTTTTTCAATATTTGGGGGTACATCTTGATCATGCTGGGATAGGAAGGTCCACGGGCCAAAAATGCACAGAGGAGTTCATATTATCTTCAAATATATGAAGATATGAAGTGGACAGTATAGACCTGAACCTCTTAAAGCTCCACATACAGCACATTACTGTACTTAAATGTTAAGATACTGTGGGCAAGATAGGTGCAACTGATGCACAAGGTGAACTTTTGTAAACCCTCCTGGCCGCCTGCTACATCATCTTCAACCAGTAAAATGTCCAAAGATGCACATTAGTCTCTAGGGGAAAGTGTATCCCATTACAAGAACAAAGGTGAGAATGTTGCAAATTCAGAAGACCAAAAAAGATATGGTACTCAGTCTTCTCAGGATTAAGCTAAAGTCTATTGCATCCTATTCAAACCCAAACAGCCTCAAGCACATGAACATCTTCACCTGCACACCATAGAGTTGATATGTGCAATTTGATATCATCATAAAGCAATACTAGACCCTGAACTATTGCATGACTTCACTCAGTGCCTTCATGTAGATGTGAAGCAGGACAGGTAAGAAGGATGAGCCCAGAGGCATCTCATAAATCCCATAATGTCTGTAGGGGCAACCTCCTCCTTGATTGGGACAAAGAAGATATTTAATTTAACCCACTGTTTCCAAATCCTAAAGAGTGCATACTGACTATGCCATTTAAGTAGAAATGCAAGGAAGCACTTTTTAAATATTCAAAATGGGGATTGAACTATCTGCAAATTTATACAAAATATATACTGTACCTGATTAAATCTCGTGGGCCATGTAATGGAAACCTCCTGCATGTTGAATGTTTTGGAAGAGAAAGAATTTGGGTCCACCCATCCAACTTTGACTTTTGTAAATGTGTTATTTGAGTAAGTGATCCAGTTGAAAATATCAAATCCTGCATTGATATGCCCATTGTCATCAAAGGAAATATTTTCTCCAACACTGTTTTTAAAGAAGGTATTTCTCAAAAATTTATGGAGCTAAATTGGGGAGAAGGTAGAGAGAAAATGAAGTCATGTCTAGTCTAAAAACAAAACAAAACAATAAAACCATTTCATATTTGTATGTAAGCTACCTGCCATGGCTGTTCATGTAGGCCTTTTGATATTATCTCTTTCATCTTTGCTCTCTGTTTTGACTTAGATGAAGTTACCGCATGCAAAACATGTGCCATAATGTAAACTGCATTGTAGATGCTGTAACTGTGGCCAGACATGCTTGTGTCAAACACGGTCCCAGGCACAGTCTCCAGCTTTTCCTTCCCAGTGCAAATCTCCCCATCTCTCTCCTCTAGAGTAGAATTTGAGAAATCACAATTAAATGCATCTTCCCAGAAGATTCGGATAAAGCCATCCCTATTTTCTGAGAAAGGGTTTCTTTTCTTCAGAAATTTCTGGAATCCTCTAGGATAGTTTGTGTGAACAGCAAATGATAAAGCCCCATGGAGGAAATGTAGATCCCAATGTCTGATAAAACCAGGAGAGGCAAAATCCATCTGTGCTGTCATAATCCACACTCAACTCTTAAATGATACACCATAAAATTGTGCAAAAATGAACACTGACCTTAAGAAACTAATAGTATGTATTTCACCTTGTAGAATAACAGTATTGGCAGTACTTTCTGTGACCATATGTGAAGTCTGAAACCATTTGATTGCTTTTTCAGCAATAAGACTTGAAAAGGATATTTGGGATAATTTTTCTAAGAAGTCTACACAGATACCCATCTGAGAGTAGACGGGAAGTATATCCTGTACAAATATATCTGCATTGTCACCATTTGAAGCAAGCACACCAATCCAGGTCCACTTGAAATGCAGGAGTAATTCAAGAATGCCCATATAGTGATGGATCACATTTGGAAACATCTGGTGGAAGAAATCTTTGGTTTTGTCATTTATTACTGGAAATGAGCCATAACTGATCTTAGGATAGAAATACATAGGAAAAGGTGAGACATCATGACATTCAGTCTTGTGAAAGAGAAGGCATTGGAACAAGGTTTTCTCTTCATTCCTCTCTATGTTACATTTAGCTGAGTTTTGTATATTTCTTATTGTAAAAGAGAGTAAAATATGCCTTCTCCAAAATCTATCTTGAATACTAGAATGGCAAGAAATAATTTTCAAGGTCCTTCAAAAAATATTTTGGAGCACATGAGTTCCTGGGATATGAGTATGGATTGACTTACAGATGAGTAGATACAGTATGGAATAAGCTCATTTATTATCTTCTGACCCTTCACATTACAAACATAGATTAAACAACCATCAAGTCATTGCAGGGAAAAAAAGTCAGACACTTTCCATTTTCTAATAGCCAGGCCCAAAATCATACTTAAATTTAAGGAACCTTGTTCTTCCTCATGGTCTTTTGACATGTACAACTAACCTGTGGAATTTTATAAGTGCTTAAGATGTTTGTCATGTAGAGACAAACTTGAGAATTAGGTCCCCAAATGACTCCCACAATGTTATTGTGAATCTCACATTTGTAGTTGGGAATGAATTTGTCCTTTGTGGATAGAAGTTCCATCGAGGCAAGGTAGGTCCATTTTGCAAAAAAGTGGCTATTTAAAATGTGGAAGCCCAAACTCACATTAGGTAAGAGTTGGGTATTCTCACTGATTTCCTTCACAGCAAATACCAAGGCCAGGATGTGCTGGTAATTCTGAGTGAATAGCCTGTATCAAAAGAAAGAGTTTCAAGCTAGGTATATTTTTTTAGATGGTAACACTCATTCTACCTAGAAATACTGCTGTGAAAATAAGACACTTCAAATCAACATCATGGAACTAAGGATTTAGTTATTTTCTAATCAGTGAGAGCAATCAACCAGTCGGATGGCTTTCCTTAGCAGTTGTGGGTGCTCCATTGCTGAAGACTTTCAAAAAGAGACTGGACAAATTCCAAGCACCAAGAGAAATTCCTTGTGTGTCCAATCACACTTGGCCAATAAAGAATTGTATTGTATTGTATTGTATTGTATTGTATTGTATTGTATTGTATTGTATTGTATTGTATTGTATTGTATTCTATTCTATTCTATTCTATTCTATTCTATTCTATTCTATTCTATTCTATTCTATTCTATTCTATTCTATTCTATTGTACATATCCATATTTAGAGACAGTATGGGGCTCCCGCATCAAAACATAAGTAATAGTTTCCTTGATGGCTTTCACTTTTGCAATCTTTTGACATTAGAAGTGGAGCAATCAACCTCATTTATGCTAGAAATCTTATATGATAAAGGGCACTATGGTGATCTTGTACGTCAAATAGACTAAAAGATGTATCCTCTTGCCTTTCATGGTCCTATCATCTCTCTCATAATCTACAGCTTTTGTATTTTTATGCTTCAATTGAATTCATTGAATTTAATTAGTGTTCCAGCTGATCCTACTAATATGAGAACCAAATAGTTGATCCTCCCCAATGATCCAATTTTGTACTTCTACATACCTATATATGGTTGCATCTCTAAGAATCTTGCAATCCCCTTCAGCAGAGTTCAAGAACTGAAAATCACCAAATGGGGACATAAGCATAGACTTGAATTGCATAAATGGTTGAACACAAACCATTAACCACAAACCCCAAATTGTAGATTTATATACAGTCACATAAATAATTGGGAAATATTATCTAGTCAAAAATAACATGAATTTTATTTGCAAATAAACTACTTACTTACTCAACTACTTACACATGGTCATCAAAATTCTCCTCTGAAGGCCGCTTCTGAAAACTGATTGGACTAAAAAAAATGTAGATCTGAGAGAAAATGCCTGCAATGATGAAATCACCTGGTTGGTGATATTTGTGGAGAATAGGAAGAGGTTCACCAACAGGATACTTAGCAATAGAAACCTTACTTGAAACATGAGGAAGAGTCACAATAACTATGATTAGGGGCACAAATATGACCATTTTGTCTGAGAGATTTCCTGCCTAGTTCCAAATTGTCTGCTCCGTCATTCAAATGTGAATGTTGGAAATCAAAAGGCAACATTCATCTTCTCCAAGAATGTTGCTAGAGCTCTGCAACCTTGACCAACAATGATCACAGTGGTGAAATTCTACCTGTCTCTACTATCACTTTTGTATCAGACATAAAGCATTAGTATGGATAACTGTTGAATTATCCTATTGTCCATAGGGAATATTTAAAGTCCTGTAAAAATAACCTTAATAATGATTATTTCATAATTGTAGTGGGATGAAGAAATAAATACCAATTTGGAATTATGAGATCTAAAATAAGTCCAGATTTCACCATGTTTGTTTCTCACAACTCAGTTGGCATCTTCCCAATGTTATTCATTGAAATAATAAGAGACAGGTCTGTACTGTAATTACCCATATGAAATTAAATCCTGAAAATGATTAATCAATAAAAAGATTTAAAAAGATTTAAAAGTTCTATATCAGGGGTGAAATTCAGCAGGTTCTGACAGGTTCTGGAGAAATCAAGGAAATATAGTAATTTATCTTGAGTGATTTTAATGTTTTTCTCATAACTATTATCAAATTGTGAGGACATCACTCCCCATCAAACTCCAATTTTCATACAAGAAACTTATGAGTGTCTCCATACATCGTTTACAGAAAAATACTCAATGCTCATTTGAGGCAGACATTTTTTTTTCTTTTTATGACTCTTTCATCCCATTGTGTTGGGGTGACTGAGTAGAGCTGAGCTAGCCAGATACCCTTCCTGATGCCTACACAGAGTTCACTGAAGATATAGAAAAAACTGCTGCTGCCTAGGGTTAAATTCACAACCTTCCGAACAGGAGGCAAGCATCTTCACCTCTAGGCCACTCTCTCGCTCTTTGGAGACATAAATTTTCAGTATAAAAGTCTTGGTCTAATGAAAAATAACTTCAATTCCAACAAATCTACATAATGCAAGTCAGCTTGCAAGCATTTCTTATCTATCTATCTATCTATCTATCTATCTATCTATCTATCTATCTATCTATCTATCTATCTATCTATCATCTATCTATCTATCTCAGTCCTTTTCCCTGGCCACTATATCAAGATAAATTATTATGTTATCCCTCATTTGATGGACAATTTAGGAATGGCTGGCATATGGAGGCAGAAAAATGGCAATTCAAAAGTACACCTACTTTTCTGAAAGATATAAATCTTTTACCAGAATGAGCATGATTTGGATTCCAAAGAATTTAACTACAAATGCATAGATCGTGAGACAACATTATCAATGAGACAACTATGTTTTCAGTATGATTCTAATATCCCTCTGAGTTTCAAATATTCCAGAATTGAAAACTGGCCCAAACTAGAATTGGCAAAGTCTAAATGTTACCATACAAGGACAGATTAGTATAAATAAGTGTTTCTTTCTTGCACGTGGAACAGTGGTGAAATTCAATTTTTTTTACTACCAGGTGTGGCTTGGTAGGCATGGTGTGGTTTGATGCACGTAGCTTGGTGGACATGGCAGGGAAAGGATACTGCAAAATCTTCATTCCCTCCCCATTCCAGGCAAAGGATGTTGCAAAATCTCCATTCCCACACCACTCTGGGGCCAGCCAGAGGTGGTATTTGCCAGTTCTCCGAACTACTCAAAATTTCTCTAGAACCTGTCAGAACCTGCTGAATTTCACCCCTGATATGGAACTTTTAAATCTTTTAAAATCTTTTTATTGATTAATCATTTTTAGGATTTAACTTCATATGGTAATTACAGTACAGACCTGTCTCTTATTATTTCAATGAATAAGATTGGGAAGATGCCAGCTGAGTTGTGAGAAACATAAACATGATGAAATCTGGACTTATTTTAGATCTCATAATTCCAAGATGTATTTATTTCTCCATCCCACTACAATTATGAAATAACCATAATTAATGTTATTTTTTCAGGCCTTTAAATATTCCCTATGGACAATAGGATAATTCAACAGTTATCCATACACAACAGCATCATACTAATGCTGATACAGAAGTGATAGTAGAAACAGGTAGAATTTCACCACTGTGATCATTGTTGGTCAAGGTTGCAGAGTTCTAGCAACATTCTTGGAGAAGATGAATGTTGCCTTTTGATTTCCAACATTTCATATTTGAATGACGGAGCAGACAATTTGGAACAAGGCAGGAAATCTCTCAATCGAAATGGTCATATTCATGGCAATGATCATAGTTATTGTGACTCTTCCTCAAGCTTCAAGTAAGGTTTCTATTGCTAATTGTCCTGCTGGTGAACCTCTTCCTATTCTCCACAAGTATTACCAGCCAGGTGATTTCATCATTGCAGGCATTTTCTCTCAAATCTACATTTTTTTGAGTCCAATCAGTTTTCAGAAGCAGCCTTCAGAGGAGAGTTTTGATGACCTTGTGTAAGTAATTGAGTAAGTAAGTAATTTATTTGCAAATAAAATGTATGTTATCTTTGACTAGATAACATTTCCCAATTATTTATGTGATCTTTATTTAAATCTACAATTTGGGGACAGAGATGAGGAAGGAAACAGAATGTTAGAAGAAATGTGTTCAACCATTTATGCAATTCAAGTGTATGCTTATGTCCTCAAAGAAACCATGAGGCAGGTTTTCATGCAGGAGTCCCATCGTAAATATGGATATGTACAACTGAACATTGCTATATTGTAATATTTTTGGAATCTAGCTTTGTCTGTCAAAATACTATAATTTCCAAAACTTAGAACAGAGAACAGAGAATTATAAATTTGAAAGTACCTTGGAGTTTGTCTAGTCCAATCCCCTGCTCAAGCTATTTCAAATAAATGGTTGTTCAGTCTCTTTTTGAATGTTTTCAGCAATGGAGCACCCACAACTGCTGAAGGAAAATGATTCCACTGGTTGATTGTTCTCAGTGTTAGGAAATTTATCCTTAGTTCCATGGAGTTGACTTGAAGTGTCTTAGTTTCACAACACTATTTCTAGCTAGAACAAGGGTTACCATCTAAAAAAAATATACCTAGTCTGAAACTCTTTCTTTTGCTACAGGCTAATGACTCAGAATTACCAGCACATCCTGGCCTTGGTATTTGCTGTGAAGGAAATCAGTGAGAATACCCAACTCTTACCCAATGTCAGTTTGGGCTTCCACATTTTAAATAGCCACTTTTTTGCAAAATGGACCTACCTTGCCTCGATGGAACTTCTATCCACAAAGGACAAATTCATCCCCAACTACAAATGTGATATTCACAATAACATTGTGGGAGTCATTGGGGGACCTAATTCTCAAGTTTGTCTCTACATGACAAACATCTTAAGCACTTATAAAATTCCACAGGTTAGTTGTACATGTCAAAATACCATGAGGAAGGACAAGTTTCCTTAAATTTAAGTATGATTTTGGGCCTGGCTCAGTAGTGGAAATGGTAGTGGCAAACTGCGGGTGGGCTCGTCCACCTGCCCTGGGGCTATGCTGTTCTATTTAGCCATGTTTTAAGCAAATTGCATGCACAGAAGGCCGTACGCATGTTTTGAAGGTGTCCGTGTGAGTGAAGCAAGCGGGCATGCATGCTCACATTTTTGGTAAGTGGCAAACTGGTGGTAAAATTATGTGAAAACCACCTCGGGCCTGGCTATTAGAAAATGGAAAGCTTCTGACTTCTTTTCCTATAATGACTTGATGATTGTTTAATCTATGTTTGTAATGTGAAGGGTCAGGAGGTAATAAATGAGCTCATTCCATATCTTCTCATCCGTAAGTCAATCCATACTCTTATCCCAGGAACTCACGTGCTCCAAAAATATTTTTTTATTGAAAAAGTTTTTCAAATACAATTTTTCCCCCTTTTCCCCCCCTCGCCCCTCCTCCCTAACCCCATTCCCCCTCTCCTCCCCCCATGGCTTCTTCAAAATAAAATCATTGATATCAAGTTAAATAATACTTTATCATCCTTTTACACCACCCCCACATGCTAACCATTTCTTTCTAACATTGTTATTATATCCCCTTATACTACACATTTCAAAGCCTTGATAGTACAGGGGTTTAGTGCACCCTGTTATTAACACAGCTGCCTGCAATTTCTGCTGGTTCGAATCTCTCCAAGGCTCAAGGTTGACTCAGCCTTCCATCCTTTCTAAGGTAGGTGAAATGAGGACCCAGTTTGTGGGGGCAATAAGCTGACTTTGTATAAAATATACAAAAGAATGAACGCTATTGCTTAACGCATTGTAAGCCGCCCTGAGTCTCCGGAGAAGGGCGGCATATAAATCAAATTAAAAAAAAAAAAAGCAATCTTCAGCTATAAAACTTTATAATAATTCCTAATTTGACATTTATTCAACTCATAATCTACCCATATCCTCCAACCCCATACATATATCTCTTAATTCAGATCTTTTACATATATTTATATCTAAACATAACCTCCCTTTTACTAAGCTAAGCAATCAGTAACCTAACCTATCTCCACCCATTTTCCTACAGGTCTACCATACATAATATTTTAATATCTTCATTCTTCTGCCCACACCACACCACTAAAAAATATTTCCATATATAAACAGAATCCTAAAATGACTTTAAATTTGTAATCCATATAATATCTTCTGTAATGTCTTTCAGCTAGATTATTAATTCCATCATCCATGTTAGGGTAACATCAAGTTCTGTTTCCAGTAGTATATTCAGTATCTTCAATTACCATTCAGTAATAAATGTTGTCGTATATAAAAAACCACCCGAGTGACTTTATATTTATATTCCATATGATATCTTCTGTAGTGTCTTTCATCTAGATTATTAATTCCAACCACCGTGTTAGGGTAACAACCAGATCTTCTGCATGCCCCACCATAATTCTCATGCCTTATAGCTCAGCATATACGTAATCCGTTTTACAAAGAGTACAAAATAGAAAGTTCCAATCCACTCAATTAGAGGCCTTCTTCCACATCCTAAGACATAGCACTGCAGAGATCTGTTATTCTTCTCAAAATAGTACAAGTCAATAATTTGCCTCAGCTATCCCGCTTATTATATTTAATCGTCTCTTAAGTAACTGGCATTAGACTGTTGTTTAGTCTAAAATTTTTTAGTTTTGTAAGACCTGCTTCTTCTTTTCTTAACTTTTTGTGGTTTAGATCGCCATCCTGATTGTCTTTCTAGGACTTGTATATCAGCTGATTGATTTCCATGCTGGTCTGTGACTTGATGAAACATCGTATTAATATCCAAAGCCGCCTCTCTTGTATTTATAAGTAATCCAGCTATAACCTTTAAAGGAGAATCCAAAAGCGACTCGTCCGAAAGGGCCTCTGTGACTTGTTGTTTTTCCATTACCTCCATCTCCATCTGCTTAGCCTGGGTTTCAGTCTCTTGTTCATTTTGCATTTCTTTATTCCCCTCCTGTGTTCCTAACACTGATGGCATACATGGACATGTTAAATCCATTTTAAGAACCTCGTAGTAAAATTCTTCTGCTTTTTCAACAGTATTTAATTGATATCTTTCTCCTTGGTATCTCAATATTATACCAACTGGGGCATCCCACCTAAATGGGATGTTTTGTTTCTTTAGCTCAGTCACCAAAAATCCAAATTCCTTTCTATCTTTTAACATCTTGGACGGCAGCTCTTTATATATCCAAATCTTCCTTCCGTTCAATTCTAGAATGGAGTTAAAAGACTTTTGCACAATATCATTTCTTATTCCTTTATCTGTAAAATAAATCACCACATCTCTAGGCAACTGTCTTTGCTTTGCAACCCAAGAATTTACTCTGTAGGCCTTATCAATCTTGCAGGATACCTCTTCAGGACTAACCTTTAAAATCACAGCCAGAACTTCAGCAGACATCTTTCTCAAATCATCTCTATTATTTTCCTGTAATCCCCTCATTCTGACCGCAAATTCCATGGACCTGTATTGCATCATTGTAATTTCTTTTTCAATTCTTTGTTTTATGTTATCTGCATTGTAAGTCTCATGATCAGCTTCCTTTTTAGACTTTACTTCTGAGCTATTGTCTTGAATTTTTATCAAATCATTTTCAATTCTTTGTATTTTATTGTCCAAATTATAAATCTTATGATCAACTTCCTCCATTTTAGACTCTAATTCTAAATTGGTATCTTTATCCATCTTTATAACTATTTCTGAAAAAGTTTTCAAAGCTGTTACAAACTGTTGTTTCAAATTGGCATATTTTTGTTGAACCAACTCTTTAATTTCCTGCCTGAATTTTTCAAGATTCTCATCATGTCTTGCCATCTCCTCCAAGACAAATTCTTTTAAATTAAAACCATTCTTCTGAGTCTGCAAATTCAAAACTTGTTCATATGGTTTGTAAATGGGGGAAACCCCACCACTGCTTGTTTGTCTGGCTTTGTCAGTTTTAACGCCATCCTGCCACACAGACAAACTCTTTTTGAAGAAAAAGACTTCTCTCCAAACAGTATCAATATCAAATCTCCAAGAAGAAAGAAACATAAAGTAGAAATTTTTCTTTTCAGTTCTAGCCAACGCTATTATTTCTGCTACTTTGTAACTTGTTAAGCTATTCAGGCGGAAGGACTTTCGCTTTCAGCTTTCTTTTTCTCAAGCGTCAGTCAGTCGCCATTTTAAACTTTTTTTCCCTCTTTTCTTCGCTTTTTAAAATCACTTATAAAATTGTTAGAAATACTTGCGATTTAGGGTCCAAAATCTGGATTTCATCCTGTTTGTTTAAACAATCTGTTAGTTTTCAGTAAATGGCTTGGTCCCGTCGCCTGGCTCTGCAAGAAGCAGAGTTCTCCCGAAGCCCGGAGCAGTGGCGAGCAGAATAGGGAGCTTCATCCTGCTTTGTCCCCAAAAGTAAAACAAAAACTCTGGGGACTTTGCAGAGGGCTCTACCTGCCCTCACCGGCTCTATATCACATTTCCTTAAGGAAATGGAGTTTTTCGAGCTGCCTTTCAGCTGTAAAGGCGGCTCTTTACGGGCGACGGGGCTGGCGGTCTCAAAGGACCATCTGACAGCGACGGAAGCCAAACCAGAAGCCCCGTGCTCCAAAATATTTTTTGAAGAACTTTGAAAACCATAGTATTTCTTGCCATTCGAGTATTCAAGATAGATTTTTGGAGAACACATATTTTACTCTCTTTTACAATAAAAAAATATACAAAATTCAGCTAAATGTAACATAGAGAGTAATGAAGAGAAAACCTTGTTCCAATGCCTTCTCTTTCAGTTGAATCTATCACAAGACTGATTGTCATGATGTCTCACCTTTTCTTATGTATTTCTATCCTAAGATCAGTTATGGCTCATTTCCAGTAATAAATGACAAAACCAAAGATTTCTTCCACCAGATGTTTCCAAATGTGACCCATCACTATATGAGCATTCTTGAATTACTCCTGCATTTCAAGTGGACCTGGATTGGTGTGCTTGCTACAAATGGTGACAATGCAGATTTTCTTGTACAGGATATACTTCCCATCTACTCTCAGAAGGGTATCTGTGTAGACTTTTTAGAAAAATTACCCCAAATATCCTTTTCAAGTCAAATTGCTGAAAAAGCAATCAAATGGTTTCAGACATCACGTATGGTCACAGGAAGTACTGCCAATACTGTTATTATACAAGGTGAAATACATACTATTAGTTTCTTAAGGTCAATGTTCGTTTTTGCACAATTTTATAGTGTATCATTTGACAGTCGGGTGTGGATTATGACAGCCCAGATGGATTTTGCATCTCCTGGTTTTATCAGAGATTGGGACCTACATTTCCTCCATGGGGCTCTATCATTTGCTGTTCACACAAACTATCCTAGAGGATTCCACAAATTTCTGAAGGAAAGAAATCCTCTCTCAGAAAATAGGGATGGGTTTATCAGGATCTTCTGGGAAGATGCTTTTAATTGTGATTTCTCAAATTCCACTCTAGAGGAGAGAGATGGGGAGATCTGCACTGGAGAGGAAAAGCTGGAGACTCTGCCTGGGACCGTGTTTAACACAAGCATGTCTGGCCACAGTTACAGCATTTACAATGCAGTTTACATTATGGCACATGCTTTGCATGCAGTAACTTCATCCAAATTAAAACAGAGAGCAAAGATAAAAGAGATGAGACAAAAAGGACTACATGAACAGCCATGGCAGGTAGCTTACATACAAATATGAAATGGTTTTCCTTTTTTTTTTTTTTAAGACTAGACATGACTTCATTTTCTTTCTATCTTCTCCCCAATTTAGCTCCATAAATTTTTGAGAAATACTTTCTTTAAAAACAGTGTTGGAGAAAATATTTCCTTTGATGACAATGGGCATATCAATGCAGGATTTGATATTTTCAACTGGATCACTTACTCAAATAACACATTTACAAAAGTCAAAGTTGGATGGGTGGACCCAAATTCTTTCTCTTCCAAAACATTCAACATGCAGGAGGTTTCCATTACATGGCCCACGAGATTTAATCAGGTACAGTATATATTTTGTATAAATTTGCAGATAGTTCAATCCCCATTTTGAATGTTTAAAAAGTGCTTCCTTGCACTTCCACTTAAGTAGTTTTGTCCGTATGCACTCTTTAGGATTTGGAAACAATGTGTTAATTTAAATATCTTACTTCTCCCAATCAGTATTGACAGGAGGAGGTTGCCACTGCAGATTTTATGGGATTAATGGAATGTCTCAGGGCTCAACACTCTTACCTGTCCTGCTTAACCTCTACATGAAAGCAATAATATTGCTTTATGATGATATCAAAATATAGATATCAACTCTATGGTAGTGAAGATGTCCATGTGCTTGAGGCTGTGTCAGCTCCAGTGTGCTGTCAGCATGGAGCTGCCATTCGTGCGGGGAGGAATACACAAACCTCGTTTCAGCCCAGCATTTGCTTCGTCGAGCCTCCCAGGAACTGACAGGATTGATGGGAGGGAATAGCTGGGGGATGACATCATAATGGCCAGCTAAAAATAACAAAGGGATTAACTGTTTAGATGCTGGTTATAAATTCTCAATAATTAAACATAAGCCAACTTCCAGGTCACATGGGAGGGAGCAGCGTGCATGATTGGTTGGGTGGTGATAACTAATGGATAAATGGATTTTCATCTGTGATTGTCAGTGAGTGCCAAGAAGTGATTAAACTAAGGTAGCCATCCAGGTTTGTCTCCTTTTATTTCCTTCTGTTTGGAACCTGACAGATTTGTTAGGGCTAATTTCTTTTCAATGGCTGAGGGCACGGTGCCAGGGTTAGAGGCAGCTGACTTTGAAGAGTCAGTAGCTCCAACCAAAGCTACTGTGCTCAAGACCTCTTCTCCTACAGAGGAGTCTGTGGCCACGGTCAGGCCAAAGGACAGATCAAATGGGAAGAGCTCACCGGACAGAAGCCTGCAAGTAGCAGTAGAGGCAGAGCAAGATGATTCTAGGGATTGGTGGCTGGACACCAAGACAACAGACTAACGAGGGCAGACACTTCCTGTGCCACTACTCACACCTTCGGGACAACACTTCACTCAATGGAGGGAGAGATGAATCTCCAAGAATGATGACTGGAGTTACTCCACAGCACTGGGAAACCAGACCATTGAAGTGCTCCAGGAGATGTATGGAGTGGCTGGGTTCTGAGAGCCGACCTGAGGTGATGTGTGGCAGAGGCCAGGAGTGGGACTGCCTCTTTCACCTTCTCCAGCTAAGGTTCCCAAAACGTCAATGGTACAACCAGCGAGACCAGTAATGAAATGTTTCCGGTGTGGAAAACCAGGCCACAGAGCCACAGACTGCCAGGATGGAACCAAGACTACACCAGGTCCTAGCAGTACAAACCGGGGGTCAGCTAGGAAAACCATCCGACCCACACCAGAATGGTCCCGGCAAACACAACAGGTACTGAAGACCCCAATAGCCCCATTGGAGGAGAGGTCCCCTCCCACTGAGGACTTGGAGACCAGTGATAGTGAGGGTGACATCGATCCAATGGTGGATATGGCCATAAAACCATTTGTGGTGCCTATCATCTTAGAGGCTGAGTGACGTAGAAGGTGTGCAGCCCTCATTGACTCAGGTTGCACACGGTGTCTAATAAGCATGGGTGTGGCTGCTGATCTATGCTGACTTAAAAGACATTTTCAGTGAAAAGGAGTGTGATGTTCTACCACCTCATCGCCCCACCGATTGTAGTATTGAGATTATCCCAGGGTCATCTTTACCAAAACCTAAAATGTACTCTATGACCCCACAGGAGTTATCAGAAATGAGATCCTACATTGAAAAGAACCTTAAGAGGGGATTTATTCAGCCTGCTAGGTCCCGGGTAGCAGCCCCTGTCCTATTCCGGGAAAAGAAGGATGGTGGGTTGCGCTTGTGTGTTGACTTCATGAGAATCAATACGTTTGTGTGGAGCATTTATATCCTCTCCCCCTGATAAAAGACATGATGGCCAGGCTTTCAGAGGGTCGTTATTTCACGAAATTAGACCTCCATGCGGCTTATTATAGGGTCAGGATTAAAGCAGGGGACGAATGGAAAATGACATTCAACTGTCCCCTAAGCAGTTACCAGTTCCGTGTAATGCCGTTTGGGCTTCAAGGGGCACTGGCAGTGTTCATGCAGCTCATAAACAATGTGTTGCAGGAACACTTGTATAAGGGTGTGCTTGTCTATTTGGACGACATCCTTATATATACTCAGACGATGGAAGAACACGTCAAGTTAGTCTGCCAAGTGCCCAGGAAATTGTTAAACGCCAGTTTATATGTCAAGCTCTCCAAGTGTGACTTTCACCGGACAATCCTTGACTATCTGGGTTTTAGGATATCACCACAAGGAATAGAGATGGACCCCAATAAGGTCAAAGCAGTCTTAGATTGGCAAGCCCCGAAAACCAGGAAACAGTTGTAGAGTTTTCTGGGGTTTGCTAATTTCTATCGCCAATTTATACCCTCATTTGCACAGGTAGCCCTCCCCCTTATTGATTTACTATGGATGAAACATCTGACTAAAACCCCACACTTGAACTATCCACTTATATGGACGATCAAGTGTCAGGAGGCTTTTGAACGTTTAAAATCATTGTTTTCAAGAGAGCCAGTTCTAAAACATCCTAATCCTTCCAAACCTTTTGTGGTCCAGGCAGATGCTAGTGATGTAGGAGTTGGGGCAGTGCTCCTCCAGGCACTATGGCAGGCACTAGACACAGATACATGGTTTAAGGTTAACCAATCATGGCTAACAAAATGAGAGGGGTTGGCTTGGAAAGGGTCCAAGATATATGTCCCTAAAGAGGTATGCCTGACCATATTAAAACAGTGCATGATGTCCGGTCAGCTGGACACTTCGGATTCCTAAAAACCTTCCATTTAGTGAATAGACAGTTCTGGTGGCTGAAGATGCGAAAGGATATCGAGGAATATGTCCGTAGTTGTGTCATGTGTGGGATACACTTTCCCCTAGAGACTAGTGTGCATCTTTGGACATTTTACTGGTTGAAGAGAATGTAGCAGCAGTGGCCAGGAGGGTTTACAAAAATTCATCTCGTGCATCACTTGCACCTATCTTTAACTGGGAAATCCTTCAGATCGTTAATCTTGCCCATAGTACCTCAAAATTTAACTGCAGAAATGTGGAGCTTCAAGAGTTGCAGGTATATAATGTCCACTTCATATCTTCTTATCTTTGAAGAAAAGATGAACTCCTCTGTGCATTTTCATCAATATAGTCCCGTGGATCTTCCTATCCCAACATGATCAAAACCTACCTCCAACTATTGAAAAAAGAAATCTGCAATTTTGCAAACCTGTTGGCAAATGCCATGATTGTCTGATAATTGAATTCCAGTTAATAGTTCTGGAGAAGGGGAACAGTTATTTGATTGAAATATCTTGCTGGTCTAATGAATGGCACATAGCTACTAAAAAAATTCTTTTAAAGATGACAAATTAATTCAACTAAATTTCTAACACATTAAAAGTCACTCAGTCATAGAGTATCATTAAAATAAATTACAGTTCTTAAAAGCCTGCAGTGTTTGAGAACTTGCAACTTCCTACGTTTGGCAAAGAAAAAAGTAATAAATTATTGCTTGAGTAAAATTCCATTCCATTCTTTTTAAAACAAACCAGAAAGAGTACATTAGATGATGAAGAACACTTCAAAGTAAATATAAATCCCCAAATATTATTGCACAAAACTAGTAATATCTTCCGTTCAGTTCTAAAAAGAGAATATCTTATACAAAGTGATGGACCTATTCTGGAGATTAAGGGTAAAGTGGAAAAGTCTGTGATACTGTTTTATTCCCTATTTGCAAAGACCAATACCATTATAGCTGACATTGTTTCATAAAGTCTCACTCTCATGCCTTCAAGCAATGCATATACTGTAAAGCAGCAAACCAGCCATTTTGTATCTGTGTTTCAGTAACAGCAATTCCTTCATGGCATGTATGTCTTATTGACAAAAATTAAACAATCATAGCATGCCAATAACTCCAAACATCTTCTTTTTCTTTCAGGAAAGACCTATTTCTGTCTGTAATGATAATTGTAATCCGGGTTCTAGTAGGGCCAAAATAGAAGGAAAGCCATATTGTTGCTACAAATGCATTCCATGTCCAGAAGGAAGGATTACAAATCATAAAGGTAAATTATATTGTCATTAAAGGATTAATCGGTCCATGAAAATGAGGGTGGAACGGTATTCAAGACAAAGTGTTCTAATTGTATAAGGGGGAAAATGTTTAGATGAGTGAAATAAAACAAAACTTCCTCTCTTCTTCCTTAATATCCTCCAAGGAATTTGAGAAACAAGGAACTTTGTACTCTAAGCCATAAAACAGATGTAGATGGTAATAAAACCAGGTCAAAAACCTATGAGAAAGAACAGGCTATGAGAATTAAGGTTGATGTATTGCTACACTCAATCAAATTATTAGTTTGGATATTCACTCTTTCTAATCATATATGCATTCTAATTTGCATACATCTACTTTTCCCATATCTATGGGTGTAAACACATAAACTTTCTTCAGTCAATATTAACCTTGTTTTCATTGATGCAGAATCTTCTACACTGTAATAATAGAATTTTCTTTTGCAGACATGGATGATTGTTTACCATGCCCAGAAGGACAGTATCCAAATAACAAGCATGACTTGTGCCTTCCAAAACATATTACTTTCCTGTCTTATGAAGACCCATTAGGGACCAGTTTAGCCATTACAGCAATTGTCTTTGCTTGCATTGCCACTGTGGTGCTTGGGATCTTCATCAAATACCAGGACACTCCCATAGTCAAGGCCAACAACCGGAACATCACCTACCTTCTCCTCTTCTCCCTTGTGCTCTCATTCCTTTGCAGTTTATTATTCATTGGACATCCTGAAAAAGTCACCTGCCTTTTCCAACAACCTGCTTTTGGGATTGTCTTCTCAGTAGCCATTTCTTGTATTTTGGCCAAAACCATCATCGTGGTGATAGTTTTTATGGCTTCAATGCCAGGATCCAAGATGAAGAGATGGCTGGGCAAACAATTAGATAATTACATTGTTGTTTCTTGTTCCCTCATTCAAGTCCTTGCCTGTACTGTATGGCTTATAACCTCACCCCCATATCCAGATGCTGATATGAATTTAGTGGCAGATGAAATCATCCTGGGATGTAATTCAGGCTCTACTCTCATGTTTTATTGTGTGTTACTCTACCTTCTTTTCCTTGCCATTGTTGGTTTCTGTGTGGCTTTTCTATCCCGGAATTTACCAAACAGTTTTAATGAGACCAAGTTTATCTTCTTCAGCCTGTTGTGTTTTTGTAGTGTCTGGCTGTCATTTTTTCCAACATATCTTAGCACCAAGGGAAAATACATGGTGGCTGTGGAGATCTTTTCCATATTATCTTCCAGTGCAGGGTTATTGGGCTGCATCTGTTTTCCCAAATGTTTTATTATTCTTCTGAGACCTCACCTGAACAATAAGAGGGAGTTACTGAAAGGCAAGAAACAATGAATGGTATATTATGAAAATATAGTTGTTGTTTAGCAACTGCCTTAGTCAGAAACTGACCATTCCAAGTTATGATAGTGATTAAAAAAATAATTGTGAGTAATCTACAACCTCTAAAGGTCTGTAAAGCAAAGGAAAGTTGAAGTAAGATTATAAGTACAGATAGCCTTTGACTTACTGTCACAACTGAGCCCAAAATTTCTTTTGCTAAGTGAGACATTTGTTAAGTGAGTTTTGCCACATTTTATGACTTTTCTTGTCATAGATGTTAATCACTGCAGTTGATAGGTTAGTAACCCAGTTGTTAAGTGAATCTGGCTACCCCATTGACTTTGCTTGTCAGAAGGTTGTAAAAGGTGATCTTATGACCTTGGGGGACAGCAATGGTCATAAATATGAACTAGTTGCCAAGTATCTGAATTTTGATTACATGATCATGGATTGCTACAAAGATTGTAACTGTGAAAAATGGTCATAAGCCACATTTTTCAATGCCATTGTAACTTTGAATGGTCACTAAACAAACTGTTATAAGTCAAAGACTATATGTATAATCATGGTTTCAATTAGTGACTACTTCACTTAATGACCAAATTGATGATGATATTATCTATTCAGTAGAATCCGACTCTTGGTGATTCTATGGGTCTCTCCACATCTTCTGATCTTGTACTATTACTTTATTTTCTATTCTCTGGCTTGTGTCAGGTTTGATAGTGTCCAACAATCATTTTTTTTAGTGGTTTCCTTTCATCACAAACTCTTCCAAACATAATTGCTTTGCACAGGGTACAATCAAAGTATTGGTCCTAACCCTGCTTCTATTCCACAAATCATTAAAAACATAGTTTTCCAATGCCGTATGTTAGGTTGGCATTGAACAATTATTGCCTCTTCTTTGCTGATATATCTATCCTTTGTTATGGATGTACATGATTTTTTCCCTCTGTTTTATTGTTCTATTTTCATTAATTGATATTACCATTTTTATAATATTATTGAAAATAAAGTAATATAGAAAATAGACTTTAAAAAGAAAAAAAAAAAGAAAGTTTTTTAGTTTTTTTAAAGCATATATAGCCAGGGAAAGCTTCAATGCTTTTCACCAGTAGAATAGAATAGAATAGAATAGAATAGAATAGAATAGAATAGAATAGAATAGAATAGAATAGAATAGAATAGAATAGAATTCTTTACTGGCCAAGTGTGATTGGACACACAAGGAATTTGTCTTGGTGCATACGCTCTCAATGTACATAAAAGAAAAGATACATTCGTGAAGAATCATAGGTACAACATTTAATGAAAGTCATAAGGAACAAATAAGCAATCAAATCATATTATGAAACAGTCAATATAAATTGTAAGGATACCAGGAACAAGGTTACAGTCATACAGTCATAAGTGGGAGGAGATAGGTGATAGGAACAATGAGAAGATTAATAGTAATGCAGACTTAACTAGTTTGACAGTGTTGAGCAGATTGATGGCATTCAGGGAAAAAACTGTTCTTGTGCCTAGTTACTCTGGTGTGTAGTGCTCTATAGCGTTGTTTTGAGGGTAGGAATTGTCCAGGATGCGAAGAGTCTGTTAATATTTTCACAGCCCTCTTTTTGACTCGTGCAATATACAGGTCCTCAATGGAAGGCAGGTTGGTAGTAATTTTTTTTCTGCAGTTCTAATTATCCTCTGAAGTCTGTGTCTGTCTTGTTGGGTTACAGAACCAAACCAGACAGTTATAGTGTCAGCTTTGGAAGCCATATTAGGCCGGAAGCCTCCATGTTGCCACCTTCTCATGTGTAGGAAAGTAGGGGGGGGGGGGGACTAACCCTTCCCCTTGCAAAAAAAAAACAAACAAACCAGGAGTGCTTCCCTTTGAACTGGGGAAACGGGCAGGGGTGGGAACGGAGCTCTTTTACAATTTCCTTTTCTTCCTTTCTAAATCTTGAATGGGATGTTTGCCAACATCTTCCCCCTTTTTTTGGGGTGGGGATCAATTCCATAAATTATTCATTGTCATTAGTTATCGATTTGGATATCTGGACTGAAAAGAGTTCTTCCTTCTCTCAAAAAAAAAGCCAGAGGTAGAAGTCTCCCCCTCCTTCTCCCTCCCATTTCACTAAGGCTGTTCCTTCCTTCCTGCCCCCTCTAGCTGATTTGTTGTGCACTAAATGTCCCAGGTGTCAAAAAACCTAGGACGAAACCTCCTTCTATGTATGGGCTGCGGCAAAGCACCTGGGAGGGAGTGGCCATGGCCGTTGTGCCATGGCGAAAGACTGTTGGAGGGCCAGCCGAGGAGAAATGTTTGTGCTTAATAACCCAGAGGCGAAAACCTCGAGGCAAAACAGGCAAGGAGAAGGGATTGAGCCGAAAAGTCCCATTCCATTTTTACACCCATCCAATGTGACTCAAAATGCTTACTACACAAGCAATGTCTGGTCTGGACCACTTTGACAGATATAACAGGCTCCCTATTGCTAACTGATATATCTCTTGATCACAGGCTTCACTTTCGTCCTCACCCAAACCATTATGAAAATCTGTGCTCATAGGTGTTGGAGCAGTATTACAATCTTTCATGTTATATCTCTCCAACAACTGTTCGATTTTTCTTTTTTGACTGAGAACCGAGCCACCTTTCTCATTTTTTTGTATTGCCACACCAAGATAATTTTGTATTTCTCCCAAATTCTTTAGTTCAAATTTCTTCTCTAACTTATTAGCAAATTCTTTTGCTGTGATACACCCTTTGCAATGAAACAAAGATCATCCACAAATGCTAATAGTTGGCAATCCCCACCTTGTAACCCCACCTTGTCCCCAGTGTATATGCATCCATCAGCCTTGCAACTCTTGAACCCAAGACACTTCAATGCAGTATCTAAACAGATTTTCCAATTCCTGGCTGACTGCTTCAGCCCATAAATGGCCTTGTTCAATTTATACACCGCTTTTTACTTTTATACCCTGGTGCTTGAACCATGTAAATTTCTCCCTCTAATTCTGCATTGAGGAATGCAGTGGTTATGTCAAAATGCCAAATGTTATGGCCATGTGCCGCTGCCAATGCTAGTGCCAGCCTGATGCTTTCACTCTTTAGGCGTGAATACCTCATCATAGAGCACATTTTTTGTCAGATGTAAATGCCTTATTCTCTAATGTGTAAATAGTATATGAATGGGGTATCAGGGGTTAACTTATTCTTCATTTCTTAATGTATTCATAATTCACCACTCCTACTCATAGCTCCACCCATTGTATATATAAGGAGCCACCTACACCCTTTTCCCTGCTTTCTATCTGTGAATATTCAGTGAATATAGAATGCCTATTGTAAATAAAAGGAAGTATATTTAAACCTTTAACTCTCACTAACTTTATTGAGTCTGATCCTGAAAATATTGCAACAAGCTGGTAGCAGAGGATGGTTAATTGACTCAATAAAAAACTTAAAAAATGTCTAAGAAAGATAGGCCCAACATCAGAGCCTACAGCAAAGAAATGGAAACAGAACAAGAAATAATCAACGAATACACAAACGCAATTTCGAGAGAATCCGAAGAATACACCACTGAAGACGAAGAAATAATAGACGAAAATGATGACCAGGAGGAAATCGAGATAGAGAATAACGAACTCAGGTCAGAAATATTAAAACTATTAAAAAGCCAGAAAAATGATGAAAGCCTCATCGCGAACCTCCAAGAAATGCTGAAGAACAGCGGAGCAGCGAGAGAAAAAAACATCACTAATGAGAAGTCTAAAGAACCAAAAATAGTGAGTGATATGACTGCAGAGAAAGTCGTTACGAAGAAGAAAAACAGTGATCCCGCGCGAAATTTTGAATGGCAGCCATCTTGGTTTCAACAGGCCTCCAAGGTGAGCGAAGCAGAGCCAATCAAAATGCTCAATTCAAAATTTCTGGCGCGAAAAACGTTATCAGACAACGAAAATGAAAAAGAAGATTCGAACTCCTCAGAAGAATCAGAATCAGAAAATGAAGATGACCCAACAAAATCCCAAATAAAATCAGCAATGAAAACACTTTTTGCTGCATTTGGGCCAAAACTAAAAATTACCAAAGATCCACCGAAGAAGCGAGCGAGCAAGCCGATACCTCAAGACCTGCCCGCTCCCATCCTGATTTCAAGAGCAACGACGCCCGAACCCAGAGAGCCTTGTCAATTTCGCCCTACACCACAGACCGAAGCAAGTGCCAACGCCCCCAAAAGAAAAAGAAGAGCAGCCGCCATCGTCAGAACTCCCAAGGCCGAACCAGAGACCGACTCGTCTGAAGCAGAGCAGAGCGAGCGAGCCGCAATGGAGAGAACCTTCCACGACGACTCCAGGGACGAAATGAGCAACGCGCATGCGCGAAACTACGCAGACGGTCCGGGAAGACATGAACTGGCGAGAGAATTACACAGACTCGTTGCGAGCATCCCCATGCCGTTTTGCAATTTTCTACACTTGCGAGACCACGGACTACCTCAGGTCGTAAGTAATGGACAAAATAATGTCGGAAATTTACCCAGTGACTTCCCAAAACTAAGAGTTGATGGCATTAATTTGCAAGAATGGTATCAACAGCTCCAGGTTGTCTTTATGAAAGAAAATTTACTATTTTTTATCACTAGTCCCCCAAAAAGACCTTGGACTTTAAAAATAGATTGTTTACACCATAGAGCATTTTTCCTAATAATATCTAGTGTGTCTCCTGCAATGTATCATAGCATCAAACCTAATCTAACTGTTTCAGAAATCATTCAATGCATGTTTAATTTGTTTCACAGCGATAGTGTGGCTACCACCACAAGAATGTCTAAGGATTTCTTTTCATCCAGAGTGAAACCAGGGGTTTCCATAAGTGAGCATTTAATATCTTTAAACAAAATAAGAGCTGAACTGCATTTGAGGGGGGAGGTGATTTCAGACCAAACAATGAAAAGTGTTATTATCAACTCACTTGATTCATCATGGGACAGTTTTATGTCACATTTAGACACCATCAATCTAGGATATTTATCCATAGAAAGTCTATCCAATAAATTGATAGCAGAAGACAATTCAAGAAGAAATCGTTCTAGCAATCACACAGAACACAAACCTTATAGGAAAGTAGCTTTCCAAGAAAAATATAATAAAACATTCAAATGTCACAATTGTGGATCCAGGGAACACAGTAGAAGAGATTGTCCCAAAATTTCAAAGGAAAGACATAGGTCAGAATACAGGAACAAATACAATTATAGACAGTCTTCCATAGATAGACATAGATATAGAAGCCCACCAAATTACAAAGAGAATAGAGGGGGCAGAGATAATTCAAAGGATAGAAAATCTGGTTCACTGAATGGATTAAATAAACAAGACAACACTAAAATACAACAAAATGAGAACAATAATTGGCTTATTGATTCTGGAGCAACTAATCACACCACTAATAACAAAAATATACTGTCTTCATTTACAGAAGATAAATTTGTGATAAAAGTAGCTAACCAAGAAAAGGTTCAAGTATTAGGCAGAGGAAATGTAACCTTGCCTGGTCTAGGAAAAATAGAGGGGGTATTGTTAATACCTGAAATACCTCATAACATACTAAGTGCCATAAAACTAAGTAGAGATTCTGACATTAATATAGTTTTCTCAAAGGGAAAAGCGACTTTGGAGAAGAATAAAATAAATATAGGCACTGTGATGATTAAAGGAGGCCTACCTTATTTGATAACAAAGGAAAAATGGTTGCATAACATTGATTCAAATATGGAAGATTGTATTGAAGCAGATGATGAAAATATTAGTAACAGTGACAATGATGAATGTAAAATATCTCATGATCACGCAGATGCACACAATGAAAAAAAGCCAAAAATAGGTAAACCAATTCATGATGAGTGTGCTCACATCTTACATAGGAAGTTAGGACATGCCAGTTTTCCTGTAGTACAAAAAATGACTGAACACGCAGAAGGTGTCAAAATAAAAAATTGTGAAAACTATTTGGAATGCTCAGTATGTAAATCTACAAAACTAAAAACTAGTCCCAGGCCAAGAAAATCTACTAGATCAACTAATAAAATTTTTGACTTAGTACACATGGACCTAGTTGGCCCATTAACTCCATCAATCACCTATAGAAAACGTTACTTCCTAACAATAGTAGACGATTATAGCCGTTATGGGTTTGTTTATACATTAAAACACAAAGATGAAACCTTTCAAAAATTTAAGGAATTTTACAAACGCATAGAAACACAACACAATATCAGAATAAAACAAATTATGACAGATAGGGGATGTGAATTCATGTCTAAAGAATTCTCCCAATGGTTAAAGGATAGAGGAATGCTACATTACACGTCTAGTCCATTTTCTGCGTTTCAGAACGGGATTGCAGAGAGAAAGAATTCCACATTACAAACCATGATTAGATGCACATTGGAGGATGCTGGCTTAAGCAAACAATTTTGGTCAGAAGCCTTACATTATTCAAATTACACCCAAAATAGAACATGGTCCAGTATTGTAAATAAGACACCATATGAAGTAATGTATAATAGGAAACCAAAATTAGCACACATGCACATATTTGGAGTCACTGCAGACGTACACATACCTAAGCAGTTGAGAAGAAAGGGAGAAAACGTATCCAGGAGACTCAGATTTATGGGATATGAAACTGGCACCAAAGGGTACAGATTCATTGATAATAATAACAAATTTATAGTTTCCAGAACAGCTGTGTTCCATGAACAGGCTAACTGGTCTAAATTACATCTTAATGAAATATTTCCAAATAAATGTAAAGATGCAAAATCTCATGAGAAAGGAACCATAGAAATACAGGATATCAACAAATATAAAAGCAAAACCAAAACTTGGACAAATAGTCAACACAAAATAAAGACAGACACCCTAACAAAAAAGGAAGCAAGATATTTGCATGATAACAATAGCAAACCTGAAAGAGTCATTAGAAACAACAGAAATCAAATGCCAAATAAATACAGAGATTACGTAATGCATATGGATGGTGAGCCAATAACACCTAATACTTATGAGGAAGTGTTAAAACTCCCTCGTGAAGAAAAAGAAAAATGGGAATTAGCTATGAAAAAAGAGATGGAAAGTTTACAAGGATTAAATGTATTTACACCTGCAATTGCACCTAAAGATAAAACCATTATTGGTACCAGGTGGATATATAAAATTAAGAACTTAGAAGGAGGCAATACTTTATATAAAGCTAGATTAGTTGCACAAGGTTATGCACAGAAATATCCAGAGGATTATACTGATACGTATTCCCCCACTGTAAGAACAGAGAGTGTCAAAACAGCTCTAGTGATAGCATCAGCACTCAATCTTGATGTATTTCAATATGACATACAGACTGCGTATCTACACGCAAAACTAGATAAGGAAATATACGTAAGAGCACCTCACAGTCAATACACCAACAAAAATGAAATTTGGCTGTTGAACAAGAGTTTATACGGATTAAAACAATCTGGTAAAAGATGGTATGATTGTTTAGTAAAAGTACTTAAGACCATGGATTTCAACGCTACCACTGCTGATAACTGTTTCTTTGTCAAAAAGGGTGATGATCACATTGAATTTGTGTTGATTTATGTAGATGACATTTTATATGTAGGAAAACACAAAGAGAGAAGAGAAACTTTTGTAAATAAGTTAAATGAACATTTCTCGTTGAAATCTCTAGGTAAAGTGAACAAATATCTTGGTGTTCAAATTAATAAGACTAGAAGGGGATTCAAACTTACTCAGAGAGATAAGATTATAGAACTTTTAAATAAATGCAATTTGAGCAATGCCAAACCCTGTGATACTCCTATGCAAACTGATTTTCTTAGAAATACTGATGAATCTTCCCCTGAATTCAAGGATAACACATTTTATAGATCAATCATAGGTTCACTTCTTTATATATCTAATTGGACCAGACCAGATATCGCCTTACCACTCAATCTATTATCCAGACACGTCAGCAAACCAACTATGTATCACTGGGAAGCTGTTAAAAGAATTTTAAGATATCTGAAAAGTACACTAGATTTTTGCTTAGTATTAGAGCCTAGTGATAATAAAGAACCAAAGCTTGCATGTTATGCAGATGCGGACTGGGCTGGAGACACATCATGCAGAAAAAGTACATCTGGTTATATTTTTCTCTTAAATGACTGTCCAGTTTACTGGTATACTGGTAAACAAGAACTAGTAGCCACTTCAACGACAGAAGCGGAATATGTTTGTTTATCCAAAGCTGCAAATAACCTTGTATGGTTTAATGATTTAATTTCAGATGTTTGGAAAAAACCTGCTTTACCTTTTGTTATGCATGAAGACAATAAAGCGGCCATTGAAATATCTAGATCTGATGCCATTGGACAAAGGTCCAGGCACATAGATATAAAATTTAAACATGTGAGGCAATTATCTCAGGATGGATTTATTAAAGCGGTGCATTGTGATACCTCAGAACAATTAGCTGACATATTGACAAAGCCTTTACCTTCTAAGCAACACAAATATTTAACATCTAAATTGTATGTCTTGTATTGTCCTGAGTCAGAATGTAATTGGTGTTGTATAATGAATCGGCATTTAGAGGGGGATTTGTCAGATGTAAATGCCTTATTCTCTAATGTGTAAATAGTATATGAATGGGGTATCAGGGGTTAACTTATTCTTCATTTCTTAATGTATTCATAATTCACCACTCCTACTCATAGCTCCACCCATTGTATATATAAGGAGCCACCTACACCCTTTTCCCTGCTTTCTATCTGTGAATATTCAGTGAATATAGAATGCCTATTGTAAATAAAAGGAAGTATATTTAAACCTTTAACTCTCACTAACTTTATTGAGTCTGATCCTGAAAATATTGCAACATTTTTCATCTGTGAAAAACCTTATGCCACTAACCTTGCTTTATATTGTACCTCATTATAGGGTAGTACTTTCTTCTTGTACACCCATTTGCATCCTATGGCTTTGCAACCCTCTGGCAAAGCCATAGATGTGAACACTTTATAGTCTCCCATGGATTTCATTTCTTTGTCCATGGCTTCTTTCCATTTTATTTGTTCAATTCTAGGTAATGCCAATACTTCCTTATAGTTTCTTGGCTCATACCATACATTACACACCTTTACTTTGCTAGCAGAATACCTGTCAGGTGGAATCCCCTTGTTCCATCGCTCTGACCTGTGTGGCATTGACTGCTGCAGTGTTTCAACCAGTGGTGGGATTCAATTTTTTTTACTGCTGGTTCTGTAGGTGTGGCTTGGTGGGCACGGCTTGGTGGTCATATAAGTGGGAGTGCATGGTCAACTCAATGTCACTTTCACCTGGTCACATAAACCCCGCCAGCCATACCTACCCAGGTTTTGTGGCTCCCGGTGTTTTCTGTGGGAAATGGGTCATGTGACTGGGTGGGTGTGGCCAACTTGATTGGTCTCACCCTTAGGAAATTTCTCCTTAGTCCAACTCACAATAAAATAGCACAGTAAAATAACACTGTTCCAATATTTAGAATAGAATAGAATAACAGAGTTGGAAAGGACCTTGGAGGTCTTCTAGTCCAACCTCCTGCTTAGGCAGGAATCCCTACACCACTTCAAACAACTTCTTAAAAACTTCCAGTGTTGGAGAATTTACAACTTCTGGAGGCAAGTTGTTCCACTGATTAATTGTTCTGTCAGGAAATTTGAGGGGCTCCTACAAGAATGAGGGAGTCAATCTATTTTCCAAAGGACCAAAAGGCACAAGAAACAATGGATGGAAACTAACCAAATGCAGTTTACATTATGGCACATGTATTGCATGCAGTAACTTCATCCAAGTCAAAACAGAGAGTAAAGATGAAAGAGATAAGACAAAAAGGACTACATGAATAGCCATGGAAGGTATTCTCCATTTAAATGTGAAATGGTTTTACTTTTTTTTTTTTTTTGAGACTAGACATGACTTCATTTTCTCTCTACCTTCTCCCCAATTTAGCTCCATAAATTTTTGAGAAATACTTTATTTAAAAACAGTGTTGGAGAAAACATTTCCTTTGATGACAATGGACATATAAATGCAGGATTTGATATCTTCAACTGGGTCACTTACTCAAATAACACATTTACAGAAGTCAAAGTTGGATGGGTGAACCCAAATTCTTTCTCTTCCAAAACATTCAACATGCAGGAGGGTTCCATTACATGGCCTATGAGATTTAACCAGGTTCAGTATATATTTTGTGTAGATTTGCAAGTAGTTCAATCCCCATTTTGAATGTTTAAAAAATAGTTCCTTGCATTTCTACTTAATTAGCATAGTCAGCATACACTCTTTAGGATTTGGAAACCATGTGTTAAATTAAATATCTTCTTTGTCCCAATCAAATACCAAGGCCAGGATGTGCTGGTAATTCTGAGTCAATAGCCTATCAAAAGAAAGAGTTTCAGGCTACGTGTATTTTTTTAATGGTAACACTCATTCTACCAATACTTTGCACTATGAAAATTGACCTACTAAAGATAAGGCACTTCAAGTCAACTCCATGGAACTAAGGAGAACTTTTCTAACAATGAGAGCAATCAACCAATAGAAAGGTTTTCCTTCAGCAGTTGTGGGTGCTCCATTGCTGAAGACTTTCAAAAAGAGACTTGTCAACCATTTATCTGAAATAGTTTGAGCAAGGGATTAGACTAGAAGAACTCCAAGGTACTTCCAACTCTATTATTCTCTGTTCTAAGTTTTGGAAATTATGGTATTTTGACACACAAAGCTGGATCCCAAAAATATTGCAATATACCAAAGTTCAGTTGTACATATCCATATTTAGAGACAGTATGGGGCTCCTGCATCAAAACATAAGTCATAGTTTCCTTGATGGCTTTCACTTTTGCAATCTTTTGACATTAGAAATAGAGCAATCAACCTCATTTACTGTAGAAAAGTTATATGATGAAGGGCAGTATTGTGTTCTTGCACTTCAATTAGACTAAAAGATGTTACCGCTTACCTTTCATGGTGTTATCATATCATCTCTCTCATAATCTACAGCTTTTATATTTTTATGCTTCAATTCAATTCATTGAATTTAATGAGTTTTGGTATCTGATCCTACCAATATGAGAACAAAATAGTTGACCCCCCCCATTGATCCTATTTTCTACTTCTATATTCCTATAGATGGTTATATATCTAAGCATTGTGTAATCCCCTTCAGCAAAGTTCAAGAATTAAAAATCACCAAATGAGGACATAAACATAGACTTGACTTGCATAAATGGTTGAACACATTTCTTCTAACATTCTGTTTCCTTCCTCATCTCTGTCCCCAAATTATATATTATAATAGAGATCACATAAATAATTGGGAAATGTTATCTAGATCAAAGATAACATGCATTTTATTTGCAAACAAACTACTTACTTATTCAACTACTTACACATGGTCATCAAAACTCTTCTCTGAAGGCTGCTTCTGAAAACTGATTGGACTCAAAAAAATGTAGATCTGAGATAAAATGCCTGCAATGATAAAATCGCCTGGCTGGTAATACTTGTGGAGAATAGAAAGAGGTTCACCAACAGGACACTTAGCAATAGAAACCTTACTTGAAGCATGAGGAAGAGTCATAATAACTATGATCAGGGCCATGGATATTACCATTTTGACTGAGAGATTTCCTGCCTTGTTCCAAATTGTCTGCTCCGTCATTCAAATGTGAATGTTGGAAATCAAAAGGCAACATTCATCTTCTCCAAGAATGTTGCTAGAACTCTGCATCCTTGACCAACAATGATCACAGTGGTGTAATTCTACCTGTCTCTACTATCACTTCTGTATCAGACATAAAGCATTAGTATGGATAACTGTTGAATTATCCTATTGTCCATAGGGAATATTTAAAGGCCTGTAAAAATAACATTAATTATGGTTATTTCATAATTGTAGTGGGATGGAGAAA
This sequence comes from Pituophis catenifer annectens, assembly GCF_029215685.1. Classification (NCBI taxonomy): domain Eukaryota; kingdom Metazoa; phylum Chordata; class Lepidosauria; order Squamata; family Colubridae; genus Pituophis; species Pituophis catenifer. Next base: position 17,948,593 of record NW_027256895.1, on the reverse strand, counting down.
TAAATACCATCTTGGAATTATGAGATCTAAAATAAGTCCAGATTTTATCATGTTTATGTTTCTCACAACTCAGCTGGCATCTTCCCAATCTTATTCATTCAAATCATAAGAGACAGGTCTGTATTTTAATTACCCATATGAACTTAAATCCTGAAAATGATTAATCAAGAAAAACATATTAAAAGATTTAAAAGTTCCATATGCAAGAAAGAAACTAATCGGTCCTTGAATGGTAACACTTAGACTTTGCCTATTCTAGTTTGGGTCAGTTTTCGATTCTGGAATATTTGAAGCTCAGAAGGATATTAGAATCATACTGAAAACATAGTTGTCACATTGATAACATTGTCTCACGATCTATGCATTTGTAGTTAAATTCTTTGAAATCCAAGTGATGCTCATTCTGGTAAAAGATTTATGTATTTCAGAAAAGTAGGTGTATTTTTGAATTGCCATTTTTCTCCTTCCATATGACAGCCATTCCTAAATTGTCCATCAAATCAAAGAAAACATAGTAGTTTATCTTGAGTGATTTTAATATTTTTCTCATAATTATTATCAAGTTGTGAGGACATCACTCCATATCAAACCCCAATTTTCATAAAAGAAACTTATTAATATCTGCATACATCCTTTACAGAACAATACTCTATTCTCATTTGAGACACACAATATTCTTCTTTTTATGACTCTTTAATTCCTTTGTGTTGGGATGACTGCGTAGAGCTGAGCTAGCCAGATACTCTTCCTGATGCCTATACAGAGCTCACAGCAGATGTTTTTTCTTTGTGCCCTGATAGAAAAACATTTGCCGTTGACTAGGATCAAACTCACAACCTTTTGAGTGGGAGACAAGATCATTTACCTCTAGGCTACTGTGTCACTCTTTGGAGGCATAAATTCTGAGCGTAAAATTCTTAGTCTAATGAAAAATAACTTCAATTCCAACAAATCTACATGATGCAAGTCAGCTTGCAAGCATGATTGTTTGATTGTTTGATTGATTGATTGATTGATTGATTGAAGCCCTTTTCTCTGACCTCTAAGCAGAGTCATTCAATACCACTGAGCACAGTATCCTTCCTCTCAGTTGTTTCGAATTGGGGAACATCATTTTACAGAAATTCTCTTCCTTCCTTGGGGCCAGTTCCAATCAATGTTCTTTTGAGGGAGAGGGCATTCCCTACCCTCTGCTTTGTTAAATGTCATAGGACTTGAGTTTCTCTCTTTTCCCATTCAACATCTATATGAAAAGGTTGGGTATGGTCCTCTGCCAATATGGGGTATTGTATCATCGGTATATGATTCAGGAAATATATGATTCAATCACACCATGTAATCTCCTTATTTCCAGTCTTCTGTTAAATCACAAATTAGAGGCACATTGGAGGGAGCTTGCAAGACAGATTTTTCCACTGTACTGTGCAATTAAAGAGCCAAACATCATCCACTTGCTTCTCAGTTCTCTACTAAGTTTTTCTTGCTATCCCTTCAGCTAGAACTCACTTGCCAGGGCTGGAAGAAGTTAAGAAAGGATGAGGCTCCTTTGAAACTGACAAATTGTTGGTCTTGCAGATCAGTGATTTAAGGGTTTTGAAGCAACAATCCCATTCTTTACCTGCCCTTTTCCCCAGTGTGAGATTCAGCTTCCAAGACTGAAAGAGAGAAAAATCCACCAGTTTAGCTGGATTAGGAGGAAATGGAACCTCTTTTTTAAAATTTGCTTGCACATAGGCAAAGATCACTACTACCATATTTTTCCGTGTATAAGACACTACTTTTTCTTAAAAACATTTACTTGAAAATGGAGGGGCTCTTATACACAGGAGGCTGGGAAAAGAAGGCATGGCCCATCCCCATCCTCCAGCTCTGCCAGATGAGCCTCTACCTTATATCCAGCTCTATCATTCCTCTCTATTGTAGTTGTTTCTTGTATCACATTGCCACTCTAGGTTTCATCTCTTTTGTTCCTGTGATGCATTTCCTGTTCTTGTATTACTCACTCTCTAATAAGATGGTTCCTGCACAGTGAAGGCTTGTAGTGTGCTTACTTACTCTCAATAAAACATGAGGGAGTCTTACTCATGGGGGCATCTTATAGAGGAAAAAATAGGGTATTTGGTAGCATTCTTCCACTGGAAGGAAGATAAGCCATGATGATGTGGGAAGGAATCTGCCATTCAATCTTTCCTTGTTCCTCACAACTATTTCCAATAATGAGAAATTATACTAAAGGAAAAGGGATTTGATAAAGAATTTGAGACTGACAAAAGGTGATAAACATTCATTTCAAGATAAACAAAAGTTCCTTTCCTCTGATTACCCCCTTCAGCCTCAATGTAAATTAAGCAGGAAGTTGATATGGTAAATGAGTGGAAGAAAACTTACAAGCCCAGCAGGGTACCTAACCACTATGCACATTTGTCCACCCAAGCTAATTGCAGTTTCCAATACTTCCTTGAGGTTAGTGGGTTCTGTGCCTTGGAGGAACAAAAGAAAGGTATAAAGCCGGGGTTCACCCCGATTCGGGTGAACCGATAGTGATAAAAGCTACCAATTCGGTTGAACCAGTAGTTAAAAAAAGCTACCGGATCATCCAAACCGATATTTCCGAGAATCAGTTGTGCCACACAGTTTATATATTATATTTATGAAGCTAAATCGCACGGCACAGCTGTTCCCCCCACTTGCTGTTCTACATACCTAGTGAAGTCTTCTTTTTCCGTGCGAAGCATATCTTTGGTGTGCACTGTGCATGCATGCGTGCAGCATGCTTTTGGTGCACACTACACATGCATATGCATATGTGGCCTGCAAACCATTGGCAAACCTGTTCAGATTTCACCACTTGAGAACTGAAATTTATGTTGCAACCATTAATTACTAAAGTTAAACTCTCGAGTAAACTGTGCTTCTGCTCCAGGCAATTTGCCCTGTTTTTTCTTTGGATGACTTACCTTATTCCAACCCATTTTCTTCTAGCAGGGTCAAGACAGCATTTTCTGCCACATAAAGGACTAGTGAATAGAGTAAATGAACTCTGAGGAAAAGCCAGTAGAGATATTAGACCCTAGGAAGGATTCATTGGATGCATAATTCTCTAAGTAACTCATCTATCCTAGAGAGCTTGCAACCCAGAGCAGAAGATCAAGACCTGCACATAATAAACTTTCTGTGTTAGTTTGATAATGTTATCGATGCTATGAACATGAAGTTGGGTAAACTTCAAGAGACAGGGGAAGAGAGGGAAACACTCTGCTATGGTCCATGGAGTCGCGAAGTCAGACACAACATAGTTACTGCACAACAACTATATGTGTTAGTTCAGAGGTTCACTGAAAAAATGCTTTTAATGCTTCCTGCTTCTGTACTTTAGCTCCCTAGAGTCATTACAGAATCAGGTTTTACACTTAGGTGTATGTTGTTTTTTCTAAGGGAGAAGTGATCTCTTTTTGTCACAGTAAATTTGATTTTTTTAAAATTTTGTTTATGTTAGGATATCAGGACTACATTATGCATTTAAATGGGATTTTCTTTACTTTTAAAGAATTGAAATGAGCATGTTGATTTTTATATATGTTAACACATGTCAATGTTTTAGAGGTCTTTTGTTGATGACTGGTTTGGAAAACACATTATTATCATTATTTAATCTTACTAATTGTTAAGAATCACCGAAGAAAGCAATTATATTTGGAAGAGTTAGTGGTAAAAGAAAACCAGGCTATCAAAGAATGTGATTGCTGGACACCATCAAAGCTGATGGTGAGAAAAAAAATCTTTGAGAATTTTTTTCACTCTACAGATCCCTCAGGACCAAATGACACACTCTATATCAGCAGTTCTCAACCTGGAGGTCGCGACCCCTTTGGGGGTCGAACGGCCATTTCACAGGGGTCACCAAAGCCCTCTCTCCCCCCCGCCTTCACTCACCCTCACTCTCTGCTCTGTTGGATCGCCGGCCATTCGCTTACCCTGCCCACTCCCAATCTATTGCTGCCTCCTGAGTCCCAGCTGATGGCTAGAGGAAAAAAAACTGTTTAAATTCTTGCCGCGGGGCTTCAAAGGGCCGCCCTATAGCCAGTGGTGGGATTCTGCCAGTTCTAGGGGGAACCGTTTGTTAAATTGCTGGCTTGCCCCGCCCCTCTGCACCACTATTTATTGCCAATAAATAGTGGTGGGCGAGGGGCGGGCGAGCCAGCAATTTAATAAATAGTTCAGTGTTTTTTTGTAATTTTATTGGCCCGCGGAGCTTCAGCATAGGCTAATTAGCCCTTGATTAGATCGGCTCCTGACTCTCAGCTGATTTGCTCTCAGCTGTTTTGCTCAGGGCTCTGCTGCTTGCTGGAGCAGATTATTTTTCCCCTAGCTATGCTGAAAAATGAAACTGAAAGTAAAGCAGGCTGTTGGCTTTGCTTTTGCTGCAACATTGGAAAATTAGGCAGGCAGATTTCTTTTCTTTTTCCTCATCAGAAAAGGTAGGTGCAAACAATGGGAAATTTAGGGCAAAAGAGGAGAGTTCAAGATTTTAAAACACAAAAGAAAAAAGCTCTATTTAACTAGGGAATTGTAATAATTGAGATACTATTAATTGTATATTGTGTTGAAAGCAGAAATGGTTAAGTTGTGGTTTGGAGGAATATATGGGGGAAATTATTTGGTTTATTATTATTGGTAAATATAATTAATTGATTTGTAAGAAATTGGATTGCATGGAAATAATTGGAATATTCATGTTCATATTGATTAATATACAAAAAAGGTAGTTATATAACTAATTGATTTATATTAAAATGTTGAATTTATATTAAACAACTGTAATATTACATAATTAACCAATGTGAGGATGGATATAAAAATAGATGACAATGGAAAGGGGTATAATATAGAATAGAAGGGAAAATTGAATTTGATTAAGATTAGAGATGAGGATAAAGGGTAATATTAGTTTCTTACAAAAATAGATGAGGAATAAATATGGCAAAAAGGAAATATAGAAATTGTAAATTTAATTGAAATGACTAAACACTGTTTAAATTTGTGAACCGGCCAAATACTCTGTTCAAAGAAAATACATTGTATGTTTGTATGTATGTTTCTAATTATTGTTATTTATTCATATTTGTTCTCTTTTATTCTTTAAAGTTTAACAATTCATTCTTTATCTTAATATCTTTATATTTGTTTGGGATTGGCTTTCTTCCCTTTCATCTTTTTTATTGTACAGCAATCTTTCTCCTCAAACCTACCACCTCTCTCTTTTCTTTCCTTCTTACTTTCTCTTCCTCCCCCTCTTCTTTTCCTCCCTACTTCCTCTTCCTTTCTCCTTCTCCTCCTCTCTTCCTCCCTCTCTTACCCTCACTCCTACTCTAATTTCCCTTCCCTTCCTTCATCCCTCTCTATTGCTGTATCCGTTTATGCATATGGACTACTCAGAGGGCTGAAAAAATTATTTCTGACTGGTCCTCGCACGTTTGACCAGTCCTTGAACTTACGACTGTCCTCACATTTTACGTTTTTGCCCTATCTTGTCACCATGGTGAAGAGAAGCAGTTGTGAAATGAGTGACACGGTTGTTAAGAATGCTACAATGGGCATAAATGATGACCAGTCATAAGTGCGAAGACCAGTCAAAAGTGCGAGGACCTGTAAGAAATCACTTTTTTCAGCCCTCTGGGTAGTCCCTATATACATAGCCATGACCACCCGGTCACATGACCAGCTAGCCACGCCCACCCAGTCACATGACCTCCAAGCCACACCCACAAAATAAGCCACGCCCACAGAACCGTAGTAAAGAAATTTAGAACCCACCCCTGGTTGGGGGTCACGACGACATGAAGAACTGTATTAAAGGGTCGCGGCATTAGGAAGGTTGAGAACCACTGCTCTATATCTTGGCATCTATAAACATTCAAACAATGCTCTTAACACTCATTGAAATTCAGACTATTTTACACATATCCCTTTGGCCATTTCTCCCTGAATACTTACATACTATCCTCAATGAGGTTGCTAGAAGGAGGTGTCTTGAAGTCCATCATCATTTGAAACAGGTAGAGCTGAGAAATGATGCCAGCAATGTTGATGTTCCTTGAGTGATATTGCTTGGGAAGGATAGGCAGAGGATTGGTGGTGCTGCATTTACTATGAGCAATGTTACACATAGAATAGAATAGAATAGAATAGAATAGAATAGAATAGAATAGAATAGAATAGAATAGAATAGAATAGAATAGAATAGAATAGAATAGAATTATTTATTGGCCAAGTGTGATTGGACACACAAGGAATTTGTCTTAGGTGTATATGCTCGCAGTGTACATAAGGAGGATAAAATACATTCATCACAAATAAAAAGATACAACACTTAGTGAAAGTCTAGGTTACTAATAAGCTATCAAATTGTACTAGGAAACAAATAAAAACAATATAAATTGAAAAATACAACCCCATGGCTATAGTAATAAGTGATAGATACTAGTAAGGAAGATTAATAATAATAATAATAATAATAATAATAATAATAATAATAATAATAATAATAATAATAATGTACCGGGACTTGCAAATTGAAGTTGAGTGACTGTGGAAAAAAAAGTTGTGTGTTGTCCTGATTGTAATTGGAGCCCTTGGAGCAATACCCAAAGGGCTACCCCACTATTTAGAAATTCTAAATTTGCTGGACTTGAACATTTTGACTTTACAAAAAACCACCTTACTCGGAACAGCTTACATCCTCCGACGATACCTTAACAGTTCCTAGGTCCTTGGTTAGGACTCGAGCTGCTGAGCTATTAACCAGCCTCAAAGGCTGTGAATCTCACTAAAGATTAAATAATAATAATAATAATAATAATAATAATAATAATAATAATAATAATAATAATAATACAGTCTTAGTAAATTATTTGACACTGTTGTGGGAATTAGTTGTTAAGCAGTGTGATGGCATTTGGGGAAAAAACCTGTCCTTGTGTCTAGTTGTTTTGGTGTGCAGTGCCCTATAGTGTCTTTTTGAGGGTAGAAGTTGAAACAATTTATGTCCAGGATGTGGTCCAAATTTTTTTGACCAATTTTTTTTTTGTGACCAAAACATTGATAGGAATGGTATAGACACACCATATAGAAGGAACCAATTCATTCTGGGACTTGTATCACTCATCCCAACATTTTATTGTCTTTCTAGATTCTTAGCTAAAGACCTAAAAAACTATCTGTATTTGTGTCAAAAGGATGGAAAGTTCATACTTTAAGATAAAAATCATAGGTTAACTTTAATTGCAAATGGGAACCTTACAAAGTCTATTGACAGTCCTCAATCCACTTAAACCGTGTCTCTTGACAATCATGTTCAGGTTATTATTGCCTTTATATTTGTTATTATTACATTTGAGATTATCACCAATTCAGAATAGCAGGCCCCATGGTTGGAAACTAATCAGAGAGAGAAGCAACCTGGAATTAAGGAGAAACTTCTTAAGAGTGAGGACAATTAACCAGTGGAACAGCTTGCCTTCTTAAATCGTGGGTGCTTTATCACTGGATGTTTTTAAGAAAAGACTAGGCAGTCACTTATCTGAAATGGTATAGGTTCTCCTGCTTGAGCACGGGGCTAGATTAGAAGACCCCCAAAATCCTTTCCAGCTCTTGTTCTGTTCATCTCTCAGAAGAAGTTGTCTCTGGTTGACACCAAGCCATAAAGGGATTTACATAGAATGAGAATGAGAGGAGCTCTCTCTGCGCTACCTGTGGTTTGCCCTAGATAACACACATGCATGAACAAAGTGAACTGACAAATCTTAGACTGCCAGAACTACTAGTGAAAAGCATTGAAGCTTTCTCTGGCTATACTGTATGTGCTTAAATAAAAAAAATAAATAAAACCCTTCACTTTCTTTTTTTTTCCTTTTTTAATTCCATTTTCTATATTACTTTAGTTTTCTTTCTGAGAAAATTTTCAATAGTATTATAAAAATGGTAATATCAATGAATGAAAATAGAACAATAAAACAGAGAGAAGAAATAATGTACATCCATAACAAAGGATAGATATATCACCAAAGAAGAGGCAATAATTGTTCAATGCCAACCTAACATAAGGCATTGTAAAACTGTGTTTTTAAAGATTTGTGAAATAGCATCAGGGTTAGGACCAATAATTTGATTGTACACTGTGGAAAGCAATTATGTTTGGAAGACTTAGTGATAAGAGGAAACCATAAAAGAAAATGATTGTTGGACACTATCAAAGGTAACACCAGCCGGAGCATAGAAAATAAAGAAATAGTAAAAGATCAGAAGATGTGGAGAGACGTATAGAAACACCATCAATCGGATTCAACTGAATAGATAATATCATCATCAATTTGGTTATTAAGTGAAGCAGTCACTAATTGAAACCATGACTATACAGATAGTTCTCGTCTTACAACTGTTTGTTTCATGACCATTCAAAGTTACAATGGCATTGAAAAATGTGGCTTATGACCATTTTTCACAGTTACAATCTTTGTAGCAATCCATGGTCATGTAATCAAAATTCAGATGCTTGGCAACTAGTTCATATTTATGACCATTGCTGTCCCCCAAGGTCATAAGATCACCTTTTACAACCTTCTGACTAGCAAGGGCAGAATCTGGGCAGCCAGATTCACTTAACAACTGGGTTACTAACCTATCAACTGCAGTGATTAACATCTATGACAAGAAAAGCCATAAAATGAGGCAAAACTCACTTAACAAATGTCTCACTTACCAACAGAAATTTTGGGCTCAGTTGTGACAGTAAGTCAAAGGCTATCTGTACTTATAATCTTACTTCAACTTTCCTTTGCTTTACAGACCTTTAGAGGTTGTAGATTACTCACAATTATTTTTTTAATCACTATCATAACTTGGAATGGTCAGTTTCTGACTAAGGCAGTTGCTAAACAACAACTATATCATTCATAATATACCATTCATTGTTTCTTGCCTTTCAGTAACTCCCTCTTATTGTTCAGATCAGGCCTCAGAAGAAGAATAAAACATTTGGGAAAACAGATGCAGCCCAATAACCCTGCACTGGAAGATAATATGGAAAAGATCTCCACAGCCACCATGTATTTTCCCTTGGTACTCAGATATGTTGGAAAGAACGACAGCCACACACTACAAAAACACAAAAGGCTGAAGAAGATAAATTTGGTCTCATTAAAAGAGTTTGGCAAATTCCGGGATAGAAAAGCCACACTGAAACCAACAACAGCAAGGAAAAGAAGGTAGAGTAAGACACAATAAAACATGAGAGTAGAGCCTTCGTTACATCCCAGGATGATTTCATCTGCCACTAAATTCATATCAGCATCTGGATATGGGGGTGAGGTTATAAGCCATACAGTACAGGCAAGGACTTGAATGAGGGAACAAGAAACAACAATGTAATTATCTAATTGTTTGCCCAGCCATCTCTTCATCTTGGATCCTGGCACTGAAGCCATGAATACGATCACCACGATGATGGTTTTGGCCAATATACAAGAAATGGCTACCGAGAAGACAATCCCAAAAGCAGGTTGTTGGAAAAGGCAGGTGACCTTTTCAGGTTGTCCAATGAATAATAAACTGCAAAGGAATGAGAGCACAAGGGAGACAAGAAGAAGGTAGGTGATGTTCTGGTTGTTGGCCTTGACTATGGGAGTGTCCTGGTATTTGATGAAGATCCCAAGTACCACAGTGGCAATGCAAGCAAAGACAATTGCTGTAATGGCCAAACTGGTCCCTAATGGATCTTCATAAGACAGAAAAGTTATGTGTTTTGGAAGACACAAGTCATGCTTGTTATTTGGATACTGTCCTTCTGGGCATGGGAAGCAATCATCCATGTCTGCAAAAGAAAATGCTATTATTACTGTGTGGAAGATTCTACATGAATCAAGACAATTAATGATTGTCTATATGACTCAGTCAATTAATATTGACTGAAGAGAGCTTAGCAAAATGGTTAATGCATAATATTTCAATGGGCGTCTGCCTAAGAATTATTTTTATTATTTTATTTATTGAATTGCTACACTGTCCTTTTCACCTAAATGATTCTGGGCAAATTATAGCAAAATAATAAAATAAAAATAAGTTGTAAAGCTGTTGGGAAATATTAAGAAATAAATTCTTTAACATAGTGAATGAAAGCAAACTGATGCAAAATTGGATCAATGTAATTTTGCAATTGTTATGATACATCATAAATTTCAGCAGACTAAATTAGGGTTTTGTTTACACCCATTGGTAGGATGAAACTACTTGTATGCAAATAAGAATACATATATGAAAGAGGAAAGAACCAATATCCAAACAAATAATTGGGTGTAGCAGCACATCAACCTCAGTGCTCATAACCAATGCTTTCTCATAGGGCCTTGACCTGGTTTTATCACCATCCATTAGGACAACATCTGTTTTATGGCTTAGAATACAAAGTTCCTTGTTTCTCAAATCCCTGGCAGGATAAGAAGAAGAAGAAGGAGAAGGAGAAGGAGAAGGAGAAGGAGAAGGAGAAGGAGAAGAAGAAGAAGAAGAAGAAGAAGAAGAAGAAGAAGAAGAAGAAGAAGAAGAAGAAGAAGAAGAAGAAGAAGAAGAAGAAGAAGAAGAAGACGGAGGAGGAGGAGGAGGAGGAGGAGGAGGAGGAGGAGGAGGAGGAGGAGGAGGAGGAGGAGGAGGAGGGAAGTTTGGTTTTATGTAACTCATCTAAATATTTTTCCCCTTATACAATTAGAACACATTCTCTTGAATACCCTTTCAAACTCATTTGCATGGACTAAGTAATCCTTTAAAGACAATACAATTTACCTTTATGATTTGTAATCCTTCCTTCTGGACATGGAAGGCACTCGTAGCAACAATATGGCTTTCCTTCTATTTTGACCCTACTAGAACCAGGATTACAATTATCATTACAGACAGAAATAGGTCTTTCCTGAAAGAAAGTGAAGAACAAAATGAAGAATAGGTTTGGAGCTATTGGCGTGCTATGATTTTTGTCAATAAGACATACATGCCATGAAGGAATTGCTCTTACTGAAACACAGATACAAAATGGCTGGTTTGTTGTTTTATATGCCTTGCTTGAAGGCATGAGAGTGAGACTTTATGAAACAATGTTAGCTATAATGGTATTGGTCTTTGCAAATAGGGAATAAAACAGTATCACAGACTTTTCCACCTTATCCTTAATAGTCTCTGCAAAATAGGTCCATCACTTTGTATAAGATATTATCTTTTTAGCACTGAATAGATGGTATTATTAGTTCAGTGCAATAATATTTGGGCATTTATATTTACTTTGAAGTGTTGTTCACCAACTAAAGTACTCTTTCTGGTTTAATTGTTTTAAGAAAAATGGAATGCAATTGTTCTCAAGCAATAATTTATTACTTTTTTCTTATTTAACTCTATGATGGACAAATTTATTGGAAGACCCTTTTTTCTCTTCTACCATTTTCAGGCAATACAGCAATAATAAATTGTGAGGGTCCTAGTGCAAGGTTGCAAGAAATAATAGCTGAAACTCAATTATCAGAAAATCATGGTATTTGCCAACAGGTCCCCCAAAATTGCAGATTTTTTTTTTCAATATTTGGGGGTACATCTTGATCATGCTGGGATAGGAAGGTCCACAGGACTACTTGATGAAAATGCACTGAGGAGTTCATCTTATCTTCAAATATATGAAGATATGAAATGGACATTATATACCTACAACTCTTAAAACTGAACATGCAGCACATTTCTGTAGTTAAATTCTGAGGTACTATTGGCAAGAGTAACCATCTGAAGGATTTCCCAGTTAAAGATAGGTGCAACTGATGCACAAAGTGAACTTCTGTAAACCCTCCTGACCACTGCTGCTATGTGCTGTTCAACCAGTAAAATGTCCAAAGATGCACATTAGTCTCTAGGGGAAAATGCATCCCATTACAAGAACAAAGGTGAAAATGTTGCAAATTCAGAAGGCCCAAACAGACATGGTACTCAGTCTTCTCAGGATTAAGCCAAAGTCTATTGCATCCTATTGAAACCCATACGGACTCAAGAATATGGACATCTTCACCTGCACACCATAGAGTTGATATGTGCAATTTGATATCATCATAACACAACACTAGTCCCTGAACTATTGCATGACTTCACTCAGTGCTTTCATGTAGATGTTAAGCAGGACAGGTAAGAGTGTTGAGCCCAGAGGCATCCCATAAATTAAAGTTTGCACGGGCAACTTCCTCCTGGCCACACTGATTGGGACAAGTAACATATTGAATTTAAACCACTGTTTCCAAATCCTAAAGAGTGCATACTGACTACGCTATTTAAGTAGAAATGCAAGGAACTACTTTTTAAACATTCAAAATGAGGATTGAACTATCTGCAAATCTATTCAAAATATATACTGTACCTGGTTAAATCTCGTGGGCCATATAATGGAACCCTCCTGCATGTTGAATGTTTTGGAAGAGAAAGAATTTGGGTTCACCCATCCAACTTTGACTTTTGTAAATGTGTTATTTGAGTAAGTGACCCAGTTGAAAATATCAAATCCTGCATTGATATGCCCATTGTCATCAAAGGAAATGTTCTCTCCAACACTGTTTTTAAAGAAAGTATTTCTCAAAAATTTATGGAGCTAAATTGGGGAGAAGGTAGAGAGAAAATGAAGTCATCTCTAGTCTGGAAAAAAAAAGTAAAACCATTTCACATTTAAATGGAGAGTACCTGCCATGGCTGTTCATGAAGTCCTTTTTGTCTTATCTTTTTCATCTTTACTCTCTGTTTTGACTTGGATGAAGTTACTTCATGCAAAACATGTGCCATAATGTAAACTGCATTGTAGATGCTGTAACTGTGGCCAGACATGCTTGTGTCAAACACGGTCCCAGGCAGAGTCTCCAGCTTTTCCTCCCCAGTGCAGATCTTCTCATGTCTCTCCTCTAGGGTGGAATATGAGAAATCACAATTAAAAGTATCTTTCCAGAAGATCCTGATAAACCCATCCCTATTTTCTGAGAGAGGATTTCTTTCCTTCAGAAATTTGTGGAATCCTCTAGGATAGTTTGTGTGAACAGCAAATGATAGAGCCCCATGGAGGAAATGTAGGTCCCAATCTCTGATAAAACCAGGAGATGCAAAATCCATCTGTGCTGTCATAATCCACACTCGACTCTCAAATGATACACCATAAAATTGTGCAAAAACGAACATTGACCTTAAGAAACTAATAGTATGTATTTCACCTTGTATAATAACAGTATTGGCAGTACTTCCTGTGACCATATGTGAAGTCTCAGACCATTTGATTCCTCTCTCAGGAATATGACTTGAAAAAGATATTTCGGGTAATTTTTCTAAGAAGTCTACACAGATTCCCTTCTGAGAGTAGATGGGAAGTATATCCTGTACAAATAAATCTGCATTGTCACCATTTGAAGCAAGCACACCAATCCAGGTCCACTTGAAACGCAGGAGTAATTCAAGAATGCCCATATAGTGATGGGTCACATTTGGAAACATCTGGTGGACGAAATCTTTGGTTTTGTCATTTATTACTGGAAAAGAGCCATAACTGATCTTAGGATAGAAATACATAGGAAAAGGTGAGACATCATGACAATCAGTATTATGATCGATTCAACAGCAAGAGAAGGCATTAGAACAAGGTTTTCTCTCCATTCCTCTCTATGTTACATTTAGCTGAAATTTGTATACTTCTTATTGTAAAAGAATGTAAAATATGCCTTCTCCAAAATCTATCTTGAATACTAGAATGGCAAGGAATAATATGGTTTTCAAAGTCCTTCAAAAAATATTTTGCAGCACATGAGTTCCTGGGATAAGAGTATGGATTGACTTACAGATGAGAAGATATGGAATGACCTCATTTATTACCTTCTGATCCTTCACATTACAAACATAGATTAAACAACCATCAAGTCATTGCAGGGAAAAAAAGTCAGAAGCTTTCCATTTTCTAATAGCCAGGCCCAAAATCATACTTAAATTTAAGGAACCTTGTTCTTCCTCATGGTCTTTTGACACGTACAACTAACCTGTGGAATTTTATAAGCGCTTAAAATGTTTGTCATGTAGAGACAAACTTGAGAATTAGGTCCCCCAATGACTCCCACAATGTTATTGTGAATATCACATTTGTAGTTGGGGATGAATTTGTCCTTTGTGGATAGAAGTTCCATCGAGGCAAGGTAGGTCCATTTTGCAAAAAAGTGGCTATTTAAAATGTGGAAGCCCAAACTCACATTGGGTAAGAGTTGGGTATTCTCACTGATTTCCTTCACAGCAAATACCAAGGCCAGGATGTGCTGGTAATTCTGAGTCAATAGCCTATATATATTAAAAAAAGAGTTTCAGGCTAGGTATTTTTTTTAGATGGTAACCCTCATTCTACCAAAAATAGTGCTGTGAAAATAAGACACTTCAAGACAACTCCATGGAAGTAAGGAGAAATTTCTGAACACTGAGAGCAATCAACCAGTGGAAAGGTTTTCTTCAGCAGTTGTGGGTGCTCCATTGCTGAAGACTTTCAGAAAGAGAATGGACAACCATTTATCTGAAATAGCTTGAGCAGGGGGGTAGGCTAGAAGAACTCCAAGGTACTTCCAACTCTATTATTCTCTGTTCTCTGGTCTACATTTTGGAAATTATGGTAGTTTGACAAACAAAGCTAGATTCCAAAAATATTACAATATAGCAATGTTCAGTTGACAAATTCCAAGCACCAAGAGAAATTCCTTGTATGCCCAATCACACTTGGCCAATAAAGAATTATATTCTATTCTATTGTACATATCCATATTTAGAGACAGTATGGGGCTCCCGCATCAAAACATAAGTCATAGTTTCCTTGATGGCTTTCACTTTTGCAATCTTTTGACATTAGAGGTAGAGCAATCAACCTCATTTACTGTAGAAAACTTATATGATGATGGGCAGTATTGCATTTCAATTAGACTAAAGATGTTACCTCTTACCTTTCACGGTCCTATCATCTCTCTCATAATCTACAGCTTTTGTATTTTTATGCTTCAATTGAATTCATTGAATTTAATTAGTGTTCCAGCTGATCCTACTAATATGAGAACCAAATAGTTGATCCCCCGCAATGATCCAACTTTGTACTTCTACATACCTATATATGGTTGCATCTCTAAGAATCTTGCAATCCCCTTCAGCAGAGTTCAAGAATTGAAAATCACCAAATGAGGACACAATTGCATGAATGATTGAACACATTTTTTATAATATTCTGCTTCCTTCCTCGTCTCTGTCCCCAAATTATAGATTTAAATATAGATCACATAAATAATTGGAGAATGTTATCTAGGTTAAAGATAACATGCATTTTATTTGCAAATAAACTACTTACTTATTCAACTACTTACACATGGTCATCAAAACTCTCCTCTGAAGGCCGCTTCTGAAAACTGATTGGGCTCAAAAAAATGTAGATCTGAGATAAAATGCCTGCAATGATAAAATCACCTGGCTGGTAATACTTGTGGAGAATAGGAAGAGGTTCACCAACAGGACACTTAGCAATAGAAACCTTACTTGAGGCATGAGGAAGAGTCACAATAACTATGATCAGGGCCATGGATATTACCATTTTGTCTGAGAGATTTCCTGCCTTGTTCCAAATTGTCTGCTCCATCATTCAAATGTGAATGTTGGAAATCAAAAGGCAACATTCATCTTCTCCAAGAATGTTGCTAGAACTCTGCAACCTTGACCAACAATGATCACAGTGGTGAAATTCTACCTGTCTCTACTATCACTTTTGTATCAGACATAAAGCATTAGTATGGATAACTGTTGAATTATCCTATTGTCCATAGGGAATATTTAAAGTCCTGTAAAAATAACCTTAATAATGATTATTTCATAATTGTAGTGGGATGGAGAAATAAATACCAATTTGGAATTATGAGATCTAAAATAAGTCCAGATTTCACCATGTTTGTTTCTCACAACTCATCTGGCATCTTTCCAATCTTATTCATTGAAATAATAAGAGACAGATCTCTACTGTAATTACCATATGAAGTTAAATCCTAAAAATGATTAATCAATAAAAAGATTTTAAAAGATTTAAAAGTTCCATATCAGGGGTGAAATTCAACAGGTTCTGACAGGTTCTGGAGAAATGGTAGCGGAAATTTTGAGTAGTTCGGAGAACTGGCAAATAATATCTCTGGCTGGCCCCAGAGTGGGGGGGCAATGGAGATGTTGCAATATCCTTTCCCTGGAGTGGGGAGGGAATGGAGATTTTGCAGTATCCTTCCTCTGGAGTGGGGTGGGAATGGAGATTTTGCAGTATCCTTCCCCTGCCATGCAAACCAAGCCATGTCATGCTCACCAAGCCACACCCACAGAACCAGTAGTAAAAAAAAATGAATTTCACCACTGTTCCATATGCAAGAAAGAAACACTTATTTATTTATACGAATCTGTCCTTGTATGGTAACATTTAGACTTTGTCAATTCTAGTTTGGGTCAGTTTTCGATTCTGGAATATTTGAAGCTCAGGGGGATATTAGAATCATACTGAAAACATAGCTGTGTCATTGATAACGTTGTCTCACACTCTATGCATTTGTAGTTAAATTCTTTGATGCTCATTCTGTTAAAAAATTTATGCCTTTCAGAAAAGTAGGTGTACTTTTGAATTGCCATTTTTCTCCCTCCATATGCCAGTCATTCCTAAATTGTCCATCAAATCAAGGAAGACGTTGTAATTTATCTTGACATAGAGGCCGGAGAAAAGGAAATAAATAAATAAATAAACAAACAAACACATAAATAAATAAATAAATAAATAAATAAATAAATAAATAAATAAATAAATAAATAAATAAATAAGAAATGCTTGCAAGTTGACTTGCATCATGTAGATTTGTTGAAATTAAAATTATTTTTCATTAGACCAAAACTTTTATACTGAGAATTTATGTCTCCAAAGAGCGAGAGAGTGGCTTAGAGGTGAATATGCTTGTGTCCTGTTCAGAAGGTTGTGAGTTTGATCCTAGACAGTGGCAGATGTTTCTCTATCAGGGCACAAAGAAAAAATATCTGCTGCGAACTCTGTGTAAACATCATCTGGCTAGCTCAGCTCTACTGAGTCACCCCAACACAAAGGGATTAAAGAGTCATAAAAAGAAAAAAATGTCTGCCTCAAATGAGCATAGAGTATTGTTCTGTAAACGATGTATGGAGAGACTAAGTTTCTCATATGAAAATTGGGGTTTGATGGGGAGTGATGTCCTCAGAAATTGATAATAGTTATGAAATCACTCAAGATAAATTACTATTTTTTTTGATTTGACGGACAGTTTAGGGATGGCTCACATATGGAGGCAGAAAAATGGCAATTCAAAAGTATACCTACTTTTCTGAAAGACATAAATCTTTTATCAGAATGAGCATGATTTGGATTTCAAAGAATTTAACTACAAATGCATAGATCGTGAGACAATGTTATCAATGAGACAACTATGTTTTCAGTATAATATCCCTCAGAACTTCAAATATTCCAGAATTGAAACTGACCCAAATTAGAATTGGCAAAGTGTTACCATTCAAGGATAGTTTAGTATAAATAAATGTTTCTTTCTTGCATATGGAACTTTTATTTATTTATTTATTTATTTTTATTTATTTATTTTAATTTGATTTATATGCCGCCCTTCTCCGAAGACTCAGGGCGGCTTACAATGTGCTCAGCAATAGCCTTCATCCTTTTGTATATTTATACAAAGTCAGCTTATTGCCCCCACAAACTGGGTCCTCATTTCACCTACCTTAGAAAGGATGGAAGGCTGAGTCAACCTTGAGCCTTGGTGAGATTTGAACCCTGCAGTAATTGCAGGCAGCTGGTCTTAAGCAGCTTAATAACAGGGTGCCTCAAACCCTTGTACTACCAAGGCTCTTAAATCTTTTAATATTTTAATATCTTTTTATTGATTAATCATGTTCAGGATTTAACTTCATATAGGTAATTACAGTACAGACCTGTCCACGGGTGAAATCCAGTATGTTCTAAAAGGTTCTGGAGAACCAGTAGTGGAAATTTTGAATAGTTCGAAGAACCGGGAGATACCACCTCTGGCTGGCCCCAGAGTGGGGTGGGAATGGAGATTTTGCAGTATGCTTCCCTTGCAGTGGGGTGGAAATGGAGATTTTCTTTCTTTCTTTCTTTCTTTCTTTCTTTCTTTCTTTCTTTCTTTCTTTCTTTCTTTCTTTCTTTCTTTCTTTCTTTCTTTCTTTCTTTCTTTCTTTTATTAGATTTATATACCGCCCTTCTCCCGAAGGACTCAGGGCGGTGAACAGACACAAAATAAAATACATAAATACAAAAGTTAAAAGATATAATTAAAACCAGATTAAATAATTTAGCCCAAGACAATTAAAAAATCCCAATAATTTAAAACAAATTAAAATTTCGATTTAAAAGAATTTTAAAACAGGGGAGAAAATTAGGCCAGGCCGGCTTGTTGGAATAGAAGAATCTTAAGAGCACGGCGGAAAGTGTGTAGATCTGGGATCCTCCGTATCTCTGGGGGGAGCTCGTTCCAGATAGTGGGTGCCCCCACAGAGAAGGCCCTCCCCCTGGGGGCTGCCAGTCGACATTGTTTAGCTGACGGCACCCGGAGGAGCCCCTCTCTATGAGAGTGTACCGGCCGGTGGGAGGCTGCTTGTGGTACTAGGCGGTCCCGTAAATAACCAGGTCCTAAGACATGGAGCGCTCTAAAGGTGGTAACCAGAACCTTGAAGCGCACCCAGAAGACCACCGGGAGCCAGTGCAGCTCGCGCAGGAAAGGTGTCACATGGGAGTTCGAAGGTCCAGGCAAAGGAGAGAGTGATCCGACCATGACAAGGGCTCGGTGACTATATCCCCTATCTCAAGATCACTCAACCACTGTCCAGAGACAAAAATCAGGTCCAGGTAGGGCCATGAATTAACTGGGTCAGGTCCATAGCTGTCATGGAAGCCATGAACTCCCAAGCCACCTCCGATGTCTCACCCACAGATGGCAAGTTGAAATCCCCCATACCATGGGGGTATCAACCGCCACTGCGGTGATAACTTCGAGGAGCTCGGGCACAGCTGCTGCCACGTGGCAGGGAGCCAGGTACTTGATCAGCAAGCCCATCTGAACCCCATGACCCCACTTCACAAGGAGGGACTCACAGCCGGCTGTCTGAGGAACAGTGGCCTCCCTCGGTCTCAGACCTTCTTTAATAATAACCGCTACTCCCCCGCCCCTGCCCTGTGACCTCAGCCAATGGAATGCAAGGAAACCTGGCGCTCACATTTCCATGAGGGGAACCCCCCCTCCTGGCCCAACCAGGTCTCCGTAATACCCTCCCCCCTCACCAATTAAGTCACAGATGAGGGGGGCTTTATTTACTACGGATCTGGCATTGCACAGCATCAGCCGGAGGGCCGGGCCCTGAGGGTCTGTGCAACCTGGAGAATGGGTGGAGCCTTGGGGGCTGGAGTGCATCACCGCTCGTAAAGAGCGGGTATGCACTCCCCTGACTCAATATGGCCCCCTGCTCCCACCATATCTACCCCTCCCACTCATGGTAGTGATGTTCAAAGCACTATCCGGACAAACTCTGACTCCCTCCTCGACCCCGGGATCCCCACCTCCCACGCCGTGCTTTCTTGCCAGGCCCGCCCCTCCCCTTAGTGGGCTATCCCCCATGCCCACAACCCGCATTCCAATCAAACCCTCCCCCTCCTTAGAACCTCTTAAAAATTTAACTAAAAATTTGAGTAAAAGACCCTTCAACCCCCTAGTTTTCACATGCCAGTATCCTTCTCCTGCCATGCCCACCAAGCCATGCCCACAGAACCTGTAGTGAAAAATTTTGGATTTCATCCCTTGATCTGTCTCTTATTATTTCAATGAATGAAATTGGGAAGATGCCAGCTGAGTTGTGAGAAACATAAACATGATGAAATCTGGACTTATTTTAGATCTCATAATTCCAATTCCATGGTATTTATTTCTCCATCCCACTACAATTATGAAATAACCATAATTAATGTTATTTTTACAGGCCTTTAAATATTCCCTATGGACAATAGGATAATTCAACAGTTATCCATACTAATGCTTTATGTCTCATACAGAAGTGATAGTAGAGGCAGGTAGAAATACACCACTGTGATCATTGTTGGTCAATGCTGCAGAGTTCTAGCAACATTCTTGGAGAAGATGAATGTTGCCTTTTGATTTCCAACATTCACATTTGAATGATGGAGCAGACAATTTGGAACAAGGCAGGAAATCTCTCAGACAAAGTGATGTTATTTGTGGTCCTGATCATAGTTATTGTGACTCTTCCTCATGCTTCAAGTAAGGTTTCTATTGCTAAGTGTCCTGTTGGTGAACCTCTTTCTATTCTCCACAAGTATTACCAGCCAGGTGATTTCATCATTGCAGGCATTTTCTCTCAGATCTACATTTTTTTGAGCCCAATCAGTTTTCAGAAGCGGCCTTCAGAGGAAAGTTTTGATGACCTTGTGTAAGTAGTTGAGTAAGTACAGTAGAAGCTCTGGTGACGACCATAATTCATTCCATAACTTTTCTTGCAATATGATTTGGTCATGAACCAAACTTAAGCAAAATTAATACAGCAGCCACACAAGGTCACTGTTGTTTGGCGCTTACAAAAAAAATGGTGTGGAGTGGGAAATTGGCCGTGGCTATTTTTGATCACCACCTGAATATGTGTTCATGACCAGATTTAAAAATTTTCTGAATTTTTTGTTGGAACCTGATTTGGTCATTGTCAGAACTATTAGATAGTTCTAATAGAGTTCTAATATTGGTAGCAATAGCTGCCAAGTTCATTAAATTCAATGAATTCAGTTGGAGGATAAAAAAAGCTGTAGATTATGGGAGACATGATAGCACCACGAATGGTAAGACACAGTTTTCATCTAACTGAAGTGCAAGGACACCATACTGCCCTTCATTACAGAACCTTTCTACAGTAAATGAGGTTGATTGCTCCAATTATTTTGAAACATTGAAAAAGTGAAAGACCTCAAAGAAACCATGAGGCAGGTTTTCAATCAGGAGCCCCGTACTATCTCTAAATATGATATCTTTTCAATACAGTAGTGGCCAAAACTGTGGAAACCTTTTGCGAAAAGTGTAGGTTTTTCAGGTTTGATGGCTAATAACACCACTTTTTTTTTTCTTCTGAGTTTCGAGATAATCATATTCAACTACTGGAATGGCCTGGGAATAGCCAGACCTTAACCCAACTGAAAATCTATGGAGCCGACTAAAGAAACATGTTAGTCAGAAGCGACCCAGCAATAAAACCCAGTTAATAGAAGCAGTCATTCAATCTTGGTTTCACATTATAACAGCTGCAGAACTAAAAGACTTGGTTCACTCCATGGGAAGACATTGTAAGGCTGTAATTCATGCTAAAGGTTACCCATCTATGTATTAACTGACGTGATAATTTTTGTATATATCGTTTTCTCTATGGTGTTAATTTTTGTATAGCTCATTTTTTTCTACGTGTTTCACTTTTCTTCTTTATACTGTAACTGCTATTTTAATAGCAAATCCTTCATAAAAGTTATTGCATTACATTCTTGATTCAATTATCTTTCCATTGATATATAATTTTATGGTACTACTCAAAAAAAATGTGGTGTTATTAACTAATTTTTGAAAATATACTTTTCCCAAAAGGTTTCCACAATTTTGGCCACTGTTGTCTTTTATATACAACTGAACATTGGTATTTAAGAACAAAATATTTTTGGAATCTAGCTCTGTGTGTCAAAATATCATAATTTCTAAAACCTAGAACATAGAATAATAAAGTTGGAAGTATCTTTGAGGTCTTCTTGTCCAACCCCCATTTCAAGCTGTTTCAGGTAAGTGATTGTCTTTCTGAAAGCCTTCAGTGATGGAGCACCCACAATTTCAGAAGGCAAGTCATTCCATTGGTTGATTGCTCAAACTGTTAGGAGATTTCTCCTTAGTTCCATGAAGTTGACTTGAAGTGCCTTATTTTTAGTAGGTCAATTTTCATAGTGCTGTGTCTAGGTAGAATGAGTGTTACCATATAGAAAAAAACCCTAGCCTGAAGCTCTTTCTTTGATATAGGCTATTCACTCAGAATTACCAGCACATCCTGGCCTTGGTATTTGCTGTGAAGGAAATCAGTGAGAATACCCAACTCTTACCCAATGTGAGTTTAGGCTTCCACATTTTAAATAGCCACTTTTTTGCAAAATGGACCTACCTTGCCTCAATGGAACTTCTATCCACAAAGGACAAATTCATCCCCAACTACAAATGTGATATTCAAAATAACATTGTGGGAGTCATTGGGGGACCTAATTCTCAAGTTTGCCTCCACATGACAAACATCTTAAGTGCTTATAAAATTCCACAGGTGAGTTGTATGCATTGAAATACCATGAAGAAGAACAAGATTACTTAAACTTAAGTATAATTTTGGGCCTGACTATTAGAAAATGGAAAGTTTCTGACTTTTTTTTTCTTGTAACGATTTGATGGTTGTTTAATCTATCATTGTAGTGTGAAGGATCAGAAGGTAATAAATGAGGTCATTCCATATCTTCTCATCTGTAAGTCAATCCATACTCTTATCCCAGGAACTCATGTGCTGCAAAATATTTTTTGAAGAACTTTGAAAACCATAGTATTCCTTGCCATTCTAGTATTCAAAATAGATTTTGGGGAAAGGCATATTTTACTCTCTTTTACAATAGGAAATAGACTAAACTCAGCTAAATGTAACATAGAGAGGAATGGAGAGAAAACCTTTTTTCCAATGCCTTCTCTTTCAGTAGAATCTATCACAAGACTGATTGTCACGATGCCTCACCTTTTCCCATGTATTTCTATCCTAAGATCATTTATGGATCTTCTCCAGTAGTAAATGAGAAAACCAAAGATTGCTTCCACCAGATGTTTCCAAATGTGACCCATCACTATATGGGCATTCTTGAATTACTTCTGCATTTCAAGTGGACCTGGATTGGTGTGATTGCTTCAAATGATGACAATGGAGATTTATTTGTACAGAATATACTTCCCATCTACTCTCAGAAGGGAATCTGTGTAGACTTCTTAGAAAAAATACCCCAAATATCTTTTTCAAGTCATGTTGCTGAAACATCAATGGAATGGTTTGGGACTTCACGTATGGTCACAGGAAGTACTGCCAATACTGTTATTATACAAGGTGAAATACATACTATTAGTATCTTAAGGTCAATGTTTGTTTTTGCACAATTTTATGGTGTATCATTTGAAAGTCGAGTGTGGATTATGACAGCACAGATGGATTTTGCATCTCCTGGTTTTATCAGAGATTGGGACCTACATTTCCTCCATGGGGCTCTATCATTTGCTGTTCACACAAACTATCCTAGTGGATTCCAGAAATTTCTGAAGGAAAGAAACCCTCTCTCAGAAAATAGGGATGGGTTTATCAGGATCTTCTGGAAAGATGCATTTAATTGTAATTTCTCAAACTCCACTGTAGAGGAGAGAGATGGGGAGATCTGCACTGGGGAGGAAAAGCTGGAGACTCTGCCTGGGACCGTGTTTGACACAAGCATGTCTGGCCACAGTTACAGCATCTACAATGCAGTTTACATTATGGCACATGCTTTGCATTCAGTAACTTCATCCAAGTCAAAACAGAGAGCAAAGATAAAAGAGATAAGGCAAAAAGGACTACATGAACAGCCATGGCAGGTACCATCCATACAAATGTGAAATGATTTTTCTTTTTTTGTTTTTTGACTAGACATGACTTCATTGTCTCTCTACCTTGTCCCCAATTTAGCTCCATAAATTTTTGAGAAATACTTTATTTAAAAACAGTGTTGGAGAAAATATTTCCTTTGATGACAATGGGCATATTAATGGAGGATTTGATATCTTCAACTGGGTCACTTACTCAAATAACACATTTACAAAAGTCAAAGTTGGATGGGTGGACCCAAATTCTTTCTCTTCCAAAACATTCAACATGCAGGAGGGTTCCATTACATGGCCCACAAGATTTAACCAGGTACAGTATATATTTTGTGTAGAGACTAGTATGCATCTTTGGACATTTTACTGATTGAAGAACATGTAGCCGCAGTGGCCAGGAGGGTTTACAAAAGTTCATCTTGTGCATCAGTTGTGCCTATCCATAACTGGTAAATCCTTCAGATGGTTATTCTTGCCCATATCAACTCAAAATTTAACTACAGAAATGTGCTGAATACGTATTTTATTTATTTATTTATTTATTTTTCTTATACTTATATGCCGCCCTTCTCCCAAAGGACTCGGGGCGCCTCACAGAAATTAAAATGATAAAAACAATAAAAATAGCTACTAAAATAATCAATTAAAATCTCCCAATTAAAAATCACCCATCAGATCAGCAAATTTGTTGGAAAAGCCATGTCTTCAGGTCACAGCAGAAAGAGCAGAGGTTGGGGGCTGTCCGGACCCCTTAGGTAACCCATTCCAGAGGGTTGGTGCGCCCACAGAGGACGCCCTCATCCTGGGAGCCACCAGCCAACATTGTCTGGCCGATGGCACCTGGAGGAGGGCAGTCTTATGTGAATGCACAGGGTGGTGGGAGGCAGGCAGAAGGTGGTCCTGCAAGTACCCCGGGCCCATGCCATGTAGGGCTTCATAGGTAAGTACCAGTACTTTGAAGCAGATCTGAAGGACCACTGGTAACCAGTGCAGCTTGTGCAGGAGAGGTGTAACACGGGAGTAACAGGAAGCTCCCGTAATAACCTGCGCGGCCACATTCTGGACCAGCTGGAGCCTCCGGGTACACCCCAAGGGCAGCCCCATGTAGAGGGCATTGCAATAATCCAAACGAGAGATATCAAGAGCTTGGGTGACTCTATGGGGGGCATCCCTGTCTAGGAAAGGGCGTAACTGGCACACCAGGCGAACCTGTGCAAAAGCCCCCCTGATCACGGCCGTCAGATGGTCCACTAAGGACAGCCATGAATCCCGGAGGATGCCTAGAATGCGAACCCTTTCAGAGGGAATAAGCAACTCCCTCCCATCAAGAGTGATGGGGCCACTAGACCATGAGATACTGGCAACCACAGCCTCAACCTCTTGGAGGGGTTGAGTCTGAGCCTGTTCCTACCCATCCAGACCCATACCACCTGCAGGCACTTAATCATCACAGAAAGGGCATCTCTGGGTTGGTCTGGGGTGGAGATGTAAAGCTGGGTATCATCAGCATACTGATGATACCTCACCCCAAAACTGTGAATGATCTCACCCAGCAGCTTCATATAGATGTTAAAGAGCAAGGGGGAGAGAACCAACCCCTGAGGCACCCCACAAGTGAGGGGCTTCGGGGAGGATCTCTGTCCCCCCGCCCAGACAAACTGTGTAGACCCAAGAGGTAGGAGGAGAACCACTGCAAAACAATACCCCCCACCCCCAACCCCCCAAGTCATAGCAGTAGGATACCATGGTCAATGGTATCAAAAGCCGCTGAGAGGTCAAGTAGGACTAGGATGGAGGAATAACCCCCATTCCGGGCCCGCCAGAGATCATTCACCAGAGTGACCAATGTAGCTTGAAGAATTGCTGGTATATCATTTTCATATATTTGAAGATGTATAAGAGCAACTAAGATGGTTAAAGGCCTGGAGACTAAAACATATGAACAATGGTTGCAGGATTTGGGTTTGGCTAGTCTAGAGCAATTCCTTCATGGCATGTATGTCTTATTGACAAAAAACAATCAATCATAGCATGCCAATAGCTCCAAACCAATTCTGTTCTTCTCTTTCATTCAGGAAAGACCTCTTTCTGTGTGTAATGATAATTGCAATCCTGGTTCTAGTAGGGCCAAAATAGAAGGAAAGCCATATTGTTGCTACAAGTGCCTTCTATGTCCAGAAGGAAGGATTACAAATCATAAAGGTAAGTTGTATTGTCTTTAAAGGAATAATTGGTCCATGCATATGAGGGTGGAAGGGTATTCAAGAGAAACTGTTCTAATTGTATAAGGGGAAAAAATGTTTAGATGAGTGAAATAAAACAAAACTTTCTGTCTTATTCCTTAATATCCTCCCAGGAATTTGAGAAACAAGGAACTTTGTATTCTAAGCCACAAAATAGATATTGGCCAAATAGATAGTGATAAAACAAAGTCAAGACCCTATGAGAAAGCACAGGCTATGAACGTGTTGGTGAAGCTATGGCACGTGTGCCACAGGTGGCACGCAGAGCCATATCTGTGGGCACGCGAGCATTGCCCTAGCTCAGCTTCAGAGCGCATGTGCAGGTTGGCCAGCTATTTTTTGGGCCTTCCAGGCCCACTGTAAGTTGGGAAATGGGCTGTTTCTGGCCTCTGGAGGGCCTCCGCGGGGGTTGGGGAAGGCCATTTTTGCCCTCCCCAGGCCAAGAAAGCCTCTGGAGCCTCGGGAGGGCAAACAACGGGCCTACTGGGCCCACTGTGCCATTGCATACCAAAAGCGGGGTGAGTGTTGGGGGGTTGCATTGAATTATGGGTGTGGGCACGTGTGCGCACAACCCCCCTGCCCTCCCCCCGCTTTTGGCACGCAACATCAAAAAGGTTAGCCATCCCTGGGCTATGAGAATTAAGGTTGATGTGTTTTTACACTCAATCAAATTATTTGTTTGGATATTGGCTCTTTCCAATGATATATATGTATTCTTATCTGCATACTTCTACTTTCCCCATATCTATGGGTGTAAACACAACCCTAATTTAATCTGCTGA
The DNA here is from genome assembly GCF_029215685.1 of Pituophis catenifer annectens. NCBI lineage: Eukaryota > Metazoa > Chordata > Lepidosauria > Squamata > Colubridae > Pituophis > Pituophis catenifer. The sequence goes on along the minus strand of NW_027256895.1, from coordinate 17,921,746 downwards.
AACTTATGATGTATTATGACAATTGCAAAATTACAATGATCCAATTTTGCATCACTTTGACTATTCAGATTAATCAGAAAGGGAAAAAAGTAAAGGTCAATTTGAATTCAGTCAATTCTATGCACTTTCAATCACTATGTTAAAGAATTTCCCAATAGCTTTACAACTTTAGCCAATTTAAAGTCAATAACTTTTTATATATATATATATTACAAACTATTCTAAAAATATGAGTTCCAGGTATATTAGAAAAGAAAGAAGCATACATCCTGTGAGCTCCAGAATTTAAGATTTTAAAATTTTAAAATAATTAAAATTTTATTTAACTAAGCTTTCGTCAGCCATCTGCTGACATCGTCAGAGTATTAAACTACCATTACAGACATCTCTGGACAAGGCAGCAAATTGCAGTGGCTGACAGACTAACATCATCCCCCACTGATAAGCAAGCTAGGAGGGAGGAAACAATAGGAATTAAGCCTCCATCATCCAGCATAACGACAGCAAAAACAACACAGCTGATTACAAGTGGGAGACAGCTGGAAGGGCCTATTACATGCGCAAGGGCCAAATTGATTAATGGCATATAAAGGCAGAGATGTCTGTAATGGTAGTTTAATACTCTGACGATGTCAGCAGATGGCTGATGAAAGCTTAGTTAAATAAAATTTAAATTATTTTAAAATTTTTAAATCTTAAGTTCCGGAGCTCGCAGGATGTTTGCTCCTTTCTTTACATATATAACATTATATTTTATTTTATTATGTTGTAATTTGCCCAGAATCATCTAGGTGAGATGGATAGTGTAGAAATTCAATAAATAAAATAATAAAAATAATTCTTAGAGAGCCTCCCATTAAAGCATTAAGCATTAACCATTTTGCTAAATGTCTCTCTTCAGTCAATATTAACCATGCCTTGATTCATGTAGAATCTTCCACACTGCAACAATAGCATTTTCTTTTGCAGACATGGATGATTGTTTATCATGCCCAGAAGGACAGTATCCAAATAACAAGCATGACTTGTGCCTTCCAAAACACATAACTTTCCTGTCTTATGAAGACCCATTAGGGACCAGTTTGGCCATTACAGCAATTGTCTTTGCTTGCATTGCTACTGTGGTACTTGGGATCTTCATCAAATACCAGGACACTCCCATAGTCAAGGCCAACAACCGGAACATCACCTACCTTCTTCTCATCTCCCTTGTGCTCTCATTCCTTTGCAGTTTATTATTCATTGGACAACCTGAAAAGGTCACCTGCCTTTTCCAACAACCTGCTTTTGGGATTGTCTTCTCAGTAGCCATTTCTTGTATATTGGCCAAAACCATCATCGTGGTGATCGTTTTCATGGCTTCAATGCCAGGATCCAAGATGAAGAGATGGCTGGGCAAACAATTAGATAATTACATTGTTGTTTCTTGTTCCCTCATTCAAGTCCTTGTCTGTACTGTATGGCTTATAACCTCACCCCCATATCCAGATGCTGATATGAATTTAGTGGCAGATAAAATCATTCTGGGATGTAATGAAGGCTCTACTCTCATGTTTTATTGTGTCTTACTCTACCTTCTTTTCCTTGCTATTGTTGGTTTCAGTGTGGCTTTTCTATCCCGGCATTTACCAAACAGTTTTAATGAGACCAAGTTTATCTTCTTCAGCCTCTTGTGTTTTTGTAGTGTCTGGATGTCCTTTTTTCCAACATATCTGAGTACCAAGGGAAAATACATGGTGGCTGTGGAGATCTTTTCCATATTATCTTCTAGTGCGGGGTTATTGGGTTGCATCTGTTTTCCCAAATGTTTTATTATTCTTCTGAGACCTCACCTGAACAATAAGAGGGAGTTACTGAAAGGCAAGAAACAATGAATGGTATATTATTTATTTATTTATTTATTTATTTATTTATTTATTTATTTATTTATTTATTTATTTTATTTGATTTCTATACCGCCCTACTCCCGAAGGACTCAGGGCGGTGCACAGCCAAACAATAAAATACATACATACAAAATTTAAAAGTGGAATTAAAATCAAATTAAATAGTTTTGGCCCAAACAAATTTAAAACCCCAATCAATTTAAAACCAATTTTAAAATTTGAATATATAAAATACTAAAAAATATTAAAAATTTAAAAATGTTTTATAAAAGAGGGAGAAAATTAGGCCAGGCCCGCCTGGTGAAATAAAAAGGTCTTTAAGGCGCGGCGGAAGGTGCGCAGATCCGGGATCCTCTGTATCTCTGGGGGGAGCTGGTTCCAGATAGTAGGTGCCCCCACAGAGAAGGCTCTCCCCCTGGGGGCCACCAGTCGGCATTGTTTGGCCGACGGCACCCGGAGGAGCCCCCCTCTGTGGGAGCGTACTGGCCGGTGGGAGGCTATTGGTGGTAGTAGGCGGTCCCGCAAGTACCCAGGTCCTGAGCAATGGATGAATGATATACCCATATTTTTCACAATTTAAGACACTCTGGAGTATAAAAAGCATATTCGTTTTTGGGGAGGAAAAGAAGAAAAAAAATTCTGCCTCTGCCTACCAGCATCCATCAGTATTCATCTGGATAGCATCCTTGCAGCAAACAGCAAAAAGCCTGGTCAGCTTCAGCATGTTATTGCAGCCTGATTCAGCCCGAGCAGCTGATTGGCAGTTGGATTGGCCTCCCAGAATACCATCAATAAGATGTTCCAGACTAAGAGGAGGTTTTGGTTTACTGGACTGAGAATTATATTACCAAGCTAGTAATTTGATATGGATTAAAGAATGGATATTGTTAAGAAATATTAGATTGTTGACTTTAGAAGGACATGACTTGCTGCTGGGTTGGCATGCTTTCTTATGGTACAAGAGTACAAAAACACAGGGGTATTTTAGAAGACATGTTATACGAGAGTCTTTGTTATCAAATTGGGAGAAGATTAAAAGACATCATTATTTAAAAATTCCAATCTGGTTATCGACCATTGAAGCATTCTCATATTCAATAACATTTAGAAAGGAACATATTGTTAGATATAGTGCATTATTGAATGAAAAGGGTGAACTTAAATCGAAGCAAGAATTAGAAGAACAAGAGATAAAAATGGATTGGTTTTCATATATGCAAATACAGTCTAGATATGATAAAGATAAAGACAGAGGGTTTTTACAGTAACTTGACTAATTTAGATAAAATTTTAACAGGTTCTGATGACTATCTAATTAAAAAATTGTATGGTTATTAGAAGGAAAATTGGAAGAACAAGTTAAAGAAACAATGATTGCATGGGGGAAAAATTTTGGTCATGGGATTGATTTAGAAAAATGGCAAAAATTGTGGTTGCAAAATTATAAAATGACAATGTCAACAGCATATAAGGAGAATTTGTATAAGATGTTTTACAGGTGGCATTTACCCCCGACGAGAATAGCCAGAATGTTCAAGAACAAATCAGAGAAATGTTGGAAATATTATCAGACTCCAGGCTCATATTACCATATGTGGTGGACATGTGTAGAAGCTAAAAGATATTGGACTAAAATCCACACATGGTTGGAAAAAATGACGAAGAAACACATTGACTTTTAACCTGAGATATTTTTATTAGGGATTTTACCAGAAACATATAATAAAGAACTGAGATATTTAATAGTGAATGTTTTAACAGCGGCTAGAATTGTATTTGGTAAAAATTGGAAAAAGGAGAAAATACCTACTGAAGATGAAGTTATTAAGAAAGTTATGGAATGTGCTGAAATGAGTAAACTGATATTTGAAATTAAAGAACAGGAAGATAAACAATATTATATGATATGGGATTTATTTTATCAATGGCTAGATAATAAAGCATGGAAATGAAGTATGAAATATGAAATAAATGCAATAATAAAATATATGAAGCGGTTTTTTATGGGAGACAAGCCATTGTTAAATAATTGTTAAATGAGAATAATACCATAAAGGGATATAATAAATTGTCAAATAAGAGAAATTAAATAACCTGTTAATTTTGGATATGGGATTAAGCACAAAAGAATTGTAACCGATCGACACACTATCTATAATTGTAATGGATGATGGTTGTTTTATGTTTTATTTTGTTTAAAAATAAAAAAAAAATTCAAAAAAATAAAAAAAGATGCTCCAGGCTGCAGGGATTACCACAGCCCAATGCCGCCTCCGCACATTGCATTTTCGGCCTCTCCATGCCTTCTTTTAGACCTGTTCCAGGTTGCAGGGTTTACCACAGCTCAATGCCGCCTCCGCACATCGCATTTTCGGCCTCTCCATGCCTTCTTTTAGACCTGTTCCAGGCTGCAGGGATTACCACAGCCCAATGCCACCTCCGCACATCGCATTTTCGGCCTCTCCATGCCTTCTTTTAGACCTTTTCCAGGTTGCAGGGTTTACCACAGCCCAATGCCGCCTCCGCACATTGCATTTTCGGCCTCTCCATGCCTTCTTTTAGACCTTTTCCAGGTTGCAGGGTTTACCACAGCCCAATGCCGCCTCCGCACATTGCATTTTCGGCCTCTCCATGCCTTCTTTTAGACCTGTTCCAGGTTGCAGGGTTTACCACAGCCCAATGCCGCCTCCGCACATTGCATTTTCGGCCTCTCCATGCCTTCTTTTAGACCTGTTCCAGGTTGCAGGGTTTACCACAGCCCAATGCCGCCTCCACACATCGCATTTTCGGCCTCTCCATGCCTTCTTTTAGACCTTTTCCAGGCTGCGGGGATTGCCACAGCCCAATGCCGCCTCCGCACATTGCATTTTCGGCCTCTCCATGCCTTCTTTTAGACCTGTTCCAGGTTGCAGGGTTTACCACAGCCCAATGCCGCCTCCGCACATTGCATTTTCGGCCTCTCCATGCCTTCTTTTAGACCTGTTCCAGGTTGCAGGGTTTACCACAGCCCAATGCCGCCTCCACACATCGCATTTTCGGCCTCTCCATGCCTTCTTTTAGACCTTTTCCAGGCTGCGGGGATTGCCACAGCACATCGCCACCAATTGCCACTCTGCACCCTGTTTTTCGGCCTATGCGCATTGCATTTTTGGCCTGAAAATGGTCAAAGGGTGGGGACCCGCAGGTGGGCGGGGTTTTGGCAACATTCAGTTTATAAGACTCACCACAACTTTCACCCACTTTTTTTTGGGGGGGAGTCCATCTTATACCCCAAAAAACTGCCTTAGTCAGCAACTGTCCATTCCTAGTTATGTTGGTGATAAAAAAATAATTGTGAGTAATCTACAACCTCTGCAGGTCTGTAAAGCAAAGGAAAGCTGAAGTAAGATCATAACTACAGGTGATTCTTGACTTACTACCACAACTGAGCCTAAAATTTCTATTGGTAAGCAAGACATTTGTTAAGTGAGTTTTGCCCCATTTTATGACTTTACTTTCCTTAGTTGTTAAGTAAATCACTTCAGTTGATAATTTAGTAACCCGGTTGTTAAGTGAATCTGGCTTCCCCATTGACTTTGCTTGTCAGAAGGTCGCAAAAGAAGATCACACGATCTTGGGGCACAGCAACTGTCCTAAATATGAACTAATTGCCAAGCATCTGAATTTTGATCACATGATCACGAGGATGCTACAAAGATTGTAACTGTGAAAAAAGGTCATAAGTCACATTTTTCAATGCCATTGTAACTTTGAATGGTCACTAAACAAACTGTTGTAAGTCGAGGACTACCTCTAATAGTCATGCTTTCAATTAGTGACTGCTACACTTAACAGTCAAATTGATGATGATTTTATCCATTAAGTTGAATCTGACTCTTGGTGATTCTATGGGTCTTCCCACATCTTCTGATTTTGCACTATTTCTTTATTTTCTATGCTCTGGCTGGTGTCAGCTTTGATAGTGTCCAGAAATCATTTTCCTTGATGGCCTGGTTTCGTTTTATCACTAACTCTTCCAAACACAATTGCTTTGTACAGTGAATAGTCAAATTATTGGTCCTAATTGTGGTCACTAAATGAGGACTACCTATACTGATATATTCACTGAAGACCACTCAATAATTGGAAGTGGTTCAGAATATAGCAGTGTAGATAGTGATGGGTCTGCTACATTATGCCCACGTGTCTCAATGCTTTAAAAACTTGCTTTCCAATTTATTTATTTTTTAAATTTGATTTATATGCCGCCCTTCTCCGGAGACTCAGGGCGGCTTACAGTGCTTTAAGCAATAGCCTTCATCCTGTTGTATATTTATACAAAGTCAGCTTATTGCCCCCACAATCTGGGTCCTCAATTTACCTACCTTAGAAAGGATGGAAGGCTGAGTCAACCTTGAGCCTTGGCGAGATTCGAACCTGCAGTAATTGCAGGCAGCTGTTCTTAATAACAGGGTGCTTTAGACTACTGTACTACCAAGGCTCTTTGGCTTCCAAGTGCAATTCAACATGTTGATTTTACCTATAAAGTCCTCTAATTTATAGGGTCTGATTTATAATTTATAAGCCATCTGTAGTACTTTCTGCCTATCCAGTAAGATCAATCAGAATGGGTTTGATTCTGGTTTCCTTGGTCAAACATGGCCATTGATTGGAATGTATATAAGGATCTCATCCTGATGTTAGCCCACAAATCATTAAAAACACAGTTTTCCAAGGCCTTATAGTCAGTGGTGGGTTGCTATCAGTTGATCCCGGATTGGGCGAACTGGTAGCGGTGGTGGTGGTAGGCTCTCTGCTCACCCGCCCGGACGTCTCTGTCCCATGTGCAGAAGCTTCTGTGTGCGCGCAGAAGCGTTGCGAGCACATAATAAGGCTCAAGGTTGACTCAGCCTTCCATCCTTTCTAAGGTAGGTGAAATGAGGACCCAGTCTGTGGGGGCAATAAGCTGACTTTGTATAAAATATACAAAAGAATGAAGGCTATTGCTTAACGCATTGTAAGCTGCCCTGAGTCTCCGGAGAAGGGCGGCATATAAATCAAATAATAATAATAATAATAATAATAATAATAATAATAATAATAATAATAATAATAATAATAATAATAATAATAACAACCCGTGAGTGAACCAGTAGCAAATAAAATTGAAACCCACTTCTGCTTATGGTAGGTTGGCATTAAACAATTGTTTCCTCTTCCTTCATGATATATGTATCCTTTGTTATGGGTGTACATTATTTCTTCTGTTTGTTTTTATTAGTTATTATTAAATAAATAATTATTATTTATTTTTATCTATTTTCATTAATTGATATTACCATTTTTACAATATTATTGAAAATTTTCTCAGAAAGAAAAATAAAGTAATATACAAAATGGAATTTAAAAAGGGAAAAAAGAAAGTAAAGGGTCTTATTTTTTTTTATTTAAGCACATATAGCCAGGGAAAGCTACAATGCTTTTAACCAGTAGTTCTGGCAGTCTAAGATTTGCCAGTTCACTTTGTTCATGCATGTGTGTTATCTAGGGCAAACCACAGGGGTGAACTAGAACCAGATGGTGGAGTGAGCTCCTATCATTTGCCCCTAGCTCCTGCACACATAGCAGTTCAAAGCAACCTAAAAATGCAAGTAGATCAATAGATACCACTCTGGTAGGAAAAGATAGCAGCATTTTGTGTGGAAGCAGGAGCCAGCACCGAACCTGCTAGGATGCAAGATGAGATTGGAGGAAGGACGACCATATGACCTGACATCCTCTGAACACTGCAAGTCAGCTGGTGCAAAGCTAGTTAACCCTTTTGCTGTTCTAAGATTTACTTCTTCTGAGAGATGACAAGCAACATTTTCTTACTTGTGAATAGGATAGGATAGGATAGGATAGGATAGGATAGGATAGGATAGGATAGGAGAGAAAATGGAATGGAATGGAACGGAATGGAACAGAACAGAACAGAACAGAATAGAATGGAATGGAATGGAAAATATGGAGTGGAGTGGAGTGGAACGGAACGGAACGGAACGGAACAGAACGGAATGGAACAGAACAGAATAGAGCAGAACAGAGCAGAGCATTTCATTTCATTTCATTTCATTTTCATTTTATTAGATTTCTATACCACCCTACTCCCGAAGGACTCAGGGCGGTGCACAGCCAAACAATAAAAACACATACAATACAAAATTTAAAAATAGAATAAAATCAAATTAAATAATTTTGGCCCCGACAAATTTAAAACCCCAAACTTTTAAAACCAATTTAAAATTGAATATATAAATACTAAAGATATTTAAAATTTTAAAAATCTTTTATAAAAGAGGGGGAAATTTAGGCCAGGCCGGCCTGGTGAAATAGTAAGGTCTTTAAGGCGCGGCGGAAGGTGCGCAGATCCGGGATCCTCCGTATCTCTGGGGAGAGCTCGTTCCAGATAGTAGGTGCCCCCACAGAGAAGGCTCTCCCCCTGGGGGCCGCCAGTTGGCATTGTTTGGCTGACGGCACCCGGAGGAGCCCCTCTCTATGGGAGCGTACCGGCCGGTGGGAGACTATTGGTGGTAGTAGGCGGTCCCGCAAGTACCCGGGTCCTAAGCCATGGAGCGCTTTAAAGGTGGTAACCAAAACCTTGAAGCGCACCCGGAAGACCACCGGGAGCCAGTGCAGCTCGCGCAGGAGAGGTGTTACATGGGAACGCCATGTCGCTCCCATAACCACCCGCGCGGCCGCACTCTGCGCCAGTTGGAGCCTCCGGGTGCTCCTCAAGGGGAGCCCCATGTAGAGAGCGTTGCAATAGTCCAGGCAGGAGGTGACAAGGGCATGAGCGACCGTGCGTAACGGGTCCCGATCCAGAAAGGGACGCAACTGGCGAATCAGGCGAACCTGATGAAAAATCCTCCCGGTCACGGCCGTCAAGTGCTCTTCTAAAGACAGCCGTGAATCCAGGAGGACGCCCAAGTTGCGAGCCCTCTCCGTGGGGGCCAATGATTCGCCCCCAATAGTCAGTGATGGCGTCAACTGACTATATCGGGACGTCGGAAACCACAGCCACTCAGTCTTGGATGGGTTGAGCCTGAGCCTGTTCCTCCCCATCCAGATCCGTACGGCCTCCAGGCACCGGGACATCACTTCAAGGGCATCGTTGGAAGGGACCATGGAGGTCTTAGAATAACAGAGATGGAAGGGACCTTGGAGGTCTTCTAGTCCAACCCCCTGCTTAGGCAGTAAACCCTACACCACTTCAGAAAAATGGTTATCTAATCTCTTCTTAAAAACTTTCACTGTTGGAGCATTTTCAAATTCTGGAGGCAAGTTGTTCCACTGATTAATTGCCTTCTAGTGCAGCCCCCTGCTCAAACAGGAGAACCTGTACCATTTTAGATAAATGACTAAATCTAGTCTCTTCATTAAAACTTTCAGAGATGGAGCATCCACGATTTCTGAAGGCAAGCTGTTCCACTGGTTAATTGTCCTCACTGTTGGGAAGTTTCTCTTTAATCCCCCAGGTTGCTTCTCTCTTTGATTAGTTTCCAACCATGGAGCCTGCTATTCTAAATTGGTGATTATCTCAAATGTAATAATAACAAATATAATGACAATAATAACATTGATTGTCAAGAGGCACACTTCAAGTGGATTGAGGACTGTCAATAGCCTTTGTAAAGTTCCCATTTGCAGTTAAAGTAAACCTACAGTTTTTATCTTAAAAGTCTGAACTCCAAATAGTTCTTTAGGTCTTTAGCTAAGAATCTAGAAGGACAAGAAAATGTAGAGATAAGTGATACAAGTCTCAGAATGAATTGGTTCCTTCTATATGGTGTCCCCATAGCATTCCTATCAATGCTTTGGTCACAAGTAATATGTACCATTGCTCATAGTAAATGCAGCACCACAGATCCTCTGCCTATCCTTCACAAACAATATCAGTCAGGGAACATCAACATTGGTGGCATCATTTCTCAGCTCTACCTGTTTCAAATGATGATGGACTTCAAGACACCTCCTTCTAGTGACCTCTTTGAGGATAGTATGTAAGTATTCAGAGAGAGATGGCCAGAGGGATATCTTTATAATATACTGAATTTGAATGAGTGTTAAGAGCATTGTTTGAATGTTTATAGATGCCAAGATATAGAGTGTGTCATTTGGTCTTGCAGCATCTGTAGAGCAAAATAATAATAACAATAATAATAATTGCTGGTTATTTGTGCAATATATTCATACTGTATGTTTACTGCCTTTACATGTGCATAAAGAATTTATGGTATTTACACTTTCTATTTTCTATTTACACTTTCAACATATTAGTTACATTTACCTGTTTCATTAATCTGGTGTCACCAAATGCCAAAGAAAGAATTTTAGTGAATGGATATTTATTTTTGTCCAACTTGTCTCCCTGCTTTCCCAAAATGTCAGCATTGGTAGATTCGGCCTGTAGAAATCAGATTTTTTTCTTTGGAGATACTGTACCATATACTTAATTTAATTATATTATTGTTCAACCATAAATATTCAAATAGTGCTCCCTCTGTACAACACAAAAGCTGTATGAAGGGAGCTGGAACCAAGGTTCCCTCCCTAGTATCATTCAGTTTTAGTAACCACATTACAAAAAAGATCTTGAGACTTTGGGAAAAAATGCAAAGAAGAGCCACTAAGACGTGGACAGGGTTAATTTATTTTCCAAAGCTCCAGAAGGCAACAGAAGAAACAATGGATGGAAACTAAACCAAGGAGAGAATCAACCTGGAATTAAAGAGAAACTTTCTAACAGTGAGAACAATTAACCAGTGGAACAGTTTGCCTTCAGAAGTTGTAGGTGCTTCATCACTGGAGGTTTTTAAGAGAAGATTAGACAGCCACCTATCTGAAGTGGTATAGGGCCTCCTGTTTCAGTACAGGGGTTGAGCTAGAAGACCTCTAAAGTCTCTTCCAGCTCTATTCTGATTGATACTAACATCTTTTGATGAACATCATAATCTGATCTAGCATGGAACAGTATCTTAGTCTTGCCATGTAAACCTTTCCAGAGAAAAGATGGAATTGAAGAAAGATGGAATGACAAAGAACTTCACCACCGATCCCACTAGCAATAACCATAAAACGTATGCTCCACAGCTTGCTGTTTACAGTAACCTCCCAGGTCAATAGTCAAGGCACTACTGACATACTAAATCTTTTCTAATATAGTCATAGAAGAAAAAGGTAGAATACGAAGCAGGGATGAGGTGGGGGGGAATCTGATTGATTTGACTGTTGCCAGTTCTTTCTGATAAATTGCTTTGATTAGTTTAGTTGCTGACTTGTTTAAATAAGAGGTGTGAATCAGACCTATTATATATACAGTAGAGAGAGAGTGGACCAATTCCACACATTATACTTGAAAGAAAGGCTGAAATAGTTACCATATTCCGTGTTAAATGTATTGTAGCAGTTCATGTACCTCTCTCTTCAGAATCATGACTCAGATTTACCAGCATATCCTGGCTTTGGTATTTGCTGTTAAGGAAATCAATACTAACCCCCAGATTTTACCCAATGTTACACTTGGCTTCAAAATCTATAATAGCCATTTTACTTCAAAATGGATTTACCATGCCTCAATGGAGCTCCTTTCGTCTAAAGGCAAATTAATCCCTAATTACAACTGTGACATCCAGAAATATCCAGTAGCAATAATTGGAGGACCTGACAGTGATGCATGTCTTCATGTGGCCATCATTCTGCACATTTACAAGTTTCCTCAGGTAACCATGTATGTGGAGTACATATAAAATCTGGTTAAATATAACATTCCTTTGCAATAAAACTTGGTCCCTGGGATAAAGCAAATAACTCAGTGAGATCATGGAGGACATTTTTCTTTCAACCTTTTTTGAAATCTATGAAATGCACTTATTAATGATAGTTCCTTCTTCGATTGCATGGGTAATAATAGCAATAGCAATAGCACTTAGACTTATATACCACTTCACAGTGCTTTACAGCCCTCTCTAAGTAGTTTACAGACTCAGCCTATTGCCCCCAACAATTTAGGTCCTCATTTTACCCACCTTGGAAGGATGGAAGGCTGAGTCAACTTTGAGCCTGGTGAGATTTGAACTGCCAAATTGCAGGCAACCAGCAGTCAGCAGAAGTAGCCTGTAGTACTGCACTCTAACCACTGTGCCACCATGGCATAATAATAATAATAATAATAATAATAATAATAATAATAATAATAATAATAATAATAATAATAATAATAATATATGGCTTGAGAATCTCTTGCTCCTTAACAGCACCTCAAAAGCTCCTGCTGCACCAAATGTTACTGGCCCCATTCAGAGCCTATTTAAGAACTAAAATAACCCTTTTTCTGAGTTCACAAAATGTCTGGAATTGTAAAGCATAGGAAGAGACAACGAAATGTAAGCAATTTTAAGACTAACAAAGCTTGATAAATTGTGTAAAGTTATCATTAAACTCCTATGATAGATGATTTTGAAGGAATATTACTGTCAAATATAAAACTGGTAATATGAAATGGAGCTAAACTTTTACTTGTGCACTACCAGTTTGAAAAGGGATGTGGCAGCTCAGACGCTGAGCTTGTCGATTGAAAGGTTGGCAGTTCAGTGGTTCGAATCCCTAGTGCCACGTAATGGCGTGAGCTCCTGTTACTTGTCCCAGCTTCTGCCAACCTAGCAGTTCAAAAGCATGTAAAAAATGCAAGTAGAAAAATAGGGACCACCTTTGGTGGGAAGGTAACAGCTTTCCCTGCACCTTTGGTGTTTAGTCATGCCAGCCACATGACAACGGAGATGTCTTTGGAAAGCACTGGCTCTTCAACTTTGAAACAGAGATGAGCACCGCCCACTAGAGTCAGGAACAACTAGCACATATGTGCGAGGGGAACCTTTAACTTTACTTTGAAAAGTATATCAATACACTTTATTAAAAAAAAAATCAAAGCCTATTGTCTCCTTTGTGAATCTTTCTGTATTTTTTTATAGTTGACATATGGCTCTGCTCCAATGACAGATGAGGACAAACAGGCTGGTTTCTATCACCAAATGTTTCCAAATATGGACCATCAATATAAGGGAATTCTTCTGCTACTGCAGCATTTTATGTGGACATGGATTGGGGTCTTATCTGTGAATAATGGGAATGGGGAGAAGTTTGTACAAAATGTGGTTCCCATGTTTGCCCAGAGTGGAATCTGCTTTGACTTCATTGAAATATTCCCCTTAATTTCTTATTCCACGGACATTTTCAATATCGTGAAAGAAGGGATAAAAATGTACAGTGTGGTCATGAACAGCACTGTCAATTCAGTGTTAGTTCAAGGTGAAATTTTTATAATGATAATTTTGAGAATGTTTCCTAGTATGTCAAAATTAGAAGAGATACCATTACGAGAAAATGCTAAAATCTGGATTATGACAGCCCAGATGGATTTCACATCTCTTCCTTTTCAGAGGTGGGAAGATCTAGATTTTCTCCATGGTGCTCTTTCCTTTGCGGTTCATTCAAGAGAAGTCCTAGGGTTTCGGGAATTTCTTCAGATGAAAAAACCAAATTTCAACCAAGAAGATGGCTTTATTAGAGTTTTCTGGAAGGAGGCTTTTGGGTGCATTTTCTCAGGCTTCATGATGGATGAGAAACACAACTCTGTGATGGACCGTCAACCAATCTGCACTGGGGAGGAGAAGTTAGAGAATCTCCCAGCATCTGTGTTTGAAATGGACATGACTGGCCACAGCTATAGCATCTACAATGCAATCTATATTTTGGCACAGGCAATACATGTTGCTCATTCAACTTCCTTCAAACATAGAATAAAAATAGGCAAAGTAAGAGTTGTTGAATTTCTCAAACTTCACCCATGGAAGGTAATGTCTCAAGGACTCTGACAAGTGTCAAGTAGGTAGATTTTTCCCATGTCGTCCAACAGCTAAATTAAATGTTTACTTCAATATCATTTTGCTTTTGGACGTAGTGTATTTCTCCTTCTCTAAAAGCCTTAAATAACGTTTTTATAAAGGGAGAGTATCAAGAAAAAAACCCAACAGATTGTCTTTCCAGATGTTTCCTTTCTCTCTATTTATGTTAATATATCTCAGACACACTGGAACTGCAGAAATACAGCCTGATATTTTCTAATATTTCCATTTCTTTTTTTAATGGGTTTTGGAATATTTTTTAAAACTGATTTTAAGTATTAAATATTATATTTCCTAATTAGTGATTGCATTATCACCATTGTCACCCTCATCATAATCAATTGTGTGCCTGGAGCCATATAAAAAATTAGGTATTATTATTTTCTCTTTTTAGCTTTCTTATGGGAGAGTGAGATTTTTCAGAAGGGTTCAAATGGCGGCCTGCAAGAATCATCTAGCAAAGCAGTTCAATTTCTTTCTTCCCCTTTTATCTGTAAATATCCCCTCTCCTTGCTTCTAACTTAAGAAGAGATTGGAAAATACTGTATGACTTAAATTGCCAAATCCCCTCTCCCCCTCCACCAAGAAAGCAACTTCTCATCCTCATCATGACAAGTGTGAACTATTTCCCTATCACTTCACCTCTTCTTCATTACCAGATTTGAAATTCTTCATCCCATAACCCTTCTCGTAACAATCATGATGACCATGATGTTATCCATTCAGCCAGTGGTGGGATTCAACTAGTGTAACAACTGGTTTGCTGAGCACATGCACCACACTCTGCATGTGGTGCATGCATGTGGTGCAGTAGAAGGTAAGCTCTAAAATTTACCTTCTACTGCAGCCCCGGTGAATAAAACAGCTGAGGCACGGCAAACCGCTCTGCCACAAGGATCAGCTGGGCTTCAAACAAATGAAATATAGGTCAGTATAGTGCAGGGGTAGACGGGCGGCCATCGGAGTGAACCGGTTTGCTCTCAGCTGATCGTCAGAGCTACTGGTTTGCCTGAACCAGTCCGAATAGGCTGAATTCCACCCCTACATTCAGCTGTGTCTGACTCTTGGCAATTCTACGATCCACATCTTCCGATCTATCTCTTTGAGTTTTTCTCAAAGAATTTTTTTTTCTCACCATCAGCTTTGATGGTGTCCAGCCATCACATTCTTTGATAGCCTGGTTTCCGTTTACCGCTAAATCTTCCAAATATAATTACTTTCTCCAGTGATTCTTAACAATTAGTAGATTAAAAATGATAAAATGTGTTTTCCAATCCAGTCATTAACAAAGGATCCAAACAGAGCTCTAAAACTGACATTGATATATGATTGTATTAATTATACTAATTAATATAATTAATATATAGTATTAATATATATGGAATTAATATATTCATATTAGTATAATATTAATATATTAATTTTAATTAAATAATAAATATTGAATGTATTACTATATATAAAATTCAGTATTAATATACATAAAATTCAACACAGTCATCTCAACTCTTTAAAAGTAAACAAAATCCCATTTAAATATATAAAATAGTCCTGGTATCATAATGTAAAGAAAATAAAAGAAAATAAAATTTAGTGTGATGAAAAGAAACCACTTCTCCATTAGGAAAAAAAAAAACCTTCTAACACACAACCTTTTTCTCATTCCAAATATAAACAATTCCAAAGAAAACCTTTCCAAACAAAAACTTATCCCATTGAAAGAAACATTCCATATCTTAACTCTCAACTGTGACACATCCACATTTTGCAAATATAAAGTAATGCCAATATTCTGACATGAATAAAAGACTAAAATTTAACATAACAACGAAAAATAATTCACCAGACTTCCATAGGTAAAGGTAAAGGTTCCCCTCACACATATGTGCTAGTCATTCCCAACTCTAGGGGGCGGTGCTCATCTCCGTTTCAAAGCTGAAGAGCCAGCGCTGTCCAAAGACATCTCCGTGGTCATGTAGCCAGCATGACTAAATGCCAAAGGCGCACGAAATGCTGTTACCCTCCCTCCAAAGGTGGTCCCTATTTTTCTACTTGCATTTTTTACATGCTTTCAAACTGCTAGGTTGGCAGAAGCTGGGACAAGTAACGGGAGCTCACCCTGTTATGCGGCATTAGGGATTCTAACTGCTGAACTGCCGATCTTTTGATCAACAAGCTCAGAATCTTAGCCACTGAGCCACTGTGAAATAATTCAGAGAAATAATTCACCAGACTTCCATACTTTGAGCAAAAAGGCAGTAGATAGAAAGCTACTGTTTCAATACCACATAGTTAGGACACATAAAACACCTACAGATGGAAAGAACTAAAACTTTTTTGTTAAATGTGAGCAAATCCAGGCAAATGAGGTACAGGCAAATCCAAAAAAATGTCTCATTTCACCCCACAACTTTGTTTTCATTTTATTTATTTATTTATTGGTTCGATTTATATGCCGCCCTTCTCCGGAGACTCAGGGTGGCTTACAATGCGTTAAGCAATAGCCTTCATACTTTTGTATATACCTGCTTAGTAGGGCTTTCACCTCCCCCTAAGCGGTGTTCTTTTTTATACAAAGTCAGCTTATTGCCCCCTCAATCTGGGTCCTCATTTTACCTACCTCGGAAGGATGGAAGGCTGAGTCAACCTTGAGCCTGGTGAGATTTGAACTCGCAGTAATTGCAGGCAGCTGGCAGCTAAGTGCTACTTAACAGCACTTTAGTCCGCTGCACCACCAAGGCTCATAAATTTTACATAAATTTTATTTATGTAAGGAAAGAATCTGTAATTCATTCTGATACTAATCCTTACAGTTTCTTCAGCATGTTAAACAGTCTCTTTTGTAAATCTAACAAAAAGAAATTATTCTAACTGTTCTGTAGAAAGGTCATTTTTATTGCCTTCTAAATTTTCAAAGCCTCAATCAAGCTTTTCTTTATATCTGACAAGAAGTTCTTGTTCAGAGTCTCATTTGTTTTTATCAAGAAAATTTTATTTTATATCTTGTTTTGTAACATATTTTGCTGGGAACAGCATATTCTTAAGAGGACACAATACAGTTAACATAACTGAGTCAAATTCCAATGCATGATCTGGGGCAGGTCCTCAAAGATAATGTTTGAACCTCATTATAAATTGCTCACATGGTTATTTTGTTGTTGTTTGTGAAGAACAACTGTAAGCAGCTTGAGCCGTCTTGCATCCTCTCTTCGTCCAAACAGGGTCATACAAATTGATATACTGTTGGATCCCTTGTTTGTGGCTGCAAATATAAACTCAAGTAAGTCTATAGGTCTTTAAATTTTTGGTAAACATTGCTTTTTTCCTTCATTAAGAGATAAGCTACAAATGAAAAAGTTTTTTTCCCTCATATTCCTGAAGTGGAGTGAAGCCTTCACCATTGTGTAGAACCTGATGAAATGTTTAGTTCTTCTTTTCTCTTCATTTTCTATTTTTGTTTTCTTGTATGTATGATTTTGTATTTTTGTAGCTCAATGAAATTGTAAGAAGGATCTCATTCAATAATACTGCAGGAGAAACAATATCTTTCAACCAAAATGGAGAACTAGACAATGGTTTTGATGTCATCAATTGGGTGACATTCCCAAACAAGTCCTTTTTGAAAGTCAAAATTGGTGGAATAGGATCTGTGACTTCCCAAGAGGACATATTAGTCATCCATCAGGAAGCCATCATTTGGCCAAGCAGGTTTAACCAGGTAGGACCAAAATTTGTGTCTGGATCATGTTATTTACTGTATATTTAATTGAATAAATATGAGCTGTGGAATACTTCTGGTGATTTTTCCTGCCTTCTGTCTGAAGTACTAAGAGACAAGTTAGGGAAACTAATGTTATAGGAAGGGAGGCTTAGTTGGCAATATTCCCTTCAAGTTAAATAAAGTGACATAATAACATGACCATGTGAATAAAGGTTTTATATAATCATGTAATGCTGAAAAAGGAGTTTCTTCTCTTTTCTTCTTTCTCTCTTTCTTTCTTTCTTTCTTTCTTTCTTTCTTTCTTTCTTTCTTTCTTTCTTTCTTTCTTTCTTTCTTTCTTATATTCTGTCCATCTCAATGCTATGGTGACTGGGTAGCTTACCAATAGTAAAAAGATACACATACAAAAAAATTACAATCAAGAAAAATTATATAAAACTAAAACCAAGATGGCAATGAGGCCTCCTCCTCCTCCTCCTCCTGTCAACCACCTCCATTGGAGAGTTCCACCTTCGGGGCTCCAAGCCAACTGGGAAAAAATATTTTAAGGCCCTTCCAGAAGGTCAAGAAGGTAAGAGTGTATCTCATCTCTGGCAGAGAGTGTTCCACAGTTTATGGGTCACAGTGGGAAAGGCTTTTCTCTTGACCCCCACCAACTGGAATTCTTTCTCAGAAGAAAGATCCACAGCAGGCCCTTTCTGCTGGAGCACATTGGATGGGCAGGTTCCATTGTGGCAAGAGGACTCCTCAGATACACTGCACCAATCCCATACGTTATAATCAATATAGATCCAAAAATCAGGACAAATAACTCCTACCTGCTTTTCTCTGATAACATTTAAAGTATATAATTTATTATAACCATTAAAATCACAGAAAAGGTCAGCATCTAACAGACATTGGTTCATGGAGAGACAAGCTAGGCTTGGATTAGTATTTAGTTACCAGAATTCTAGAAAATTTAAAGGTCGCAAGAAATTAAATAAACTGATGAGGTTATGTACTTTGATCATGAAACATCTGTAAGAAAACCACCAAACTCAGAGAGCGCCAAGGACCCCACAGAAGCTTTAAAAAAACTTCCACCAAGACAGAGGAAAGTAACCTCCATTCAGGTGCCAAAAAGCCTACATGGACATTTTCTTGTATAAGCAGAAGATGAGCTTAACTCAAGGAGGTTTTTATCTTAGTTTCATTTAAAATACATGGCAAAGAGTCGGAGTGCTTGCTCTCTAAATCCCATACTATTTTCCTCCCCTTGCCTCTTTTCATTGACATCATTCACAACACTTCTCACCAAACATGATACATTGTGAAGCTTAGTAGACAATAACTATTACTACCAATCAATGAAAAAAAGCAAAACTTTTTTTTTTACATTTCCTTTATGTATAGGTCCAGCCACTTTCTGTGTGTAATAACTATTGCTCTTTGGGTTTCGCTAAGACCAAAATAGAAGGGAAGTCATTTTGTTGTTATGATTGTCTTCACTGTCCTGAAGGGAAGATTTCCAATCTCATAGGTGAGTGGTGATTCATAAGTTTGTAGATATTCTTTCCTATGCAGCCAAATCTTTTTTATACTGTATATAGTTGATAGCTGCAGTATCTGTTATGACTACAGATCTCAACACTGTTTTCTCACATTGTGAAAGATCTCTATTTATTTATGTTTTCTGGGTGGCTCACATAATGTCAAATATGGGATGCTGAGATATTTGAAATTCAAGCTGTACAGATACTAAACCTCTAACAACAGCTTCATAATGCACATGGGCACCAACATAATACCCACCTGCAAAATTTACAAGCAGTCATATCATCCGGGGGTGGGTTCTTACCTTTATTACCAGTTCGCATCACACCCGCACGCTTTTCTGCGCATGCGCAAATCAACTTTGATGACATCCGGGTCAGTGGGCAGAGCCCCCTGCCAGTGTTACTACCGGTTCTTCTGACCCAGTCCAAACCAGGGGTAACCCACCACTGATATCATCCCTTTAAGATGACACAGAGAGGAGATTCATTTGTGTTTCTGCACACCCAAAGACACTTTGGGAGATCAAATCCTATGCTCTGCACATATCTATTTCACATTTCTAAATTGAATTACTAAAGTGATTGACAGTAAAAATAATACAATTAGCACTATATAAAACTACCATGTTCCTTTACCACAATAAAAGCATTTTTCTTTGAAAAAAGGGAAGGCTTTTCAGATTGTTTTTAAAATGGAAACAGAAACAAGATAAAATGTCAGGTTCTACAAAGCAAAATACATCTCGGTGGATCATAGTTTTCAGGTTTGAAAAATATTTGTTAAATCATTGAACAAATAAGCCAAGAGTTCTCATTCAGGACACAAATGACCAAACTCAAATTATCATATTTTGGACACATTCTGCCAAAGCCTAACTGTCTGAGGTAGGCTTTAATGATGGCAATGGGAGAAGAAGTGACAACCAGCAACAAGGTGAATAGTGGCAGTTAGAGAGCCAGTTTGGCCTAGTTTTGGCCCACCAGGCTAAAAAGCAGGGGATGGTAAATTCTAAACCCACCTTAGCTCTGAAAGTCAGCTGAGTCACTGATTGTCATGGATAGGTGTTCCTTATTCTCTCACCTTTCCCTGTTGCATTTACAAGATCACTGAAATTGAAGAGTTTATTTATGTAGTTAATAAATGGGGACCATCCATAACTCAATCACTCAGATTCGGGAACACCTGGACTCTGACTGGGTAGATTCAGCGGGGAGGACAGAGACAGGTCTTGTGAGTATTATCTGGGAAGAGTTTGATTCTGTGACGCCCGAAGACGTGGACAGGATACTGGGCAGACTGAGCGCAGCCACATGTTTACTGGACCCGTGTCCCTCCTGGTTGGTGCTGGCCTCTCGGGAGGTTACACGAGGTTGGCTCCAGGGAATTATAAATGCTTCCTTGAGTGAGGGTGTCTTCCCTGCCGCCTTGAAAGAGGCGGTGGTGAGGCCTCTCTTCAAGAAGCCTTCCCTGGACCTGGCAGTGTTGGCAAATTATCTCCCAGTCTCCAACCTTCGCTTCATTGCGAAGGTTGTTGAGAGTGTGGTAGCGCGACAGTTCCCCCAGAACCTGGATGAATCATCATATCTGGATCTGTTCCAGTCAGGCTTCAGGCCTGGGTACAGCACGGAAACGGCATTGGTTGCGTTGGTTGATGATCTCTGGAGGGCTCGGGACAGGGATTGTTCCACTGTCCTGGTCCTATTAGACCTCTCAGCGGCTTTTGATACCATCGACCATGGTATCATGCTGCAACGGCTAGAGGAGTTAGGGGTGGGGGGGCACTGTCCTATGGTGGTTCTCCTCCTTTCTCTCTGACTGGTCGCAGTTCATGTTGACAGTGAGGCAGAGGTTGACCCCGAGGCCCCTTGTATGTGGGGTGCCACAAGGGTCGGTCCTCTCGCCCCTTCTGTTCAAGCTGCTGGGTGAGATCATCCGTGGTTTCAGGGTGAAGTACCATCGCTGATGATACTCAGCTGTACATCTCCACCCCGGACCACCCCAATGATGCCCTTGAAGTGATGTCCCGGTGCCTGGAGGCCGTGCGGATCTGGATGGGGAGAAACAGACTCAGGCTCAACCCATCAAGACCGAGTGGCTGTGGTTTCCGACATCCCGATATAGTCAGTTGGTGCCATCACTGACTATTGGGAGCAAGTCATTGGCCCCCCATGGAGAGGGTTCGCAACTTTGGTGTCCTCCTGGACTCACGGCTGTCTTTAGAAGAGCACATGACGGCCGTGGCCAGGGGGACTTTTTATCAGGTCCGCCTGATTCGCCAGTTGCGTCCCTTTCTGGATCAGGACTTGTTAAATACGGTCACTCATGCTCTCGTTACTTCCCGTCTGGACTACTGCAATGCTCTCTACATGGGGCTCCCCTTGAGGAGCACCCGGAGGCTCCAGCTGGTCCAGAATGCAGCCGCGCGGGTGATTATGGGAGCGACGTGGCTGCACTCCCGGTGGTCTTCCAGGTACGCTTCAAGGTTTTGGTTACCACCTTTAGAGCGCTCCATGGCATCGGACCGGGGTATTTACGAGACCGCCTTCTGCTACCAATAGCCTCTCACCGACCAGTATGCTCCCATAGAGAGGGGCTCCTCAGGGTGCCGTCAGCCAAAAAGTGTAGACTGGCGGCCCCCAGGGGGAGAGCCTTCTCTGTGGGGGCACCTACCATCTGGAACGAGCTCCCCCCAGAGATACGGAGGATCCCGGACCTACGCACGTTTCGTCGTGCTCTCAAAACTTTTTTATTTCAGCAGGCTGGCCTGGCCTAACTCTCCTTTTTTAAATTTTTAATTTGTGATTTTATAAATTGGGTGTTTTAATCTGTGTTTCGGCCAAAATATTTAATAATTTTAAGGGATTTTTTAATATTTGTATTATTTGTATTTTATCTTGGCTGTTCACTGCCCTGAGTCCTTCGGGAGTAGGGCGGTATAGAAATTTGATTAATAAATAAATAAATAAATAAATAAATAAATAAATAAATAAATAAATCCATCTTGAAAAATATTTTTCCAAACCTTGATGACAATGTCATGCTTTTAATTTTAATTCATGCAACCATCTTTCTAACCAGAGTATTTTTTCCCCTAGATATGGATGACTGTTTTTCATGTCCAGAAGATCAGTATCCAAACAAGGATCAGAACTCATGTCTTCCAAAAATTGTAACGTTCCTAACATATGAAGAATCACTGGGGACCTCCTTAGCCATTTGTTCTCTTACGTCTTCTTTTATTGTATTGTTGGTTCTGGGTATCTTCATTAAGTATCAGGACACTCCCATTGTCAAAGCCAACAACCGAAATCTCACCTACATCCTTCTCATGTCCCTTCTGCTTTCATTCCTTTGTGCTTTACTGTTTATTGGCAAACCACATAAAGTGATATGTGTCCTACGACAAAGTACTTTTGGTATAATATTTACTGTAGCTGTATCTTGCGTGTTAGCAAAAACCACCATCGTGATTTTAGCTTTCATGGCTACCAAGCCAAACTCTACCGTGAGGAAATGGGTGGGGAAAAGGTTGGCCATTTCCATTGTATTTTTCTGCTCCTTCATTCAAATAGTTCTTTGTACTGTCTGGCTGTTGACTTCTCCCCCATTCCCTGATTTCAACATGCACTTAATGGCAGAAGAAATTGTTCTGGAATGTAATGAAAACTCCTTTGTTATGTTCTACTCTGTCCTGGGCTTTATGGGCCTCCTAGCTCTTGTCAGCTTCACTTTAGCTTTCTTTGCCAGGAAACTACCAGACTCTTTTAACGAAGCCAAATTTATCACCTTCAGCATGTTGATTTTCTGCAGTGTTTGGCTCTCCTTTGTTCCTAGTTATCTGACCACAGGGGGCAAACATATGGTGGCTGTGGAGATCTTCTCGATCATGACATCCAGTGGAGGGCTTCTTGTATGCATCTTCTTCCCTAAATGCTTTATCATCCTACTGAAGCCTGAACTGAATAACAAGCAGCAACTAAAACAAAGAAAAACCTGAAAGATATAGAATTGCATTGCCTTCTTTTAATTTTGTCATGCAAAAGCACTAAGGACTCAAACTGGAAATCTATAAGCCTTTCCCATCTACCAGTTGCAATTGGTGCCATTACATCTACAATTTTCCATCTGATTTTAGCATTGGAAAGCTGGTTCCATTTTATGTGACACCACACCCAGAGTTGAATTGGTGCTTGGTATAAAGTAATATTAAATAAATACAAAATAAATATTGAAATAGAATCAAGTCCATGATTTCCATATTAAGAATAAACTCTTGAATGTTGAGAAATCCTTCCTGCCTTCCCTCCCTCAGTCCCTTCCTCCTTCCTTCCTTCCTTCCTTCCTTCCTTCCTTCCTTCCTTCCTTCCTCCCTCCCTCCCTCCCTCCCTCCCTCCCTTCCCACAAAATCTGTCCATGAAAGCCATCATTGAGTAAAAAAAAATCAATCTAATTTAAAAATTCTTAACTAAATGTTTTGAGCCATGTATTGTAAATATTTCTAAGTCATTCTGCTTGGGGACAGATCTCTCTGAATTAATAAATGAGATTATACTAATTTCCTTCAGACATTTATAAAGCACATATCCTTGAAATGTAAATATTTGTGTTTTGTTTAAGAAATGTACCATATTCCTAGAATGCCTGTAGAAAGTTATCACTAGTTATTTGAGGAGAGTAAAGAAACACTGAAATAATATTTAAAATAATAATAATAAAAAATCTTTGCAAACATTTTGATTTCTGCTTCCTTTATGCTTTGGAAGACAAAATCTGCCTTAGAGAGTAAGATATATATATCTTATATGGCCCACTATGGCCATGTAAACAACTTGATCTACATAGGAAAAAACCCTGACTAAAAAAAGTATTATACATTTGAACCTATGAATTAAAAGAATAAATATTTGACCTTTACAGGGAGGAGTCATAAAATATGGGTGTGGCTGGCCGATGAAGTCCAAAAAGACAGAAATAGTGCTATCCCAGTCTCCCATAAGTCTCAGAACAAACAACACAATATATCTGACAAAGCCTGAAAGTGGTGACTTGAGATATCACCCCACTATGGCCATGTAAACAACTTGATCTACATAGGAAAAAACCCTGTCTAAAAAAAGTATTATACATTTGAACCTATGAATTAAAAGAATAAATATTTGACCTTTACAGGGAGGAGTCATAAAATATGGGTGTGGCTGGCCGATGAAGTCCAAAAAGACAGAAATAGTGCTATCCCAGTCTCCCATAAGTCTCAGAACAAACAACACAATATGTCTGACAAAGCCTGAAAGTGGTGATTTGAGATATCACCCCACTATGGCCATGTAAACAACTAGTCTGATTCACCTGTCATGTTCTGAAGAAGATACCTGATGCTTTACTTTGTTGCAGTAACTCAGACCTTCTATTTTGTATCCTGTACTTACCATAAAGACAATTAATGAAAATTCAAAGATGAAATTTTTAGGTTCCATGTCTTGAACAATAATTTATACCTAAAATAGACATAATAAATAAAGGTGCAATGACTAGTGGTTAAAGATGCTGAGCTTGTCAGCTGAAGAGCTGACAGTCCAAGTTTGAGACCCAAGCTCCATGCAATGAGGTGAGGTCCCATTCCTTGCCCCAGCTCCTGCCCAACTAGCAGTTCAAAAGCCTGTACATGCAAATAGATTTATTTATTTATTTATTTATTTATTTATTTATTTATTTATTTATTTTTCAATTTATATACCGCCCTTCTCCCTGAGGACTCAGGGCAGTGCACAGCCAGAATTAAAAACATGAAATACAAATATTAAAAACAATTAAAATATATATAAATTTGGCCCAAAAATTTAAAAAACCACAAACCAATTAAACATTTAAAAAATTTAAAAAATTTCTTCCCTAGCTAGCCCGGCTTGCTGGAAAAAGTGGGTTTTAAGGGCACGGCGGAAGGCACTGAGATTAATAGGTTCTACTTCTATAGGAAGGTAACAGCATTTTGTGTACCTTTGGCATGTAACCATGATGGCCACATGGCCACAGAAATTCTCTTCAGACAATGCTGGTTTCTTTAGCTAAGAAACATAGATGAGCACTGCGCCCTAGATTCAGACATGACTGCCAGGGAAAGCTTTACCTTTAGAAGAATTTGCTTTATTAGCACTTCTGTCTACACCAGAATATTTAATACCTAATTACAAGAGTGATGCCCAGAGTAATGTAGTTACTGTTATTTAGGATCCTACTGCTGCTGTTTTTACGGCAAGCATGCTTTGCATCTATGAGACTTAGAGGAGTCATTCATCAATGCTCTAGGGACTATATAACATTTTGCAGACAGAGGCTATTATTGTAAAGGGAAGTAACTTCATTTGAATTATAATACCGCTTAGAATTGTTTCAGATTTATTGTGGATACCATTATATAAAGAATAGGTAAATACTCAGGGGTGGGCTGCTGGGGCTTCTCAGGGGTTCAGGAGAACCTATAGCTAAGATTCTGTGCAGTTTGGAGAATCCCCAAATCCCACTCCTGGCTGGCCCCACCAATCCCACCACACCCTTCCCAGGAGTCCCCACGCAGCCTGTTTTGGATGCAGGTAAGTGCAGGGCGTGCACAAAGGCTCGGGGAGGGTGAAAAATGGAACTTTGGGAAGGCCAGAAATGGGCCTGTTTCTGGCCTCCAGAGGACCTCTGGAACCTGGGAGGCCATTTTCACCCTCCCAGAGGTTCAAGGTAAGCACCCAGAGGTCTGGAAGGGCAAAAATGACCTCTCCACCATAATGCAGGAGGCTGACTAGGCCATGCCTACCATAGCCATGCCCACCCAACAACCGGGCAGAGAACCCCTTGCTAAAATTTTTGAAGTCCATTCCTGTAAATACTGTATATGTACCAAATCACAATCTGATTCCTCAGTGCCATATCTATATCTATATCATCTATATCTATATCATCTATCTCTATCTCTATCTCTATCATCTATCTCTATCTCTATCATCTATATCTCTCTATCATCTCTATCTATCTATCTATCTATCTATCTATCTATCTATCTATCTAACAATATTTTTTTATTTATTCCCTCTGTTTCCTTATAAAGATAAAGGTAAAGGTCCCCCTCGCACATATTTGCTAGTTGTTCCTAACTCTAGGGGGTGGTGCTCATCTCAGTTTCAAAGCCAAAGAGCAAGCACTTTCTGAAAACATCTCCATGGTCCTTATACACTCCACCAAATTCCTTTGTTTCAGTAATCAATGAGAAATTCCAAAGATTTTTCCTTCATCAGATATAGACCAGCGGTGTAAAAGGATTCTTAATCTTCCATATTTCCAGTAACTGTGGGTTGGTGTGATTTAGGGTTGCCAGGTCTGCTTCCCAAAAATAGCGGACAAGCGAGGGGTGCGGGGGTGGGGGTTAAGTAGTAAAAAAATTAAAATAAATTTACAATTAAATTATATATTTTCTTACAAACATTTTAACACGTATTAAAATAATCACTTCAAAACTTTATTTAAAATTCAAAACATCAAATATATTATAATAATATGTAAAATATTAAATTACATTTTACTTTGCTGTCGTGTGTATTTTTTATTTGACTGCGCAGCTTTGATCAATTCTTTGTATTTAAGGAATAATTCTTTAATTTCAGTACAACGTTGAGAAATATTAAAAAATATATAAAGTTCACTTCGAACTGATGGTACAAGCAGTTGGTTACGTTTGTCAGTCCACAAATTTCCCATGACGCTGAAAATTCGTTCAACGTTTGCATTTGATACCGGAATTGATGCACAATACTGGAACAGTTTCAGTAAACTTGGAGCTGGCTCTTTCTTGAAAAAGTACGTCCACTTATCAAGGGATGAATCGCCCTGCAGATGAACATAAACTTCTTCTAAGGCAGAAATTTCATCGAAGAGAGTGTTGGGGGGAAGTTCTTCTCGCCATGGTGATAATAACCAGATGTTCGTAATTTCTTCTAAAGTTGGAGGATTATTGCAATCAATTAGATTGAAACAACTTAGTGTCTCATATACTGAATTGGTGAAATTACACCACTTTTCTAGGTATGCAATGGCTCTTTGATACACGTTGATGGCTTCCTTCTTGAACTTTTGCACGGCATTCTCAGGCAAATGTTTTTTACGTAAGGCAAATAAAACTTTCATTCCAAAAAACTGCTCATCGTATTTTTTTTGCAAAGAGTCACACAGCTTACACATGATAATGTGAAGATCACATGCAAGAATTTTTTTGCTTTCCAGCTTCAGTAGGGTGTCTTGCATTATTGACATGAAGAAGTGCGTGAAATATAAATACAATTCTGAAATTGTTGGTTCATCGTCCTTTGCAAGTTCATTTTCCTGATCCGAAATAAGGTTCCAGATAACCTTATGGCACTCATCAGATCCAAGAGAAATAAAATACAATTTTAGAGGTATCCAGTTTAAAAGAAGTCTTTCGACCACTTTAAGCAAACTTAACCAATGTGTTGGAACATGGCGCAAAACTTTATGGAATTCTGACTCGCAAAACTCAAAAAATAATTTCAACTCTTCTTGTTTCTTCACAGAATTTGAAAATTCGGCAAAAACCTTCAGCACTACATTTTCGATATCAAAAGATAACTGCTTTAATGCATTTTTTGCGCTGTTGTGTAAAATGTGATTATTGCAATGAGCAGCTACAATATTGTCATTTTCCAGCAATAATTTTGGTAAACAGATTTGTTCACTCCATAATTGACCGATGCATTATCTTCTGAGTAAAGCTTTTGAATAAAAAAAAAATGTCCACTATTTTGTGAAAAAAAATAGTGAACATAATGTGAAAAAAGTGGACTGTCTGCTCAGATAGTGGACACCTGGCAACCCTAGTGTGATTTCTGTTCTTGATTATTGTAGAGGGAAGGGGAGGGGAGGGAAGGGACCTCCATTGCTAATATTTTACAATTTCTGAAGAAACTTCCCTACCTGTTTCTCACTCATGAAAAAATATATATGATGCAATCCTAATTCAGAAATCTAAAAATAATTCTTTAAGCACGTAAAAGCTCAAAGATGTGTTGTGTCTTTCAGGAATTGGAAATTGTTTGATGATGTTAGAGAAGCATTGACCAAAATTAAACTCCAGAATGTTAATGATGCACAGGGGAGAGATGAGCTTACATGGCATTTCTTAACATTCAAGAGTTTGCCCTTTTCATGGAAATCACAGACTTGATTCTATTTTGAGATTTGTTTATTTTTTATTTATTTAACATAACTTTATATCAACCATCTATACAACTCTGGGTGAGGCATACCATAAAACATTAAAAATGGAGCCAGTTCTCCAATCTTAAAATCAGATGGAAAGTTGCAGATGTTGCAATTGTAACTGGTACAGATGGGAAAGGCTTATAGATATTCAGTTGGGGCCTTAATGATTTCACTTGGCTAAATTAAAAGAAGCAATATAATTCTACATTTTTCAGATTTTTCTTTGTCTTAGTTGTTGCTTGTTATTCAGTTCAGGCCTCAATATGATGATAAAGCATTTAGGGAAAAAGATGCATACCAGGAGCCCCCCACTGGATGTTATAATGGAGAAGATCTCCACAGCCACCATATGTTTTCCCCCTGTGGTCAGATAACTAGGAACAAAGGAGAGCCAGACACTGCAGAAAATTAACATGCTGAAGGTGATAAATTTGGCTTCGTTAAAAGAGTCTGGTAGTTTCCTGGCAAAGAAAGCTACAGTAAAGCTGACAAGGGCTAAGAGGAACATGAAGCCCAAGACACAGTAGAACAGGACAAAGGAGTTTTCATTACATTCCAGAACAATTTCTTCTGCCATTAAGTGCATGTTGAAATCAGGGAATGGGGGAGAAGTCAACAGCCAAACAGTACAAAGAACTACTTGAATGAAAGAGCAGAAAAGTACAATGGAAATGGCCAACCTTTTCCCCACCCATTTCCTCATGGTAGACTTTGGCTGGGTGGCCATGAAAGCTAAAATCACGATGGTGGTTTTTGCTAACACGCATGATACAGCTGCAGTAAATATTATACCAAAAGTACTTTGTCGTAGGACACATATCACTTTATGTGGTTTGCCAATAAACAGTAAAGCACAAAGGAATGAAAGCAGAAGGGACATGAGAAGGATGTAGGTGAGATTTCGGTTGTTGGCCTTGACAATGGGAGTGTCCTGGTATTTAATGAAGATACCCAGAACCAACAATACAATAAAAGAAGACGTAAGAGAACAAATGGCTAAGGAGGTCCCCAGTGATTCTTCATATGTTAGGAACGTTACAATTTTTGGAAGACATGAATTCTGATCCTTGTTTGGATACTGATCTTCTGGACATGAAAAACAGTCATCCATATCTAGGGGAAAAAACCACTCTGGTTAGAAAGATGGTTGCACTGAAATTAAACATATGACACTGTTATCAACATTTGAAAAAAGAAAAGTAGAAAATATTTTTCAAGATATATTTGGTCACCGATGGACCCCATTTATTAACTGCATAAATAAAGTCTTTCATTTCAGTTATCTTGTAAATACAACAGGGAAAGGGGAGTGAGAAAGGAAAGACTATCTATGACACTCAGTGAAAATTTGGTATGCTTCCTCCTCAGAAAAATTATCCTGGATCGCTGAGAAGTCTTGTTTTCTCTTTCTCTCTGTGTGTGCATTTTTTTTTTTATTATTATTTTTTAATTTGATTTATATGCCGCCCTTCTCCGGAGACTCAGGGCGGCTTACAATGCGTTAAGCAATAGCCTTCATTCTTTTGTATATTTTATACAAAGTCAGCTTATTGCCCCCACAAACTGGGTCCTCATTTCACCTACCTTAGAAAGGATGGAAGGCTGAGTCAACCTTGAGCCTTGGAGAGATTCGAACCAGCAGAAATTGCAGGCAGCTGTGTTAATAACAGGGTGCACTAAACCCCTGTACTATCAAGGCTCTTTTTTTGCCATTTCTTTGTTTACATATAGCAGCGATATATGTATATATTGTGTTAAATTTATATTTACTGACAAAGAAATAAATGGAGACAAGTATAGATCTATTTCAAGCTATTTATAGCTAGCCATACCCTTCTGGGATTCGAATCTGGGCTTGCTTGCATATTAGGCAGATATATTGACCTCTAAGCCACAGGTTCTCCTCACTCTGTCAGCTTGTATCAGGGAAGATTAAATGGGTTTTCTATCGAAGCAACCTGGTCTACCCAAATATGGTAAGGAGCATACTGCTTCCTTTTCACCTTTCAGCCCCAATCCAGGAGCCCTCAGGCAGTCGCTTTCACAACAAACTATTTTGTATTAAATTTATATTTACTGACAAAGAATCCCAGAATGGTATGGCTAGATGATGAGAGCTAAATAGCTTGAAATAGATCTATACTAGACTCCATTTATTTCCCGTTGTGAACCGGTGGTAAAGGTAAGTAGAACCCAACCTTGCTTCCCCTGGAGTGGGATGGAAATGGAGATTTTGGTGGCGCAGCAGACTAAAGCACTGTTAAGTAACACCAGCTGCCTGCAATTACTGCAAGTTCAAATCTCACCAGGCTCAAGGTTGACTCAGCCTTCCATCCTTTCGAAGTAGGTAAAATGAGGACCCGGTTTATGGGGGCAATAAGCTGACTTTGTATAAAAAAGAACACCACTTTTTTTTGGGGGGGCGAAAGCCCTACTAAGCAGGTATATACAAAAGTATGAAGGCTATTGCTTAACACATTTTAAGCCGCCCTGAGTCTCCGGAAAACGGTGGCATATAAATCGAACCAATAAATAAATAAATAAATAAATAAATAAATAAATAAATAAATAAATAAATAAATAAATAAATAAATAAATAAATAAATAAATAAATTTTGTAGTATCCTTCCCCTGCCATGCCCACCAAGCCATGCCCATAAAGCCACACCATGCCCACCAAGCCACGCCCACAGAACTGGTAGTAAAAAATTTGAATTTCACCACTGTATCAACTGTAAAAAAAAAGATTTGGCTGCATGGAAATAAATATCTACAAACTTATGCATCACTCATTTATCACTACTCACCTATGAGATTGGAAATCTTCCCTTCAGGACAGTGAAGACAATCATAACAACAAAATGGCTTCCCTTCTATTTTGGTCTTAGCGTAACCCAAAGAGCAATAGTTATTACATAGAGAAAGTGGCTGGACCTGTGCATAAAGGAAATGAAAAAAATGCTTTGCTTTTTTCCCAAGACTGTATAGTAATAGTAATGGCAAGGTTCCAAATAATATGTCCCCAGAATAAAAATCCAAGGGGTCCATTTTTCATCAAAGTCCGTTTATTAGGAACATATCAAATTGGTGGGAAGCGGTGGCTCAGTGGCTAAGATGCTGAGCTTGTCGATCAGAAAGTTCAGCAGTTTAGTGGTTCAAATCCCTAGTGCCACATAAAGGAGTGAGCTCCTTTACTTACCCAGCTTCTGCCAACCCAGCAGTTCGAAAGCATGTAAAAATGCAAGTAGAAAAATAGGGACCACCTTGGTGGGAAGGTAACAGCGTTCTGTGCACCTTCAGCATTTAATCATGCCAGCCACATGACCATGGAATTGTCATCAGACAGTGCTGGCTCTTCGTCTTAGAAATGGAGATGAGCACTGCCCCCTAGAGCTGGAAATGACTAGTACGTATGTGTGAGGGGAACCTTTACCTTTACCTATCAAATTGGCAAGGTCTTGGTGTAATTCTGACTCTGGCCAGACTCCGGAATTACACCCAATAAAAGCAAAAGTTTTAAACTTCCCCCCTTAGTCACACTCTCTAATCAGCTCACTGTCCCCCAGACCGATAACTCCAAACTCCACCTTGCTCCAGCTGCAGGCACCTTCTTAGTTCCCACGGGAAGTAATGCCATCTAGCCATAACATTCCCCCTTATCACTATAACCCCCCTTCCTACTGCTAGAATGTGGTGAGCCTGAAGCACTATTAAATTCCTTTGCAGAAAACCTAAAGAAAGCTAAGAAAAAATAGACAAAAGCTACAATAAAATATGGCTACACATATGTCAGCTTCAGGGTCGACAAAACAACACAATGTATCAGGTTCGGTGGGAAGAGGCAAGGCAATGGAAATACTATGGGATGTTGAGAGCTACCACTCAGATTGTATTTTAAATGAAGCTAAGATAAAAAATCTCTTTAAGGCAAACTCATCTTCTGCTGACACAAGAATAGTTGTGGATTTTTTATTTATTTTTTACTTTCAACACCCTTGGGATTTTTATTTTTATTTTTTTATTATTATTTTTTTTTGTATTGTGGGAACTAATAAACCCAACCATTTGACTTAGCTTGCTTCCCTATGAATCAAGGTCTGTTAGATTGCTAGTAGGTGCTGTGATTTAAGGCAATATATGATTGAATTGGACCATAAGGAAGGCTGAGCGCCAAAGAATTGAGGTCTTTGAACTATGGTGCTGGAGAAGATTCCTGAGAGTCTCTTGGACTGCATGGTGATCAAACCAGTCAGTCCTAAAGGAAATCAGCCCTGACTCCTCTTTAGAAGGCCAGATCCTGAAGATGAAACTCAATCCTTTGCCACTTAATGAGACTCATTAAGTGGCCAAAGGACTCCAGGACTCACTGGAGAAAAGCCTAATGCTGGGAACGATTGAGGGCAAAAGAAGAAGGAGACAACAGAGAATGAGATGACTGGATGGAGTCACTGAAGCAGTAGGTGTGAGCTTAAATGGAGGATGGTAGAAGACAGGAAGGCCTGGAGGAACATTGTCCATGGTGTTGCAATGGGTTGGACACGACTTCACAACTAACAACAACAACAACATTAACTGTATTGTGTCCTCTTAAGAACAATCTGTTCCCAACTTCTGGTGGTGACGTCAGCGTGTTAGGGATAAAAGTAACGGTTCTCCACTTCCAAAGTCCCTAATATCCTAGCTTCAGGTGCCAATTTAGGTGCTATCGACCCTGCAGAGGTTGATAGAAGAAAGGGAAACTTCTGAGGACCTCGGGGAGGACAGCAATCCACCCAAGGTTCAGGAAGATCCCCTTAACACGGACTGAGGAAGAACCAGCCACCCTGGCTGGCCAGAAATGGTGACAGCTGTTTAGAGGGAAGCGAAGATCGAAAAAGAAAGCATCGGTGGAAACAGAAAGTGATGATTAAGGATTGAAAAGGTACATTTACATCTTCTAATTGTTGAAAGAAAGTGGGTGGAAGGAACCCCCGAGTAAGAGATAAGAGAGAGAAGCGGTGACTGATAAACGGAGTGGAGGGAGGAATCCATATTGAAAGTGACAACGCGTAACCTGGTAGTCAGTGAAATCTGAAGAAATCCAGAGGGAAATTGGTCGATTGAACATGTGGGCGATATTTAGAACTTTATAACAAGAATCTGTGAGAGTGAAAGTTTTAAAAAGTGGAAAAGACTTGATGGGAGGATTACCAGACCCCCGGATATACAAAGAAGAAAAGACGGAGAAGCCATATTGATTGACAGCAGAGAGAACACGGTGAGCTTGGGATTTACAATACTTTTACTTTTACCAACCGGATAGCTCGGACAAAGGCTTTTTTAATAAGAGTGAGACAATTGTATAATTGGATAATAAGATAACGAGATAATTGGATCAAGTTACCTAGAGAAGCAGACGTTCGACATTCACATATTCGGTGTGTATTGGATATACATAAAAGGGAAGAAAAAGTACGAACGAACGTGGAGTATACTGGATCTATAATATTGTTTTTCCTGCCGTTTACCACTTGGGAAGACTGGAACTGAGGACTATGGAATAACTGGATAATACTCAGATATATTAAGATATTGGAATCATTGACAATTGAAAGGAAGTTGGTTTGGATTATAATCGGATACTCAATATAAGGATTGTTGGGGCGCAAGACATTCAAAGAAGAAGGAGAAAGCAATGAGTGTGGGAAGAAATTTCAAAAGAAGAAAAAATCAAAGATTTGTGACTAAGACTATCTATTAATTATCAACAGTGATTAAGAAGTAATATTCATATATATATTTATGTTGCTTTGGAAATTTATTCTTATATATGATTGCACAGTATAACCTTGTATTTATTAAGTGAATTATTGTTCTGGCAACTTGTCTTTATATACTTAGAATCAGAGATTTAGATCATACCATATTCATTATAACTACAAAAAGTATATCTATATATGTATGCTAGATAAATTAGAAATCAACAGTAATTGATACTTATTGGAAGTAAGACATATATATATATATATATATATATATATATATATATATATATATATATATATATATATATATAAGTAAGACATATATACACACACACACACACACACACACACACATACATATATGTAGGCCTTTGGTTATTTGGGTCTTCTCCCATGTAAAATTGGAAATGTCTTGGCGATGTTTCAACGAAGTCTCATTCGTCATCTTCAGGCTGGTGTTCTCGGCTTCGTGCTTCCAGGAGCAATGTGAGATTGCAGCTGTCTCTTCCTGTTAACTGCTAGTGGGGGTGTGAGCTGATTGGGTGGGGACTTGGCTGTGTTCTGATTGGGTGGAGGTGTGTTCTGATTGGTTAGGGGCTTGGCTGTGCTCTGATTGGATGGGGGGTTGGTTGTGTTTTGATTGGCTGGGGGTGTGTCCTGTTTGGGTGGGGGCTTGGTTGTGCTCAGCTTAGTCTGAGTTGCAGGGGGATTTGAGCTGGTGAGCTGCATTGTTGTTGTTTGGCTTCGTGTTTGTGGCCGTGCGAGCTCTTCGTGGTGGGTGTCAGTCTGCTTCATGTATGGATTGGAGGGGTTTAAAGTGGCTAATGATGCAGCTGTGGTCTGGCTTCTGGTCCTTGGTCATGGCTCATTATCAGTGTGGGTTTGAGTCTGCTTTCTGCGTGGATGTGTGGTGGTGACATCCTGTGTGGCTCTCATGAGTGTGGGTCTGGTGTCATTCGTCATGTTAGGGACTCATTTGTCAATAAGGGCAGGTTTATGTGGGAGAAGACCCTAATAACCAAAGACCTACATACAAACACCTGCGAAAACCTGTATTTGCTCTGGAAACTTATTTTTATATATGATCACATAGCATATTTTTATTTATATTAAGTGTATATTAAGTATATTAAGTGAATTATTAATTTGCTAGCCAGTCCTTATTTATTTAGAGTCAAAGACTTAGTTTATAATATATTAACTATATTTATATAAATTATACCCCCTTACCTTCTTAGACAAATTAGAAACCAATAGCAATTGATTTTTATTTAATAGTATAAGAGTTATAGTAAGTATTTAAATATTTAATATTAAGGATAATTAATTGATGGATTGTTAGAACACTATACTTTTCCCTCAACCCCTCCCCCTTAGTTTCCCTCATTGTTGTCTCACAAACCCTGAGGAATATTGAAAGACCATAGAAAAGTGAAAAATAAATCTGGGTCCAACTCCAAGAACCAGATTTATAAACATTGACTAGTATATGGAATTCTGGGAAATAATAAAAAAAAGAAATAATAATGGCAACTACAAGTACAACAACAACAACTAAAGCAAGTAAGAAAACACCATCGAGCCAAATGATACTCATGGCCTCGCCAGCTCAACAAAACATAATTGAAACTACAGAAAGGGAAAAGACGAGCCCCGCCCTTAACTACAGAACATCCATTCTGCATTAGCAACGATCCAGGAAGGTATGAACAGAATGCAGGAAACGATGGCACACAACCATGAAGAAACAAGAAAAAAATCACAAAGAATTGAGGTTGGACGTAAGTGAAATAAAAGATGATTTCAAAAAAATGGATGAGAAGATAGAACAAATTCAACAAAATATAGTGGAAAATGAGCAGAGGATCCATAAGGTGGAAGAAAAAATAGAACATATGACCAACAGAATGGAAAGGATGGAACAGGACCAAGGGGCATTTAATAAGGAAACTTAGGACGCATTAACCTACCTCGAAATGGAGAAGGCTTCTTTCTATCTATGATTCCAAAATATAGAAGAACAAAAGGATGAAGACCTAATTGAAACAATGATTGAGATATTGGCAAAGGCAACCCAGATGGACAAGGAAGAATTGCGAAACAGAATTGATGAAATATATAAGGTGTACATGAACTACGCAAGAAGGAATAAATTACCCAAATAAATTCATATAAGATTTACGAAGAAATCTGTCAAGGAAGAGATTTACAGAAAAATGAGAGAAGAGACAACCATGTATAAGGGAAGAGAAATTTTAACTCTCAAACAAATACCCAGAAGAACTAGAGACCAAAGAAGAAACTATAATTTTCTAACTACCCAGCTAAATAAATTCAAAATAAAATTTTGCTGGCTATTACTGGAAGGCCTACTTATCTCCTGGGACGAAAGAAAGTATAGAATTGGCTCACTACAAAAGTAACAACTATTAGAGAGGATAATTACATTAAATTGATGAAACAAATTAAAAAAGACTTGGAAATATGGAATAAGGTACAACTGTCATTCCTAGGTAAAATAGCGTCAGTAAAAATGAACATACTACCAACACTCCTCTACCTCTTTCAAGTGATACCAATTGGCCCAGGAAAAGATTTCTTCAAGGATCTCAATAAAACAATAATGAAATACATTTGGCAAGGAAATAAGGCCAGAATTAAAATAAAATGTTTACAGGATACTAAGGAGAAAGGAGGCCTTGGTTTACCGGACTGGGAGCTATACTACAAGGCAGCATCGCTAAATTGGATTAGAGAATGGATAGACTTATCAAACAGGAGAATGTTATATCTAGAGGGATTCGATTTGAGTCGAGGTTGGCATGCCTTTCTGTGGGAAGGCACAGACAAGCAACATGGGTATTTCCAGAGACACTTGATCAGAGGCTCACTATACAAAACGTGGCAAGGCATCAGAAAGCAACATTATAGTAAAATCCCGCGATGGCTGTCACCCATGGAAGCACTAATTTATCCAAATACCATAGAAATAGGAAAGATGAGGAAATATCAAGAATTACTGAGCAGTGAAGGGAACTTATATACGAGACAAGAATTGGAAAGCCGGGGTATAGTTATCGATTGGTGGCCATACCGCCAAATAGTGTCAAAATTCTCAGCAGACTGGATAAAATATGGATTTCAAACCCAACCAAATGATCTGAATAAAATACTAAAAGGCACAGATGAGAAAATGATAACTAAATTTATGGATATTTAATAAAGTACAAATTAAAGGAGGGAACGGTAAAAGAAAATATGATAAGCTGGGCAAGAAATATAGGTCACAACATAGAATTGGATAGATGGGACAAGTTATGGACAGAAAATCATAAGATGACAATGTTGATCCCATACAAAGAAAATTTATACAAGATATTCTACAGATGGCACCTCCCACCGGCACGCTTGGCTAAAATGCTTCCAAATATATCACTAATGTGTTGGAAATGCAAGTCACAAAAGGGGTCATATTATCATCTCTGGTGGTCTTGTAGAAAGGCGCAACACTACTGGCAAGAAATTAAGAGAATAATTGAAGAAATAACCAAGCAAAAGGTCGAAATGAAACCAGAATTTTTTCTATTTGGAATGACCACACCACAATATACTAAAAAGATAAAATACCTTACTATTCACATTCTGACAGCAGCACGTATAGTGTACGCTCAAAATTGGAAATCTGAACTATTACCAACAGAAGGAAAAATAATTGCAAAAATAACTGAATGTGCAGAAATGGATAGGCTCACTAAAGAGCTCCAAGAGAAGGAGGACACTGATTACTACATAGTTTGGAAAAGATGGTACTCATGGCTAGAGGGAAAGATAGGACCAGGAAAATAAGATGCAAGCAGAACCTAAAACAAGAAGCACAGAAATAGGCACATGAGAAAAACTGTAGGAAGGTATACATAAATGGTTAATATGAGTTGTAGAAAGCTACAGTTGGATATGCATAAATGTGTCAAAGTGCAAACAAGCAAATATGCAAATTGTTAAATAAAGAATTAATAGGTGAAGTAGAAATTAACCACCGATGTGATAGCTTCTTACGAGTTAGGAGTTTTTTTTTTTGTTTTTTTTTTGTATTGTATTAATGTATATGTGTTTACATTTATTTGTGTTTTATGTTTGTCTGTGTTAAAAAATTATTTTTTTTTTAAAAAAAAGAACAATCTGTTCCCAGCAAAATATGTTGCAAAACAAGATATACAGTAAAATTTTCTTGAGAAAAACAAATGAGACTCGGAACAAGAACTTCTTGTCAGATATAAAGAAAAATCTGATTGAGGTTTTGAAAATTTAGAAGGCAATAAAAATAACCTTTCCAGAGAACAGGAAGGTCTGGAGGAACATTGTCCATGGGGTTGTGATGAGTCAGACATGACTTCACAACTAACAACAACAACATGATTATATTAATGGAGCGGATTGTATTCTACAAAGGTCATCATGGAATAGGGAAGTAGATTGAAAGAGAGGTATTTGTTCTGATATGTAGATTCTTATTGGTTACATTGAATTGATTCCCTTTTCCAATACTATATAACTGTATAAAAGCTTTATTCAAATGGTTATGTTATTATATCACTGCTGAACTTTTTTTATGACTTGGAAGCAATATTGCTAAACATCCTTCCCTATAATATTAATCAGTACAATATATCCCTAGCACATCTCTTAGTTCCAGCATCAGGAGACAAATATTCCACATCTCATATCTATTCAGTCTAGAAGGTAATGTTATCCTGGATTATCTAAACATGAATTTCACCCCAACCTGGTTAAACCTGATTGGCCAAATGATGGCTTCCTTGTGGATCATTAACATGTCCTCTTGGGAAGTCATAGATCCTATTCTACCAACTTCGACTTTTAAAAAGGATTTATTTCGGAATGTGACCCAGTTGATGACATCAAATCCAGCATCTAGTTCTCCATTTTGATTGAAAGATAGTGTTTCTCCTGCAGTATTATTGAATGAGATGCTTCTTACAATTTCATTGAGCTAGAAAACAAAAACATAAAGTAAGAAGAAACAGAAGAAACAAACAATTCATCAAGGTCTATAAAATAATGAAAGTCTAATTTCATTTCAGAAATATCAGAAATAAATGTTTTTGTATGTAGCTGATATCTTTTTTTTGTAATATCTTTTTTATTTATATATAAATATTTTAAAGTATTTTGAAAACAGTGTATTGTCCAGGTATTTCATTTTAGCAAAAAAAACCCCAACAAATATAGTAAAAGTAATAATAATAATAATAATATATGTAGTAATTATAACAATAATTATAGTTGCATTAACTTATTTGTGCTTCTATTAATTTTACTGGCAAGAAAATGAAATCTTTTTTAATTGGAGAGGAAATACACTATGACCAAAGCAAAATGAAATTGAACTACAGGT
The DNA here is from genome assembly GCF_029215685.1 of Pituophis catenifer annectens. Classification (NCBI taxonomy): domain Eukaryota; kingdom Metazoa; phylum Chordata; class Lepidosauria; order Squamata; family Colubridae; genus Pituophis; species Pituophis catenifer. The sequence continues at coordinate 17,882,264 of NW_027256895.1, read as the reverse complement.
AAATATGTAATTTGTCTGCTATGATGAAATAGAGATAAAGCTATAAAGCTTGATACTTGACACCTCTCAGTGTCCTTGAGATATTACCTTCCATGGGTGAAGTTTGAGAAATTCAAAAAGTTTTAGTTTTCCTATTCTTGCTCTGTATTTGAAGGTGGTCGACTGAACAGTGTGTATTGCCTGTGCCAAAATATAGACTGCATTGTAGACACTATAGCTGTGGCCAGTCATGTCCATTTCAAAAATTGATGCTGGGAGGGTCTCTAGCGTCTCCTCCCCAGTGCAGATTGGTTGACTTTCCATCATGGAATTGTGTTTCTCCTCCACTATGGAGTCTGGGAATACACATCCAAATGCCTCCTTCCAGAAAACCCCAATAAAGCTATCTTCTTGATTGAAGTTTGGCTTTCTCATCTGAAGAAATTCCCGAAACCCTAGGACCTCTCTTGAATGAACTGCAAAGGATAGAGCACCATGGAGAAAATCTAGGTCTTCCCATCTCTGAAAGGGAAGAGACGTGAAATCCATTTCGGCTGTCATAATCCAGATTTTACTCTTCCCTTGTAAGGGTACCTCTTCATATTTTGACATAGCAGGAATCATTCTCAAAATTATCATTATATCAATTTCACCTTGAATCAACACTGAATTGACAGTGCTGTTCATCACAATACTGTACATTATCATCCCTTCTTTCACCATAGTGTGAATGTCAGTAGAATAAGAAATTAAGGGAAATCTTTCAATGAAGTCAAAGCAGATTCCACTCTTGGCAAACATGGGGACCACATTTTGTACAAACTTCTCCCCGTTGTCATTATTCATACACAAGACCCCAATCCATGTCCACATAAAATGCTTCAGTAACTGAAGAATCCCCTTATACTGAAAATCCATATTTGGAAACATTTGGTGATAGAAACCATCCTGTTTGTGCTTATTTGTTGCTGGAGTAGAGCCATACATCAACTATAGAAAATACGGAAGAGTTTAAAAAGGAGACAATAAAATTTGATATTTTTTTTTAAAAAAGTGTGTCAATATTCTTTTTCTAATTATAGTGCACAACACAAAAGTTTAGTTCCATTTCATAATAACAGTTTTAGATTTGGCAGTTGAGTTCCTTGAATACTTTCAAGCATAAACTTTTAAGATCAATTGTGCACACAAATCAATCTTTGCTAGTCTTAAATTTGCTTACATTTCTTTGTCTCTTCCTATACTTTATAAATCTGGACATATGGTTCAGTCTGTTGTGTGAACTCAGGGATAAATTCAGTTATTAAGTATGCCCTGTAAATGTATCCAGTAACATTTGGTGAATGTTCTAGGTTTTGCTAATATCATGAGGTTCTCCAATATTATTACACATGCAACTGAAAAAGGAGCAGCCGTTAACAATGTATATTTCATAGATGTGAAAGAAAAATATGTCTCTTGATTTTAGTTATGGTTTACTTTCTTCCAGGGACCAAGTCTTATTTAAAAGGAATGTTATATTTAACCAGATTGTATATGTACTCCATATACATGGTTACCTGAGGAAACTTGTAGATGTGCAGAATCATGGCCACATGAAGACATACTTCAGTGTCAGGTCCTCCAATTATTGCTACTGGATATTTATGGATGTCACAGTTGTAATTAGGGATTAATCTGCCTTTAGACGAAAGGAGTTCCATTGATGCATGATACATCCATTTTGAAATAAAATAGTTTTGGAAGCCGAGTGTAACATTGGGTAAAATCTGGGGATTAGTATTGATCTCCTTGGCAGCAAATATTAAAGCAAGGATGTGTTGGTAAATCTGAGTTATGACTCTGAAGAGAGAGTTACATGCACTGCTATAATATATTTAACTCTGAATATGTTGTCTATTTTGCCTATCCTTTCAGTGATAATACTGTATGAGGTGTTGGTATATGTGTATGAAACAAAAGGTTTGATTCATACTACTACTATTAACTATTAAAATAATCAAAGCACTTTTTTAAAAAAAAATGATAATCATCAGATTAACCAGGTTGCTCCTGCCTGGTATTCCAATATTTTTTCCTAGGAGTGTATTAAGTAGCATGCCAGTGATGCTTGCTCAGGATGTCTATAGTGATCACCAATTACTGGGCCATTTTTTAAATGGCTGTTGCTAGTGAAATCAACATGGACTTCTTTGCCATTCAGCTTTTCTTCAATTCCATCTTTTGTCTGGAAAGATCTACATGGCATGAATAGAACACTTCTCCATGTTTGATTAGTTTAGGATGTTCATCAAATATGGTTGACGGATTAAGAGAAGACCCTACTGCCCCCCCTACCCTATTCCCTCTCTTCCCCCTATCTTTGTAAATGTAATTTATTACTGCTGTTAGGAATATTTATTATTCAAGGTCTTATTGGAATTTAATGTTTGTAAGCCACCCAGAGTCACCTTGAAAAGAGATGAGTGGCAAACAAATCTAAGATAGATAGAGAGGGAGACACAGAGAGAGACAGAGAGAGAGATAGAGAGACAGAGACAGAGAGACACAGAGAGATTATTAAGGAAGAAAATTTTGCTCGTAGCTCCCTTCATACAGCTTTCATATTATGACAGACAAAGTACTCTTTGGATAAATTTGTCTATACAAAAATATAATTAAATTGAGTATATGGTATAATATATCCAGAGACTAGACCCTGTCTAAATCTAACATTTATGACATTTAGGTAATGGAAAAAGGGCATTCTAACCATTACCTCAACAAAAATAAATATCTGTTTTCTAACATTCTTTGTTTGGCGATACCAGATCTATCAAACAGATGAAGGCTATAATTATATAGAAATATAAATGCCATAAAATCATTACGTATATGTTTATCCAAAGCCAGTGAATACAGTACATGCATATATTACATAATCAGCAATTATTTTATACTCTACATAAAATAAAATTTCATACTGTACATAAAGTACTCAGCCTTATATCAAGGCCAAATGGCACTCTTTATGCTAGATATCTACATAGATGTGAGCATGATGCATATGTGATACAATTGAAGCAATGCTCTTAACTCTTATTCACAATAGCATCTGCTTTACATGCATGCATCTTGCCATCACTGAACACTTACAAAATATCTTCAAAGAGGTCACTAGAAGGAGGTTTCTTGAAGTCCATCATCATGTAAAACAGGTGGATCTGAGAAATGATGCCAGCAATGTTGATGTTCCCTGCCTGGTATTGCTTGTGAAGAATAGGCAGAGGATCAGCAGTGCTGCATTTACTGTGAGAAATGTTACATATCACTTGTGGCCAAAGTATTGCCAGGAATGTGGCAGACACACCACATAAAATGAAATAATTCATTCGGGATTCACACCCAACTTTTGTGTATGTGTGTGTGTTACTAGATTTCCAATTTAAGAACCCCAAAAAATCTACTTGGTCTGCATGAGTGTGTGCATGTGTATATGAAGAGGATGGGAAATTTAGATTTTAAGGCAAAAATCATTGGCTAAATTTAATTGCAGATAGGAATGGAGCATGGTGTATTAACAGTTTTTGATCCACTGTAGGTATCTCCATGTCTCATGACAATCAAAATTAATACTAGTCATTAGATTTGAGGTAATCACTAACTTAGAATCCCAGGCCTTGGAAACCCTGAACAAGAATGAGCATTTTGTTTGTCATCTTTCAGGGGGGGGAAATGTCTCTGGCTACCACTAAGCAATAAAGAAATTTGCAATGGATGATAGCAAGTCTCAAAAGAAAAAACCAAAAACAAAAACAAGGATGAAAAAAAAAAAAAAGAAGACAATGCAGACATGAAAGAAGGGAGAATCTTTGTTAAGCCAACAGTAAATAAATGCTTTCAATCACTTAATCAATTATTTGGTCCTGGCAAACTGGTCTATTTGTGCATTCCCCATAATGTTACAAACTGATATTACAAGATGTGTTTTCTGTAGTTTCATGTAATGATTCTGCAAAGTTCATACTATGATCAAACCCAAAGCTCAAAAACACATATTTCAGAAGTCCCTTCCTCAATAAAAGCTCTCAGCTGTTTTGCTCATTCCTGGGAGAAACTAGGGGTGGAATCCAGCAGGTTCTGACAGGTTCTGGAGAACCAGTAGCGGAAATTGTGAGCAGTTTGGAGAACCAGTAGCGGAAATTTTAAGTAGTTCGGACAACCGGCAAATACCACCTCTGGCTAGCCCCAGAGTGGGATGGGAATGGAGATTTTGCAATATCCTTTCCCCATGAGTGGGGAGGGAATGGGGATTTTGCAGTATCCTTCCCCTGGAGTGGGGTGGGAATGGAGATGTTGCAGTATCATTCCCCTGCCACATCCACCAAGCCACACCACACCCACCAAGCCATGCCCACAGAACCAGTAGTAAAAAATTTGGATTTCACCACTGGGACAAACCTTTTTGAGTTCTCTTAAGCTAGACTATTCACTATTGCTATCCCCCTCCCAATTTTTCCAGAACTGAAGCCCATCTAATGTGATTTTCCAGCAACAGCCACTCAGTAAACTATCTGCATAATCTATATATATAAAAAATGGATTTGTTTGTGTGTGTATGTTCCAGCATAACTCTGGAACACCTCAAGCAATTTCAACCAAACTTGGTACACAGATGACTTATTGTCTGGAAAGAAATACTGTGGGGGGTAAGACACCTCTAACACCCCTCGGCATGTGTGTTCTGTTAAGATACAGCCTGTTGTGCCTTAAAATGACTTCTAATGGACTGCCTTAAAATGGCTTCTACTGTACAGCACAGTGGAGTTGTCATTGTAATGGCTTCACAGTACTCCACAAGGGGGCTCCCTCTGGTAAGGGGGAAAATCCAACATTTGAAATCACATTTGGTCCGAACATTTTCAATAAGGCTTTGATTATTCTTGGGGACAAATGTATGGCCATGATCAATAAAACATTACTGCAAATTGGCCTGCCTGCATCACTATGAGACTGACATGACGTACTTCATGCAGATTACATGCAAGAAAAGAACTACAACGTCAAACAGTTTAATGCATATATCGTGGACAAGAAGCCACTTCTAAATCAAGATCAGAAAAAAGTATACCAAATGATTATGAATCAGCTAGCAAAGCAACAAGATGGTATCATTCACTTGTCTGGGGGCACAGGGCAGAGGTGAAATCCAGCAGGTTCTAACGGGTTCTGGAAAACTGATAGTGGAAATTTTGAGTAGTTCAGAGAACCAGCAAATGCCACTTCTAGTTGGCCCCAGAGTGGGGTGGGAATGGAGGTTTTGCAATATCCTTGCCCCACTAAGCCACACCCACCAAGCCACAGCACACCCACCAAGCCACACCTGGTAGTAAAACAATTTGAATTTCACCACTGGCACAAGGACAACATTTTTAACTAATTTAATTCTCGCAGAAATCAGGGCTCAGGGTGAAGTTGCTCTTCCTGTCTAATACAGGATTGGGATAAATAAATACCCAGGCAATGCTGGGTTATCAGCTAGTATATTGATATAAATGATATAGTGTTGTAGAAAGTTAGCACCCATCCCTCCTAGAAGAATGAAATATTTTGAGAAATATTTAAAAAGGCAGAATATTATATTTCTCTAAAGAAGAAACATGTTTCTAAAAACAGAAACTCAGAGTCTCAGCTCCCTGGCCCCAAGCAGATACTAAACTGGCCTCAGAATGCAGATTTGAAATGCAGATTTGGTAATCCATTACTCCCTGCAGCAGATAGGAATAAAGATAGGATTAGCCCACAGCCCACAGCCACAATAGGAAATGCCCAACAAGCCCCTTCATTCCATCAGCACACGTCAACCAAACTTGACTCAGACAAACATGTTCCCATATAGCCCCATGGGAGTCTGTCAACAGCCAATAGAATGCTTGTTCTTGCACAGGAACAGGAAGCTCAAGGGCAAGGCCCAAGAGAAGGCATAAAAGTCACTCTCAATTCCATGTGGTCCAGTGGTGGGTTGCCCCCGGTTCGCACCGGTTCCATAGAACCGGTAGTAAAACTGGTGGGAGGCTCTGCCCACTGACCCTGATGTCATGAAAATGCTTCTGCACATGCGCAGAAGGTTCTGTGCTTGCGCAGAAGAGCGTGCGTGAGCAAAGCTAGGGCGCACGTAGCCCCATTGCAAACTGGTAGAAAAGGTAAATAGAACCCACCCCTGATGTGGACAGCTACCCAGAATCACATGTGCTTGGTGGTTCTGCTTCATCAATAAATGGATCATCTTTCCAATCAGCCTCCAGCCTCCATTTTGTCTCCGGTGTCTTTTTCCCAGCTTGGAACGGAACCAGATGGAGATTTCTTCCCACAGTATTAGGCTTCTAGGTGAAACGCTAACTAGCAAAGAAAGATGAGGATATGTAACATGGTTATTTTGGAGTCCATCAAAAAAGGGGAGGCTTAGTGATATTTTATTTGATTATTATTTATGTATTTATTACATTTATTATGGCTTCTCAACTCCAGCAGTATACCCCTGTGAACTGTACAGAAGTCAGTACAAATACAAAACAAAACTTTGCTTACAACTAAAAGAAAGTGAATCAATTAAACGATTTCCCTCCAACTGTTAAGATTACATCTTAAGAACCATGCCCAGAGTGGGGTGGGAATGGAGATTTTGCAATATCCTTCCCCTGAAGTGGGGTGGGAATGGAGATTTTGCAGTATCCTTCCCTTGCCATGCCCACCAAGCCACGCCCACCAAGCTACACCATATCCACCAAGCCACGCCCACAGAACCAGTAGTAAACAAATTTGGATTTCACCACTGGTATTTACCTTTACTATACTCCCATAATCTACCAGATGATATAGGTAAACTATTTTTATTCTGCTAATCTGTTAAATAAATGCAAATAAATAAAATGACACAAGGACAATTATAATAATAAAGTTATAAAAATAAAAGATTTATTGTTGATCTGACATACAGGAACATCTTGCATCATGTGCCATCAAAATGGCTAATCAATTGATGGTTAATTTCTTAATGCTTATTTATTTATTAACTTCCATACTGACTTAATGATCCTACCCAACTTGGTATACCATCGTTTTTTATATATATATAAATGGATCCCTACAATAATATATTTATAATAAAAAAAATAAAATTCTATAATAGAAGAATATTATCCTCATCCACACAATGCAAAATTTATACAGACATGAAAGGTAACTCTCTTGATACATGGCTGTACTTCTTGTGCTACGGCACCCAGAATGGTGCTTTTCTTGAGGATCAAACAGGATAGTAAATCTTTGGGTTTAGACATTGATTAAAATTATTTTAATGGTATTTACTCCTTAGGTGCTTTCGGCTGTTCAACTCAGGTTTTAGTACAATAATATAAATTTTGGGGAGAAAGATGCAGAACAATAAGCCAGCACTGGAAGTCAAGATGGAAAAGATCTCCACAGCTACCATGTATTTGCCCTTTGTGCTTAAATAAGGTGGAACAAAGGACACCCAGACACTGCAGAAGACCAACATGCTGAAGGTGATAAACTTGGCTTCATTGAAACTGTCAGGCAAATTCCTGGCCAGGAAGGCCACCGTGAAACTGATGGTAGCCAGAAAGCCCAAGACAACGTAAAACATGGTGATAGAGCCTTCATTGCATTCCAGGATAATTTCTTCCATCATGGAATGCATGTCAACATCAGGAAAGGGGGGAGCAGTTACTAACCACACACTGAAAATCAAGGCTTGAATGAAGCAACAGGAAAGAACAATGGAACTGGCCAGGTATTTCCCAGACAATTTTCTCTTCCCAGCTCCTGGTGTGGTGGCCATGAAGGCAAGAATCACAATGATGGTCTTGGCCAAAACTGAAGAAACGGCTATTGAGAAGTTTATGCCAAAAGTTGTTTGTCGAAGGAGACACATAAACTCGGTGGGTTGTCCAATGAAAAGCAATGTGCAAAGGAAAGAAAGTAAGAGGGAAATTAGGAGAATGTAGCTGAGGTTCCGGTTGTTGGCTTTGACAATGGGAGTCTCCCGGTACTTAATAAAGATGTAAAACACAAAAACTGTGAGGAAAGAAAACAAAAGGCCAGAAAGAGTGAGCGTGATTCCCAAAGGTTCTTTGAATGACAGGAAGCTGATACCTTTTGGAAGGCACAGATTCCGATCCACATTAGGATACTGATTTTCTGGACATTGGAAACAGTCATCTGAGTCTGTTTAAAAAAAAGAAAGAAAGATGTAGTTATTTAATAGACTAAAACTGTATGTAAAATAAGAATATAAGGAAAAGAGACAATAAAGTGCAATAACACAGGTAATCACATTTAGAGGATGTCTAAATTGAAACTTCAACCTGCTGCTCCCCCAAAGCCGATTGGCGTGCAGGTTGAGACTCATTATGTGGTGAAGAAGATTTTAGACTCTAGATTGCAGAGGGGAAGTTTCCAATATTTGGTTCATTGGAAGGAGTACCCCTTGTCTGAAGACACCCTTGTGGGTGAAGAGTTGGGATGTTCAGGCAGACACCTTAGTTAGGCAATTTCATGATAACTTCCCTGATAAGCCTAAGGATCCTCCTGCGGGGGGGGAACAGGGGGTTAATGTGCTAATTGTATTAACCCCTGACTTCAGTCTTTTCCCAGGATGCTTTCCTTTCCTGAGAGGGGGAAGTCTGTCAGTTTTGAAAGACAATTTTCTTTTTTGCTTCTAAACTGCCACATATTTTAGCTGGGAAAGTTGGGAGGGGCTTGTTGTTGGAGTGGTAGAAAGATAGTCATAATAACATTCCGTATTCAAGGACTTTTGCCTGCGTCTAATGCAGACTGTCAGAAGATTGTATCCAGCTGAGTGTGAAGAGTTGATTGGACAATGTGATGAACTTGTGGGTGTGGGGCAGGGCTGCGAACTCTTAGCTGGGTAGGGGAAACCTGGAAGCTTTCAGATTTGGGTTTATTTCCAAAGAAATAAGATCACCAACCTAATCCAAAAAAAAAAAAAAACCCCACTAAAATCCAAGACAGAGAACAAGAAAACGGCAAAGCCCTCCTCCCATACATAAAAGGCACCACAGACAGAATCAGCAAGATCCTCCATAAACACAACATCAAGACAGCATTCTGCACAAACCGAAAAATATCCACCATCCTAAGAAACCCCAAAGACAAAATTGAGTTAGAAAATCAAGGAGTATATGAAATCCCATGCACCACCTGCCCCACCACATACATTGGACAAACCAACAGACGAATAAGTGCACGCATAGAAGAACACAAGAACTCAGTCAGAAAAGAGGAACCAACTTCTTCCCTGGTCCAACACCTTAAAGCCACAGGACACGATATTGACTTTAAAAAGACCAGAACTATCGCCAAAACTGAACACTTTAACAACAGAATAATCAGAGAAGCCATCGAGATAGAAAAACGCCCACACAGCATGAAAAAACAAGACGATACCTCCCGCCTACCAGCCATTTGGAAACCCGCCCTTATTGACAAACGAGTCCCTAACACGACAAATGACACCAGACCCACACTCACGAGAGCCACACAGGATGTCACCACCACACATCCACGCAGAAAGCAGACTCAAACCCACACTGATAATGAGCCACGACCAAGGACCAGAAGCCAGACCGCAGCTGCATCATTAGCCACTTTAAACCCCTCCAATCCATACATGAAGCAGACTGACACCCACCGTGAAGAGCTCGCACGGCCACAAACACGAAGCCAAACAACAACAACGCAGCTCACCAGCTCAAATCCCCCTGCAACTCAGACTAAGCTGAGCACAACCAAGCCCCCACCCAAACAGAACACACCCCCAGCCAATCAGAGCACAACCAACCCCCCATCCAATCAGAGCATAGCCAAGCCCCTAACCAATCAGAACACACCTCCACCCAATCAGAACACAGCCAAGTCCCCACCCAATCAGCTCACACCCCCACTAGCAGTTAAAAGGAAGAGACAGCTGCAATCTCACATTGCTCCTGGAAGCATGAAGCCGAGAACACCAGCCTGAAGATGACGAATGAGACTTCGTCGAAACGTCGCCAAGACACTTCCAATTTTACGTGGGAGAAGACCCGAATAACCAAAGACCTACACACACACACACACACACACACACACACACACACACACACACACATATATAATTTATTTATTTTATTAGATTTTTATACCACCCTTCTCCCACTGGACTCAGGGCGGTGAACAGCCAAGAATAAAAACATCACATATAAAATTTTAAATTTTAAAAAGAATTAAACAAATTTTGGCCCAATAAGTTTAAAACACCCCAGTGAAGTTATGACTTCATTTGTCATAACCAGGAACTCAGCAACGGCTCGATTATAGGTTCAATTTTGGCCCTCTATCACTATATGTTAAATAGTTAGTTTTTTTAGCCTCATGGACACAATTCGGTCATGTGGAATAGGTGGAGTATGTGGAATATGGAATATGTAGAAGCAACATTGGATAAGTGTGCCCCCTCCCAATGTGGAAGTTTGCCTTGCATCTTGGAAAAACTACCTGGATTTGACTAGCCCCATGTAATATGGACTACACTGAACCAAATTTGCACTGGACAATGGTAGATATGCAAATGCTGTCTATAAGTGGGGCCAAATACTATCACAAATTGTGACTGCCAGGCTGAAAAACAAACTGTTCAGAATAATATGAAGAATGCAGACTGTACATAAATGCATTTTTTTTAAAAAAATCCAGCCTTACTCTTTAGGTTAGAAATCTTCCCCTCAGGGCATCGAGTGCAATTGTAGCAGCAAAAGGGTTTCCCTTCAATCTTTGTCTTACTGTATCCAGAATTGCAATGGATATTACACAGAGAAAGTGGGTGCACCTGTCCAGAAACATGAGAGGAGAATATTTTATCATTCCTAAAAGGATATTGAAAGTAACTACCTCCAAATTATGTCCAGAGTTCAACAAAAACATTAATTGATAGTGATCAAAAATAGAGCTTAGTGTTGAAAGAATTCAAAGGGGTGATGAGGTGATGAGCACAAGTGAGTGCAACAGATCACATTTGACAATACCTTCTTAAAGACACTGGATATTCTCAGGATGAGATCCATTTGATTTATCAAGTTACTCAAAATCATAATATTTTTTTTACAGTAAATTCAAATCAGTATCTCAGCAGAATGCTAAGCTGAAACTCAAAATGAAGTATCTTATTGCTTAAATTTTGGTTATTTTTGTAATATATATATTTTATATATTACATAATATAAAATAAAAAACCCAATCAGAACACAGCCAAGCTCCCACACAATCAGTTCACACCCCCACTGGCAGTTAAAAGGAAGAAACAGCTGCGATCACACTTTGCTCCTAGAAGCACAAAGCCGAAAACACCAGCCTGAAGATGACGAATGAGACTTCGTTGAAACGTCGCCAAGACACTTCCAATTTTATGTGGGAGAAAACCTGAATAACCAAAGACCTACATACAAACACCTGCGAAAACCTCAGAAAATATATATATGTGTGTGTGTGTGTGTGTGTGTGTGTGTGTGTGTGTGTGTGTGTGTGTATTTGTTCCAGCATAACTCTGGAACGGCTTGAGCAATTTCAACCAAACTTGGGGCACAGATGACTTACCCTCTGGAAACATGTTTGAGATGTCAGTTCTTTCACAACTTCCTCTGGAAAGCCAGCAGTGACATTCACCTCCAATGGACCAATGGGGAAGGGCCTGATGGATTTGGGGCAAAGTGGCAGGATCATAGACAGGGCGAGAAAGAGGAGTGCATGGGAGGGGGAAGGGAGAAGGCATGGATGATGGGCATGGGAATAGGGGAGTAGGGGGAAGAACGGCCCCTCCCAATGGCTCCCTGTCAGGCAAACACTTTGATGTCTATAAATACCCAGGGAACTTTGACAGGCTTGAAGTGTTCTTATATCTTGTCATTAATTATGCTCTTTCAATACAAAAATATCCCAGATTGTGTAATGCAGAATTGAAATTAAGAACATGAAACATAATTAAGAACATGAAACATAATGAAACATAACATCCCATGGAATGGGATGAAATGAGATGTGCCACATCTATCAATATATGGTGGGGAAATGATTGACATCTAGTATGAGTTCTACCTGGTTGAAAGCCTTGGGCCATTGGATCGCATCTTCAGAAATGGTGAATATTTTGTCAAAGGCATTCTGTGGTGCCACTTTCCAACTTTGACTCTAATGAAGGACTGGTTTGGAAATGTGACCCAATTGATAATATCAAATCCTGCTATTAGTTCCCCTTTGGAATTAAAGGAAAGCATTTCACCAACACTGTTGTTAAATGAAACACTTCTCAAGTAGTGATGAAGCTGGAGAAAAATTAGACAACAAATTATCATCCTCAACATCAGCACCATATTAATTGAATATAGTAACAACCAAATTGCATAGTAGAAACATTCTGTGTGTAAAAGAAGTAGTCTAGTGTACAGATTTATCCCAGATATTTCAGATGGCTGATTTTAATTCATTTTTCCCAGTTTTCTTTTGGAAATTTTATTAATATTGATGTAGGTATTCTTAATTTATTTTGCAGTGATTATTGTACTGGAATATATGACTGGGTTGCATTTAGTGAATGAATTTCCCAATTTGTCTACAAAGATTCCTATAAAATCTCTAGAACTTCATTGCTGTCTAGGAGAATCCATGTTTCCTCACTGGTAGGAACAATTAAAGATTAATTAATATTAACATAGAAAAGCAACTTCATTCATTTCAAGTTGATCATAAAGATCGCCATCCACTTAGATAGCAATAGATATCTCACAACTAAAGTAAAAGGCAATAAAATCTAATTCTCATTCCTCAAGCTAAAAGTCAGGGAAAAATTAACTCAATATTTTTGGAAAAGGAAACATATCAATAGTCAGTACTTTGCTAACAGATGCAAAGTTTCTATATTCTTCTATATTTTTAGACCATGAATAGAAGTAAAAAGAAAAAATCTTAAAAAGAAAAATATAAATAAATGAAGCTGATGATCATTATCTTAGAGTCCCATTTATCAGGAACATCCAATCAGCTTAATCTCTATGGAGATTCTCAGTTATCCAGGTCATGGTTGTCCCAAAGGTGCTTTTTCAAGAGGCAACTGGACTTTCTGATTTTTCTTTGAAGACGTTTTGCTTCTCATCCAAGAAGCTTCTTCAGCAGAAAGTCCAGTTGCCTCTTGAAAAAGCACCTTTGGGACATCCAATCAGCTACAACACACTTTGAAGGCAATCCTTTGAGACTGGATGTGAAAGGGAAGCCATGTCACAACTATTGCCTGAAGGTCTAAAATGATAGGCAATGATGTCAAAATTTGAACCACCAAGTACCATTGCCTGGAACAACCAAAAATGTCTGTACATGCATTCTCTAGTATTTCCATGTATTATTGAGCTCGGGAAACTACCTGCCAAGGTTGTTGTTTGAGAAGCTGCTTCCTCTGCTCATTTTGTCTTGCTACTTTTTTCACTGCAGTTGAGTTTCTATTATGTAAAGCTTCTGCCACTACATGGACAGCATTATAGATGCTGTAGGTATGGCTGGTCATGCTCATTTCAAAAATTGACCCAGGAAGTTGACTCAGGTCCTCTTCTCCAGTGCAGATGTCTTCATCCATTGTTTCTCCAGGAACAGTGGGGAAAGAACACTGAAATGCCTCTTTCCAGAAATCCCTAGAAAAACTATCTTCCTGCTTAGATGTCAGCTTCCTGTGCTGAAGGAACCCATGGAATCCCAACACTTCCTCACTGTGGGCTGCAAAAGAGAGTGCATCATGGATGAAGTCAATGGGCCAGTTTCGTTGAAAAGACATTGATGTGAAATTCATCTGAGCTACAAAAATCCATAATTTGGTTTTCATTGGGACATCCTCAAATTCAGACATATGAAGCATTGCCCGTAAAACACCATTGACTGAATTTCTCCATGTACAACTACTACATTAGCAGTGGATTCCATAATGATCCTAGTCGTTTTCTCTCCTTTGCAATCATTTCAGTGATTTCAGTTGAAAAATTTACTTGTGGAAATGTTTCTATAAAATCAAAGCAGATACCTCTGTGGACAAACATGGGGATCTGATTTTCTACAAATCTCTCCCCACTGTCATCATTACTGAAAATCACTCCAATCCACAACCACTGAAAATAGAGCAGTAGCTGAAGAATCCCCTTATATTGTTGGTTGATGTCTGGAAATATCTGATGAAGGAAAACTCTTTGGTTTAAGTCAACTGGTGAGGATCCAAATGCCATCTAAGAATGCAGCAAAGAGTAAAGAGATATATGTGTCTGAGTTATTTTCTGAATAAAATTAATTGGAGTGCTTTTACCATTTCTAAATTGCTAAATTACGTCTCCCAAAAATTGTTTTTCAGTTCAGATTTCTATCAAATTAAGTGATAATTTGAGATTTTTGAGTATAATGGACTTGTATTTACTTACTGAGAAATAAAAGAAACTTTCCTTAATAGACAATCCTTAAAATAAACCCTCATGTAATCTCATATTCATCCACAAGGAATGGAAAGTCTCAAATTATCTACAAATTTGCATACCCCTATGCATGGGGTATGTAGTACTGTTATGCTATTTTAAAACTTTGAATGATCTCTATGTTAATGCTCCCATACATTCTGAATCTCATACTATCCAGTTTAGGCTCTTTGTAATGTAACTCATCACTAAAGTTACCATTGTTTTTTTTTTTTAAAGCACCACTACAATCTTGATTCACTAGAACACTAGAAGACTCCAGTTCTTGGACAGAGTCTGCATCACCTCTGACAGCTACAAGATACTGGAAGCATGGTCAAAATGTTCTACTCTATACTCACTCAGAAATGTGTAGATTTCTTTAACTTTTATACATACAGAATATATACATCTTTGAATCTGCAAAGTCTTTGAAATGCATACATGATTTGCTTTTCAATTTAAGCTACGTGAGTAGGACAATGGAAGCTCCAAGGCATAGGAAATATAGTTTACCCAACTCTGTCTCATACTTCTAAGTCTAAGGAGATACATGAATGATGTGTTCATTATTTTGGCTCACAAACCAGTATCATCGGTAAAGAGTAATAGCCATCCCTTTAACAAAGTTTGCTGTTCAAAGAAAGCCTGTCCTGAATAGAATAGAATAGAATAGAATAGAATAGAATAGAATAGAATAGAATAGAATAGAATAGAATAGAATAGAATAGAATAGAATAGAATAGAATAGAATAGAATAGAATTTTTTATTGGCCAAGTGTGATTGGACACCCAAGGAATTTTCTTTGGTGCATATGCTCTCAGTGTACATAAAGAAAAAATAAAATATATTCATCAAGAATCATAAAATACAACACTTAGTGATAGTCATAGGCTACTAATAAGCAATCAAATCATACTAGGAAACAATAAAAACAATATAAAGTTGTTTTTAAGTTGTAAAGATACAAGCAACATGGATATAGCCATAAGTGGGAAGAGATAGGTACTAGTAAGGATGAGAAGAAGAATAGCAATACAGTCTTAGTTAATTTGACAGTGTTGTGGGAATTAGTTGTTTAGCAGAGTGATGGCATTCAGGAAAAAAAACTGTCCTTGTATCTAGTTGTTCTGGTGTGCAGAGCCTGATAGCGTCATTTTGAGGGTAGAAGTTGAAACAATTTATGTCCAGGATGTGAGGGGTCTGTAGATATTTTCACAGCCCTCTTTATATATTTATATATTCCTCATGGGATCAAAGCCATATTGCAAAATTGTTCCTTGCTTAACTGTATTGTATGAGGACAACTCACCTGTGAAATCTTGTAGATGTTCAAAATGCTTCCCATGAAGAGACACACATCAGCATTAGGTCCCCCAATAGCCACTACTATATTAGCCTGCACATCACACTTGTAGTTAGGGATAAACTTTCCCTGTGTGGAGAGAAGTTCCAGTGAGGCACAGTAGGTCCACTTGGCTCAGAAATTGCTGTTCAATACATGGAAACCCAGTGTGGCATTTGGTAAAATCCTTAAATTTTCATTAATTGTCTTAATAGCAAATTGCAAGGCTAACATCTGCTGGTAGTTCTGAGTTATTACACTGCAAGGAGAAGATTATCTTATTAATAATTAGATTTTGCAATCTAAACAAATGTCTGCCTCTTCATTCAACAAATTCATTATCTGTTCCTAAAAAATAAACATTTAATAATAATAAAAAAGGGTAAAAATAATTATTTTTCTTCATTCATTCCAGATATTTAGTACCTTACTTAACTTTTATTACATGATCCCCTATAGATTACTGGTAGTCACACTCTTCTGAGCCGGTAGGGAAGCCGGCTGCATTTTATCTCTGCTTTGAGTGTATTATTATTATTATTTTTTTTGAAAAGTACATACAGTTCTATTTGTATTTCAGTGATTAGATTCATAAATATTTACCTCTGGAAATTTTTTTAAAAATTCAAAGCTCTATATCAGTGAATCAGTATTCTGTTAGGATTAACAAGCATCTCAAAAGGAACTGAATGAATCTTTTTAGTGCAATCCCTTTTGAACTCAAGAGGAAGTTTCAAGAAGAAGTTTCAGGACAATTTAGTTAGACTTGTTATCAACTTTATAATAATTCAAACAATGATGCAACTGTGGCCCCCAGTTCAGAGAAACTAACATCATTTGATCATTAGAAAAGAGCTTGCAGGAAATGTAACATGGAGACAAATCAAGGGAAAACATGAAAGCCTTACACAATATTATCAGACACATCAAAAGAAGGATTTATTTCAAAGATTGTGGAAATGGAAAACACATAGATCTGAGAGAGAATGGCTCCAATGATAAAGTCACCAGGATGGTAATACTTGTGAAGAATAGAAAGAGGGAGGCTTATAGGGCATTTCACAGATGGACTGCTAGAGGCTTCTTCATATACCAGTATCACCAGCATTGATGCCAGAAACATCTCCATCTTGAATAAAGACCTTTCTTCAAGATTTCCTGTTCACACATTCCTTCTTGTTGAATAAAATATATTGGCTTGAAATAACACTTATTGTATGTCTGGTCTTAATAATGAATATAATCAAACAGATAAAATATTGTCTGCCTCTGTCTTAGGTCAGAATGAATATTGATAGCAGGGATTAGTCTTGGTTCAGTGTGCTGCTACCAATTAATTGTATTCTTTAGGGAGTTGTACAAATAATTGTGCTTGAGCTGAAAATTGTACATACAATAATCTCTGGTGTAATATCATTGATCTATAAAACTTTTTTAAAAAATCAGATCTATAGATATGACTCTTATAATTTTCTATCACTAGTTTATTAGTATGTTTATCAAGTGAAAAACTCAAATTGTAATATTTGAAAATGAATGCTAATTTCAAGGAAGGAAGATTGGAAGAACTAGAGTGATTGGGCCCATAGAATCACCAAGAGTCGGGCTCATCATCATCATCTTCTTCTTCAAAGAGGGTGGAAAAGTTTGTGACGTCTGGTCAGGTGAGTGGAGCCTCTTGCTGTTTTTACTACTAGTTCACAAGAACCGGACAGAACCGGGAGCAACCCACCACTGAGCGGTATAGCATCTGAGCCGAAGCATTTTTCATGATTTTATTTTTTCATCATCTCCTTATCTAGAATACTACAAATTATTTATTTTATTTTATTTTATTTTTATTTTATTAGATTTATATACCTCCCTACTCCTGAAGGACTCAGGGCAGTGAACAGCCAAAAAGATAATACACACAGATTATAAAATTTAAAACAATATAAAAATGTATTAAACAATTTGGCCCAAGACGAATTAAAACATCCCCATATTTAAAAACAGATTTAAAATTACTCATATACCATTTAAAAGGGAAAGTTAGGCCAGGCCAGCCTGTTGGAATAAAAAGGTCTTGAGGGCGCATCGGAAGGTGCGTAAATCCGGGATCCTCTGTATCTCTGGGGGGAGCTCATTCCAGATATCAGGTGCCCCCACAGAGAAGGCTCTCCCCTGGGGGCCACCGGCTGACACTGTTTGGCCGACAGCACCCTGAGGAGCCCCTCTCTGTGAGAGCGTACTGGCCGGTGAGAGGCTATTGGTGGCAGCACACGGTCCTGTAAGTATCCAGATCCTAAGCCATGGAGTGCTGTAAAGGTGGTAACCAGAACCTTGAAGCGCACCCGGACGACCATTGGGAGCCAGTGCAGCACGTGCAGGAGAGGTGATACATGGGAACGCCACGTCACTCCCATAACCACCCGCGCGGCTGCACTCTGCACCTGTTGGAGCCTCTGGGTGCTCCTCAAGGGGAGCCCCATGTAGAGAGCAATGCAGTAGTCCAGGCGGGAAGTTATGGCCAAAGACAAAGAAAGATATCTAATATCTATATTGCATGGAATGTAACCTCTCCTTATAATATGGAATGTAATATCTAGATAATCCTCATTACTCTGTCATTAGTCTACCCAGAATCCTGTCCACGTCTTCAGGAGTCACAAAGTCAAACTCTTCCCAGATAACATTCTCAAGACCTGCCTCCACCATCCCCCCTGAATCTACCCAGTCAGAGTCCAGGTTTTTCAGAATCTGAGTGATTTTGTCATACATATATTGTACAAAGTCCTCGGCTCTACCCTCCAAGGGGTTCTCCCGCACTCCCTGATGGAGTAAGGAGCAGGTCACCCTAAACAGGGCGGCCAGGCGATTATCTGATGATGCAATAAGAGCGGCAAAATAGTTACATTTTGCCACTTTTATCGCCATTAGGTAAGTCTTAATATGAGATCTTACCAGTGTTCGGTCGGAATCAGAGAGACTGGCCCTCCAACTGCTCTCCAGGTGTCTTTTCTGGCGCTTCATCTCCCTCAGCTCCTCAGAAAACCAAGGAGCCAGGTGAGACCGGCACCGGGTCAGAGGCCACAAAGGCATGACCCAATCCAAAGCACCAGTGACCCTATCCCAGGCGGCCACTAGGTCTCCAGTCGAGGCATGAGCCAGAGCCTCAGGGAATGACCCAAGCTCCGTATGGAACCTATCAGGTTCCATCAGGCACCTGGGGCGGAACCATCTCATCTGTTCCGCCTCCCTGCGGTGGGGTGTGGCAGTTCGAAGGTCAAGGCAAAGGAGGGAGTGATCTGACCATGACAAGGGCTCGATCACTATATCGCCTATCTCAAGATCACTCAACCACTGTCCAGGGACAAAAACTAGATCCAGTGTGTTTCCTCCCGTGTGAGTAGGCCCATGAATTACCTGGGTCAGGTCCATAGCCATCATGGAAATCATGAACTCCCGAGCCATCTCAGACATCACATCTACGGATGGCAAGTTAAAATCCCCCGTGACCATAAGCCTGGGGGTGTCAACTGCCACCGTGGCTATCACATTGAGTAGCTCAGGCAGGGCTGCCGCCATGTGGCAGGGAGCCAGGTATGTGATCAGCAAGCCCATCTGTACCCCATGACCCCACTTCACAAGGAGGGACTCACAACCGGCGGTCTGAGGAACAGTGGCCTCCCTCAGCCCAAGACCTTCTTTAATAACAACCGCCACCCCCTCCCCTCCCCTGTGACCTCGGCTGATGAAATGCGCGGAAACCAGGTGGACACATTTCAATGTGGGGGACCCCCCTCCTAGCCCAACCAGGTCTCCGTAATACCCGCCAGGTCCGCTCCCCCCTCCTGAACAAGATCACAAATGAGGGGCGCCTTATTTACCACAGACCTGGTGTTGCACAACATCAGCCGAAGGCCCGGGCCCTGAGGATCTGTGCAACCTGGGGAACAAGCAGAACATTGGGGGCCGGAGCGCGCCACCACTTGAAAACAGCGAGCACGTGCTCCCACAACACAATATGGCCCCCTGCTCCTGCCATATCTGCCCCTCCCACCCACAGTACTGATGACAAGTCCATCATTGGAACAAGCTCTAACCCCCTCCTTGACCCCGGGTCCTACATCCCCCATGCAGTGCCCCTCCGCTGGGCCTGGCCCTCTCCTCAGTGGGTTATCCCCCACACCCACAACCCTTGTTCTAATCTGACCCTCACCCCCGGGACCCCTTAAAACTTTGCTAAAAATTATCTCTTTATCTTTAATTATCTCTTTAAAACACCTCCTGAAATTGTAAATGTTATCATTTATCCACTTTGACTTTGATAAATTAAATTAAACTGTTTCATTAATGACTATTTGACAGCTCTTAAAGTAAAATTTTGAATGCCTGTTCTCAGGTATTAGTATAGTTTTCAATATATACCCATTACACATTCATTAAATTATATTCAGGGGGGCAGAGGTCGACCCCGAGACACCTTTTTTTGTGGGGTGCCGCAAGGGTCGGTCCTCTCGCCCCTTCTATTCAACATTTATGTAAAGCCGTTGGGTGAGATCATCCGTGGTTTCGGGGTGGAGTTCCATCAGTATGCTGATGGCACTCAGCTGTACATCTCCACCCCAGGCCACCCCAATGATGCCCTTGAAGTGATGTCCCAGTGCCTGGAGGCTGTGTGGACCTGGATGGGTAGAAACAGGCTCCGACTCAACCCTTCCAAGAGTGAGTGGCTGTGGCTTCCGGCGCCCCGATATAGCCAGATGGCACCATCGCTGGTTATTGGGGGCAAATCACTGGCCCCCACAGAGAGGGCTCGCAACTTGGGTGTCCTCTTGGATGCACGGCTGTCTTTAGAAGAGCATATGATGGCCGTGGCCAGGGGGGCTTTTCATCAGGTTCGCCTGATACGCCAGTTGCGTCCCTTTCTAGATCGGGACTCCCTATGCATGGTCACTCAGGCACTCTTCACCTCCCGCCTGGACTACTGCAATGCTCTCTACATGGGGCTCCCCCTGGGGTGCACCCGGAGGCTCCAGCTGGTCCAGAATGCAGCCGCGCGGGGGATTATGGGAGCGACGGGGCACTCCCATGTGACACATCTCCTGCGCGAGCTGCACTGGCTCCCGGTGGTCTTCCGGGTGCGCTTCAAGGTGTTGGTGACCACCTTTAAAGCGCTCCATGGCTTAGGGCCGGGGTATTTACGAGACTGCCTTCTGCCACCAATAGCCTCCCACCAGCCAGTACGCTCACACAGAGAGGGCCTCCTCAGGGTGCCGTCCTCCAGACAGTGTCGGCTGGTGACCCCCAGGGGAAGAGCCTTCTCTGTGGTGGCGCCCGCCCTCTGGAACAACCTCCCCCCAGAGATACGTACAATACCGGACCTCCGGACTTTTCGTCGGGCCCTGAAAATTTATTTCACCTAGCGGGGCTGGCTTGATCCCACAGTTTTTGGTTAAATTTAATTGATTTTAATTGGGTTGTTTTAAATTGTGGCCAAAAATATTTAATTCTTTTTAAACTGTTTTTAAATTTTGTATGTTCTGTTTTATTCTGGCTGTTCACCGCCCTGAGTCCTGCTGGAGAAGGGCGGTATACAAATTAAAACAAACAAACAAACAAACAAACAAACAAATAAATAAATATTCAGTCTAAATCTAATGAAAAATATTAATTCTAAAACATTTATACTTAACACATATTCAGTATATACTGAGGAATAAGCCCATGAGATTTCAATAGGGCGTTCTTAAGGTCTTTTTTAAAATCACATTTATATGGGCAGCCATATAATGTGGCTCTGAACAACATGCAAAAATCTAGAAAAACAATTTAAAAATACAATATTTCAAATGAGATTAGATTATGAGCAGTGGAGGCAGTTCATGAGATGAAATTTATCTTGTTATCCCCTGGTCTGTTGATATAAGAGGATTTAAGGAATTCTAGAAGATTGGCAAAGTTTGAGCCTATCTCACCTGGTGATGTGCCATAGGGCAGGTACCACAGTGGAAACTATTTGTCTCCTGTATAAGGATGTCATTTCTTAGCAGATGGGACAGCAACATACCTCTGATGGTATGAAGGGTTGGGCATGTAATCCAGAGGAGGTACTCCATCTAATAACATGGCCCAATGCCATGAAGTTTATAGTGACAGGATCCTAAATTAATGAATAAATATCAAAGCATCATGGAATTCTATATATTGTTATTACTTTTTCTTTGTTAGCTGCTCTCTTTTATTCAGATTAGGTCTCAACAAAATTATATAGCATTTGAGGAAAACTATGCAGATCAGTAACCATCATTGGAGACTGTAATGGAGAAGATCTCCACAACAATCATATATTTTTCTTTTGTGCTAGGATATGTTGAAACAAAGAAAACAGACACCCACTGAAAAAGATAATATGCTTGGTTTCATTAAAAGTACTAGGCATGGAACAACCTAACCGGTTACATATACAATTTGTATTGTTACATCATAATGTAGTACATAAAGATGGAATTCCTCATCTTCACATATTCTTGGTTGACTCAGCCTTCCATCCTTCCAAAGTTGGTAAAATGAAGACCTAGATTGTTGTAAACTGCTTAGAGAGTGATGTAAAGTACTGTGAAGTGGTACATAAATCTAAGTGCTATTGCTATTGCTCTTCTTATACTGGGATAAGAGGACCTTTAGTATGCCCTATTTCAGAAAACAGACAAGCTGTTCCCAAAGAATGAGGCAATGCAAAAATATCTATGACAGAAAGGCCAGAAGTCAGTGAAAATGTAACTTTGATTGCAAGGGAACACTCAGATTGCAAAAAATATAAGCCAGGACTTTATGGGTTAATATTATTTTGTATTGTACTTGGGAACTACTGTGGGAGAATGCAGTACTTTCAATAAGGATGCGATACTGATTGAAGCAGAGAGTTCAGAGTTTAGTCCAGAGTTTAGTAGAACTTTCATCAGGTGCATGGGTATAAGATTTTAGCAATAGCACTTAGACTTATATACTGCTTTCCCAGGGGTGAAATGCTCCCGGTTCGGACTGGATTGCCCAATCTGGTAGTGATGGCGGTGGGTTCGGAGAACCAGCAGCAAAAATCCCCTCCCCATGCCCAGCTGAGCCGTGTGATCATCAGAGGCTCTTTTTTTATTTTTACTTTTAAAGGCATTTTATCTACAATTTCTTCTGCCGAAAAAGTGCTTTTAAAAGTAAAAAAAAAAAAAAAAGAAAGCCTCTGATGATCACACGGCTCAGCTGGGATCGTCAGAGCCTTTTCAAATAATTTTTTAACCATCTCTTCCTTGGAAGAGGTTGCAGAAAAAAATGCTTTAAAAGTCTCTCTGATGATCCCAGCTGAGTTGCCTGATCATCAGAGAGACTTTTCAAAGCATTTTTTAAAATGATCAGGCAACTCAGCTGGGATCATCAGAGAGACTTTTAAAGCATTTTTTTCTGCAACCTCTTCAGCGGAAGAGGTGGTTAAAAAAATGCTTTGAAAAGGCTCTGACGATCCCAGCTGTGTTCCTGATTGGCAGAGGCTTTTCAAAGCATTTTTTTGCATTTGCAGAAAAAATGCTTTGAAAAGTTAAAATAAAAAAAAAGTTGGCCACGCCCACCCAGTCACATTACCCTCCCACCAAGCCACGCCCACAGAACCGATAGTAACAAATTTTACATTTCACCCTGCGCTTTACAGTGCTTTACAGCCTAAGTGGTTTACAGAGTCAGCATATTACCCCAACAATTTGGGTCCTCATTTTACCTACCTGGGAAGGATGGAAGGCTAAGTCAACCTTGAGCCTGGTGAGATATGAACTCCAAATTGCAGGTAGCCAGCAGTCAGCAGAAATAGTGCAGAAGAGGTAGCCTGCACTCTAACCACTTCAGCACCATGCATCTTATGAATGAATAAAAGGATTAAAGGTCCATGTGTACTCTTTTATTGTTTTTTCCTTGTTAGCTGTTTTTTATTGTTCAAGTCAGGTCTAAAAATAATGATGAAGCATTTAGGGGAAAAGATGCAAATCAGCAATGCAGCACTGGAAGCTATAATGGAGAAGATCTCCACAGCAACCATGTATTTCCCTTTTGTGCTCAGATAGGTTGGAACAAAAGACAACCACACACTACAAAAGATCAACATGCTGAATGTAATATGCTTGGCTTCGTTGAAAGTGTTGGGCAATTTTCTTGCGAGGAAAGCCACCATGAAACTAACAATGGCAAGGAAACCCATAAAGCCCAAAACACAATAAAACATGAGTACTGATCCTTCATTGCATTTCAAAATGATTTCATTTGTTGTTGAATTCATGTCAGTATCTGGAAATGGGGGAGAGATTGCCAGCCAAGTTATACAAATCATAACCTGAATAAAAGAGCAGCAAGATACTATGGACCCACCTAGTCTTTTCCCCACCCATCTGGTCATCTTGGAACCTGGCTTGGTGGCCATGAAAGCTACAACCACAATGATGGTTTTGGCTAAAACACAAGAGATGGCCACCGAAAAGATGATGCCAAAGGCAGTTTGACGAAGGGCACATGCCACCTTGGAGGGTTTGCCAATGAATAACAAAGCACAAAGGAAACATAATAGGAGAGCAATGAGGAGAACATAAGTAAGACCTTGGTTGTTGGCTTTAACTAGAGGAGTGTTCTTATTCATGATAAAGATCCAAAGAATTACTACTGTGATGAAAGAACAGAATAGAGTGGAAGCAGCTAAAATAGTTCCCAGTTTTTCTTCATACATGAGAAAAGTAATAACTTTGTGGATACAGGAATCCTGATTCTTGTTTGGGTACTTATCTTGTGGACATTCAATACAAGTATCCATGTCTAGAAAAGAAAATACAAAGTCAGGATATTGTACCATTGAATTTGCATTAATATCAGTAAAAAAGTGTTTGTCTTTTATATTTTGTCTGAAGTTCTCTCTGCAATATTCCATTTTTAAAATAAAATTTATCAAAAAACATATTAAACAGTTAAAACTAATAGAATCAGTAATTCAAAAATACATTAAAAAAGAAAAGATATTGTATATATTAGTATATTGTATACAACCCTTCCCCAAAAAGAAAATAAGAAATAAGAAAAACAATTTTTCTTCCCTTCCTCAACAAGTGTATTCAACATTAACAATTTATTAACCAAATACAACCAAATGTATCTTTATACCATACTTTACCCCATTTTCTATAAGCTCATCTGTAAATGTTCAGCCGTCCTTATTAATCAGCAAATTAATAATATACTGCATTCTTGGGGCATCAAAATAATTGTTAAAATTTTTATTTAAAATTGTTAAAAATTATTAGTTAGAAGGTAGTATTCTGGGTTAACTCTGCCCACTGCCAGGAGTTCGATCCTGAACAATTCGAAGTTGACTCAGCCTTCCATCCTTCTGAGGTCAGTAAAATGAAGACCCAGATTGTTGGGGGCAATAGGCTGACTCTCTAAACTGCTTAGAGAGGGTTATATAGCACTATGAAGCAGTATATGTCTAAATGCTATTGCTATTCCCTTCCATTTAATCTAAATTCACCTCATCCCTCTTTTTAAAAATCAAAATCTATTCCTAATTAACATTTAAATATTACAAAAAATAAAAACTATTAAAGATGTTCAGAAATAGGAATCCCTGATTTAAAAATAAAAATAATAATGTGGCAATTGCAAACTAACTCATTAGATTCAGTTGAACATTTGTCTCCAACACTCCATGAACAAAAAGGATTAATTGTCTAAGAAGATTCAAGTATGTACCATATTTGTTGGAGTATAAAACATACTTTTCCCCCCCAAATAAGAGGGTGAAAATCTGAGTGCGTCTTATAGTCTGAATGTAGCCCCGCCCAGCTTCTCAAATGGAGGTTTCAGAGGCTGAAAAAAGCATCAGAAACGAAGCTTCAGAAAAGAAGCCCCCAAACAGAGCTTCAGAAAAAATGCCCCCAAACAGAGCTTCAGAAAAGAAGCCCCCAAACAGAGTTTCAGAGGCTTTTTTTCTGAAGCTGTTTCGGAGGCTTTCAGAGGCAAAAAAAAAAAAAAAAGCAAAAAAAAAAGCAAGGCACAGAGCTCACAACCAAGGAACCTGTTGCTAAAATTCACCTTTTGGAACAGGAGATTTGGGGTATTCTGGGAGGCCGATCCACCTGCCAATCAGCTTTTTTCTTATTTTCCTCCCCAAAAATTAAGGTGCATCTTATACTCCGATGCGTCTTATACTCCAAAAAATACAGTATGTCCTCCATAAATAAGGTACTTGGTGTTTTCATTTACATAAAATAAAGCTACATATAAAAGATTTCCCTGGCCTAAAGATCATTGAAATTTAAATATAGTCAATAAAAGAAGAACAGGAGTAAAAGACTTGGGAAATTATCCATGAAAAAAAAAACCCTGAAGATGAATATATATATACTGTATATCTTCATTATTATGAATGACATGGGTTTTAGGATCTTAGACAAGAAATGTCTTTATTTACATCCACAGAAGATTAAAGCATGATAGCAGGAATGTCAATGTATTTTATTTTTACTATGCCTAAAAGCTATACAAATGAGGTCTCTTACCCTCCTGGATAGCCATTTTTCCTTCTGGACATCGGAGACAATCATAGCAGCAAAATGGTTTCCCTTCTATCTTGCTCTTACTATAGCCAGGAGAGCACTTGTTATTACACTGAGAAAGTGGCTGGGCCTGTATGTAATGAAAAGAGAGACTGTATTTCTCTAAACAATTAGAAATAAATATCAAGCATGCTGTATCTTCCAATATGCATGTTTAACCAGTGGTGGAATTCAAATTTTTTTACTACCGGTTCTGTGGGTGTGGCTTGGTGGGTGTGGTGTGGCTTGGTGGGCATGGCAGGGAAAGGATACCGCAAAATCTCCATTCCTACCCCACTCCAGGGAAGGATATTGCAAAATCGCCATTCCCACTCCACTCCAGGGGCAGGATACCACAAAATCTCCATTCCCACCCCACTCTGGGGCCAGCCAGAGGCAGTATTTGCCGGTTCTCCAAACTACTCAAAATGTCTACTACTGGTTCTCCAGAACCTGTCAGGACCTGCTGAATACCACCTCTGTGTTTAACTATATATCATTTAAGATTATGATTTCTTTATTGATTGATGAATTCATGGGATAATAATGTTGCATCTATTATGATAGTGTATATACTTGGGGCATCAAAATATAATTGTTAACCAAAACATGTTGCAAAATCTTTGAATATTGGGAAAATCTGACACTTGTACCTCTTATAGAAACTTATACTACTTTTCCTTCAAAGTATTTCTAGAAAAACCCCAGACCATCTGTTGCTCTTCTCACATATTCTTATCCCTGAATTTATAGAAAAATACACTAAAATAATCCCAGCAAATAAGCAAGAGGAAATATATCCTAATGAGAGCCACAGTTATTGGACAATATTTGAAAGACAGTGGGAGACACATACACATATCTAGAAAGCAGGGGTGGGATTGAAAAATTTCAACAACCAGTTCACTGCTGGTGAATGGGGGTGTGGCCTACTTGGCCTCCTGCACCATGGCGGGGGGGGTTGATTTTGTCCTCCCCAGGCTCTGAAGGCTTTCCTTGGGCCTCCAGGAAGGCGAAAACAGTGTTCCCTGGGCATAGGAGGCCCTCCAGAGGCTGAAATGGGCCTGTTTTCAGATTGCCAGTACTGCCGGTAGGCCTGTTTTTCACCCTCCCCAGGCTCCAGAGGCTTCTATTGAGCCTCCGGGAGGGTGAAAATGGCCTCCCCCAGGCTCCAGAGGCCCTCCGGAGGCCAGAAACTGACCCATTTCTGGACTTCTGGCATTTCCAGTGGGCCCATTTTTCACACTCCCAGAGCCTCCGCACATGCCCTGCACCGGCCTGGTCTGGCATCCAAAATGGGCCATGTGGAAACTCCTGGTAGGGGTGTGGTGGGCGGGGTCAGCCAGTCCTTGGAACAACTGGTCCGGCAAACCAAATTAAAATTAAAATCTGGTTCACCCGAACTAGTCCAAACTGGCTGAATCCCACCCCTGCTAGAAAGAGAAGAGTGATAGATATTGCACCAGGATTTCTCTTTCCAAATGTTCTTATTGAATGAAACATTTGGTTTTTGAATTCTTTTAGTAATTGACTCCTAATAGGATATAATTAGAAGATAGTTAGATCATACCTGGTTAAACCTCCGTGGCCATACAATTTCATCCTTAACCATGGTAAGCATCTCTTCTTGGGACTCTACCAGGTCTATCCTTCCAACTCTGACTCTCAAGAAAGACTGGTTTGGAAAAGTGATCCAATTAATAATATCAAATCCAACTTCTAACTCTCCATACTGGTTGAAGGAAATTTTTTCTCCAACACTATTGTTGAATGAGACTCTTCTCATAACGTAGTTGAGCTTAATTGCAAAACAAAGAAAAGGAGTACAGAATTCATTCATTCATATATCAATGAATCAAAAGCTTTTTTACTGTTCTGATGGATATAGTTTATTTGTTTAAATTATTTATAGAGCTACCCATCTCAAAGTAGTGATTCTGAATGGCATACAAGGATCAAAACCAATATATATATATATATATATATATATATATATATATATATATATATATATATAATCCATGAACTTTTAAGAAGGCCAGTAAGCACACTAATTCTAGTCAATAATGCTGACTGCAAATTCATAGATTTTAAAATTGCAATTTATAGAATTATATATCCTACCTCTATGATTTTTATAAAGAACTCAAGGCAGCAAATATATTTAATACAAGTAGTCCTCAACTTGCAACCACAATTGAGTCCAAAATCTATGTGAGAAAATTGTTAAGTGAGTTTTGCCCCATTTTATGACTTTTCTTGTCACATTTCCTAAGTGAATCATTGCAGCTGTTAAATTAGTAATATGTTTGTCAAGTGAATTTAGTTTCCTCATAGACTTTGCTTGTCAGAAGATTGCAAAAGATGATCATATGAGTCAGGGACACTAAAAATCATCATAAATATTAGTCAGTTGTCAAGATCCAAATGTAGATCATGTGACTATGGGGATGCTGGAATGTTCATAAGGGTGAAAATGGTCATTAGCAGAGGTGGGTTTCAGCAGGTTCTGACCAGTTCTGGAGAACTGGTAGTGGAAACTTTGAGTAGTTCAGAGAACCGGTAAATACTACTTCCAACTGGCCCCACCCCCATCTATTCTCTGCCTCCCGAGTCCCAGCTGATCGGGATGAAATGGAGATTTTGCAGTATCCTTCCCCTGTCATGCCATGCTGAAGAAGCCACGCCCACAGAACTGGCAGTAAAATTTTTTGAATCCCACCACTGGTCATAAGTCATGTTTTTCAGTGCCATTGTAATTTCAAATGGTCACTAAACAAACTCTTGTAAATCAAAGACTACCTATAATTCTGTTTTCCTTACAAAACAACTGTTTGAGAAGAGTTGGGTTGAGACGGAACCAAATTCACCCAACTGGATTTCATGCCTAAAATGGATCTAAAATTCACAGTCTCCCAGTTTCTCGACTGGTGCCTTAACCTCCTGACAAAACTGGTTGTTATATCTTCAATGGAGGAAATCTGTGTCCTCATTTCTTTGAAAGAGAAGTGAGGTGCTTGCAGACAATTGAACAAATTGAGATTCAGCTTCTAAAAGGTATTATTGGAGAAATGTATTTCACGATCTAGATTCTGTTATAATGCATGCAGGTATGAGGAGCCCTCTGCTCTTTGTTTGATCAAGACATTACCTTCCAGAGTGGTTGTTTTAGAAGTTTCTCTTTGGCTTCCTGCTCTCCTCTTTTGCATTTGGGAAGAGATGACTGGAAGTTATGTAATGTATGTGCCACTACATAGACTGCATTGTAGACACTGTAGCTGTGGCCGGTCATGTCCATTTCAAGCACAGATGTAGGAAGATTGTCAAGCTTTTCTTTTCCAGTGCAGATGGCCTTATCTTCTTCATCCATTAAGGATTTGGAGAATGAACATTCAAATGCATTTTCCCAAAAAAGTCTCATAAAGCTATCTTCTTCTTCCAAGGTAGGGTTTCTCGTCTGAAGAAACCTCCGGAATCCCACTACTT
The DNA here is from genome assembly GCF_029215685.1 of Pituophis catenifer annectens. Classification (NCBI taxonomy): domain Eukaryota; kingdom Metazoa; phylum Chordata; class Lepidosauria; order Squamata; family Colubridae; genus Pituophis; species Pituophis catenifer. The sequence continues at coordinate 17,852,318 of NW_027256895.1, read as the reverse complement.
CCTTTGAGTGAATTGAAAAGGACAGAGCACCATGGAGGAAATCTGTGTCCTCATTTCTTTGGAAGGGAAGTGAGGTGAAATCCATCTGAGTTGTCATAATCCACACTTTGACTCTTTTCCATAGTGGTTTTCCTTCTTGTTTGGACAGGGTGGGAAATAATCTCAGTAGAATCATTTCTTCAATTTCACAAAAAACCATCACTATGTTAACAGTGCTTCCCATAATGACATCAAACATTTCAAATCCAGCTTCCACAGAAGACAAAATGTCATCTGAGTAAGAGATTGCTGGCAATTCTTTACTGAAAGCAAGGCAGATGCCATTCTGAGAGAACATGGGAACCATGTCGTGTATAAACTTTTCACCATAGTCATTATTTGTATATATCATTCCAATCCAAGTCCATCTGAAGTGTAGCAATAAGTGCAAAATGCCCTTGTACTGATGGTCCATGTGTGGAAACATCAACTGATATGCAGCATCCTGTGTTTTTGCATCCATTTGTGGAGTTGAGCCATAAATGAGCTGAAGAAAACACATGGAAATATGGAGTAGATGGGAAAAAAAAGAGTGCATGTAGTGATATTTATTTAAAGCTGAAGAGTCTAAAACTAGAATTTCAGCATTAAAGGCTGTTAGAAATTTAAATCCACACTTCATTAAAGAATTTGGGAAACCCTAATAGTAATCTCAGCATGGCTCCCAGATTTATGAATCACTTGTAATCTGTAGAAATAAGAGGGGTAGTAATTCACTTACTGTATATTTTGTGTAAAACTATCTGGGGAAAGAGATTGATTGAACTTTGAAAATGTGCTAACTTCTGGGACAACAGATTATACTGTATTTGTTTATTTCTATAACATAAATCTTCTTCCCAGCATTTTCCCCAAAAGTGCAGGGTCTGCTTTTTTTTCTCTTCAGATCAATGGGTATTGATCCTTTCATTGTGACAGGAATTGATTGACCAGCTTGTGTTCTGAGACTGATGTCATGGGCTGAGTGAGAGCAACTGATTCAAAGTAACCAAGGCAACTTTCACGTTTAAAGTACGACTAGAATTTACAGTCTCCTGATTTCTAGCCTAGTGCCTTAACCCAGTGGTGAAATCTGAACCGGTTTACTACCAGTTTGTAGGCTGCGCATGCACGCTGCATGCCAAACGTGTGCTGTGGTACGCATGCACAGTATGCACCACGCACTAAATGCAAGGTGTGGGCAGATGCATACGGGCAGTACACATCAAAAGGAGGCATGGGGTAAGTAGATCAGTGCGCAGGGGTGTGTGATCAGCTGTGGTGCATGATCTTCGGAGCCTTTTTTTAACTTTTAAAACCATTTTTATTACAACCTACAGTATTCGCTGAATAGGCTGTAAAAAAATGCTTTAAGAAAAGAGAAAAAAGGCTCTACGATCATGCGGCACAGCTGTGATCGTCGGAGCCTTTTTAAAAACTTTTTAAAAGCATTTTTTACTACTGGTACCAGAGAATCACACGTTGCTCAGCTGATCATCGAAACTTTTTTTTTTACTATTGGTTCAGTGAACCAGTAGCCTTTTTTACTACCAGTTCGGGCGAACTGGACCAAACCGGTAGCATTTCACCCCTGCCTTAACCACTAGATCAAATTACCTCTGCTCTGTACCATATTAGTCTGTACCATAAGAAAATGCTTGGAGAAAAAAATCCCACGCATTCCCCCCCCACCTCCCAAGATTCCAAGCAAGAATTTTACCTGGGGTATTTTGTAGAGAGACAAAATGGTGTTCATATGCGCCTGAACTGAAGAGGTTGGTCCTCCAATAACAGCTATTGGTCTATTCTGCTGGTCACAGCTGTAGTTAGGAATGAATTTGTCTTTAGAAGAAAATACCTCCAGCGAGGCACGATAGGTCCAAGTTGTAGTAAAATAGCTATTATAGATATGGAAGCCCAAGGTGTGATTCTGTAAAATATGCAAATCTTCATTGATCTCCTTGATTGCAAATTGCAAAGCCAGAAACTGCTGGTATAGAGGTGTCATGATCCTAAAAGTAAATGTAATTTTTCACAGCACTTGTCTCATAATTCCATACTTAGAATATTTCAGTTTAGCAAAATGCAAAGTATTTTTATTGATATGCATGATCATCAACAATTATATTCAAATTCAATCAACTTTTCTTACCAGATTTTTTTTTTTTTTTTTACAATTTAGAATATTGTATTTCTCTTTTTATCTCAAGTTTCCTCAGGAAAATCAGTTGTTAAGGATGAATGTGAAAAGAGACTGCTAAAAATCAAAAAATGGGAGAGCAAAAGGGATGTCTGAACAAACAGTAGAAATGGCTAAGAAGGGAAAAGAAGCCAAAACCAAGAAAGTTAAGGATCTCTGGAAGGAATTGTACAAAAGCTTTCAGTGAGCTGTTAGAAAAGACGAGAAGCAATCTCAAAATGCAAAAGGAGGTCCTAACTTTGAACTGCTCCACTAAATGATACAAATTCACAGATAGTAAATGGAATCAAGGGAATTTATTTTTAAAAAATAGATACATTGAAATTATGTGTTGTAGACATGTCAGCCTCCAATATCCCTTAGAAGAAATTCTCACTTACCAACTCTTTAATAATCGAAGAAGACGTTAGATCACTACTCTGGGTTATTACTAATTTAGGGAAGAACTCATAGAACATCTAGTGACATAGGGCAAGCTTGGTATAGCAAGCTTTGGCACATACATTTAATCAATTAATTAAACAAACAAATAGCAGGAGAAGAATTCATAAAGGTTATAACTATTTTGCCAGGAAATCTGAAAAATGACAAATGGGAAACCGATTGGAAGAAGTCAGGCTACATATCAATACTAAAAAAAAAAGGGAGTGTAATGGAGTATATAAACAATATACTTAATTTCACTTGCTAGGAAAATAATGAATAGTATTATTCAATGCTGATTAACATCCAACATATAAAGGGAGAAGTCAGATATTTAAGATGGTACTAGAAGAGCCTAGGAAAGAATAATTGCTGATGGATCCTAGGTAATTGAGAAACCAAATGCATATTCCTCCCACAAAAAATAAATTGATTGTTTTTTATTGATTAAATAAAGATCTTTAATTGTGTTGATTGTATGGAATATGTTCAGGCCAATGAGAATGCCAGAAGAGTTCATCCTCATGACAAAGCTATACACAAGTTAGGATGCCATAGACTGAATTGGATATACTGAAAGAAGAGGTGAGCAAGGAAATCATGTCAAGCATTATGTTGTCCCATTATTTTTCAAACTCTATGCAGATTATAATTTGGAGAAGATGAATTGGAAGAAAATAACTGAGGTTTAAAATTAGTTGTACTACTAACTAGAGCATACAAAACATTTGCTAGACCAATTCTTGAATATAGCTCATCTGTCTGGAACTTGCACTGCATATCGGACATAAATACAATCGAGAGAGTCCAGAGTTATTTTACAAGAAGTCATCCATTCCTCTAACCACAATAACATACCTTATGCCACCAGACTCCAAATTTTGGACTTAGACAACTTAGAACTACACCGACTTCAGTCTGACCCAAGCATAGTACATAAAATTATCTGCCATAATGTCCTTCCTGTCAACGACTACTTCAGCTTCAACCACAACAATACACGAGCAAATAATAGATACAAACTCAAGGTAAACCGCTCCAAACTCGATTGCAGAAAATATGACTTCAGTAACAGAGTGGTCAATGCCTGGAATGCCTCCAAAACTTTAACCTTAAACTGTCTACTGTTGGCCTCACCCCATTTCTAAGAGGTCTGTAAGGGGCGTGCATAAGTGCACCAGCGTGCCTACCGTCCCTTTTTACTTATTCTTTTCATGTATTCAAATTATGTTTATACTTTTACCTGTTATGTTATATATCCTTGACAAATAAACTTATGATTATGATTAGACAGAAACATGTCAGCAACAGTACTGCTGACATCAGTATTCTAAGAGTTTAAAAGAGAAATGGTCTGTAATGAAAGTCAAAGAGCAGAGTAAAAATGGGATTAAAATTTAATATAAAATAGAGAGCACAATAGAGACAAACATTTCCAACAACCAATCTTCAAATTGACAGTGGAGATGCTAAAGTGGTAGATAGTTTCTGTCTAAAAGAACTATGGATCAAGGAATGTGTGTCAGAAAAGAAACTTGGTGAAATAACAAGAAGAGCAATGGGTAAGATATCCAGATGTAGTTATGTATCTATACCTACAAAGAATGGTTTTCCTTCTAAGAAAATACCCCAGTTAAAGTTGGAATTTGAAGAATCAAGAGGGAAAGAGAATTAATGTGTTTGAAATTTGGTGTTTTAGAAGACTCCTGAGAATCTCAGCTGAGAAAAGAAACAAAAGGGTAATAAAATAGTGTATACTAATGAACAATCAACTGCATTTATCTTATATCATGAATGGTAGAATAAACTTACGCAATGTCATCAAAAACATTATTAGAGGGTGGTTCCCTGAAGTCTATCATGTTGTAAAATATATAGATCTTAGACAGAATGCCTACAATGTTGAGGTCTCCTGGTCTGTATTCCTTGTGAAGAAAAGGTAGAGGATCACTGACACTGCATTTAGAAATGGGACTCTTACATACCACCTGGGCCAAAATCATTGAAAATATGATTTCCAGTACCATCATCCTGAATGAATCAGTTCCTCTTTGAAGTTCAGTCTCCCAGCCTTGGCCAATGGGTTACTAGTTGTCAGTGACAATTATTCAAGTTCAGTTACCTAATTACTGTATAAGCATGGCCAAGTTGAAATAGGCAAGGGGATGTTGCTATGCACATCTCAGATTCTTTGATTTGTTGCATTGCAGTTCCAAAACAGTGATTCTTGCATAGATATTTGATAATTCCAGAGAAGACAAACTCAAAAGTACAGAAGAAATGAATTATAAATGAGAAAATGCCATGGTTATATTTCAGTACAAATATTGTTTATGCTCTTCTGGTGAAATAACAAGAAATGGCAGGTACCATAGTCAGTAGAAGAACTCATTTGGGATTAGAACATGCAATTGAAAAATATCTCCGTAATTACAAATGAGAAATGTCCAATTTAGAATTCAATAATACATAGGAGGCAACGTATTAGTCACATCTCTCCTGACCTGATATTCTCCACTGTTATAATAATAATATAAGAAAGGTCTTATTAAGAGCAATATCATAGTTGTCACTCCAGTAAGAATGTTAGAAAAAAATGACAATGTTTGAAATGTATTTCAAACAAAGCAAGTGAAAGGCGAGGGGAGGGAAGGGAAATGAAGTGGAGGGTAGGGTTAGGGCAGTGGTGAAATTCATTTTTTTTTTACTACCAGTTTTATAGGCATGGCTTTGAGGGCATGGTGTGGCTTGGTGGGCGTGGCAAGGGAAGGATATTGCAAAATCTTCATTCCCACCCTACCCCACTAACCTGCTTTCCGGCTCCATTCTACTGTGCAGGGCAACAAAAGAAGACCCAGCTGGGACTCAGGAGGCAGCGAGTAGATTATGGGAAAAGACAAGGAGGAGAAAATAGAAGAAGTGATAGATGTAATGGCACAAAGACATAACATCAGGAAGAAGGAAGATGAGAAGCTGGAGAAGTATCAGAGCCTGAAGGAGGAATGAGAGAGCATGTGAAAAATAAAAGGCAAATTGGTAGTAGTGTTGGTAGGAGCACTAAGGGCTGTGACTCCTATGCTATGACACACACAAACATATCAAATACATGGCTAAAACTCTATTTACTAATGCAGAAGGATTAGGGATCATCCAGCTTTAAATTCTTATGTGTGGTTTTTTTATGCTTAGCTTTTGTTTCTTGTTTAGATTGGATCTCCAGATAATGATAAAACATTTGGGGGAAAAGATGCAAATCAATATTTCAACAGGGTTGGAATATGTAGCAGGGTTGGGTTCCACTTATCTTTACTACTGGTTCGCAGCAGGAGCGCTCGCGCATGCCCAGATCATCAGTGATGATGTCGGGGCGGGTGGGCGGAGCCTCCTACCACCATTACTACTGGTTGACAAGACCGAGAAAGAAACCAAGAGGAACCCACCACTGCTTTGTAGCTTGAAGTCTCACTGTTACTCTTGAAAATCACACATAAAAAAATTACTAATTGACAGTTGGGGATCATGGGGACAGAGTCTAAAATTATTACTCCTGCAGTTAAATATGCACTATTTTACAGCACTGTTTGTTTTAATTTTCAAAGGCAGATTAAAAATTGTTATGACACCTTGAGACCATTTGCATACAAACCCTTTCTGATGATGCTACCTGATGCAGGTAAGTTTGACAGTAAATGAACTCCAAATGTTATCTCAATTAATTGGTCTTAACTCATAAAGTAATAATCACAACATTAAGAATGATTTTACCATTTAGGAGTTTGGAAAGAGATCAAGAAATCCAATGTGATCTCTGCTTTTAATTTAATTTGCATAACCAATTTTATATGTCTATTTCTAAAGCAGTTGAGAAGACAAACTTGTTATATCCAGTTATACCACAAATAAAATAACCACAAATAATGTCATTAATAACAATCAAATAGCCACATATATTGATTGGCGTTGGGATTCTTGCCCCTCTATTGGCATATCCTATGGACTTCGGTAGGCAGATGTTGATGTTTGATGGTGTTAGAGGTATTGTCACAGGAATATAAGCTGTTCTGAGTAAACTTGCCTTTTGCAATTGACCAACGGTGATTTTGTCAATGGTGTTTAAGTGGTGAACCCAAGGCACCTATTATTATTGGTACATACATAGATTACATAGTCACCTATTTTCCTGGTAAGTAGAGTCGGTTAATATCACCTCATGGGTGAAGGGCAAGATTCATTGTAACCTATGACTATCCTTAAGTGTTGTACCTCATGATTCTTGATGAATGTATTCCTTTTGTGTCCAATCACACTTGGCCAATAAAGAATTCTATCTGCTGTGACTGTATGTTCTTAGTAAGAAAATGAGCAGTTCTTTGTGGATAATTCTTCTGATCATGATCATTCTTGATTGTTCCAGTGTTCCTGCCTTCTTAGTTACCACTTCAGAGAAACTGACATATCTTACAATGAACTGAATATTTAAATATAAAAGGTACTAATTTTATTTCCTCAATGCAGGTAAAGTGAAGACTATCAAATGATTAAATTTTGCCCATCTTTAAAGTCTTTTAAACAAGGTCTCAAATATGAATCCCTTTGTAAAAACAAAAAACAAAAAAACTCCGAACCCAAAAGAGACAAGCAATTTGATAATTTGAAAAAAAAATAGCAGGCTGGTTCAAATAGGGATAATTGGTTGCAAAAATCCAACAGTTTGTCAGCATTAGATAAATTCTCACTAAATCCTAAATCCTGCTAAATACTCTTTTTAAGTTATTAATATCTTAAAAGTCAGTATCAATTTTCCCATAACATGGCAGTGTAGTGAATTTGAATAAAGATTAAAAATAGCTTTAAGTGTATTATTTTAAAAAAATACATATAGTCTATTTGTATTTCAGTTATTAGATTCATAAATATTTACCTCTGGAAACTAAAAAAAAAAAAATCAAAGCTCTATTTCAGTGAATCAGTTTTCTGTTAGGATTAACAAGCATCTCAAAAGGAATTGAATGAATCTTTTTAGTGTGATCCCTTTTGAACTCAAGAGGAAGTTTCAAGAGGAAGTTTCAGGACAATTTAGTTAGATTTGTTATCATCTTTATAATAATTCAAACAATGATGCAAGTGTGACCCCCAGTTCAGAGAAACTAACATCACTTGATCATTAGAAAAGAGCTTGCAGGAAATGTAACATGGAGACAAATCAGGGGAAAACATAAAGGCCTTACACAATATTATCAGACACATCAAAAGAAGGATTTATTTCAAAGATTGTGGAAATGGAAAACACATAGATTTGAGAGAATGGCTCCAATGATAAAGTCACCAGGATGGTAATACTTGTAAAGAATAGAAAGAGGGAGGCTTATAGGGCATTTTACAGGTGGACTGCTAGAGGCTTCTTCATATACCAGTATCACCAGCATTGATGCCAGAAACATCTCCATCTTGAATAAAGAACTTTCTTCAAGATTTCCTTTTCAAACATTCCTTCTTGTTGAATAAAATATATTGGCTTGAAATAACACTTATTGTATTAATAATACATTAATTACATCTGGTTTTAATAATAAATATAATCAAACACATAAAATATTGTCTGCCTCTGTCTTAGGTCAGAATGAATATTGATAGCAGATATTAGTCTTGGTTCAGTGTGCTGTCATCAATTAATTGTATTCTTTAGGGAGTTGTACAAATAATTGTGCTTGAGCTGAAAATTGTACAGACAATAATCTCTGGTGTAATGTCATTGATCTATGAAACTTTTTTTAAAAAAATCAGATCTATAGATATGGCTCTAATAAACTTATTAATAAACTTCTATCACTAGTTTATTAGTATGTTTATCAAGTGAAAAACTCAAATTGTAATATTTGAAAATGAATGTTAATTTCAAGGAAGGAAGATTGGAAGAACTAGAGTGACTCGGCCCATGGAAACACCAAGAGTCAGACTCAACTGAATGGCCCATAGAATCACCAAGAGTCAGGCTCATCATTAACATCATCTTCTTCAAAGAGGGTGGAAAAGTTTGTGAGAGGTGAAGTTTTCATAATGTTCAAAATGAGCCAAGGTATGGCCAAAGACAAAGACAGATATCTAATATCTACATTGCATGGAATGCAACCTCTCCTTATAATATACCACAGGGGAAACTATTTGTCCCCTGTATAAGGATGTAATTTCTCAGCAGATGGGACAGCAACATACCTCTGATGATATGAAGGGATGGGCATGTAATCCAGGAGAGGTACTCCATCTAATAAAATGGCCCAATGCCATGAAGTTCATAGTGACAGGATCCTAAACTAATGAAAAATATCAAAACATCATGCAATTCTATACATTGTTATTGCTTTTTCCTTTTTTTTTTAAATTTGATTTATATGCCACCCTTCTCCGGAGACTCAGGGTGGCTTACAATGCGTTAAGCAATAGCCTTCATACTTTTGTATATTTATACAAAGTCAGCTTATTGCCCCCACAAACTGGGTCCTCATTTAACCTACCTTAGAAAGGATGGAAGGCTGAGTCAACCTTGAGCCTGGTAAGATTTGAACCTGCAGAAATTGCAGGCAGCTGTGTTAATAACAGGGTGCATTAAGCCACTGTACTACCAAGCCTCCTTGTTAGCTGCTCTCTTTTATTCAGATTAGGTCTCAACAAAATTATATAGCATTTGTGAAAAACTATGCAGATCAGTAACCCATCATTGGAGGCTATAATAGAGAAGATCTCCACAACAATCATATATTTTTCTTTTGTGCTAGGATATGTTGAAACAAAGAAAACAGACACCCACTGAAAAAGACAAATACGCTTACGGTAATATGGATGGTTTCATTAAAAGTGCTAGGCATGGAACAACCTAACAGGTTACATATACAATTTGCATTGTTACATCATAATGAAGTACATAAACATGGAATGCCTCTCGTGCACCTCATCATCTTCACATATTCTTGGATGGATGCAAGCCCCACTGTTTGGCTCTTAATCTCATTATATGGAAAGGTAAATTGTGTAAAGTGATTTAATGAGAGGTTTCCGTTTGTGGAACACTGGCTCCACTTCTTGCCTCTTCTGAGCATGGTGGCACAGTGGTTAGAATGCATTATTGCTATCCTTTGCCAGGAGTTCGATCCTGACTGGCTCAAGGTTGACTCATCCTTCCATCCTTCCAAAGTTGGTAAAATGAAGACCTAGATTGTTGTAAACTGCTTAGAGAGTGATGTAAAGCACTGTGAAGTGGTATATAAATCTAAGTGCTATTGCTATTGCTCTTCTTATACTGGGATAAGAGGACCTTTAGTATGCCCTATTTCAGAAAACAGACAAGCTGTTCCCAAAGAATGAGGCAATGCAAAAATATCTATGACAGAAAGGCCAGAAGTCAGTGAAAATGTAACTTTGATTGCAAGGGAACACTCAGATTACAAAAAATAAAAGCCAGAACTTTATGGATTAATATTATTTTGGATTGTACTTGGGAACTACTGTGGGATAATCCAGTACTTTCAATAGGGATGTGATACTGATTGAAGCAGAGAGTCCAGAGTTTAGTCCAGAGTTTAGTAGAACTTTCGTCAGGTGCATGGGTATAAGATTATAGCAATAACACTTAGATTTATATACCGCTTTACAGTGCTTTACAGCCCTCTCTAAGTGGTTTACAGAGTCAGCATCTTGTCCCCAACAATCTGGCTCCTCATTTTACCCACCTCGGAAGGATGGAAGTCTGAGTCAACCTTGAGCCTGGTGAGATATGAACTACCAAATTGTAGCCAGTAGTCAGCAGAAGTAGACTTCAGTACTGCACTAACCACTGTGCCACCGTGGATCTTATGAATGAATAAAAGGATTAAAGGGCCATGCATACTCTTTTATTGCTTTTTCCTTGTTAGCTGTTTTTTATTGTTCAAGTCAGGTCTAAAAATAATGATAAAGCATTTAGGGGAAAAGATGCAAATCAGCAATGCAGCACTGGAGGCTATAATGGAGAAGATCTCCACAGCCACCATGTATTTCCCTTTTGTACTCAGATAGGTTGGAACAAAAGACAACCACACACTACAAAAGATCAACATACTGAATGTAATATGCTTGGCTTCATTGAAAGTGTTGGGCAATTTTCTTGCGAGGAAAGCCACCATGAAACTAACAATGGCAAGGAAACCCATAAAGCCCAAAACACAGTAGAACATGAAGACTGATCCTTCATTGCATTTCAAAATGATTTCATCTGTTGTTGAATTCATGTCAGCATCTGGAAATGGGGGAGAGATTGCGAGCCAAGTTATACAAATCATAACCTGAATAAAAGAGCAGCAAGATACTATGGACCCACCTAGTCTTTTCCCCACCCATCTGGTCATCTTGGAACCTGGCTTGGTGGCCATGAAAGCTACAACCACAATGATGGTTTTGGCTAAAACACAAGAGATGGCCACCGAAAAGATGATGCCAAAGGCAGTTTGACGAAGGGCACATGTCACCTTGGAGGGTTTGTCAATGAATAACAAAGCACAAAGGAAACATAATAGGAGAGCAATGAGGAGAACATAAGTAAGACCTTGGTTGTTGGCTTTAACTAGAGGAGTATTCATGATAAAGATCCAAAGAATTACTACTGTGATGAAAGAACAGAATAGAATGGAAGCAGCCAAAATAGTTCCCAGTTTTTCTTCATACATGAGAAAAGTAATAACTTTGTGGATACAGGAATCCTGATTCTTGTTTGGGTACTTATCTTGTGGACATTCAATACAAGTATCCATGTCTAGAAAAGAAAATACAAAGTCAGGATATTGTACCATTGAATTTGCATTAATATCAGTAAAAAAGTATTTGTCTTTTATATTTTGTCCAAAGTTCTCTCTGCAATATTCCATTTTTAAAATAAAATTTATCAAACTATATATGAAACAGTTAAAATTAATAGAATCACTAATTCAAAAATACATTAAAAAAGATATTGAATAGTATATTGTATAGAACCCCTCCCCCAAAAGAAGAAAAAAGAAATAATAAGCGAAACAAACTTTATCTCTTTCCTCCCCAAGTGTATTCAACATTAACAACTTATCAACCAAATACAACCAACTGTATCTTTACCCCATTTTCTCTCAACTCATCTGTAAATCTTATTAATCAGCAAATGTACAATAAAAAATATTGCTTAGAATGTAGTATTGTAATAAGCCATGGCGGCACAGTGGTTAGAGTGCAGTACTGCAGGCTACTTCTGCTGATCGCTGGTGGGTAAAATGAGGACCCAGATTGTTGGGGCAATATGCTGACTCTGTAAACTGCTTAGAGAGGGCTTTAAAGCACTATGAAGCGGTATATAAATCTAAGTGCTATTGCTATTGCTATTGTAGGTTAACTCTCCCCACTGCCAGGAGTTCGATCCTGAACAGCTCAAAATTGACTAAGTCCTCCATCCTTCTGAGGTCAGTAAAATGAAGACCCAGATTGTTGGGGGCAATATGCTGACTCTCTAAACTGCTTAGAGAGGGTTATATAGACTATGAAGCAGTATATAAATCTAAGTGCTATTGCTATTGGTTTTCCCTTCCATTTAATCTAAATTCACCTCATCCCTCTTTTTAAAAATCAAAATCTATTCCTAATTAACATTTAAACATTACAAAAAATAAAAACTATTAAAGATGTTCAGAAATAGAAATCCTTGATTTTAAAATAAAAATAATAATGTGGCAATTGCAAACTAACTCATTAGATTCAGTTGAACATTTCTCTCCAACACTGCATGAACAAAAATGATTGACTTCCGGTTTGGCATCACGGCAATGCAGTTGGGGACCCCCGGCAAAACCCTGACTGGCTAACCGCCGCTGACAGGTCTGCGGACCTACCCTGTCCTGAAGGGATAGGGGAAAAAAGAGGGACCCCTTGGGCAACCGAGAGGAATGAGCAAATTCCTCGGAGGCCGGAGGCAATCCTCTAAGTCAGCGGCGGGGGACAGCAGCCATGGCGGCTGCCTCAAGACTGCAACAAATCGGGACAAGGTTCAGGAGGAAGGAAGAAAGGACAATGTGCTTCGGAGCCAGGTGAGTGACACCAGGAAGCAACATGTTAATGAGGATATTTACAAATAAGATCCCCAGCCTTACCTAGCGGCTGAAAATCTGAGAGCCTTGAAGATTTTGTAAAATAAGGAAAGAAGTTTAAAACCCTTTAAGAACTTTATTTCACCACTGATTGATTGGAGTGAACTGCTTATTAACTAAATAGAGTTGGATATTTGAACTTTCTTGCTAAAACCGAAATGTTGAGAAGAGAAAAGTGATTAAGGATTTGCCACCTCTAAAAGCCAGACAAAGAGATCAAACAGATTGCTACATAAATGTTTCAAAATGGTGATTGAAGCTGTGACTAAGTGAAAGTGTTGATTGCGGAAACTTGTTTTTTTCCTGAAAAGAACCTATTTGTTTTGTTACATATTGTGGATTACTTTGAAAAAAAACTATGGTTTTTTGAACTTTGGACATTCCTATTCTGTCGTTTAATGGCTTTACAAAGAAAGAAGAAATATAATGACTAATAAACTTTTAACTAACTGGCTCAGCAACAAAAGGCTTGGTGCAGGAACAGAAGTGGAGAAGCTGATGTTTTACTGGAAACAGATTTTATAATAGAATTAAAAAGGATATGCAGAGTTTTAAGCGTGGAAGTATTGACTTTGAATTGAAATGCATATGGACAGATAAGGAAACGAAGAAGCAAAATAGATAAATTAGATAATAATAATAATAATAATTTTATTTCTATACCGCCCTTCTCCCGAAGGACTCAGGGCGGTGTACAGCCAGTTTAAAACACAAGACACAACAACACACAACAATTAAAAATTAAAATAATTAAATAGATTTGGCTGCTTTAAAAACTCTAAAATTTAAAATACCCCAATTTAAAATTATTATATTGACAGCCCTGCCTGGCGGAACAACAAGGTCTTCAAAGCGCAGCGGAACACCCGGAGGTCAGAGATCTTGCGTATTTCTGGGGGCAGTTCATTCCACAGGGCTGGGGCTCCCACAGAGAAGGCCCTCCCCCTGGGTGTCGCCAGCCGACATAACTTGGCTGATGGCACCCTGAGGAGACCCTCTCTGTGGGAACGGACTGGTCGGTGGGAGGCTATTGGTGGCAGAAGACGGTCTTGAAGGTACCCGGGTCCTGTGCCATGGAGTGCTTTAAAGGTGGTAACCAACACCTTGAATCGCACCCGGAAGACCACCGGAAGCCAGTGCAGCTCGCGCAGGAGGGGTGTCACGCGGGCACAGCGGGTTGCGCCCATAACCACCCGCGTGGCCGCATTCTGGACCAGTTGGAGCCTCCGAGTGCTCTTCAAGGGGAGCCCCATGTAGAGAGCATTACAATAGTCCAGCCGGGAGGTGACAAGGGCATGAGTGACCGTGCGCAAGGCATCCCGGTCCAGAAAGGGCTGCAACTGGCGGATCAGGCGAACCTGATAAAAGGCCCCCCTGGCCACGGCCGTCATATGCTCTTCTAAAGACAGCCGTGCATCCAGGAGGACACCCAGATTGCGAGCCCTCTCTGTGGGGGGCAGGGATTCACCCCCAATAGTCAGCGATGGCACCTGCTGACTATATCGGGACGCCGGCAACCACAGCCACTCGGTCTTGGATGGGTTGAGTCTGAGCCTGTTCCTCCCCATCCAGGCCCGTACGGCCTCCAGGCAGCGAGACATCACATCAAGGGCATCGTTGGGGTGGTCTGGGGTGGAGATGTACAGCTGAGTATCATCAGCGTACAGGTGACACTTCACCCCAAAACCACGGATGATCTCACCCAGCGGCTTCACATAAATGTTGAACAGAAGAGGCGAGAGGACCGACCCTTGTGGCACTCCCCATGCGAGATGCCTCGAGGTCGACCTCTGCCCCCCTGCCAACACAAACTGCGAGCGGCCGGAGAGGAAGGAAGAGAACCACCGCAAAACGGTGCCCCCTACTCCTAACCCTCTCAACCGCTGCAGCATGATACCATGGTCGATGGTATCAAAAGCCGCTGAGAGATCTAATAGGACTAGGACAGAGGAGCAACCCCTGTCCCGAGCCCTCCAGAGATCATCCACCAACGCGACCAATGCCGTTTCTGTGCTGTGCCCCTGCCTGAAGCCCGACTGGTACGGGTCTAGATAGATAGCTTCATCCAGGTGCCTGGGCAGCTGTCGTGCCACCACACTCTCAACAACCTTCGCCACAAAACGAAGGTTGGAGACCGGACGGTAGTTGGCTAATTCAGCCGGGTCCAGGGAAGGCTTCTTGAGGAGGGGCCTCACCACCGCCTCTTTCAAGGCGGCGGGAAAGGCACCCTCACTCAGAGAAGCAGTTATAATCCCCTGGAGCCAGCCTCGTGTAACCTCCCGGGAGGCCAGTACCAACCAGGAGGGACACGGGTCCAATAAACATGTGGCGGCACTAATCCTACCCAGAACCCTGTCCACATCCTCGGGAGCCACAGGATCAAACTCCTCCCAGATAATATTCTCAAGACCTACCCTCGTCTCCTCCCCCGGACTTGCCCAGTCGGAGTCCAAGCCTTCCCGAATCCGAGCGACTTTATCGTGCAGGAATTGCACAAAATCCTCAGCTCGACCCTGCAAGGGATCCTCCCGCACTCCCCCCCGAAGAAGGGAGTGGGTCACCCTAAACAGGGCGGCTGGGCAGTTCTCTGCAGATGCGATAAGAGTGGAAAAATGGTTAGATTTCGCCGCTTTTATCGCCACTAGGTAGGTCTTGATATAAGACCTCACCTGTGTCCGGTCGGAATCGGATTGACTAGTCCTCCAAATGCTCTCTAGGCGTCTTTTCCGACGCTTCATCTCTCTCAGCTCCTCAGAGAACCAAGGAGCCAATTGAGATCGGCATCGGGTCAGAGGCCGCAAAGGCACGACACGATCCAAAGCTCCGGCGGCTGCACTCTCCCAGGCGGCCACCAGCTCTTCAGTCGAGTCGTGTGTCAGGGTCTCAGGGAATGGCCCAAGCTCCGTCAGGAACCTTTCTGGATCCATCAGGTGCCTGGGACGGAACCATTTAGTCGGTTCCGTCTCCCCGCGGCGGGGGCAAGCGGTAGGAAAGTCCAAGTGAAGGAGCGAATGATCTGTCCATGACAAGGGTTTAATGTCTAAGTCCCCTCTACCAAGATCATTCAGCCACTGACCAGAGATAAAAATCAAGTCCAGAGTGTGTCCTCCTATGTGAGTGGGGCCTTGAACTAACTGGGTCAGGTCCATGACCATCATGGAAGCCATGAACTCCCGAGCCACCTCTGACGTCTCACCCGCGGATGGAAGGTTGAAATCCCCCATGACAATAAGTCTGGGGGTATCCACCGCCACCCCGGCGATGACGTCGAGTAGCTCGGGTAGGGTCGCTGCCACGTGGCAGGGAGCCAGGTACGCAGTCAGCAAACCCATCTGCACCCCACGGCCCCACTTCACAAAGAGGGACTCACATCCGGCTATCTGAGGAACAGTGGTCTCCCTCGGACAAAGACTCTCCCTAATAATCACCGCCACTCCCCCACCCCTCCCCTGGGCCCTTGGCTGATGAAATGCACGAAAACCTGGTGGGCACATTTCAACGAGGGGGACCCCCCCCTCTTGGCCCAACCAGGTCTCCGTAATACCTGCCAGGTCCGCACCCCCCTCCAATATAAGATCACAGATGAGGGGGGCTTTATTAACAACCGACCTGGCATTACATAACATCAGCCGCGGACCCTGGGCCTGAGACTCTGCACAACCCAGGCCACGAGGCGCGCAGTGGGGACCGGAGTGCGCAATTGCTCGTAAACAGCGTATGCGCACCCCCGGCACATGATATGGTCCCCTGCGCCCGTCATACCTGCCCCTCCCACTCATTATTTCAATTGCATTGCCCTTCTTGTTATCCCCCTGCTCCCCGGATAAATTTTCTTTCCTGACCCCTCTGATGTTTGATGTTTGAATGTTTAATTGTTTAAATGTTTCAAAATTTAAACGAGCTTTAAATAAAAACAAGAAGTGTTTATGGTAAATAAAGATAGAAATATAATAAAAATAGAAGTGGGAAGTTAAGGTGACTAAAAGTGATATGTTCATAAAAGAATAACTTGTTGCAACATGTTTTAGTTTTAATTTGATAACAAAGTGGTGGATGATAAGTATGATCAATTGTTAATGATTTTAGATGATACACTAAGGTACACAGATGGAAGTTATAACTGTGATTGCATTTAACACATGTTGGAAATGATTAATATTAAGAAATAAATGGGGACACACCCTGGAAGAGTATAGTTGGAAACAGTGAATTAATAGACAACATATGGAAAAAGGAATTTTTAATAAGTTAGCAGGGTAGAAGTTGGAGTTAATGGAGGAGGATATGTTGAGAAATCAGCCAAAACAAAGCATGCTGCAAATCAGCCAAAACAATTGAAAATGCTGGTAATCAGCCAAATAACAGGGGGAGTTATGGAGGAGAATGAGGAGAATATACTGAAGAATAATTATTAATAAGGGGTGAAAAAGAAAACATTGGGTGATAATTAAAATGAAATGGTAAATTATGAGATGTCTGTGTAAAAGTTTAAGGACATGATAGGATGAATTGGGTTTAGAAAACAAGAAAAACAGAAAGAAATTTTGATTAATAAATTGAAATAAAAATTGAGTTGTATACATTTGGAAATTAAGATTTGTGGTGATAAAATTGTAAGGTAAATATATAGGTTAATAGAATAGATTGTTTTTGTGTTTAATGTTGATGTTAAAAGGAGCAAGGGAAAAAATTTAGATAGAGCGGTATTGAATTTTGATTTATAATTGAATTTATAATTGAATATAAAAATGAGCTCTGCTTTAGTAGGAGATTAAGATGTATGAAGAGATAATAGAAAGATTTATTAAGATGTTGGAATTTATGTTAAAATTGTTTGTTCTCATTTGTTAAATTAGTATACCCATTTGTGACTGGACCAAGACTTCGTTCTTGAAAAATTTTTCTTTTTTTATGTTTATGTTGGAAAAAATAAACATAAAAATGATCAATTGTCTAAGAAGATTCAAGTATGTACGATATTTTTGGGACTATAAGACATACCTTTTTCCCCAAAAAAAGAGGGTGAAAATCTGGGTGCATCTTATAGTCCGAATGTAGCCCCGCCCAGCTTCTCAAACAGAGGTTTCAGATTTATTTATTTATTTATTTATTTTATTTAATTTCTATACCGCCCTTCTCCAGCAGGACTCAGGGTGGTGAACAGCCGAGATAAAACATAGCATATAAAATTTAAAAGCAGTTTAAAATATATTAAATAATTTCAGCCCACAATTAAAAACAATCCAGTTAAAACCAATTTCAAATTAAAACCAAAAGGATGGGATCAAGCCAGCCCAGCTAGATGAAATAAATGAGTTTTCAGGGCCTGACAAAAAGTCCGGAGGTCTGGTATCGTGCGTATCTCTGGGGGTAGGTCGTTCCAGAGGGCAGGTGCCACCACAGAGAAGGCTCTCCCCCTGGGGGTCGCCAGCCGACATTGTCTGGCCGACAGCACCCTGAGGAGGCCCTCTTTGTGTGAGCGCACTGGACATGGGAGGCTATTGGTGGCAGAAGGTGGTCTCGTAGATACCCTGACCCTAAGCCATGGAGTGCTTTAAAGGGTTTGAAGTGCACCCGGAAGACCATTGGGAGCCAGTGCAGCTCACACAGGAGAGGTGTCACATGGGAGCACCCCTTCACTCCCATAATCCCCTGCGTGGCTGCATTCTGGACCAGCTGGAGCCTCCGGGTGCACCCCAAGGGGAGCCCCATGTAGAGAGCATTGCAGTAGTCCAAGCGGGAAGTGAGAGTGCCTGAGTGACTGTGCGTAGGGAGTCCCGATCCAGAAAGGGATGCAACTAGCGTATCAGGCGAACCTGATAAAAAGCCCCCCTGGCCACAGTCGTCATATGCTTTTCTAAGGACAGCCGTGCATCCAGGAGGACGCCCAAGTTGCGAGCCCTCTCCGTGGGGGCCAATGATTCACCCCCGATAACCAGCGATGGCACCAGCTGGCTATATCGGGAGGCTGAAAAAAGCATCAGAAAAGAAGCTTCAGAAAAGAAGCCCCCAAACAGAGCTTGAGAAAAGATGCCCCCAAACAGAGGTTCAGAAAAAAAAGCCTCCAAACAGAGCTTCAGAGGCTTTTTTTCTGTTTCAGAGGCTTTCAGAGGCAGAAAAAAAAGCAAAAAAAAAAAAAAAAAGCAAGGCACAGAGCTCACAACCAAGGAAACTGTTGCTAAAATTCACCTCTGGAAACAGCTGATTGGGGGTATTCCGGGAGGTTGATCCACCTGCCAATCAGCTTTTTTCTTATTTTCCTTCCCAAAAACTAAGACGCGTCTTATACTCTGGTGCGTCTTATACTCCAAAAAATACAGTATCTCCTCCATAAATAAGGTATTTGGTGTTTTTATTTACATAAAATAAAGCTACATATAAAAGATTTCCCTGGGCAAAAGATCATTTAAATTTAAATATAGTCAATAAAAGAAGAACAGGAGTAAAAGACATGGGAAATTATCCATAAAAAAAAAAAAACACCAAATCCTGAAGATCAAAATGTTCTTCATTATTATGGATGATATGGGTTTTAGGAGCTTAGACAAGAAATGTCTTTATTTACATCCACAGAAGATTAAGGCATGATAGCAGGAATGTCAATGTATTTTATTTTTACTATGCCTAAAAGCTATACAAATGAAGTCTCCTACCCTCCTGGATAGCCATTTTTCCATCTGGACATCGGAGACAATCATAGCAGCAAAATGGCTTCCCTTCTATCTTGCTCTTACTATAGCCAGGAGAGCACTTGTTATTACACTGAGAAAGTGGCTGGGTCTGTATGTAATGAAAAAAGAGACTGTATTTCTCTAAACAATTAGAAATAAATATCAAGCATGCTGTACCTTCCAATATGCATGTTTAACCAGTGGTGGAATTCATTTTTTTTTACTACCGGTTCTGTGGGCATGGCTTAGTGCGTGTGGTGTGGCTTGGTGGGCATGGCAGGGAAAGGATACTGCAAAAATCTCCATTCCCACCCCACTCCAGAGGAAGGACACTGCAAAATCTCCATTCCCATCCCACTCCAGGGGAAGGATATCCCAAAATCTCCATTCCCACCCCACTTCTGGGGGAAGGATATTGCAAAATCTCCATTCCCACCCTACTCTGGGGCTAGCCAGAGGTGGCATTTGCCGGTTCTCCAAACTACTCAAAATTTCCACTACTTGTTCTCCAGAACCTGTCAGAACCTGCAGAATAGCACCCCTGTGTTTAACTATATATCATATAAGGTTATGTTTCCTTTATTGATTGATGAATTCATGGGATAATAATGTTGCATCTATTATGATAGTGTATATACTACATTCTTGGGGCATCAAAATATAATTGTTAACCAAAACATGTTGCAAAATCTTTGGATATTGGGAAAATCTGGCACTGGTACCACTTGTAGAAACTCATACTCCTTTTCCTTCAAAGTATTTCTAAAAAACCCACAAACCATCCGTTGCTCTTCTCACATATTCTTATCCCTGAATTCATAGAAAAATACAGTAAGATAATCCCAGCAAATAAGCAAGAGGAAATATATCCTAATGCTAGCCACAGTTATTGGACAATATTTGAGAGACAGTGGGAGACAGATACACTTACCTAGAAAGCAGGGGTGGGATTAAAAATTTCAACACCCGGTTCACTGCCCAGTGAACATGGCCATGTGGTGTGGCCTACTCGGCCTCCTGTACCATGGCAGGGGGGGTGATTTTGCCTTCCGCAGGCTCTGAAGGCTTTCCTTGAGCCTCCAGGAGGGCAATAATGGTGTCCCCCGGGCACTGGAGACTCTCTGGAGGCCGGAAATGGGCCTGTTTTAAGAGTGACAGTACTGCCGGTAGGCCTGATTTTCACCCTCCCCAGGTGCTGGAGGCTTTTCTCAAGGGTGAAAACAGCCTCACCCAGGCTCCGGGGGGCCTCCGGAAGCTGGCAACAGGCCCATTTCCAGACTTCTGTTTCTTCCAGTAGGCCCATTTTTTGCCCTCCCAGAGCCTCCACCCATGCCCTGCATTTACCTGAAATCCAAAATCGGCTGCGTGGAGACTCCTGGGATCAGGAGTCAGCCAGTCCTTGGAACAACTGGTCCGCAAACCAGATTAAAATTAATATCCAGTTCGCCTGAACTGGTCCAAACTGGCTGAATCCCACCCCTGCTAGAAAGAGAAGAGTGATAGATATTGCACCAGGATTTCTCTTTCCAAATGTTCTTATTGAATGAAACATTTGCTTTTTGAATTCTTTTAGTAATTGACTTCTAATAGGGTATAGTTAGAAGATAGTTAGATCACACCTGGTTAAACCTCCGTGGCCATACAATTTCATCCTTAACCATGGTAAGCATCTCTTCTTGGGACTCTACCAGGTCTATCCTTCCAACTCTGACTCTCAAGAAAGACTGGTTTGGAAAAGTGATCCAATTAATAATATCAAATCCAACTTCTAACTCTCCATACTGGTTGAAGGAAATTTTTTCTCCAACACTATTGTTGAATGAGATTCTCCTCATAACGTAGTTGAGCTTAATTGCAAAACAAAGAAAAGGAGTATAGAATTCATTCATTCATATACAAAAACATAATGCTTTTTTACTGTTCTGAAGGATATAGTTTATTTGCTTAAATTATTTATAGAGCTACCCATCTGAATGGCGTACAAAGATTAAAACCATCATAAATATACATAACCAATGAACTTTTAAGAAGGCCAGTAAGCACACTAATTCTAGTCAATAATACTGACTGTAAATTCATAGATTTTAAAATTGTAATTTATAGAATTATATATCCTACCTGTATTATTTTTATAAAGAACTCAAGGCAGCAAATATATCTAATACAAGTAGTCCTCAACTTGCAACCACAATTGAGCCCAATTGGGTGGGTTTCAGCAGGTTCTGACCAGTTCTGGAGAACCAGTAGTGGAAATGTTGAGTAGTTCGGAGAACTGGTAAATACCACTTCTGACTGGCCCTGCCCCCATCTATTCTCTGCCTCCCAAGTCCCAGCTGATTGGGATGAAATGGGGATTTTGCAGTAACCTTCCCGTGGAGTGGGGAGTTAATGGAGATTTTACAGTATCCTTCCTCTGCCATGCCATGCTGAAGAAGCCACACCCACAGAACTGGTAGTAAAAAAAATTGAATCCCATCACTTGGATTCATAAGTCACTTTTTTCAGTGCTGTTGTAATTTCAAATGGTCATTAAATGAACTCTTGTAAGTCAAAGACTACAAAAACAACTGTTTGAGAAAAGTTGGGTTGAGATGGAACCAAATTCACCCAACTGGATTTCATGCCTAAAATGGGTCTAAAATTCACAGTCTCCCAGTTTCTCGACTGGTGCCTTAACCTCCTGACAAAACTGGTTGTTATATCTTCAATGGAGGAAATCTGTGTCCTCATTTCTTTGAAAGGGAAGTGAGGTGCTTGCAGACAATTGAACAAATTGAGATTCAGCTTCTAAAAGGTATTGTTGGAGAAATGTATTTCATGATCTAGATTCTGTTATAATGCATGCAGGTACGAGGAGCCCTCTGCTCTTTGTTTGATCAAGACATTACCTTCCAGAGTGGTTGTTTTAGAAGTTTCTCTTTGGCTTCCTGCTCTCCTCTTTTGCATTTGGGAAGAGATGACTGGAAGTTATGTAATGTATGTGCCACTACATAGACTGCATTGTAGACACTGTAGCTGTGGCCGGTCATGTCCATTTCAAGCACAGATGTAGGAAGACTGTCAAGCGTTTCTTTTCCAGTGCAGATGGCCTTATCTTCTTCATCCATTAAGGATTTGGAGAATGAACATTCAAATGCATTTTCCCAAAAAAGTCTCATAAAGCTATCTTCTTCTTCCAAGGTAGGGTTTCTCATCTGAAGAAACCTCCGGAATCTCACTACTTCCTTTGAGTGAATTGAAAAGGACAGAGCACCATGGAGGAAATCTGTATCCTCATTTCTTTGGAAGGGAAGTGAGGTGAAATCCATCTGAGTCGTCATAACCCACACTTTGATTCTTTTCCATAATGGTTTTCCTTCAGATTTGGACACGCCAGGAAATAATCTCAGTAGAATCATGTCTTCAATTTGACCAAAAACCATCACTATGTTAACAGTGCTTCCCATAATGACATTGTACATTTCAAGTCCAGCTTCCACAGAAGAGAAAATGTCATTTGAATAAGAGATTGCTGGCAATTCTTTACTGAAAGCGAGGCAGATGCCATTCTGAGAGAACATGGGAACCATGTCGTGTATAAACTTTTCACCATAGTCATTATTTGTATATATCATTCCAATCCAAGTCCATCTGAAGTGTAGCAATAAGTGCAAAATGCCCTTGTACTGATGGTCCATGTGTGGAAACATCAGCTGATGGGCAGCATTCTGTGCTTTTGCATCCATTTGTGGAGTTGAGCCATAAATGAGCTGAAGAAATCACATGGAAATGTGGAGCAGATGAAAAAAAATAAGAGTGCATGTAGTGATATTTATTTCAAGCTGAAGAGTCTAAAACTAGAATTTCAGCATCAAAGGCTGTTAGAAATTTAAATCCACACTTCATTAAAGAATTTGGGAAACCCTAATAGTAATCTCAGCATGGCTCCCAGATTTATGAATCACTTGTAATCCACAGAAAGAAGAGGGATAGGAATTCAGGGGTGAAATTCTGCTGTTTCGAACCAGTTCGGGTGAACCCCTACCTCCAACAATCAGGTGGGCCTTCCTGCTCACCCCTGCACTATACTGACCTATATTTCCTCTGTTTGAAGGCCAGCTGATAGGCATGGCAGAGTGGATTGGGGCTGCAATACAATGGAATTTTTAGAGCTGTTTTCAAAAGAACCGTGCATGCGCGGAGTGTGCGTTTGGCGCACATGTGAGCAAAGCGAGCATGCATGGACGAAGTGCTGTCTCAGTGAACCGATTGTTACACCGGTTGAATCCCACCACTATAGGAATCAATTATTAGTGCCTTCCACCGTGCCCTTAAAACCTTCTTTTTCCAGCAAGCCGGGCTGGCCTAATTTTTTAAAGTGTTTTTAATTGTTTTATCGTTTTTAATTAATGGGCAAAATTTATATATATTTTTAACTGTATTTTAATATTTGTATTTGATGTTTTTATTTGGCTGTTCACCGCCCTGAGTCCTCAGGGAGAGGGGCGGTATACAAATTCAAAATAAAATAAAATAAAATAAAATAAAATAAAATAAAATAAAATAAATATTTTGGGTAAAACTATCTGGGGAAATAGATTGACTGAACTATCCTTTGAAAATGTGCTAACTTCTGGGACAACAGATTATACTGTATTTGTTTTGAAGCTGTGAACCCTCATCTTTCAAATCTGGTATTCTCTTCCTATCTACTGATTAATTCATTCATTATTCCATGGCCTGGTTTTCTACCTGAGATTACAATTCAGATGCTCCTGAAGAGAGGGTTACTAAGTAGATGTTTTTCAACTTCACACTTTAAAAGTGACAGAGGAGGATGCCCCAAACTCATCTACCTGGGAGGAACAGTCATTTCAGTTTCTCCACTCGTACTACATTTTAACCACTCTCAATGTCTCTGATTACAAAACATTCATATGTTTTTTTTCTGGTCACAGAATTTGTTTATTTTTGTAACATAAATCTTCTTCCCAGTATTTTCCCCAAAAGTGGAGGGTCTGCTTTTTTTTCTCTTCAGATCAATGGTATTGATCCTTTTGTTGTGAGAGGAATTGTTTGACCAGCTTGTGTTCTGAGACTGATGTCATGGGCTGAGTAAGAGTAACTGATCCAGCAGTTCGAAAGCACATAAAAAAAATGCAAGTAGAAAAATAGGAACCACCTTTGGTGGGAAGGTAACAGCATTCTGTGCGCCTTTGGCATTTAGTCATGCTGGCCACATGACCACAGAGATGTCTTCAGACAGCACTGCCTCTTCATCTTTGAAACAGAGATGAGCACCGCCCCCTTGAGTTGGGAACGACTAGCACATATGTGCAAGGGGAACCTTTACCTTTATTTAGAATTTACAATCTCCTGATTTCTAGCCTAGTGCCTTAACCACTAGATCGAATTACCTCTGCTCTGTACCATATTATTCTGTACCATAAAAAAATGCTTGGGGAAAAAAAGCCCATGTATTTCCCTCCCCCCCCCAAGATTCCAAGCAAGAATTGTACCTGGGGTATTTTGTAGAGAGACAAGATGGTGGTCATATCGGCCTGAATTGCAGAGGTTGGGCCTCCAATAACAGCTATTGGTCTGTTTTGCTGGTCACAGCTGTAGTTAGGAATGAATTTGTCTTTAGAAGAAAATACCTCCAGTGAGGCACGATAGGTCCAAGTTGTAGTAAAATAGCTATTATAGACATGGAAGCCCAAGGTGTGATTCTGTAAAATATGCAAATCTTCGTTGATCTCCTTGATTGCAAATTGCAAAGCCAGAAACTGCTGGTATAGAGGTGTCATGATCCTAAAAGTAAATATTTTAGCACTCAACAATTATATTCAAATTCAATAAACTTTTCTTATCAGATTTTTTTTTTCAATTTAGAATATTGTATTTCTCTCAGTATCTCAAGTTTCTTCAGGAAAATCAGTTGTTAAGGATGAATGTGAAAAAAGACTGCTAAAGATCAAGAAACAGGAGAGCAAAAGGGATGTCGTAGAAATAGCTAAGAAGGGGAAAAAAGCCCAAACCAAGAAAATTAAGGATCTCTGGAAGGAATTGTACAAAAGCTTTCAGTAAGCTGTCAGTAAAGACAAGAAGCAATATTACAATTAAATCTGTGATGGCATTAAAAATAAAAAGAGGAATGAAAAGTGTTTGTAAAGATCTCAAAATGCAAAAGGAAGTCCTAACTTTGAACTGCTCCACTAAATGATACAAATTTACAGATAGTAAATGGAATCAAGGGGATTTTTAAAAAAGTGATGGTTAGCCTTTTCCAGACCGAGTGCCCAAAGTGCGCATGTGCATTCACAAATGTGTGTGTGTGTGCCAGAACCCCCAAAATGCAATGTGTGCGCTGCCCCTGTGCTTGGTGAAATAACAAGAACAATGGGTAAGATGTCCAGATGTAGTGATGTGTCTATACCTACGAAGAATGGTTTTCCTTCTAATATTGAAAATATCCCTGCTAGAGTTGGAATTTGGAGAAGCAAGAAGGAAAGAGAATTAAAGTGTTTGAAATTTGATGTTTTAGTAGACTCCTGAGAATCTCGTGGACAGCTGAGAAAAGAAACAAAAGGGTAATAAAATATTTCAATCCAAAATTCTCACTCAAAGCCAGAATAGAATAGAATAGAATAGAATAGAATAGAATAGAATAGAATAGAATAGAATAGAATAGAATAGAATAAACAGAGTTGGAAGGGACTTTGGAGGTCTTCTAGTCCAACCCCCTGCTTAGGCAGGAAACCCTACACCACTTCAGACAAATGGTTATCCAATCTCTTCTTAAAAACTTCCAGTGTTGGAGCATTCATAACTTCTGGGGACAAGCTGTTCTACTGACTAATTTATTTTTTTATTTGTTTGTCAAGTACGTATTATATAATATATATAAGTATAAGCATGAATTGAATACATAAAAAGAATACAAATAAAGGGAATATTAGGACAGGGATGGTAGGCACGCTGGTGCTCTTATGCACGCCCCTTACAGACCTCTTAGGAATGGGGTGAGGTCAACAGTAGACAGAGTTAAAATTTTGGGGGTTTCGGGATGAAACCACAGTCAGGTAGTGCATTCCAGGCATTGACCTAATTGTTCTAACTGTCAGGAAATTTCTCCTTAGTTCTAAGTTGCTTCTCTCCTTGATTAGTTCTCACCCATTGCTTCTTGTGCTGCCCTCAGGTGCTTTGGAGAATAGCCTGACTCCCTCTTCTTTGTGGCAGCCCCTGAGATATTGAAACACTGCTATCATGCCTCCCCTAGTCCTTCTTTTCATTAAACCAGATATGCCCAATTCCAGCAACCATTCTTCATACATTTTAGCCTCCAGTCCCCTAATCATCTTTATTGCTCTTCTCTGCACTCTTTCTAGAGTCTCAACATCTTTTTTATATTGTGGTGATATAATGATCAGGCTCACACTATTATGATCTGGAGATAACATATAAAAACTTACCACTCTTAAGAAGTGTATAAAGATGGAAAGAAAGAGAAAAAGAAGATGTCCGGCAGCAGCAAACTGGAACGTTACATTACAGTAGTGATAGGTGTATTGTTGGAAGTTTTGAATGGACAGATTGACAATAGATCATCCTGGAGCACTCTGTCTCTAGGTCACTGTCTCTATGGTCACTAAGACCATAAAGAGTTAACCTTTATGAGTGCTTGACACATAAACCAGAATCAATTCAAATGCAAGATTATATTTGAACGAAGATTCAAACCCAGGGAAATAAATACATACTGATGAACAATCAACTGCATTTATCTTATATCATGAATGGTAGAATAAACTTACACAATGTCATCAAAAACATTATTAGAGGGTGGTTCCCTGAAGTCTATCATGTTGTAAAATATATAGATCTTAGACAGAATGCCTACAATGTTGAGGTCTCCTGGTCTGTATTCCTTGTGAAGAAAAGGTAGAGGATCACTGACACTGCATTTAGAAATGGGAATCTTACATACCACCTGGGCTAAAATCATTGAAAATATGATTTCCAGTACCATCATCCTGAATGAATCAGTTCCTCTTTGAAGTTCAGTCTCCCAGCCTTGGCCAATGGGTTACTAATTGTCAGTAACAATTATTCAACTTCAGTTACCTAACTACCGTATAAGTATCCCCAAGTTGAAATAGACAAGGGGATGTTGCTATGCACATCCTCAGATTCTTTGATTTGTTGCATTGCCATTCTGAAACAGTGATTCTAGATATTTGATAATTTCAAAGAAGGCAATAACAAATTCCAAAGTACAGATGAAATGCACTATAAATGAGAAAATGCCATGGTTATATTTCAGTACAAATATTGTTTATGCTCTTCTGGTGAAATAACAAGAAATGGCAGATACCACAGTTGATAGAAGAACTCATTTGGGATTAGAACATGCAATTGAAAAATATCTCCGTAATTACAAATGAGAAATGTCCAATTTAGAATTCAGTAATAGGTAGGAGGCAACGTACTAGTCACATCTCTCCTGACCTGATATTCTCCACCATTATAATAATGAAAAGTCTTATTAAGGACAATATCATAGTTGTCATTCCAGTAAGAATGTTAGGAAAAAAAATAGCATGTATTTCAAACAAAGCAGGTGAAAGGGAAGGGGAGGGGAGGAGAGGAGAGGAGAGGAGAGGAGAGGAGAGGCGAGGCGAGGCGAGGCGAGGCGAGGCAAGGCAAGGCAAGGCAAGGCAAGGCAAGGCAAGGCAAGGCAAGGCAAGGCAAGGCAAGGCAAGGCAAGGAAAGGCAAGGAAAGGAAAGGAAAGGAAAGGAAAGGAAAGGAAAGGAAAGGAAAGGAAAGGAATCTCTACTCCTGAATTTCACAACTCACAATAAAGTTGTTTGCATACTGGAGAAAAATTAATCCTACTCTATCTATCTATGTCTGTTTGTGTGTGTAGAAAACTAGAAAATGTCTTACCTGATGAGGTATGCTGGGTAACAACATCTCTCTCTGATGGGATTACCTGTGGTGTTCTCCAGGCTTATTGTGTGTGGGACTTTATTTTGCTACCCCTGGGGGGCCTCATATGCAGCTCAGGAATTCATGGCCCCATGTTGGTTATGGGTCTATCCAGGTTATTCATGTCCTGATTTAAAACTGTAGCCACATGGTCTGCTTGTCAGAGCAGTGACAATATGATTTGAAGGGGTGTTTTCTTTGCCTCCTTTGTCATGGTCAACATCATGCCCTGATATAATATTCTCCTATGTTATATCTTTCTCCAAAGAGGCAGGTCCTATTCAATCAGTCCTCCCTAGCAACAGGTGAATGCTGTAGTGTTCCAAAGGGAGCTGGGGATTGTTACTGAGGCTCTGCTGTATCATCCCACAAGCCCAAAAATGAAATGCAAACATCATTGGACACACTTTTGTTTTTGTTTTTTAAAAAATAATTTTTATTGAGTATAAATATTAAAAAAGACATAACATAACATATACACAACAAACATTTATACAACATATACACAAAAGATGATTTCTTCTTAAGCATTTTTTCAAAGTGACATTCTACAATTCTACTTATAATATATTCCTTCACCTCTCCTTAATCTAATAACATTTTTTTTATATATTTAAATCGGTAATATTTCCCCCTATATTTTTTTGTTTTATTTCTCATTTTTAACCAATTATACCAATTATTCCATATTTTATAATATTCTGATTCTTCTCTTTCTTGTATTTCTTTGGTTAACCTATCCATTTCAGCACATTCTAAGATTTTTTCTATTACTTCTATTTCATTTGGTGTTCTTTCTTGCTTCCAATTTTTTGCGTAAGTTATTCTTGCAGCAGTTAATATGTGAATTGTGAGATATTTAATATCTTTAGGGTATGATTTGTTAAAGATTCCTAATAAAAATGTTTCTGGTTCTTTTTCTATCTGTGTTTCTGTTATTTGTTCCAACCATTTTTTAATGTTAGACCAAAATTTCTTTGCTGCCGGGCAAGTCCACCATAAATGATAGAAAGTCCCTTGTGTCTTTTTATACTTCCAACAGATCGGGCTATTTTTAGGCTGTATTTTTACCAGTCTGGTTGGAGACATGTGCCACCTATAAAACATTTTCAGTTGGTTTTCCTTGTTCGCCATTGCTTTCGTTAATTTTAGATTTACCTGCCAGAACTTTTCCCATTTTTCCAAAGGTATTGTGTGTTTGATGTTTTGAGCCCACTTAATCATCGTTTCTTTGACTGTCTCTTCTTCCAATTTATAGTGTAGAAGAAATTTGTAGATTCTACTAATTAATTTATTTTCTGAATCTAATATAATTTTATCTATTTCTTGTTTTTGGTTATGAATTTCATATGTTTTTATATGTTCTCTGTATTTGGATTGTATTTGAGTGTAAATCCACCAGTCTATTTCTCTGTGTAAATCTGTCTCCAATTGTTGTTTTGTCTTTAATTTGCCTTGATAGTCAATTATATTTTTATATCTAATTATTTTATTTTACTGAGGCTCTGCTGTATCATCCCACAAGCCCAAAAATGAAATGCAAACATCATTGGACACACTTTTGGATGACCTCTGTTGGGAATGGAATGGGGATAGTACATTTATCCTGGCTCTTTATCACCTCTCATGTCAGGGTAATTATTTAAGATCTGACCAGCTGCAATGATGCAATGATGTAATGTTGGGAATGAGTCAGCAAGGTTTTTTGGCTGTTATCCCTTTAAGAGCCTGTATAATAATAAGAGGCCCTATTAGGGCATCTCTCTCTCACCATGCATTCTTCCCTGCCATAATTTACTGATTATTTGACTTCTGCCTATAGTACGTGTATGTATAGTATATATTCGTTTGTAGGTAAAAACCACTATTTATTATAAACTTCTGTTTGCTGTTATTGCTCCTGGGTTGTCTCACGTAGTAAAGCTGTGTGCACTCTGACATTTCATTTTGATGATGATATGCTTAAGGGCAGTGGTCACCAACTGGTGGTCCGTGGACCACTGGTGGTCTGTGAGAAAATTTTGGGGGTCCGCAGAAAAATTATTTGCATTTTTTTATATTGCACTAAATCAGGGGTCCTCAAACTACAACTCCTGGGACAGATATGTGCAACGAATGCTTGTGTTGCTGCAGAGAGCCTCCCCCTTTGGGGTCTTTTTGTGTAGGTTGGAGGGGGGAAGAAATTCTGACTTGGATCTGTTTCAGCCTCCTGGTGCGGGGTTTTAGGTGAAGGCTGGAGGGAAGCACCGCTGGTGGCAAAAAAACGGAGGGCCAGCTGTTTTGCCAACTCTTTCTCATGGTGGCTGCTTAGCTCCAACAACTGCTTCCTGTAGGGGGCTAAGGAGCCCAGCGGGGAGGGGAGGAGTGGCTGGGAGGGGAGGGGTGAGTAGAGGCTGTCGAGGCACCCCTTGATGTGAGTGACATCGAGTTAGCCATGCCCACTCAGTCACATGACCACCTACCCACGCCCACCGAGCAGGTCATTAGGCAGATCATATTAGTGGTCTGTGGGATTTAAAATTATGAATTTAGAGGTCCCCGAGGTCCGAAAGATTGGGGATCCCTGCTTTATGGTAGATTCTAACATTGGGGATGGATTTCACAGTTGTATTGAGTTGAGGATAGATGCACAATGTCTTGAACTTTAAAGGCCTTGCTATTTCCCAGGCATATGAGTCAAGGAGTGGATGGGAACTGTTGTTTTTGTAGCTGAGTTGAACCAATGTATTTTGGGCACTGGAGGTTCTTTTGTCAAGTTATTATATATATGTATACACACAGACACAGACACAGACACACAAACCACTGTCCTGGGCAAACCCAGAGATTCAGCAGTAAAGATGGCACCCAAAGATCAGCTGCTGAGAAAGTGCCAGAGGCAGCAGCAGGCATGGGAATGAGATCAAGCAGAGAAAATAAAATGGCAAGACAAAACCCTGCACGTGATGTGTCATTGACAGATGGGTGAGGTGGCTGACACTAGGAAATCCTACCAGTGGCTGGAAAGATGTGGACTAAAAGACAACAATGAGGCATTCATCATAACAGCATAAGAACTGGCACTAAGCACCAGCTCAACAGAAGCAGGATCTATTGCATTAGACAGGACCCAAGGTACAGACTGTGCAGAGACTTCAGAGACAGTCCAACACATAGTGGCAGATGTAAAATGTAGGCAGGAGCAGCATAACCTGAATGGCACAACCAAGTAATTGATGCTGTGTATAGGAAGATCTGTACAATGTATGGATTAGTCCCTCCCAAGGACCTCATAACCTCATAAATGAGGTTCTAGAGAAGGTTGTGGAGAATAATAGGGCTAAGATCCTGTTGGAGTTCCAAATCCAGATAGAAAGGCAGGTTTAATCAATTAATCAACTAGAGATCATGGGAAAAGATAAGGAGGAGAAGACAGAGGAAGTGATAGATGTAATGGCACAAAGACACAACACCAGGGAGGAGGAATACGAGAAGCTGGAAAAGTATCAGAGCATGAAAGAGCATGTGAAAAGTAAAAGGCAAAATGGTCCCAGTAGTCGTAGGAGCACTAAGGGCTTTATGACTCCTATGCTTTCAAAACAGATTAGACACACTGACACACACAAACATATCAAATGCATAGCTAAAACACCATTGACTAATTCGAAAGAATTAAGGGTCATCCAGGTTTATATTCTACTAATGATTTTTGGTGTTTAGCTTTTCTTTCTTATTTAGATCAGGTCTCCATACAATGACAAAACATTTGGGGATAAAGATGCAAATCAATATTCCAACACTGGAGGCTATGATAGAGAAGATCTCCACAGCAACCATATATTTTCCTTTTGTGCTCAGGTATGTTGGAACAAAGGACAACCAGACACTGCAGAAGACCAACATGCTGAAAGTGATAAATTTTGCTTCATTGAAAGCATCAGGTAATTTCCTTGCTAGGAAAGCCAGTGTGAAGCTAATAAAGGCAAGGAAACCCATGTAGCCTAAGACACAGTAGAACATGTAGGTGGATCCTTCATTGCATTCCAGGACTATTTCTTTTGCCATGGAACTCATATTAGCATCAGGGAATGGAGGAGATGTTATCAGCCACACCATGCAAATAATCCCTTGAACAAAGGAGCAGCCAAATACTACAGACATGGCAAGTTTTTTCCCCACCCATTTGGTGATCTTGGTCCCAGGCTTGGCGGCCATAAAAGCCAGAACCACAATGATAGTTTTGGTTAAAACACAAGATATGGCCACTGAGAAGACAACTCCAAAAGCAGTTTGACGAAGGACACATGTCATCTTGGATGGTTGGCCAATAAATAGCAAAGCACAAAGAAAAGATAACACGAGGGTGACCAGGAGAATGTAGGTCAAATTCCGATTATTGGCTTTGACTAGAGGAGTATCCTGATGTTTAATAAAAATCCAGAAGACTACAGCTGTAATGAAAGAACAGAAAATAGCAGAGCTGGCTAAAATGTTCCCCAAAAGTTCTTCATACATCAAGAATGTTAACACTTTTGGGAGACACAGATCTTGGCTATTGTTTGGGTACTGATCTTCTGAACAATGAAAACAGACATCCATATCTAGAAAAGAAATGATTAGTTTAAATACAGGGTGGTTCTGAAATTCTTTTCACTAATCAAATGTGAACATGAGCATCATCAAATGATAATTAGTTAGAATTTGAAAACGAAAAAACTTTCTACCATTTGCATAAAGGTCTATCACCAGAAATGACTAACAAGTCGGGACATGTGTTGCATTTCAAATAAATACAATTACTAGGTAACTCTCAAATTTTTCTTCAGAACAAAAACAAAACAAAAAATTATTCTGTTTGCTTCTTGTATATTAAAAAGCAGACATGGTGTATCTGTGGTTTGTGAACTTGTGGCATTTGCAATTGAAATTTGTAACTGGAATTTTATTTCGTAATCTGTAAAAATGCTGTTTTTACATGGCTTTCTATCTTGAAGTCTCACTGTTACTCTTGAAAATCACACATAAAAAATTACTAATTGACAGCTGGGGATCATGGAGACACAGTCTAAAATTATTACTCCTGCAGTTGAATATGCACTATTTTACAGCACTGATTGTTTTAATTTTCAAAGGCAGATTAAAAATTGTTATGACACCTTGAGACCATTTGCATACAAACCCTTTCTGATGATGCTACCAGATGCAGGTAAGTTTGACAGTAAATGAACTCCAAATGTTATCTCAATTAATTGGTCTTAACTCATAAAGTAATAATCACAACATTAAAAATGATTTTACCATTTAGGAGTTCAGAAAGAGATCAAGAAGTCCAATGTGATCTCTGCTTTTATTTTAATTTGCATAACCAATTTTATATGTCTATTTCTAAAACAGTTGAGAAGACAAACTTGTTATATCCAGTTATACCACAAATAAAATAACCACAAATAATGTCATTAATAACAATCAAATAGCCACATATTTTGATTGGCTTTGGGATTTTTGTCCATCTATTGGCATTTCCTATGGACTTGGAATAGGCAGATGTTGATGTTTGATGGTGTAAGAGGTATTGTCATAGGATATAAGTTGTTCTGAGTAAACTTGCCTTTTGCAATTGATCAATGGTGATTTTGTCAATGGTGTTTAAGTGGTGAACCCAAGGCATCTATTATTATTGGTACATACATAGATTACATAGTCACCTATTTTCCTGGTACCGTATTTTTCAGAGTATAAGACACACCTTAGATTTTGGGGAGGAAAATAAGAAAAAAGCTGATTGGCAGGTGGATTGGCCTCCCGGAATACCCCCAATCAGCTGTTCCCAGAGGCAAATTTTAACAACAGGTTCCTTGGTTGTGAGCTCTGTGCCTTGCTTTTTTTTTTTTTTTCTGCCTCTGAAAGCCTCTGAAACAGAAAAAAAGCCTCTGAAGCTCTGTTTGGAGGCTTTTTTTCTGAAGCTTTTTTTCTGGTGCATTTTTTCAGCCTCTGAAACCTCCGTTTGAGAAGCTGGGAGGGGCTACATTTGGACTATAAGAAACACCCAGATTTTCACCCTCTTTTTTTGGGGGGAAAGGTGCATCTTATACTCTGAAAAATACTGTAAGTATTGTAAGTAGAGTCTGTACTCTACTGTACTGTAAGTACTGTAAGTAGAGTCGGTTAATATCACCTCATGGGTGAAGGGCAAGATTCATTGCTACTATTTTTTTGGTTTTCCTATCTAGGGCTTTTAATTCTGTATATGTCCAGTTTACTATTCCAGCTGTTTATGTGATTGGGTTGTTGTGGTTCTCTGAACTTTCTTCTGTTCCTGCAGACATTTCATTACCAGACTAAGTAACATTATCACCCCGTTGGAGATGAAGTTTGCTGATTGGTTCTAGAGCAGGGGTGTCAAACACAAGGCCTGAAGGGCCAAATCTAGCCAATGGAATGCTTAG
The DNA here is from genome assembly GCF_029215685.1 of Pituophis catenifer annectens. NCBI lineage: Eukaryota > Metazoa > Chordata > Lepidosauria > Squamata > Colubridae > Pituophis > Pituophis catenifer. The sequence goes on along the minus strand of NW_027256895.1, from coordinate 17,817,477 downwards.
ATCTGGCCCATGAGGCCACCCTGGAAATAATGAAGGACCGGCCCACAGTGCCTCTGCCAGCAAAAACAGAGGTTGGGAGGGCTGCGTGTGGCCCTCCCTAGTTCCATTTTCACTGGCAGAGGGTTGCAGGAGGCCATCACTGCCAAAAACAGAGCTTGTGTGGGCCATTGGCGACACTCCTGAGCTCTGTTTTTGCTGGCAGAGGGTTGCAGGAGGCCATTGCAGCCGAAAATGGAGTTCTTGAGGGCCATGGCCAGCACTCCCAACTCCATTTTCACTAGCAGAGGGTTGCAGGAGGCTATTGCAGCCAAACACAGAGCTCGCGAGGCCTGCAGGGTGCACTTCCCAGCTCAGTTTTCACTGGCAGAGGGTTGCAGGATGCTGTCACAGCCGAAACGGAGCTCAGGAGCCTGCTTTCGCTGGAAGAGTACTTGGGCCCCACAGGTGCCCCTGACCTGAGTGATGTCGAGCTGGCCACACCCACCCTGGCCATGCTCCCCCACCCCCACCCCAAGATCAAACACAACCCTGATGTGGCCCTCAATGAAATCGACTTTGACACCCCTGTTCTAGAGTAAAGTATGTGGTTTAAAACTCCCCCATGCATTGATGATGTTACCTAGTTTTTTTTTTTTTTAATTTATTTATTTATTTATTTATTTATTTTTTAATTTGATTTATATGCCGCCCTTCTCCGGAGACTCAGGGCGGCTTACAATGCGTTAAGCAATAGCCTTCATCCTTTTGTATATTTTTTATACAAAGTCAGCTTATTGCCCCCACAAACTGGGTCCTCATTTCACCTACCTTAGAAAGGATGGAAGGCTGAGTCAACCTTGAGCCTTGGAGAGATTCGAACCAGCAGTAATTGCAGGCAGCTGTGTTAATAACAGGGTGCTTAGACCACTGTACTATCAAGGCTCTTTTTGTTTGATAATGAAACATCTGCAGCAAGCAAAGGAAACTCAGAAAATCCAACAGGAATTCTATTTCTGGTTTTTGTTTAATACTGTGATATTCTGTGATGAATTAAAGCATCGTGATCATCAACTTTTGGATAATAAAAGAAGGCATGCCTTTGAGTATTGCTGTAAATATATCTTTCAGCTTTCTATACAACATCTCTTACCTTCCTGGCTAGAAATCTTCCCATCAGGACATCGAAGGCAATCATAGCAGCAAAATGGCTTTGATTCTATCCTTTTCTTACTGTATCCCGAGCGGCACTTGTTATTACATAGAGAAAGGGGCTGGACCTGTCCATTAAGAAAAGAGAGAATGCTCTTCATTGGACAAGATTGTACCTCTATTATTTATTTGCATGTTATTACACTTTCTTGTGGCAAACCAGAAATGGAGGATACCTCCCAGGCAGAGGTGGTATTCAGCAGGTTCTGACCAGTTCTGGAGAACTGGTAGCAGAAATTTTGAGTAGTTTGGAGAAACAGTAAATACCACCTCTGACTGGCCCCACCCCCATCTATTTTCTGCCTCCTGAGTCCCAGCTGATCGGGAGGAAATGGGGCTTTTGCAATATCCTTCCCCTGGGGTGGGGAGGGAATGGAGATTTTACAGTATCCTTCCCCTGCCATGCCTACCAAGCCATGCCCACAGAACTGGTAGTAAAAAATTTTGAATCCCACCACTGCTCCCAGGGCCTCAACAAGATCAGGTTCATGCCTCCCTTATTTACATAATCCAGTCAAATATTTCTGCCTTAAAACTAAGCTCAATTAATCTGGTCAGGGCAGCAGAAAAGAAGTTATCTCTCACTAGAACTAAACCAGCAAAAGATAATGAGGACTCAGGCTTTGCAAGCACTCAGCAGCAGACCCACTAAGGAAATTGCAACAGTGTAGTTGGGTGAACATTCACAGACCTTCCAGTTCTAGATTAAGAGCATGCACATACAGTAAATCTCCCATCACTCATTAGCATGGACAGACCATTTCCAAACACTGATGTATGAGCCACAGTGGTGCAGTGGTTAGAGTGCAATACTGCAGGCTATGTCTGCTGCCTGCCAGCTGCCTGCAATTTGGCAGTTCAAATCTCACCAGGCTCAAGGTTGACTCAGCCTTCCATCTTTCCAAGGTGGATAAAATGAGGACCCAAATTGTTGGGGGTAATATGCTGACTCTGTAAACCGCTTAGAGAGGGACGTACAGCAGTGTAATGTGGTATATGTCTAAGTGCTATTTCTCCTTAGTAAAAATATGAACATACTTCCTCCCATAAGGTAAAAATAATTTGACCCACCCTCTGTGACCATAGATAACTTCCAGGAAATCAGAACTCAAAATTTTTCTGCAAACCCAAGTCATCACTCCCATCAAAGTCTTTCCCATTCTTTTGTTCCTGTTCTGTTATGAACTGGAACCCAATGATCATGGCTTAAGGAGTGACATTTTTCCTCAGTGTTGTGCTCCATCTTTTGAATCTACGCACATACGGGCACAATCAAGAGTAGCTCCTGGTGGTTTGCAATGGAAATATCAGCTAAGTATGAAATCATGTGATACCATGGAAATAACAAAGCAACTAAAAATCACTAAAACTAGACTAAAATAACTACTGTGTTTCCCTAAAAATAAGACCTGATCTTATTTTTTATTTATTTATTTATTTATTTGCTACCAAAAAAAGGCACCAGGTCTTATTTTGGGGGGGGTCTAATTACTGACTCATCTCACAGTGGCAATACCGACAGCCCCACCCAGAAGGAGCTGGCTGTCAGCCTACCTCTTCTGTGGCCACTTGCTGCCACTCTTGTGCATCGTCCATGGCCTCTGTTTCTCCATCAGAAGCTTCCCAGAAAGCTCTCTGCAGCCAAGAAATGGGTTCCGGATTGACAAGCACAGCACCTTCCTGGCCTCGTTTTGACCTTCTGCAAAGCCCTCTGCAACCAATAACAGAGCTCTGAATCATTCCGGAGCTCTATTATTGCTTAACACATTGTAAGCCACCCTGAGTCTCTGGAGAAGGGCGGCATATAAATCAAATTAAAAAAATATATATTGGCTGCAGAAGATGTTCCGGAAGACCTCTGATGGCAAAATGAGGCTGGGGAGCACTGCACGCATCAATCTGGACTTTGTTTCTTGGCTGCATGCAGAGGGCCTTCCAGAAGGCCTCTGATGGTGAAAAAAGGCCAGGGAGGCGCTGCATGCATCAATCTGGAGCCCATTTCTTGGCTGCAGAGGGCCTTCCTGAAGGCTTCTGATGGGACTGCAGAACTGGCACTGCAAGTTGAGGAGGTGTCGGAGTCTGTGAAGCCTGGTAAGTAGGGCAGCTCCACACAACCCATCCCCACCCTGGCTTAATTTTTACCTGTGCACATCGCCTCATCCCCTACACCCCGGAATGGGCAGGGTCTTAATTAGGTCTTATTTTGGCGTAGGGCATATATTGGGCGCATGTGCAAAAAATCAAGCTAGGACTTACTTTCAGGGTAAGTCATATTTTTGGGGAAACATGGTAGACAGAAAGAAGACATAGTATAAATCACTGTGAAAGATTTCATTTCAAATGTCCAAAAATATCCTGGGACAAGATATTCTACACACTGGGAACCACTATGGAAAACATTCTCTTTATGTTCCCCTGACATCTCATAACAGATTGAGAAGATATTTTTGTGTGTCTTTTTATCCCATTGTTTCCCTTTTTTGGAACACAACACAACTTTTTGTAAAAGTGGCAAAATCATCTTTAGATGGTTGACTATGATATTCCAGTAAGTTCAGTAAGTTATTTCAATAAATCAGAGTTGCTATATATAAAAGGAGAAAAAAAGCAGATATTGTTGAACTCCTAAGGAGCTGTTCATTAACTCTTAAGGCTTTGTGTAATATTTGTGAAATTATTTTATCAGTTAAACTATTTAACATTTAGAATAAAAAGTTATTCTAAACCTTTTAATTATCTTTATTCTTTGGTCTTTGGATAACACATACAAATTATGCATGTGACTTATGGGATCCCAAACTACCTTTTTATCAAATTCACATATGCCACCATCAGTGGTGAAATTCAATTTTTTTTACTACCGGTTCTGTGGGCATGGCTTGGTGGGTGTGGTGTGGCTTGGTGGGCGTGGCTTGGGAAAGATACTGCAAAATCTCCATTCCCACCCCACTCCAGGGGAAGAATACTGCAAAATCCCCATTCCCTCCCCAATCCTGGGGGAAGGATATTGCAAAATCTCCATTTCCACCCCACTCTGGGGCCAGCCAGAGGTGGTATTTGCCAGTTTTCTGAACTACTCAAAATTTCCGCTATCAGTTTTCCAGAACCTGTCAGAATCTGCTGGATTTCACCCCTGGCCACCATGCTTTTTCATGGTCTCTCCATACACACAATGACTCATGGAAAATGTACGGGAGTAGGAAAAAGCCATGGAGGATTTTATTTCTGAATGTAATAGGAGGGTGGGATGTTGGATCTATAAATATTTTTAACAATGGAATAATGATGAAAAATAATCTAAACTGTAATTGGACCATACCTGGTTAAATCTCCTAGGCCACACAATAGATTCTTCAGGAGAAGAAAACATTATTTTTTGAGAATCCATGCCATTGATCCCTCCAATTCTGACTCTCAGAAAAGACTGATTTGGAAATATGATCCAGTTCATAATATCAAATCCAACCTCCAACTCTCCATACTGGTTGAAGGAAACTTTTTCCCCTGCACTGTTATTGAAAGACACCCTCCTTACAAACTGATTGCACTACATTTTTTAAAAGAAGAAAAAGCAAAAAGAGTACCGTAAACATTTCAGTACATTAAAAAATAATGTTCGCTTCTCTTTGTCTTCTTTAGGACAATTATCACTTTCAAACAGAATAAAACATATAACAAGCGGCACAAATTAATAAAAGATCTACATCCGTGAAGAACGATTGACTGAAAACTGAATAAAAAAAACCTCCCGATTTTATTTCAGGAAAACATTAAAATGATTACTTTCAATCATAGTTTGGTAAGGAGAAAAAAATTGCAATTACATTTAACATTGAATATTTCAATGTTATTGGGGATTGGGAAGTGGTGGCTCAGTGGCTAAGACCCGAGCTTGTCGATCGAAAGTTCAGTGGTTCAAATCCCTAGTGCCACGTAACAGAGTGAGTTTTCGTTACTTGTCCCAGCTTCTGCCAACCTAGCAATTTGAAAGCACGTAAAAAAAATTGCAAGTACAAATATAGGGACCACCTTTGGTGGGAAGGTAACAGCGTTCCGTGTGCCTTTGGCATTTAGTCATGCTGGCCACATGACCACAGAGACACCTTTGGACATCGCTGGCTCATCAGATTTATTTATTTATTTATTTATTTATTTATTTATTTATTTATTTATGTAATTTATATGCAGCCCTTCACCCATAGGACACAGGGTGGCTTACAAAATGGAACAAAGAATTACATAAACAATTTAAAATCAGTTTAAAGTTAAATTAAAATCAATTAAAAATTATTAAAATTATTTGAAATCACCCCTACGGATTCAGACCATTTAATGAAAAAGCCACGTCTTCAATTCGCGGCGGAAGGAGAGGAGGTCCGGGGCTGTCCTGAGGCCAGTGGGCAACCCATTCCAGAGGGTCAGCGCTCCCACAGAGAATGTTCTCCCCCTGGGGGCCGCCAGCCAACATTGTCTGGCTGACGGCACCCTGAGGAGGCCCGCTCTGTGTGAGCGCACCGGACGGTGGGAGGAAGGCAGGAGATGATCCTGCAGATACCCCAGGCCTAAGCCATGTAGGGCTTTATAGGTGAGCACCAGCACCTTGAAATGAACCCGGAGAGCCACCGGCAGCCAGTGCAGCTCGCGCAGGAGAGGTGTCACACAGGAGTACCGAAAAGCCCCCGTAACAACCCGTGCAGCTGCATTCTGGACTAATTGTAGTCTCCGGGTGCATTCCAAGGGCAGCCCCATGTAGAGGGCGTCTCAACCGAGACGTAACAAGGGCATGAGTGACTGTGGCAAGGGCATCCCAATCTAGGAAAGGGCGCAACTGGTGCACAAGGCGTACCTGTGAGAAGGCCCCCCCTGTCACAGCCGTCAAATGATCTTCTAGGGATAGCCGTGAATCCAGGAGGACCCCCAAATTGCGGACCTTTTCTGAGGGAATAAGGATCTCCCCTCCCATCACTAGTGAAGGGACCACTAGATCAAGAGATGCTGGTATCCACAGCCACTCGGTCTTGGATGGGTTGAGTCTGAGTCTGTTTCTTCCCATCTAGGCCCGCACCGCTTCCAGGCAGCGGGACATCACCGAAAGAGCATCCCCAGGGTGATCTGGGGTGGAGATGTAAAGCTGAGTGTCATCAGCATATTGATGGTACCTCACCCTGAAACCACGAATGATCTCACCCAGATGCTTCATGTGGATGTTAAAGAGCAGAGGGGAGAGAACCGACCCCTGAGGCACCCCACACAACTGAGGGGCCTCGGAGTGGATCTCTCTCCCACTGTCCACACAAACTGTGAGCGACCCGAGAGGTAGGAGGAGAACCACCATAAAAGGGTGCCTCCCACCCCCAACCCCCCGAGTCGCTGCAGTAAGATACCATGGTCGATGGTATCGAAAGCCGCTGAGAGGTCAAGAAGGACCAGGATGGAGGAACAACCCCCATCCCTGGCCCGCCAGAGATCATTTACTAGGGCGACCAATGCCGTTTCTGTGCTGTAACTGCGCCTGAAATCCGATTGGTACGGGTCTAGGTAGTCAGTTTCCTCCAGGAACTGCAGGAACTGCTGTACCACCACAGACTCAACAACCTTCGCTATAAAGCGAAGGTTGGAGACTGGACGATACTTATTAAGGGAGTCTGGATCCAGGGTGGACTTCTTGAGGAGGGGACAAACCACCGCCTCTTTGAGTGTGGCAGGGAAGACCCCTTCCCTCAAAGAAGTGTTGACAACCGCTTTAATCCAGCTTTGAAACGGCTTTGAAACAGAGATGAGCACTGCACCCTAAGGTTGGGAACAACTAAAACATATATGTGAGGGGAATCTTTACCTTTATTTCAACATTCTTTAGATTTAAAATAAAAATAAAGTCAACATTTCCTTGAAGATAAGTTCAACTCCTTATGAACTGATGAAAATGTCACTGTTTCTTTTTGTGGAGGATAATATACAAATTATTACACATTATTTGAAGGCATAGCTCCATAGATAAGGTTCTAATGTTATGTAAAGTGGAAAGAAAGAGAAGAAGACCAGCAGCAAGGTTTATGGACTCAGTTACAGTAACAATAAATGCAATAATGGCACATGATCAATCAAATAAATAAATTACAAGAGCCCTGGAAGTTAGAGTGCAGTATTGCAGGCAAACTTTGCCCATAGTCTGGAGTTCAATCCTTACAGAGCTCAAGGTTCCGCTTCATGGTGAAGGTTGTTGAGAGTGTGGTGGCGCGACAATTCCCCCAGTACCTGGATGAAGTGGTTTATCTTGATCCATTCCAGTCGGGCTTCAGACCTAAGTACAGCAGGGAAACGGCATTGGTCGCATTGGTTGATGATCTCTGGAGGGCTCGGGACAGGGGTTCTTCCTCTGTCCTGATCCTATTAGACCTCTCAGCCGCTTTTGATACCATCGACCATGGTATCATGCTGCGTCGGTTGGAGGGGTAAGGGGTGGGGGGCACCGTGCTACAGTGGTTCTCCTCCTTCCTCTCTGACTGTTTGTGTTGACAGGGGGGGGCAGAGGTCGACCTCGAGGTGCCTTGTATGCGGGGGTACCACAAGGGTCAGTCCTCTCACCCCTTCTGTTCAACATTTATGTGAAACCGCTGGGTGAGATCATCCATGGTTTCAGGGTGAAGTTCCATCAGTACGCTGATGACACTCAGCTGTACATCTCCACCCCCGGACCACCCCAATGATGCCCTTGATGTTATGTCCCGGTGTCTGGAGGCCGTGAGGATCTGGATGGGGAGAAACAGGCTCAAGTTCAACCCATCCAAGACCGAGTGGCTGTGGTTCCTGGCATCCCGATATAGTCAGTTGGTGCCATCTCTGACTATTGGGGGTGAGTCGTTGGCCCCCATGGAGAGGGCTCGCAACTTGGGTGTCCTCCTGGATCCACGGCTGTCTTTAGAAGAACATGTGATGGCTGTGGCCAGGGGGGCTTTCTATCAGGTTCGCCTGATACGCCAGTTGCGTCCCTTTCTGGATCGGGACTCCTTACGCACAGTCACTCATGCCCTCGTCACTTCCCACCTGGACTACTGTAATGCTCTCTACATGGGGCTCCCCTTGAAGAGCACCTGGAGGCTCTAACTGGTCCAGAATGTGGCTGCGCAGGTGATTATGGGAACGTCATGGCGCTCCCATGTAACACCTCTCCTGCGTGAGTTGCACTGGTTTCCGGTGGTCCTCCGGGTGTGATTCAAGGTGTTGGTTATCACCTTTAGAGTGCTCCATGGCTTAGGACCTGGATATCTATGAGACCACCTTCTGCCACCGAGAACCTCCCACCGGCCAGTACGCTCCCACAGAGAGGGGCTCCTCGGGGTGCCCTCGGTCAAACAATGTCGACTGGCAGCCCCCAAGGGGAAAGCTTTCTCTGTGGGAGCAGAGTCAGGCCCTCAAGACTTTTTTATTTCAACAAGCTGGATGGCCTAACTTTTCTAATTGTTTCATTTTAATTTTAATTTTAAATGGGGTATTTAAATTGTTGGGCCAAATTGTTTAATATATTTTAAATTGCTTTTAAATTTTTGTATTTTTATGTTTTTTACCTTTGGCTGTTCACTGCCCTGAGTCCTTCGGGAGAAGGGCGGTATATAAATTTAAATATAAATAAATAAATAAATAAGGTTGACTCAGCCTTCCATCCTTCCAAAGTCAGTAAAATGAGGACCCAGATCATTGGGGGCAATATGAAAATAATGTTTCTACATTGTAAACCAATCCAAGAGTGTTGTCAAGTGCTATGTGGCAGTATACTGTATAAGCCCAAAAGGTATTCCTATTAATATAGAAGCTATTTTTCAGGTTCCCAATCAGTATACAACACCTATTTTTGTTTTCTTATTTTTATCCCACCTTCATTATTTTTATAAATACCATATTTTTTTGGAGTATAAGACACACCAGAGTATAATACACACCTTAGTTTTTGGGGAGGAAAATAGAGAAAAAAAATCCTCCTACCAGGTATTTATCTGGTTAGTGTCCATAGTCTGATCAGATTCAGCACATTAGTTTTGAGTGCACATGTGTGCTTTTTATCCTCTGGTTGGGGATAAAAAACAGCTTCTAAAGCACAGCTAATTGTCAGAGAGAGAAGCAATGAGAAAAGCAGGCAAAGCACAGAAGATCGCTTCACTCACTAGCGCCTCGTTAGGGCTGAAAAAAGCTTCTAAAGCACAGCTGATTGTCAGAGGGAGTAGAAAAGAGAAAAGCAGGCAAAGCATGGAAGATTGCTTCACTCGCTAGCTCCTTGTTAGGGTTGAAAAAAAGCTTAGAAAAAGCTACATTCGGAGTATAAGATGCACCCAAATTTTTAGTCTCTTTTGGGGGGGGGAGTGCATCTTATACTCTGAAAAATGTGGTAAGTCAAGGCAGAAGAACATATTCCTTCCTCCTCCTCTTTTACTGACAACTACCCTGTGAGCTGAATTGGACTAAGAGAGTGTGACTCACCCAAAGTCACCCAGCTGGTTTTCATTTCTAAGGAAGACTAGAATTCAGTCTCCTGTTTTGTAGCCTTGTGCTTTAATCACTAGACCAAACTGGCTTTTCCTAGGAATTCCTGTCCAATCCCTTTTTGAGTTCAGCTAAGGATAAATATATATAAATATAAATAGAGGGACATGGTGGCTCAGTGGCTAAGACACTGAGCTTGTTGATCGAGAGGTTGGCAGTTCAGTGGTTCAAATCCCTAGTGCCACGTAACAGGGTGAGTTTCCGTTACTTGTCCCAGCTTCTGCCAACCTAGCAGTTGGAAAGCATGTAAAAAATGCAAGTAGAAAAAATAGGAACCTTTGATGGGAAGGTAACAGCATTCTGTGTGCCTTTGGCGTTTAGTCATGCTGGCCACATGACCACAGACAAGTCTTCAGACAGCGCTGGCTCTTTGATTTTGAAATGGAGATGAGCACTGCCCCCTAGAGTCAGGAACGACTAGCACATATGTGCGAGGGAAACCTTTACCTTTACCTTTAAGGATAAATACATATTTCAATTTCATTCTAGCATTAAGTGGCACTCATTTTCTTCACTCTCTCTTTTTTAAAGGATTTCATTTCGAAGAATTTGGAACTTAGTAATTCCTAGGAACTGTGGCATATTAGTAATGGGAAGTACAGCACATCTCACATGATGGCAGTGTGGTGTGCTTATCTAATTTAATTTTAATTATTTTAATTTAAAAATTTAGGAGAATAGTGACCCTCCACAATCTAGGCTCTATTAGTTTACCTGAAAATATGGCCAGCCCTCTGTCATTTACAATTTACTTGGTTCGAACTTTACCTTCCATAGATGTTGTTTCAGAAGGTTTAGTTTGGCTTCACGAGCTCCTGCTCGGTGTCTGAATATGGATGTCTGAATGCCTTGCAAAGCATGGGCCACTGCACAGACTGCATTGTAGACACTGTAGCTGTGGCTAGTCATGTCCATTTCAAATACAGATGAAGGAAGATTTCCCAGTTTTTCTTCACCAGTGCAGATGACTGCATCTTTCTCCTCCGTCATGGAGTTGGAGAATGAACATTCAAATGCATTTCTCCAGAAGAGCTTGATAATGGCATCTTCTTTTTTCATGTTAGGCTTTTTCATCTGAAGAAACTCCCGGAATCCCAACACCTCCTTTGAGTGAATTGCAAAGGAGAGAGCACCGTGGAGGAAGTCTAAGTCATCATTCCTTTGGAAGGGAAGTGATGTGAAATGCATCTGAGCTGTCAGCACCCACACTTTAACATTGGCCAGCAATGCTATATCTTCCACTTGGGATATGGTGGGAATGATCCTCAAAATAATCATATCTTCAGCTTCGCCATGGATTAACACTACATTGGCAGAACTTCTTATAACAGCTTTGAATGTCTCAATCCCAGCTTCCACGGAAGCCAAAATATTATTTGAGTAAGTAATGGCTGGCAAAGTTTCAATAAAAGCGAAACAAATGCCACTCAGGGAAAACATGGGAACCACATTTTGTACAAACTTTTCACCATTCTCACAATTTGTATAGACCATCCCTATCCAAGTCCACTGGAAGTGTAACATCAATTGTAGAATTCCATTGTATTGATGGTGCACATTTGGGAACATCTGTTGGTATGAAACCACTTGTGTTTTTTCATTTATCTCTGGAGTTGAGCCATAGATGAACTGAGGAGATAGATGAAAAAATGGGATTGGGGGGAAAAATAACAGTTTTCAATTTTATGAAAAAAATGTTAGAGAAAACAAAAGCCCAGAAATTAAAAATGAAGGATTACTTCCTTTCTAGCTGTAGTTTACATGTGAATTTAGAAAATATTAAAGAAAGTAGCTGAGATGCAATGAATTATCTATTTTTCAGTGGGAAGAAATGAGCAGAAGGTATCTAGAATGTCATTATTTGTTGAAATAATTGATCAGTTCCTTCATATGTAGGGTTGCTTTGGTACACTTGATCAATAGTAATAGCACCTAGCACAATATACCACTTCACAGTGCTCCACAGCCCCCTCCAAGCGCTTTACAGAATCACCATATTGCCCCCAACAATCTGGATCCTCATTTGACCCACCTTGGAAGGATGGAAGGCTGAGTCATCCTTGAGCCTAGTGGGATTTGAACTGCTGAATTGCAGGCAGCCGTCAGTCAGCAGAAGTAGCCTGCAATACTGCACCCTAACCATTGTGCCACCAAGGCTCTTATCAAATGCTAATCTTTCCTTGCATTTCATAGAACAGCTATATCTGTATTTTATTAATAAAGCAGAACTTACAGTGCACCCTATAGTATCAAATGTGATATATGCTGAAAAATAAAATTACCTTCAGAAATAACAAACTGTTCATAGCTTGTTCTGGTCTAGTATATTCACTAACACGTTTATGGTCTAAGACCAGAGGTGGTATTCAGCACGTTCTGACCAGTTCTGGAGAACCAGTAGCAGAAATTTTGAGTAGTTCGGAGAACTGGTAAATACTATTTCTGACTGGCCCCACCCCCATCTATTCTCTGCCTCCTGAGTCCCAACTGATCGGGAGGAAATGGGGAATTTGCAGTATGCTTCCCCTGGAGTGGGGTGGGAATGGAGATTTTACAGTATCCTTTCCCTGGAATGGGGTGGGAATGGAGATTTTACATATCCTTCCCCTGCCATGCCCACAGAACCAGTAGTAAAAAATGTTGAATCCCACCACTGCCTAAGACAATAGGCTGTCCAGTGGGTATAATGAATACCCTCTGAATTTTCTCTGGTTTCTTTCCCTACAATTCAATTTACAAAGCATATGAAGTTTTCCTTTCCTTTTCCTTCCTTTTTTAAAGAGCAACCACTGAAATTTACGCAGAGGTGAAAATAAAGGAATATCAATTAAGACAGACTATCAGAAGCCAAAGCAGCTCTAACCCTAAAAAAATGGTTGCATATCAACAAACCAAATAAATAATATGTAACTAATTAAGTCAAGCAAAATAAACAGCTAAAGACTTTGCAAGATACAATGGCTCCATTTACTCCCTAAACCTCTCACCCTATCTTCATCCCATGAGAAGCACCCACTACTGGAAGAAAGACATAAGACACTTCAAAAGTGCCTGTTTTCCATGTAGCCATTGCACCTGTGGCATCTTGTATAGGGACAGGATGGTGCTCATGTGGGCTCCAACTGCAGATGTTGGTCCTCCGATGACAGCTATTGGTCGTTTCTTCATATCACACCTGTAGTTAGGGATGAATCTCTCTTTGGTAGAGAACAGTTCTAACGAGGCACGATAAGTCCATGTGGCAGTGAAATAACTGTTATAAATATGGAAGCCCAGGGTGTGATTGGGCAAAATGTGGGGGTTTTCATTGATCTCCTTGACTGCAAATTGCAAAGCGAGGAATTGCTGATAGATTGGTGTCATCACTCTGAAAGGAAAAATATATATTCTTTCACACTGTTCAAGGCATGACATTTATGCCTTGAACAATGACAGAGTTTATTACAACACATTTTAAAGTACATAAAATATGTACTTCAGTTGGATATTTCTCACCAGTTTTTACAAGCCCACTACTCTAAATATATTATAAATATATTGGTGAAAAGAATGATTTCTGTCCCTCTCCAGTATATTATTTTGTAGTACAATTTTCAAGAAAAAATGACTTCAGAGTCTGAAATACTTGAAATCAATTATGCTGAAGCACATAGCTCAGTAGTGGGTTCCACTAACCTTCACTACTGGTTTGGAAGTGTGAGTGTGCATGGCGCTTCTGTGCATGTGCAGAACCTTCTGTGCATGCATAGAACATCCGTGATGATGTCCGGGTGGGTGGACAGAGTCTCCTGCCACCACCACTACCGGTTTGCCTGAACCAGGGCAAACCGGTAGAAACCCACCACTGACATAGCTGCAAGAGTTTTTGCAATTTTTAAAAATATTTTGCATCTTCATTTTTCTGCTTGCTACCCTGAACACACAATTTACTCAAACTTTTTAATTTCATCTCTTTAGTTTTTAATTTTATCCTTACCGTTATTACAATAAAAATATGGAAACATGTAAATAACATAGTTGATAAAGGTGCCAGTCTTTTTAAAAACCCTATGAAATTTAGCCCAAATGTATTGAACATTTGTTGGCATTCCATAAAATATAATATATTACCTATATTATCCCCCCCCCCTTTGAAAGTTTTTCTTGGATCCACAAAATGTTAATGGGATGGAAATCACAGCTCAATAAATACACATTATAATATTTATATCTCATTATTTAGAATATTATTTATTGCCTATGAGGAAACTATCTGAAATAAATTACAAATGAACAAATGTCTCTGTGTTTCAAATAAAATTACAGGATTTCATCAAAGAGATTACTAGACGGTGCTTCGCTGAAGTCCATCACTGTATAGAATATATAGATCTTAGACAAAATGCCAACAGCAATGAAGTCTCCAGGTTCATAGTGCTGGTGAAGAAAAGGCAGAGGCTCACTCATGCTGCATTTAGTATTAGGAATCATGCACATCACTTGGGGTAAAAGCACTATAATTAATGCTTCAAATACCACAATCCCAAATGAAGCAGTTCTTTCTTTAAGCCAATTCATCCCACTCAGAACTGTATTTCATCAATTCAGTCTAATATAGGTCCCTATGTAAACTCAAATGTCAAAATTCAGAATTCTAATCCCAGTTTAGAATATCATCTTGTGTTTCCTCATAACTTTTTATTTGGTTGTATTGCTTTTCTGGGTTTGCGGTTCTTGCACCTTGTCTGAGATCTCTGGGGAATTCAGAAGTTGTCGTGTTTAAATGGATAATTGTAGGGAAGGAATCCCTAACTGAGACTCTATAGATAAAACAAAATAATGAATATAAAAGTCCATTGGATATTTCCCCAAAGTCCATTGGACACTTTTTATTTTTATTTTTCAAAGAACAAGGTGATAGTTATTCCTATCTAATTGGGTACAACAATTCTCTTGGAATTAAGAGATAACACTGAAATAAAACTAATTAAATTAGTAATTGCAGTGGAAATATTACCCAAAATAACCCAAAAAATTCTAGAAAACAAGAAAGGAGCAAGAAGTTAAGAAAGAAATGTAACACTGTAGCATTTCTTCGGTATCCATTTTTCTGAGTTACAAAGTAGGGTTCTCTGTGTATTGTGGGAAGCATATGATTAAAAATTGCATTGGATATGTTGTTGTGCATATTTTAAGTTTACAGAAAATCTGGAGATTGTCAGAGTGTTAATATTAAATTTTAATATTATTTTGTAAACAAATTGTTTAATGCTATTTCAATGTTGTAATATTAAGGCTCACCAAAATGAGAAGTATAATAATTTTGAATGTAAATAAGTAATGGTTACATTTTCTTTCCAAAACATGCTTCAACAAGGACAGGGACATATGCTGGTCCCTGTTGATATTATAGGGAAGGAATGGCCCAGCTCACAGGTGCTACAGGCTCAATGTTCTCTGTTCTCCTATTTAACATCTACAAGAAATTGCTCAGGAGGTTGATCAGTCTGGGATGATGTATCATCATTCATTGCCTTTGTTTGTTCCCAAATATATATATCCCTACCCTGGACCATCCAGTTTCTGTCTTGAAATTTGTGAGGCTCTAGATGAGGAAACAACAGACTTCAGCAAAAGTTCTAATAAGACCAAGTGGCTTTGGGTTTCTGGTCCCCTGGCTCTTCCAGAACCTTCCATCTCTTATTCTGAATGGCTCCAGACACATCCTGTGCACAATTTGGGGATCCACCTGGATTTGTGGCTCCTGTTTGATGAGCAGGTGGCACTTATGCTTTGTGTTTTGTCTATTCCTGGACTGGGAGGCTCTGCTCATAGTCATTCATGCCTTAATTCATTTTCTGAGTGGATTACTGCAATTCAATTTTTAGAGAAGAGAACAGAAGGGAAGGGAAGGGAAGGGAAGGGAAGGGAAGGGAAGAGAAGAGAAGAGAAGAGAAGAGAAGAGGAGAGGAGAGGAGAGGAGAGGAGAGGAGAGGAGAGGAGAGGAGAAGAGAAGAGAAGAGAAGAGAAGAGAAGAGAAGAGAAGAGAAGAGAAGAGAAGAGAAGAGAAGAGAAGAGAAGAGAAGAGAAGAGAAGAGAAGAGAAGAACAGAGTTGGAAGGCATCTTGGAGGTCTTCTTGTCCAATCCCCTGCTTAGGCAGGAAATCCTACACCACTTGGACACTATTCAAATTTTCCATACAATATGGACAGTTATGGGTGGACAATTATAGGTGCAAGTCATTTTGGACATGGGACACCCACGTTCCATAAGCTGAAAATTACGTGTTGCTGCTTCTCAACTGACGACATAAGAGCTATCAATTTTTTACAGATACCTGGTTGAAAAGAATCAAACCATACATTGTCTTTCTTGTAATTAACAAATTTTATTCAATTTCAGTTGCAGAATAGATGATTATATAATGAGAACACAGAAACCAAGCTGTATAAAATACAAGATGTTTACTTGAAAACGGAATAGCTTTAAGGAAATCTATTTAATTGCACCTAATGTTAAATTCTTAAATTCTTCCTCTTCTTAGCTGATCCTTGTTATTTAAATCAGGCCTCAACAGAATAATGTAACATTTTGGGGAAATGATAAAAGCCAGTAACCCCCCGCTGGAGCACAAAATGGAGAAGATTTCAACAGCCACCATATATTTCCCCTTTGTACTCAAGTATGTTGGAACAAATGATAGCCAGATGCTGCAAAATATCAACATGCTAAAGGTAATAAATTTGGCTTCATTAAAGGTGTCAGGTAACTTCCGGACCAGGAAAGCCACTATGAAACTAATAATTGCCAGGAAACCCATAAAACCAAGGACACAGTAGAACATGACAGTTGACCCTTCATTACACATCAAGACAATTTCCTTTGGCATGGAATACATGTCAACATCTACAAATGGGGGAGAGGTTGATAGCCATACAATACAAATAATGGTTTGAATAAAAGAGCACAAAAGGACAATGGAAAGACCCAGCCTCTTCCCCATCCATTTTCTAATTCTGGACCCTGGCTTGGTAGCCATGAAAGCAAGAATTACAATGATAGTCTTGGCCAAAATGCTAGAAACTGCCACGGAGAAGATGATGCCAAA
The DNA here is from genome assembly GCF_029215685.1 of Pituophis catenifer annectens. Classification (NCBI taxonomy): domain Eukaryota; kingdom Metazoa; phylum Chordata; class Lepidosauria; order Squamata; family Colubridae; genus Pituophis; species Pituophis catenifer. The sequence continues at coordinate 17,800,666 of NW_027256895.1, read as the reverse complement.
AGTAACTTGCCGAAGAAGGCATGTCCATTGATGAGGCTGGCCAATAAATAGCAAAGCACAGGGAAACGAGAGCAGGAGGGTGATGAGAAGAATGTAGGTGAGAGTCTCATTGTTGGCTTTCACAATAGGGGTGTCATTGTGTTTAATGAAGAGCCAGAGCAGCAAAATAGTAATAATAGAAAAAATAATAATAAGACTGGTGAAGGTGATCCCCAAAATTTCTTCATAGGATAAAAATGTTACATATTTTAGAATGCATAAATTTTGCTCCCCATTGGGATAATGATCTTGTGGACACTGAAAGCAGTTGTCCATGTCTGTGAAAAAAGAAATAATCCAATCTAATTAACTATTTAAACATGTACACAACTGCATGATGGACAACCAGCAGATCGTAGCTGTGCCTAGTAGAGTCTTTGCACATTTACGAGTGATGCATCAGTTGCATCCATTCCTGGCCTTGCTTGCCATTACCCACACCCTTGTAACCTCCTGCTTAGATTGCTGTAATGCCCTCTACATGGAGCTGCCCTTCAAGACAATTCAGAAACTTCAACTTATACAAAATTTGGCCACATGTGTAATTAATGGCACGAGCCTGATAGCACATGAGATCACTATTCAATGAGTTGCACTGACTATCATGTTTCTCAACCCAATTTTCACCATTGACCAAGAGGCCTTGCTTGCCATCACCCACACCCTTGTAACCTCCTGCTTAGATTGCTGTAATGTGCTCTACATGGGGTTGTCCTTGAAGAGCATTTGTAAAGTTCAACTGGTACAAAATACAGCTATATTTGTAATTAATGACACCAGCTGCATGGCACATGTGAGACCACTACTTGATGAGTTGCACTGATTGCCAGTGTAATTTAAGGTTCTGGTTGTCATCTTTAAAGTCCTACATGGCTTGGGATAGGTTTACCCAAGGAACTGTCATTTTTCAAGGGTTTCTACCTGTTCAATTTGATCCAACAGATTGAGCATGCTACATATCCCACCAGCCAAAGAGTGTCAGCTGGCAGATAATAGATTTTCTCCTGCATCCCCTGCCTTATGGAATATTCAGATTAGAATGTTACTCTGTTGGCTTCTTAAAAAGTTTTAAACACTTGACTATACTGTATATGGAATTTGTTAAGGGCCCTGTTACTTAGGTTTACTATTAGTTGATTAATCATCATTGGTGCCATTTGTACTATTTATTTTGTGGGTGCTTTTATTATTTTAATGTTTTCTAAATTGTTTAAAGTTTAGAATTGTAAGCCTCCTAAACTCACTTGGTTGAGTTGGGTAACTATAGAAATTGAATCAATCAATCAATCAATCAATCAATCAATCAATCAATCTGAGTACCTCAGCAGATGGTCAGTTATTAGCACAGACAAAAAGTGAACAAATATTCCGCTAGAAATTATCACTTACCTTTCTGATTAGAAATCTTCCCTCCTGGACAAGGAAGGCAGTCATAGCAGCAAAATGGTTTCCCTTCCTTTTTGGCCTTCCTGTAACCTGGATGACAATGATCATTGCAGAGAGAAAAAGGCTGTATCTAAATATAAAAGAAAGAGAAGAATACTTTCCATATTGCAAATGTGCATATATACAAATAATCATAGTGGTAAGTGCTTTCATAGATGAATCATTCAGAAGGAATTCATATATGATCATTTATAATGCAGAATCTTTCAGGGAAAACCATTTATCAATTGTTTCAGTGCATCCAAAAGTTCATATGGAGAGTGATAGAGGAAAAAAAAAGTAATCTGGCATATGTCAGCACTCTTTGAATGCCATTTAAATGTCATACTTTGAATTTCTTAGCATTCCTTGGTGATACCTTGTTTATTATTGATCTTCCTCTCACAAATTTGCAGTTAGAAATTATTCAATTGTAGATAATGAATATAGCTTCCAACTATATCTAAATCATGATTTTGGATAGAAACTGTGGTATAAATGAATGCAATCTAATAAATGTGACATTCCTGCATGGACATATTAAGCCAGGAGAGGTGACATGCTGATCCTGAAATATATGATTCCTGCATATCAATACTCTGTGTAAAAGGAAATACTTGAATATTTCATATTTTGTTGAATACTTTCTCCTATGTCTCTTGATTTGACGTTTCTTTCTACATTTTCTCTGTATTTTCAGACAATTTTCTGAGATATTTAAAGAAGAGTTACTTCAAAAAACTCTTTTTTCCCCCAACCTGTATAATTCTCAAAAAAAACTGAAGAGACCAGAGGTGTCATGGTGAGACCGGGCTCTGATGAGCTCCATGAAAATCCAGCTGGACAGACCGCTGTCAGGGGGTCTTCGGACTAGAACTGTCCTGTAGGGACGGCGAAGAAGGAGAGGCATCTTGGATGACCAAAAGGAACAGGCAAGTTCCTCAATAGGTCAGAGACAGTTCTTTGGACCAGCGGCAATGGTGGCAGCCATTGCAAAATTACCGCTCTGAAGCTGGGGCAACTGGACTAAGCTTTTGTACAGGAGCGGTGTTTGAATGGAGTGCTGGAACCAGGTGAGTGATTGGCCAACTTACAGGTAAAAGAAAATTTTGAATTTGGACATTAAAAGGTGTCCCAGAGCTGAAATGAGTGGCTAATTGGCATTTGGGAAATTCCATGGAGGGAGAAGGACAAAGCAGAGGCTAAAACATCAAAGTCCAAGAAAGTTCTTGTATTTACAATTGGATTTGGAGAAACTAAAAATAATAAAAGAAAAGAACCTGAGAAAAAGTATTTTTTATGTGGATTTAAAGTATTTTTGACAGTTTTGATAATTAATTGGCTTAAGAGTATTGTGAATTTAAGAGCGACATTTGCTGGTGGAAAGAGAGTACTGCAATACTTGGTGGAAGATAGAAGAGAAAGTACAGCTGTGACCTTGACTACTAGAAAAGATAATTTGGAAACTGTTTGAAATTTTAAGGAGAGTTTGTCTTTCTACATTGCTTGGTTTTGATTTTCTACGGCTGTGGAAGATAATAAATTTTCAACTTGGACTGGACTGGACAAATATTTGAATTGGACATTAGAATTTGAAAATAAAAAGAGACTACCTGTATATTGATTTTAAGTTCTAATTAAATGTGATATAATTTAAAAGTTTTAACAATTTGTTAAATTGGCAATATGGAGTCTTGGATGTATGAAGAATTAATTGAGATGTTTTAAAATATGTGTGAATCTTTAAAAGTCAGAAATTTTGCTGGAATACACAGAGCAGAAAATAGGAGAGAAGGTGGTAGAAAAGAGCATAAATGAAAAGCAAGAAAATAATACTGAAGGAAAAGGAATTGAAAACAAAAAGCAGTTAGATAATTTCACTGGGATTTACAATGGTGCAAAAAGAGTGGACAGGGAGGAATGTCCCCCAAAAAGAATCAATCAGAAGGTAAAGAGGAAAATAGTGGGAAAAGAATAGGAGAAAGCTTGGGAAGAACTGCTCGAATAATATATTTAAAAGTGAGAAAAAGGATTCAGAAGAAAAGATACAATACATATAAAAAGAAAAAAGAAAAGAAAAAGAAATTAAGGGAATGGGATAAAAGGAGGAAATTACCAAGAATTTGGAATTTTGGAGAGACCAAGGGAAAATGGTTAAAGAGGGGAAGATTAGTGGAAAAGAGGAAGGAAAATGAGGTATATATTAGTAGATTTAAGGGAACTGTATTAATATTATTAATTGTGGATGGTCAACCAAGTTAAAGAGTTTTTATGTAAGATTTGAATATGATGATGTATATTGCTCATAGTAAAACAGAATAGCAGATGAAATGTGAAATGGCAATTTGGTTTAATTTTGAAGACAATTTAAATTAAGAGACGAAGTTGAAATGTTAAAAAAGTGGGATGGGGAATTTGAGAAATATATTTAGCAATGGAGAAATAAGATAATTAATTGATGTTATTGTAAGAGATTAGGAATTAAGAATTAAGGGTTGTACATATTGTTGTACATTATATGTACAAAGAAGAAAATAAGATAAGATAAAGAAATATGGAAAGAGAATATTACGGCTGAAACTGGAAACAGAGATATGATGTAAAATGGATTTGAAAAGAGAACAACATGGCAGATGTTGAAATAATAAGATATGGTGAAAAATGATTAATTTGTGATAAAGTATTATATAAAAGAGATAATATGGAAAAATGGGAAGTTTAGAATAGATTATAAAGATTATTATGTATAAGATGTATGATGTGACCCGGTCAACACTCTGTTCATAAAATACGTATGATGAAAGAAAATTTCTAATAAAATTTGCTTACAAAAAAGAAAAAATTCTCAAGAAGAACTCAAAGAGTTACAGAACCTACCTGTTTAAACCACTTTGGCCAGATTATGGATTCCTTTGAAATAGTAAATGTTTTCTCTGTGAGAGACAAGGGTTGTATGTCTCCAACTTTGATTCTTAGGAAGGAAAGGTTTCGGAAGGTTACCCAGTTGATAATATCAAATCCAGTTTCCATTTCTCCATTTTGATTGAAGAAAACTATTTCCCCAACACTGTTGTTAAATGAAATGATTTCCACAAAACGGTTGAGCTGAAGAGAGAAGATGAAATATCAGGATATATTTAATGACATTGCTCTTTTCCATTTAAGTTTGTTTCATGTGGAACAAATAGGCAGAAAACAGGGATTAGAATAATGTCCTGGAGAAAAAGGAGAAATTGGAATGAATAAATGCATCTTTTGAGGAGGCCTCAAGTTTTTGATTGCTTGATATATGTTGGTATGCAAATTCATGCATATCAATAATTGGTTGTGAATTGTGCTTGTATGGTTAAGTGTCAATTCATATGAACTCTCAGGCAAATAGCCTATCAGGGGTTCAATATTGGATACAATGCTGCATCAATGTTGAAGCTGCCTGAATGTTTTTCTATGGCTGATCGGGCAGATTTTTCCATGAAAAACTGGAGCTGCTTGGAATCACAATTTCAATTTGTATAGAACTACTGTGGACGAGTTAAGTAGAAATGCATCCTAATTAGGAAAAGCATGTTACACACTGTGAGAATAGGATTCACACAACAGTCTTTGAAGCAATGTTAGCTTTCATGGCTGGTATCTGTTGGGCGATGTTGGGCTTCATGGTTTATGGTTTGGCACTGGCAAAGTACCCAGGGCAGGAGGGGGTGTAGCAGTTGTCACATCTGGAAATATCTTCTGCTTTCAGAGTTTCCAGGTATGAGAACCTGTTCCTCAAGCTGGGCTCATAGGATCAGTTGGGACGGTTGTTATTGTACCAGCCTCACTGCTGCATAGCTAGCAACCTCTCTGCCATAGCTGCTGGAAGGCGGTGGGTGGTGGGGTTCCCCAGCCTTATGGCCTTGGGATGACATTGGAAGATACTTGGGAGTTTACGGTCACCATGGCAGCAATGAACCTATCTCAGCTTCATAGCAAGACTCAGGACAGTGGTCACACTCTGGATATGATCTTGTTATTGGAGCTGTGGCAACATGATATGATGGGAGGTCTGTCAGTAGGTCCTCTGGAGGCTCTGGAGGAATTGTGGATGTTGAAAAGGACCAAGAGATGACTGGAGTTCCATTGAAGGAAAACAAGGGATGAATCCAACCATTCACAGGTTAGAGCCACTATTAAAACCCTACCTTATGGCAGTAAAAGCAGTGAAATACCATTATTTTTATGTGCTTATTGCATCTATACGATCACTCTGTGACCCTGTTTAGGATCACCTACTGATATTTAAGGAAAAATGGCTCAAATGACATCTTAAAGCTGGTGTGGAGGAATTTGTAGCATAACTGAAGGATAAAATTGCTTGGATCTATTCACAATTGGAAATGAAGTGTGGAGCAGGTCCATTAGAGTTCCCTGGAGTTTGTACTTACTTGGTTATCTGGGCACTTGTTGCCCCTGAAGGAGTAGCCTGGGACCTCGAAACTATTAGCACAAGTACTGCTTTATTAGATTCATGTCCTTGTTGCCCAATGAAAAGTTCCAGAATTGGTAATTTACAGGTGGGTCCTAATAATAACTTCATTACAGTAAGGAGTGTTCCTGGCATTAATTAAGGAGGCTTTGAGCTACTCCCTCCTTAAGATGATAGTTACCTTGAGGTAAGATGGACAGCCTATAAATGATATAAATAAATAATATATCACCCATGCACACCATCTGGACAATTTTCATTCAATCTCTTATCTTCCCTTTTTAGAAATTGAATATCTAAAACCATTTAAGTCAGGTTCCAGGTCATTATGGAACAGAAACAGCATTTGTCATGTTTATAGATGATTTGTGGCAAGACCAGGATGAGTGTAATGCATCTATCATTGTCCTCCTTGACTCCTTGATGGCTTTTAATACCACTAACTATGGTATCCTTTTCAGATGGCTGAGGAAATTAGGTTCTAGGAAGAGGTTTTGTGCTGGATAAACTCCTTCCTCCAAGGCTGGCCCCAATTGGTGTTGATAGGGAGCAAGAAGTCCAGTCTGTGGCCACTCCACATTTCTGCTGCAGAACCTAACCCTAACCCTCCACTGCTTTTTAACATTTACATAAAGCCATTGAATGAGATTATATGACACCAAGAATGAGGTACTATCAGTATGCTGATGATACTCAACTTTCCATCTGCATTCTGGGTTATCTAAGTATTGTTGTGGTTGCCCTTTCACAGTGCCTAGAGGCTTTGGGGATAGGGTTAGGGAGTCACATTACCACAGACAGATCTTTTGTGTAACCTGGGGATTCTCTTAGATACATAACTCCTGCTCAAAAGAGTAGGTGGTGGTTATGGCTAGAACTTCATGTTGTGCACCAGTTGCATCATTTCTTGTACTGTGAGGCCCTGTGTTCAGTAAATCATGTTCTAGTAATCTTCCAGTTGGATTACTACAATGGGACTATCTGTGAAGAGTATTCAGAAGCTGGAGCCTCTAGGGTAGCAACATGCTGTTAGGTAAGCTGCATTGGTTGTTGGTTGGCTTCCAGGTCCAATTCAAGGTGTTGATTTATCATCTTTAAAGCCCTTCATGATATGAGACCAGATTGCATGAGGTACCATCTTGCTCCAATGGGATTGCCCATTCCATTCATGCCAGCAGAAGACTTTTTCTCTGGATCCTATCAGTTAAGGAACTTTAGCTAGTGGGGTCAAAAAAAAGAGTCTTCTCTAACATGGCCCTGTCCTTTGGAACATCATGCCTCCCAAGGTTAGATCTGCCTCCACCCTTCTGGCCTTCCAGAAGAACTTAAAAACTGACTCTGGCAGTTGGCTTGAGAACTGTGCTATGCTGAAGGAGATTGATTGAATGAGAGACAAAAGTCCATTTCCGTACCATCTGTGCTCTTGATTTTCACCTTTTATTTGTTGTTCGTCTTAATGTTAATGCGATTAATGTTTATATATTTATGCTTTTATACTATTTCAAGCCACCGACACCCTGAGGTAGCGACATGGGACATATAAATTAAATAATATCAATAAATAATAAAATTAGTGCCATGATATAGAAAACAGATTGTTTTAATGTCAACTGTTATGGGGCAGGCCACCTTGCTTCTGAAGATGTCAGCCACATTTGTGAACCAGCTTCCCATTCCAACTCAGCCCTTCTATTTTTGAAACATCAAACCGTGTGAGGTATTTTACAAAACGGTCTTAAGATATATGGTAGTATAAGACTTTTCTAGTTAGTCTAGATCTGGGGTATCAAACTCAAGGACCCCGGACCAGATCCGACCCAGGGGTTGCTTAGATCAGGCCTGGGAAGCTGCCCTCAAAACAGCAAAAGACTGGACCACGGTGCCTCTAGCAGTTCTGAGCTCTGTTTTCACTGGCAAAGGGTTGTGGGAGGCCATCACAGCTGAAAATGGAGCTGTGAAATGGATTTTCACTGACAGAGCTCTCAGGCTAACACAGGTGCCCCGACACGAATGACGTTGAGCTGACCAAACTCATTCTGGCCATGCCCACCCTGGCCCCTCAAGATCAAATGCAACCCTGATGCAGCCCTCAATGAAATCATGTTTGACACCCCTGGTCTAGAATCTCTTCCAGGAACCACATTAACCTAACTGAAATCTGTTTGTCCAGGACATTACCTTCCACAGGTGTTGAGCCAGTAGGCTTTGGGTTGCCTCACGGACACTCTTTTTCTTTTTTGATTGAAATGAAAGCATGTTATGCAAAGCATATGCCATGGCGTAGACTGCATTGTAGATGCTGTAGCTATGGGAGGTCATGCTCATTTCAAATAATGATGCTGGAAGATTCTCCAGTTTCTCCTCACCTGTGCAGGAAACCCTTTCTTGCCTGTCTACCATAGATCCAGAAAAGAAACACCCAAAAGCCTCTTCCCAGAAAACCTGAATGAAGCTATCTTGTATTTCATTGGTAGCATTTGTCAACTGAAGAAATTCAGTGAATCTCGGGACCACCTTTGAATGAACTGCTAAGGATAGGGCACCATGAAGCAAATCTATGTCTTCATTCTTTTGAAAGGAGAATGATGTGAATTCCATCTGCGCCGTCATAATGTAAACCCTTCCTCTTTCCTTTATTGCTACATCCTCATGTTTTGATATCATGGGAAACAGTCTGACAAATATCATGGTCTCAATTTCACCATAAATAATGCATACATTAGTAATACTTTCAATTATGACTTCATACATGTTTAACCCCTCTGTCACCATCTTATCAATGTCAGTAATTGATGTAATTACTGGGAATCTTTCAATATAATCAAAACAGATTCCTCTTTGAGAAAATATAGGAAGAGCATCCTGGATAAATCTCTCTCCATTGTTATCATTGTCATAAACCACTCCAATCCATGTCCACTGGAAATGCAACAGTAACTGGAGAATCCCTTTATATTGTCTCTGTACATCTGGAAACATCTGGTGATAGGAAATAGCCTGAGTTTTCCTATTCATCTCAGAAGCAGAGCCATATGTGAACTATAGAAATTAAAGAAAAATGTATTAGAGTATTTATATCTAGATAAATCTTTATTCTGATTTTTTTACCTGAATGTGACAGAGGTAAAATTTCTTTTTTACATAAAAAGATTATGAAACCAAGTTCGCTAATCATTTTCACTCCTCATAGTGTTTTTATCAATACATAAGCTATAGGAGAACATTAGCTGTTTTAAGTTTTTAGATAACATCTAAAAACTTGGTATTTTACAATAATTATAGTGAAAATATTTGAAAAAGAATAAATACTTAATTAATTAATTAATCTGATTTTGGGGGGAAAGGGGGAACGATTGTTAAAGATAATTAAATGGTAAAATTTGATTTGAGTAGTAGTGAATAAATTAAAGGGATTGATATATAAGAACTGGTGGTAAAAGGTAAATATAGAATATTGACTAAGAAAATTGTGGTTATAAATTGAGAAAAAAGAAGGGAAAACAAAAAAAAGGGAGGGGAATATAGACAAATAGACATTTACATATACATATATATATAGAGAGAGAGAGATACACAGAGAAACAATATAAATACAATTGATATATATATATATATATATATATATATATATATATATATATATTGAATAGAACTAGTAATCAAAAGTAAATAAGAGTGATATCAGTTAAATTAAGTTTGCAAGAAATTAAATAATTAAATCAGAAAGTAGTAAGTATAGAACGTTTTAAATTAAATAGAATATTTTACTTTTATAATACTGTGGAAGGACTTTACTAGAAATTTAACAATGTCAACCACAGTAACAGTAGCCAAAACCGGAAAAAATCCTATCTCTAACCCAACATCCATGGCTTCTCCTACAACCCAACGATCAATAGAAAATATGTTAGGGAAGGAAAAAGATAAAACAGAGCCGACAATGAATAGTATGCAAAATATGCTCCAAATGATCCAAGAGACATTGATGAAGTCACAAGAAAGGATGGCAGATAATCAAGAACAGGCCAGAAAACACCATCAAGAAATCAAAAATGAGATAGGAGAAATAAAGGAAGATTTAAAAAATATGAAGGAAAAGATGGAAAATATACAACAAACAATCGTGGAAAATGAGCAAAAAGTTAAAAAAATAGAAACCAAGGTAGACCAGTTAGACCTTAAGCTAGAAAGGCAGAGCAGAAAATATTAAAATCAAACAAGGAATTGTTTTTTTCTTTTAAAAGCCTCTGCCAATCAGGCAACTCAGCTGGGATCGTCAGAGGCATTTAAAAGAAAAAAAGCCTCTGCCAATCAGGCAACTCAGCTTGGATGGTCAGAGGCATTTAAAAGAAAAAAAGCCTCTGCCAATCAGGCAACTCAGCTTGGATCATCAGAAGCTCTTAAAAGCAATTTTTCTACAACCTCTGAAGCTGAGCCGCCCGATCATCAGCGGCTTTTTTCTTTTTACTTTTAAAAGCATTTTTTCCACCGAAGAGGTTGTAGAAAAAATGCTTTTAAAAACTAAAAAAAAACCCTCTGATGATTGCGCAGCTCAGCTGGGCATGGGGGGGGCAGGGATTTTTGCTACCGGTTCTCCAAACCACCCACCTCCATCGCTACCAGATCGGGTGATCCGGTCTGAATTGGGAGCATTTCACCCCTGCCCTGAAGGCATTTTCATTACATGGCAGGATAGGAAATTTAAGGTGGATTCGATAGAAAAAGCTCAAGAATTCTACAAAAACTACCTTGAAGAAGAACAAGAAAGTAAAGATAAACCAGAGAGTAAAAGTCAAGAGGATGATCAACAAGAGGAGCTGGAAAGAGAGAGAGAGATAAGAAAAAGAACGAGACAAAAGAGAAGGAACAAGAGGAAGAATAAAAAGGGAGACAAGAAACAGATACAATAGGGGATGGAAGAGACATTATCTTTATTCTTCGTGAATATTAATGGTCTAAATTCAGCGAAAAAGAGAACACAAATATTTACAAAATTAAAAAAATTAGAGATAGATGTGATCTGCCTGCAAGAGGTACATATAAAAAAAAAGATTTCAAAAAATATTGGAGAACACTAAATTAGGAAGATTATACATATTGCAGTGTATGTAAAAGAGAGAATAAATTCAAAATTAGTCTATGCAGATGATGAGGGTAGAACTTTGATGTTAAAATTAGACACAGAACATAAACAAATTTTATTAGTAGTGGTATATGCCCCAAACAAAAACCAACAGGAATATTTCAAAAAATTACACAACAGAATAATAGAACAAGGCCTTGAAAATGTAGGCATAGTATGCGATTACAATACCATAGCTGATAGCAAAAAAGTTTACTACAGTAACAAGAAAAATTAAAAAAAAAAGAAGAAAATATTACCTAAAGAATTCTTCAATATGATATCAGAATTAAGTTTAAGAGACACATGGAGAGAAATTTATAAAGAAGAAAAGCAATATACATATTATTCTCACCCGCATCAATCATGGTACAGGATTGATATGGCCTGGATGACAGCACAATTACAATCAGAATTAGAAAAAATACAAATAGGAATAAATGAATGGGCTGATCATAACCCGATAATTATTTATTGGAAAGGACAAAAGATGGATGCTAAATCAAAACAGAGAAAGAATATAAGCAATTGTTGGAAAAAGAGCTAAAGATTTTCCTAAGTGTAAATAAAAAAGAAGACACGTTGATTCAAAACCTTTGGGATACATTAAAAGCATATATTAGAGGGGTGACGATTGTATATATGGCAAAGAAAAGAAGAGAGAAAAGGTTCCAGTAAGAAAAACTTCAGGAAGAACTTTAAACATTAGAAGAAAACCTACAAAAAGATCCCCCCCAAAAAAAAGTAAAAGAGGAAGGAAGAATAATTAAACATAAACTAAATTTAATAACCCAAGAGGAAGTGGCACTGAAAATAAAGATGGCAAAACAAAATTATTTTAAGCATGCAAACAAGGTGAGCAGATGATTAGCTTATAAACCAAAAAAGGAAAGAGACAAAAGTATGATACAGCATTTGAAAGATGAAGAAGGGAAAATCCAATACAAAAGAGAAGATAAGAAACAAATTATACATACTTTCTTTTCTAAATTATACGCACAGGAAGAAACAATAGAAGCAGAAATTAAAAATTACCTAGAGGAAACAAATGTATGTAAACTTACGGAGGAACAGAAAGAAATATTAAATTGACCAATATCTGAAACAGAATTTGGAATTGCGATAAAAAGGCAAAAAAAAAACAAAATGCCAGGACCAGATGGAATACCAATTGAGTTATATAGGCGTATACAAGAACGGAGGATTAATGCTGGAAATATTCAATGAAGCACTAGAGCAAATGAACATACCCAAAACATGGACAGAAGCATTAATCATGCTCATACATAAGGAAGGTGCAGACCAGCAGTCAGTACAGAACTACAGGCCAATCTCTTTGTTAAATTCTGATTATAAAATATACATGTCAATTATAGCTGAGAGGTTAAAAACAATTTTAGATAAACATATACACTCGGATCAAAATGGTTTTTTGCCAGGCCGACAACTCAAAAATAACACATGGATCATAATAGATATATTAGAGTTTTATGAAATACACCCAGAGAAACAAGTTTCACTGGTTTTCCTTGATGCCCAAAAAGCTTTTGATAATTTGAATTGGAGTTTTATGATACAACAATTGAAAAAAATGGAATTCGGGTCAAAATTTGAAAAAAAATGATTGAGAAAATATATTCAAAACAAACTGCAAGGGTAATTATAAATCAAGATATGACTGATAGATTCGAGATAACAAAAGGTATGAGACAAGGATGCCCACTTTCCCCACTTCTCTTTATATTGTCATTGGAACCACTCTTAAAAAAAATTAGAGAAGATCGAGAGATAAAAGGATTGAAGATAAAAAATGAAGAATATAAATTGCAAGCTTTTGCAGATGACTTGGTTTTCATAATAGAGGAACCTTTAAAATCAGGCCCTAAATTGATCCAAAAAATAGAAGAATTTGGCGCAGTGGCTGGATTAAAAATTAATAAAAATAAACCTAAATTACTAACTAAAAACCTCACAAAAAAACAAGAGATAGAATTAGGAAATAGTATGAAGATTCAAATAACTAAAAAAATAAAATATTTAGGGATTTGGCTAACTGCAAGAGGTTCCTCAATCAAACAGGACAATTATGATAAATTAATACTGCAAATTGGAAAAGATTTGGAAAATTGGAAGAATCTACAAATTTCATTTATGGGAAGAGTTTCTGCAATTAAAATGAACATCCTGCCTAAAATTCTATTCCTCTTCCAGGAAGAGGATAAGATTAGAAAAAAAAGTTTTTTTGATTTATTAAACAGATTGATCTCAAAATTTATATGGCAAGGGAGAAAACCTAGAATTAGATTAAAAATTCTGCAAGACACCAGGGACAAAGGAGGAGTAGCCCTTCCGGAATGGGAGATCTACTACCAAGCAGCATGCCTAACATGGTTAAAGGAATGGATGGAGTTGGGAAATAAAAGAATATTAACAATTGAAGGACATGATCTACAGGTAGGATGGCATGCATTCCTATGGGATGAAAAATACAAAACTCATGGATATTTTAGAAGACATACTGTATAATTAGGAATGCATTATTATCAATTTGGACTAAAATAAAAAAGCAACACTATATAAAAATACCTATTTGGATCTCGCCTAATGAAACATTAATACATTCAAATTTAATAGACTGAACCAAGATAATTAGATACAGAGATATTTTAAATGATTTGGGAAAATTAAAAACAAAACAAGAATTGGAACAGGATTTGAATAGGGAAGTTGAAATTCCATAGTTGCTTTCACATGCTGAAAGTGTAAAAGCAACTATGGAACATATTACCATCTCTGGTGGACTTGCCCAGTGGCAAAGAAATGTTGGGCCAAAGTCAAAAAGTGGCTAGAGAAAATAACACATAAATCAATAAAGGGAGACCCAGAGATATTCTTGCTAGGGATTTTCATGGAAAACTATACAAAGGAAACAAAATATTTAATACTATACATACTAACAGCAGCCCGCATAGTCTATGCACAAAATTGGAAAAAGGAAAACCCACCAACAGAAGAGGAGTTAATTTAAAAAAAATTAGAATGTGCAGAGATGGACAAACTGACAAAAGAACTCAAGGAAAAAGAGGATACAGAATATTATAAAATTTGGCATAGATGGTATGAGTGGTTGGAGGATAGGAAAAATGAGAAAGAGGAATAAAAGAGAGAGAAAGAAATGTTAAAATCAATTGGTAAATTACAACATAAATGACTGAAATGTAAAGGTCAAATAAAATGTAGATGAAATAAAGAAGATAGATAGCAATATGGAACAAGATAAAACTAAAATCTGTATAAATAGTAAATATTAAGAAAGGATCACTATGAAAGAGCTGTAAAAAGAGTTTATGTATATAAATGTTGTATGTTTGTGTGTTTGTTTTAATGTGTTTACAATAAAAAATTAAATTAAAAAAAGAATATTTTATAAAAAAATGTGCAATATTGTGAATGATTGCAATATAGCTATAGATGTTATTCTCCATGGTCGGGCACAACAAAATTAGAGAGTGATTTACTCATCCAGAGATTCAAGAACAATTGCATATTAAGTGGTGTTTGCTTGAATATAATCATTGAGGTCACACCACAGGAATGTAAAAAAAAGAAAGAAAGAAAGTTGGTCCTTGGAAGTAGATAAAGAGGGATAAACACAGAATTTCCAACAGAGTGAACTGAATTAAAAATGAAAATGATAAGAGCACCAGTTTAGTCTATGGGTTAAGGCATTATGCGAGTAAAGCAGGAGACCATGAGTTCAAGGCCAGCCTTTAGCCCGAGATAGAGTTCAGTCATTACAACACTGCATATACTGAAAAGAAATATTATAATATTCTTGTTTCATTTATGGACAAACAAAAACATCCCCTAGTATTTTACAGATTTACTTATTTCTCACTAAAGGAAAATCTATGTTCTTCAGAGATTTTCATTACCAATTTATAGTAAAGGAAAATGCAACTGCTGTATTTTTTCCTATTCTGTTGTTTCCAAAAGGGAGAGAATTCATCCTGAATTTAAAGGAAAGGCATAATGTTCATCTCAAAAGAAAGAAACATTTATTTGAAAATGGTTTGTCCTTAAAACATAATGCTGCTCCTTATCTCTATAAAAATATTTATTCAAATGTCATTTTTAATTTTTAGTGAACAAAACTATCTCTATGCATGTTTCAGTGTGAGATAGATACGTAGATGATAGACAGCAATTAGACATATAGACTGAGTTAAAAACTGGGAGGAAACTCTTACTTGTGGAATCTTGTAAATGGACAGGATGGCTGCCATGTGGATACAGACTTCAGAATCAGGTCCTCCAATGACTGACACTAGGTTGTTCTCTGTGTCACAGTTGTAGTTAGGGATTAACTTGCCTTGCGTTGAGAAGATTTCCATTGAGGCATGATAAGTCCAGCTTGCAATAAAATTGCTGTTGTAGATATGGAGGCCCAGGGTGAGATTGGGCAAAATCTGGGGATTTTCATTGATCTCCTTTACAGCAAATACCAAAGACAAAATATGTTGGTAGAGCTGAGTTACTACCCTGAAATGAAAATTATGTGTCAATTTGAGCATATGGATTTCAGAAAAAGAGATGTAGGATATTTTTTCTTTAAATTCACAGCTTTAAGCATAACAAAGTCATAATTACCCACATATGGTTGCTGATGAATGTTGCTGAATACTGATACTGCCTTAAAAACATTGTTTAACATCAGGAAATTACCAAGAATGCAAGTATACAACTGAGTTCCGTACACAATTCAATATCATTATTGCCTTTGTGCTTCATGCTGCAATTATATCTATATTCTACAGAACCTTTCTGCAATTGTGAACAATTGTATAACTGATAGATAGGTCACCTGCATCAGGTTGTGGTCTCCCCTTCCCCTTAATTAAGCTCATGAATTAATATTTATCATCATCATTATCATCATCATCATTAAATGCTCCTAGCTACAGAAGTCTTGCAAAATCTGAAATAGCAATAGCACTTAGACTTACATATACCGCTTCATAGTGCATAGTAAATTCATCTATATGAATGTGATTGAATAGAACCTTTTATTCACAATGCATTGCTGAATTGACTTTTACATGCAACATATTCTTAAACAGTTTCAGTCTTCACAGAAGAAGGGTCAATACAATATAGAATCAGCACAAATCCATGAAACCCGTCTTCTGAATAATTAGTTTCAGATACATGAGCATCTTACTCAGTATCATAGAAAAGGTCAGTAGAAGGCTTTTGGTGAAAGTCCATTGTTTTTGAAAATATATAGAGTTGAGACAAAATGCCAGCAACAATGACATCTCCTGATTGATAGTATTTATGAGGAATTGGAACAGGATCACTAACAATGCAGTTCGTGTGAGGAATCTCTGAGAATACCCCAGACAAAAGAATTAAGACAATACAGAAATTCTTTAATTTGCATGATAGAATTCCTTCTTTGCAGTCTTTCATTTGCCCAATTTTGTCTTGTAATAAATTCTTGGCTGAATAGCATAGCCTAACTTGAATGACCACTCAGTTGCTTTATAGCACCTTTGCAATGCATTACAGGGCAGCACCAACATATATACAGCATATGCACTGCTTCTTTACATTATAGAGCAAATAATGCTTCTGCCTCTTGCTTTACTTTTTCTGATGATTAGCGAAATTCCCTTGAGACTTGGGGATGAAGCAAAAGTAATTGGAGTTAATTTGATAATTGCCAGAAAAATAACCCCCTATTCAAGATCACAAATTCTATGTGATATCACAGGAATATACTCATCATCTTTCATCAAAAGCCATCTCCATCCATTGTCCCTAAATTAGCAAAAGACTCAAAGGTTCTTAGAAATAAATAAATTAAAATACAAGGTATTCCTTAGACTTCAGGGGTTTTATTTCCTTTTCAATAGGATTGGAGTAAAACTAGTATCTTTCATCATGTAAAGTGTGACGGAAATGGTACATTCAGCACCAACTGTTAGCTAAACTCTCTAGCAAATAAATTATGTAGTCTGCAAGGAATTGGAGAATATTGCCAGGAGCATTATTTTTATTTTTTTAATTTATTTTTTTATTTTTAATTGACCAGGATATTGATCATCATGTAGAATTCATTTGCTGCTGTTAGTCTGCATTTAGTTAATTATTAATCTAATCCTTAGCTGATCTTGTATCTCTTTGTGTCATTGATTTTAATTTAAAGGGAGGAAATACTGCATGAAAATTTATTTTATTTATTTATTTATTTGTCAAGCATATATAAAATAACAGATAAAAGTATAAATATGATTTGAATACCTGAAAAGGATACAAATAAAAAGGGACATTGGGACAGGGATGGTAGGCACGTTGGCGCGCTTAGGCATGCCCCTTACAGACCCCTTAGGAATGGGGTGAGGTCAACAGTAGACTGTTTAAGGTGAAAGTTTTGGGGATTTGGGGAAGAAACCACAGAGTCAGGTAGTGCATTCCAGGCATTGACAATTCTGTTACTGTTGTATTTTCTGCAATCGAGTTTGGAGCAGTTTACCTTGAGTTTGTATCTATTGTTTGGTCATGTATTGTTGTGGTTGTAGTTGAAGTAGTCATTGACAGGTAGGACATTGTGGCAGATAATTTTATGTACTACGCTTAGGTCGGACCAAAGTTACCATAGTTCTAAGTTGTCTGCTGGCATAAGGTATCCTATTGTGGGTAGAGGAGTGGAATACTCTTCTCGTGAAATATCTCTGGACTCTCTTAATTGTATTAATGTCCAATATGCAGTGCGGGTTCCAGACAGATGATCTTAAGATTAGGTTTACAACTCTTAATGCCTTTTTGGTAATGTTGTTACAGTGGGCTCTGGCACTTAGATCTTTAGAAATGAGTACTCCAAGGTCCTTGACAGAGAGAGGGTCGCCTACAAGGTCATGTCCATCTAACTTGTATTTTATGTTCTGATTTTTTTTTGCCAATGTGCAAGACAGAGCATTTGTTGGTTGAGATTTGAAGTTGCCACTTGTTTGACCAATCTGACACATAGTCAAGGTCTTTTTGAAGGGTAGTAGCATTGTCGGTGGTGTTGAATAGATTTCCATCATCAGCAAAGAGAACACAGTTGCTTTTAATATGATCACAAAGGTCATTAATTCTCTGACCTTCTTCTCCTTCCTGCAGACATTTTATTACCCCCTAAAGAACATCATATATTTGGTTTTCAGATAAAGATTTAAAATTAATTGCTTTGTGACTAAGATTTGTTGACAGATTTGAAGCACACAAATCCTAAAACACAATAAAACATGATCGCAAATCCTTCATTTCATTTCACTATAATTTCCTGAGACATTGAATGGTTATAAAAATGTGGGAATGATGGGCTCAGCTATGAGGCACAAATGGTGGCTTGAAAAGAGAGCTGTAAAATACAATCGGCCTCATTTCCTCCATTCATTTCCTCATTTTAGACCCAGACTTGTGGGAGACTGTAGCCAACAATATAGAGCAACAACAAAAGTTGGGCAGTATGTTATCATAAAAAATGTTAAGGTATTATGCGAAGAAAGAGAATGTCTATCTACAAATGTGATCTTGGCTATTTCAACATCTCAAATGATAATTTACAAGAAGGGCAACCATGTGTAGCCAGTTAATAGGTTGTATAAAATACAGACATATCCTTTCCAAAGAATTAAGTACTGAATTCTCAGAGGTGGAAATTGAAACTACAAGAAAGAAGAAATAAAACAATGCTGTCTTTTCTACATGTCCACACTTCATCGCAATGGTTTGGCCAACAAACAGAAAAGTAGAAGGGAGATGAGGATAATGTAGGTGAGGTTCCTGTTGTTGGCTTTAACAATGGCTGTGTCCCTGTATTGAATGAAGATCCTGAGCACATAAGATGTGATGAAAGCAAAAGAAAGAGCACAAACAGCCAAACTTATTCCCAGAGGGTCTTCATATGATAAGAATGTTATGACTTTTGGAATGCAGGAATTTTTTTTTGTGGTTTGGGTATTGATCTTCTGGACATGGAGAACAGTCAGCTGCATCTAAAAACAACCATCAAAATCCATTTATAATCTGTTACACTAATCATTACATGTCCTCTATTGATAGAGCATGGCCATAATTGTGTTAACTACATTAACTGTGTTAATGTAGCTTTCAAGCACCAGCCAAATGTGAGGAATCATCAGCAACAGCAGCAGTTCAAACAGAAGCTTCGCAATTTGTCAGCAGATAACCACACACCGTGTAAATACTGTGACAATGTGCATGCACGTGGGAAAGATCGGTGTCCAGCATATGGTAAAATCTGTAGGGTATGTGGGAGGCTGAGCCATTTTGCTGTAGTGTGTCTGGCAGCAAGGAAGTTGCATATGGTCGAGCAAACGCCGGACTTAGAGGATGTATCACTGTTTACCACGGATGCGATCTATATGAAGGAATGCATTGATGTAGAACATTCAAAAGGCAAAAAGTGGTTTGTTAATCTTAAATTTAATGATACAACTCAATCTTGTCAGTTGGACTCGGGGGCAACATGCGATGTGATGAGCCTAAAGGACAAAAGGAAATTGAGACACCCCTTCAGCCTAGTAGTGCCACATTAAAGTTATATTAGGGGGAACTGATGGAGTCACTAGGCTTATTTTATACAGAGTGTAACATATGTGGGGTTACTCACAAATTAGAATTTGAAATTGTGGATGTAGATCAAAAGCCGTTACTGTCAGGCTCAACGTGTGAGCGTTTGGCACTAATGCGATTTACCATTCCGAGGGAGTTGCATAATGTTGAAACCTATTCCTCCAAAGGAATAGGTTTCCCCTCCTTGGGGAGACCATTGATAAAGCACCAAGTCCTCCAAGTTTATAGGGAGGTGTTTGAGGGCCCTATTGCATCTGTGCCTGGAGAGGTTCATTTTCAACTTGATCCCACTGTCCCTCCAGTACAAAGTGCCCCGCACAATGTCCCTATAGCCATTAAGGCACAGGTTAAAGCACAGTTGGATAAATATGAAGCAGAGGGACATATTGTTTCAGTAGCCCAGCCAACCGACTGGATAAGTAATATGGTGGTGATTAGGAAGTTGGAAAAGATCCGAATTTGCATCGATCCTAAGTTTTTGAATATGACCTTGAAATGATCGCATTACCCAATGCCAACGTTAGAGGATGTTTTGCACAAGCTGCCTAAGGCACGGGTTTTTACACTTGTTGATGCCAGGGATGCCTTCTTACAGTGTTAACTGGACGAAGAGAGCAGTTATATTTTTGGACTCCTTGGGGTAGAAAGAGGTGGCTTAAACTGCCCTTTGTTGTCTCTGTAGCACCAGAGACATATCAAAGGAAGCAGCATGAATTATTGAGTGGCCTCAGCGGAATTCAGCCTATAGCTGATGATATTCTTATAGTTGGGTGTGGCGACACTGATGATGAAGCGGAGCATGATCATGACGGGAAATTGATGACACTATTGGAGTGGTGTAAGCAGGTGAAGCTGAGGCTCAGTATAAAGAAGCTGCAGTTTAAGGTGTGAGAAGTCCGCTTTCATGGACATATTTTAACATCACAGGGGTTAAAAGCGGACCCAGACAAGATCAGAGCTATTGTGAACATGCCACCGCCTACTAATGCTAAAGCAGTGCAGAGATTCATTGGCTTTGTCACATATCTAGCAAAATTCTTGCCACACTTATCTGAGATGTGCCAGCCATTGAGACATCTGTTGGATAAAGACGCAATTTGGCACTGGCTCCCTAAACATGACCAGGCAGTGCAAGAGATAAAACGCTTGGTTACTACTGCTCCAATATTAAAATACTATGATGTCACAAAGACGGTTACTATTCAAAGCGACTCAAGTAAGAACGGTCTGGGATGCTGTCTGTTACAAGAAGGTCAACCAGTTGTATGCACGTCCAGAGTGCTTTCGCCAGCAGAGTTAAACTATGCTTAGATCGAGAAAGAATGTTTAAGTATCGTATTTGCTTGCCAGCGTTTCCATTATTACCTTTATGGTAGAGATATAATTACAGTTGAAACTGATCACAAACTGTTAATAACTATATTCAAAAAGCCTCTTCTGTGTACCCCTAAGTACATGATGCTCAGTGTTCAGCATTATAACCTTGATGTCATTTTTAAGCCAGGACGTGAAATGTATATCAGCGATACCCTGAGTAGAGCCACAGTAGATCAGACAGCTACGGGAGGAGAACATGAATATCAGATGGTTTGGTGGCTGCGATATGAATAAATATGTTTTGCTGAAATTAACCAAGCAGATTATCTTAATGTTACGAATCAGCGGTTACAGCATTTGGGGCAATATACGGACACTGACGTGGCCCTACAGACACTAAAGAATATCGTGCTGAGTGGGTGGCTGGATGTGAAAGAGGCAGTTCCCATGATTGTAAGAGAATACTGGTCCTTCAGAGATGAGATCGCTGTACAAGATGGCATTCTGTATAAGGGTCCAAGAGTTATAGTGCAAAAGTTATTGAGACTGGAGATGTTATTGCACATCCATTGAAGCCACATTGGTGGGGAGGCATGCTATAGACAAGCCCATGACACATTGTACTGGCCGAATATGTGAGGTGAAATTGAGGATTTTGTCAGTAACTGTACCATTTGTAATGAATATGCATATTGGCAACAGAAAGAAACTATGATGTCACACGAGATACCATCCCGATCCTGGCAGATCATTAGTATGGACTTGTTTAATTATGCAGGGAAAGAGCACTTGATAATAGTGGACCATTATTCAGATTTTTGGGAAATTGACCTCCTTCCAGACCTTTCAGCTGAGACCACCATCAAGAGATGTAAGTCTCAGTTTGCACGTTACGGGCAACCAAATATAGTGATTACAGACAATGGTCCCCAATTTGTAAGTCTGCAATTCAAGAAATGTGCTGCTGAATGGGAGTTTGATCATATTACTTCATCGCCACGTTATCCGCAAGTGAATGGAAAAGCCAAATCAGCTGTAAAGATTGCTAAGAACTTATGTAGGAAAGCATATGGCGAATGTAGCGATCCATGGAAGGCTATTTTACATTGGAGGAATACTCCAACCGAAGGTATGGACAGTAGCCCAGCACAAAGATTAATGTCAAGGAGATTAAAGACGTCCTTAGCCGTGGCAAATAAGTTGCTTGAGCCCGTGATGATACAAGGGGTCCTGGAAAGGCTACGGCAGAAGAGGCAAGTGGCGAAGGCCAAATATGATAGATCTGCAAGAGACTTGCCAGAGTTAAAGGTGGGAGAACGAATTCGGATGAGACCACTGCCTGGAGATCGGATTGGCCATTGGGAAAGGGGTACCTGTTTACAACAAGTGGCACCTCGCTCCTATTTGGTGGAGGTTGGAGGAACCCGATATCGGCGGAACCGTGTGGACTTGCGTGTGGCTGAGCAACCAGACTCCTCATATCCAGTGGGTGGGTTAGAACCAGTTGCCAAGCCAAACCTACTTAAGGATAATAAAGAATGCCCGTCTGATATTAATGACAGTCCTGAGCAAGTTGGTGTGTCTGGTGATAGCCAAACATCTGAGGCTTCAGAAAATGGCAAGCGAAGAGATCCGGCCTGAGTGAGAGAGTCAGGTGTGAGAGAGCCGGTCGTTACTCGGAGTGGTAGATGTTCACGCCCCCCTGACAGACTCAATTTGTAGAAAGTGTTGCTGTTATTAGAAAAGGGGAGATGTTATGGGGTTGTGTTTGCTTTTAATCTTTATCTCTATGTGCCTCTATGAGGTGTTTCCGGTTCCTGGGTGTTGCCTTTGAAGAAGCTTTATAAGCGTTGTTTGTTAGTTTTACTTCGTTAATAAAAGCATATCCGAAACAGTACTTAGTCTGAAACATGAAGATGAAAATGAGGCCAAAGAAACAAATTAACAGAAAACAATTAAGTTATGCCTACAAAATATCTACTGAGAAATAGGAAATAAATTCTCAATCTGCCAATAGTGTCTGCATCATCTGTGTGGAATAGATACAAACATGCTGTCTTATCCCATCATCTCAAATTGTGTGATGCTACTATAAATGCATGTCTATTGGTGGGGGATGGATGGACAAGGTTTTAGTTTTAGAAAGCTTTGGTGCAAATACCTTACAAGGAAGCTCATTATTTTGACTGATTGATTGATTATATGCAAGCAATCAAGCTGTTTTTGACTCATATTGACCACATAGGTAGATTTTCTCCATGATAATCTATCTTTAGATTGATTGAGTACAACCTTATTCACATTATACTAAATGCCATTTCACATGACAGCTTGTGTGGTGTAGTGATGGAAGGTTCTGAACTACTAGTAGTGTAAAGAGTAAAGAAAATACCTTGAGAGAAATATGCAAAACTGCATAAGGGATTGATTTTTTTTTAATCCAGAGTGATGAGATTACAGTTGGAAGTAGATCAAGAGGGAAACCTCCTTAATTCATTGTAATATAAAAAGAGGGAAGAATTGCAGCACATGATTTAAGTCATTTCTTGAATGGATTATCCATGGAGAGTATTCAAATTTTCAGCTCATTCTACATGGACAGTTATGGCTGGACAGTTATGGGTGCAAGTCACTTAGGACATTTCACACCTATGTTCTATAAGCTGACAATTTTATTCAATTTCAGTTTTAGAGAAGGAGATTATGTAATGAGAACACAGAAACCAAGCTGTATAAAATACAAGATATTTACTTGAAAACAGAATAGCTTTAAGGAAATCTATTTATTTGCACCCAATGTTACATTCTTAAATTCTTCCCCTTCTTAGCTGTTCCTTGTTATTTAAATCAGGCCTCACCAGAATGATGTAACATTTTGGGAAGATGATAAAAGCCAGTAACCCCCTACTGGAGCACAAAATGGAGAAGATTTCAACAGCCACCATATATTTCCCTTTTGTGCTCAAGTATGTTGGAACAAATGATAGCCAGATGCTGCAAAATATCAACATGCTAAAGGTAATAAATTTGGCTTCATTAAAGGTGTCAGGTAACTTCCGGACCAGGAAAGCCACCAGGAAGCTGATAATTGCCAAGAGACCCATAAAACCAAGGACACAGTAGAACATGACAGTTGACCCTTCATTACACATCAAGACAATTTCCTTTGGCATGGAATACATGTCAACATCTACGAATGGAGGAGAGGTTGATAGCCATACTGTACAAATAATAGTTTGAATAAAAGAGCAAGAAAGGACAATAGAAAGACCCAGCCTCTTCCCCATCCATTTTCTAATTCTGGACCCTGGCTTGGTAACCATGAAAGCAAGAATTACAATGATAGTCTTGGCCAAAATGCTAGAAACTGCCACAGAGAAGATGATGCCAAAAGTTACTTGCCGAAGAAGGCATGTCCATTGATGAGGCTGACCAATAAATAGCAAAGCACAGAGAAACGAGAGCAGGAGGGTGATGAGAAGAATGTAGGTGAGGTTCTCATTGTTGGCTTTCACAATAGGGGTGTCATTGTGTTTAATGAAGAGCCAGAGCAGCAAAATAGTAATGATAGAAAAAATAATAATCAAACTGGTGAAGGTGATCCCCAAAGTTTCTTCATAGGACAAAAATGTTACATATTTTAGAATGCATAAATTTTGTTCCTCATTGGGATAATGATCTTGTGGACACTGAAAGCAATTGTCCATGTCTGTGAAAAAAGAAAAGCAGTCTTCTATTCTATTAACATGAAAATGATACTGAAAGAATCCAATCTAATTAACTTTTTAAACTTATACACAACTGCATGATGGACAATGAGCAGGTGGTAGCTGTGGCTAGTAGAGTCTTTGCACACCTATGGGTGGTGCATCAGTTCCATCCATTCCTGGACCAGGAGCAGGGGTGAAATCCAGCAGGTTCTGACAGGTTGTGGAGAACCGATAGTGGAAATTTTGAGTAGTTTGGAGAACCGGCAAATACTACCTCTGGCTGGTCCCAGAGTGGGGTGGGAATGGAGATTTTACAATATCCTTCCCCCAGGAGTGGGGAGGGAATAGGGATTTTGCAGTATCCTTCCCCTGCCACCCCCACCAAGCCACGCCCACCAAGCCATACCCACAGAACCAGTAGTAAAAAAATTTTAATTTCACCATTGACCAGGAGGCCTTCCTTGCCATCACCCACAGTCTTGTAACCTCCCACTTAGATTGCTGTAATGTACTCTACATGGGGCTGCCCTTGAATAGCATTTGCAAAGTTCAACTGGTACAAAATACAGCTACATTTGTAATTAATGACACCACCTGCACTGTGTTTCCCAGTGCAATTTAAGGTTCTGGTTGTCATCTTTAAAGTCCTGCATGGGTTGGGATAGGATTACCCGAGGGGCTGTCTTTTTCCAAGGGTTTCTACCTATCCAATTTGATCCAACAGATTGAGCATGCTACAGATCCCACCAGCTAAAGAATGTCAGCTGGCAGGTAATAGAAGGTTTTCTGTTGCAGCTCCTGCCTTATGGAATACTCTCCTTTCAGAGATTAGAATGGCCCCAATCCTATTGGCTTCTTGCAAAGTTTTAAATGCTTGACTATGTATATGGAATTTTTTAATGGCACTGTTACTTGGGTTTACTATTAGGCTACTATTAGCAGCCCTGTTACCTGGCTTTATTATTACTATATGTCAGTGTTCCAGAAAGTCCCCAACTCCAAGTAAAAACTCTGAGGCAGGCATTTCTTAAGGTTCCATTTTATTAGAGTAGGTACACTGGCACATCTGGGAAAACCCAAATCTGAGGGTTCCGGGTTTTCCCTCAGTAAATCAAAACCCCAAATCCAGCTCCCTCACCCATCAGTCTGTCACATGGTCCAATCATCATCCATCCCAACTTGAGCCATCCCTGCAACCACTCTTCCTCTTGATGCATAAACACCATGACCTTGACCAAAGGGAAGAATGCTATTATGTCAAACTACATAATATTAGCACCAGAAGTGTCCATGCTGCCACTATCATCATAGGTGCTGTTTGTACTCTTTATTTGGTGGGTGTTTTTATTATTTTAATGTTTTCTAAATTGTCTAAATTTTAGAATTGTAAGCCTCCCAGACTCACTTGGTTGAGTTGGGTAACTATAGAAATTGAATCAATCATCAATCAATCTCAGTACCTCAGCAGATAGTCAGCTGTGATCACAGACAATCAGTAAACAACTATTCCACTACAAATGATCACTTACCTTTCTGATTAGAAATCTTCCCTCCTGGACAGGGAAGGCAGTCATAGCAGCAAAATGGTTTCCCTTCCTTTTTGGCCTTCCTGTAACCTGGATGACAATGGTCACTGCAGAGAGAAAAAGGCTGTGTCTAAATATAAAAGAAAGAGAAGAATACTGCAAATGTGCATATATACAAATAATCATAGTTGTAAGTGCTTTTATAGAGGAATCATTCTGAAGGAATTCATATATGATCATTTACTGTATAATGCAGAATCTTTTAGGAAAAATAGTTTATCAATTGTTTCTGCAAATCCAAAAGTTCATATAGAGAGTGATAGATAGATAGTGAATCAGAGAAAAAATATATAAGTAATCTGACATATGTCAGCACTAATCGAATGCCATTTAAATGTCACGTTTTGAATTTCTTAGATTTTTCCCTCACATTTACAATTAGAAATTCTTCAATTGTAGGTAATGACTCATATGAATGAATATAGCTTCCAACTATATCTAAATCATGATTTTGGATAGAATCTGTGGTATAGATGAATGCAATCTAATAAATCTGACATCTGCATGGATGTATTAAGCCAGGAGAGGTGACATGCTGATCCTGAAATATATGATTCCTGCTTATTGATACTCTGTGTAAAAGGAAATATTTGAACATTTCATGCTTTGTTACATACTTTCTCCTATGTTATCATTATCTGACATTTCTTTCTACATTTTCTCTGTATTTTCAGACAGCTTTCTGAGATATTAGAAGAAGAGTTACTTCAAAAAACTCTTTTTTTTTTCAACCTGTATAATTCTCGAATAGAACTCAAAGAGTTACAGGAAATACCTGATTAAAGCACTTTGGCCAGATTATGGATTCCTCTGAAATAGTAAATGTTTTTTCTGTGAGAGACAAGGGTTGTATGTCTCCAACTTTGACTCTTAGGAAGGAAAGGTTTGGGAAGGTTACCCAGTTGATAATATCAAATCCAGTTTCCATTTCTCCATTTTGATTGAAGAAAACTGTTTCCCCAACACTGTTGTTAAATGAAATGATTTCCACAAAATGGTTGAGCTGAAGAGAGAAGATGAAATATCAGGATATATTTAATGACATTGCTCTTTTCCATTTAAGTTTGTTTCATGTGGAACAAATAGGCAGAAAACAGGGATTAGAATAATGTCCTGGAGAAAAAGGAGAAATTGGAATGAATAAATGCAACTTCTGAGAAGGCCTCAAGGTCATGCATATCCCTAATTAAATGTGAATTGTGCCTATATGGTTAAGTTCATAGGAAACTCTCAGACAAATAGCCTATCAGATGTCCAACATTGGATACAATATTGCATTAATGTTGAAGCTGCATCAATGTTTTACTATGGTTTATTGAGCAGATTTCTCCATGCAAAATTGGAGCGGCTTGCAATCACAATTTCAATCTGTATAGAACTACTATGGAAGACTTAAATAGAAATGCATCCCATTTAGGAGAAGCATGTTATACACTGTGAGGATAGGGTTCACATGTGAAACAAAGTAGCTGGTATCAGCTATTTTGCGATTTTTATGGTCTTAAGAAATATGGAAGTATAAGACTTTTCTACTTAGTCTAGAATCTCTTCCATGAACCACAGTGACCTAATTGAAATCTGTTTGTCTGGGACATTACCTTCCACAGATATTGAGTCAGTGGGCTTTGGGTTGCTTCATGGACACTCTTTTTCTTTTTTGATCGAAATGAAAGCATGTTATGCAAAGCATATGCCACAACGTAGACTGCATTGTAGATGCTGTAGCTATGGGAGGTCATGCTCATTTCAAACAATGATGTTGGAAGATTCTCCAGTTTCTCCTCACCTGTGCAAGAAACCCTTTCTTGCCTGTCTACCATAGATCCAGAAAAGAAACACCCAAAAGCCTCTTCCCAGAAAACCTGAATGAAGCTATCTTGTATTTCATTGGTAGCATTTGTCAACTGAAGAAATTCAGTGAATCTCGGGACCTCCTTTGAATGAACTGCTAAGGATAAGGCACCATGAAGCAAGTCTATGTCTTCATTCTTTTGAAAAGGGAATGATGTGAATTCCATCTGAGCCGTCATAAGGTAAACCCTACCTTTTGCCATTATTGATACATCCTCATATGTTGACAATGTGGAACACATTCTGAAAAATATCATGGTCTCAATTTCACCATAAATAATGGATACATTAGCAATGCTTTTAATTATAACATTATACTGATTTATTCCCTCTGTCACCATCTTATCAATGTCAGTAATTGATGTAATTACTGGGAATCTTTCAATATAATCAAAACAGATTCCTTTTTGAGAAAATATAGGAAGAGCATCCTGGATAAATCTCTCTCCATTGTTATCATTGTCATAGAGTACCCCAATCCATGTCCACTGGAAATGCAACAGTAACTGGAGAATCCCTTTATATTGTCTCTGTACATCTGGAAACATCTGGTGATAGGAAATAGCCTGAGTTTTCCTATTCATCTCAGAAGCAGAGCCATATGTGAACTATAAAAATTAAAGAAAAATGTATTAGAGTATTTATATCTAGATAAATCTTTATTCTGATTTTTTACATGAATGTGACCGAGATAAAATTTCCTTTTTATATAAAAAGATTATGAAGCCAAGTTCGCTATTCATTTTTGCTTCTCATACTGTTTCTATCATTACAGAAGACATAGGAGAACATTAGTTGTTTTTAAGTTTTTAGAAAACATCTCAAATAAAAATGCTTAATTATAGTGATCTTCAATGCAAATGCACTTTATCATGATTTCAAACAACAAGTATCCCAAAAATACATTGATTAACCAAATTCAACAGTGATCAATATCTATAAGACCATCTTATGAATTATTAGAATCATTGTGAATGACAGCAATAGAGCTTGAAATGTAATTGTCCTAAAAATTATGAATTAATATCTGAAATACATTGAATAAATACATTATTTGTCATTGAACGACAATGAGGCTATTATTGATGTATGCCAAAAAGCAATTCATAAGTTGGTGAAAACTGCACTTTACCCTTCAGTGAATAGTTACAGTATAATTAAATAATCAAAAGAGAGAAACATGTATTTGAAAATGAATTGTCCTTTAAAAAGTGATGCTTCTTCTTATCTCTATAAAATATTTATTCAAATGTCATTTTTAAATTTTAGTTAACAAAACTATCTCTGTGCATGTTTCAGTGTGAGATAGATACATAGTTGATAGACAGTAATTAGACATATAGAGTGAGTTAAAAACTGGGAAGAAACTCTTACTTGTGGAATCTTGTAAATGGACAGGATGGCTGCCATGTGGATACAGACTTCAGAATCAGGTCCTCCAATGACTGACACTAGGTTGTTCTCTGTGTCACAGTTGTAGTTAGGGATTAATTTGCCTTGTGTTGAGAAGAGTTCCATTGAGGCATGATAGGTCCAGCTTGCAATAAAATTGCTGTTGTAGATATGGAGGCCCAGGGTGAGATTGGGCAAAATCTGGGGATTTTCATTGATCTCCTTTACAGCAAATACCAAAGACAAAATGTGTTGGTAGAGCTGAGTTACTACCCTGAAATGAAAATTACATGTCGATTTGAGCACATTGATTTCAGAAAAAGAGATGTAAGATATTTTTTCATTCAATTCACAGCTTTAAACATAATGAAATCATAATTACCCTCATATGGTTGCTGATGAATGTTATTGAATACTGGTACTACTTTAAAAAAAAAAACATTGTTTAAGAACAGAAAATTGCCAAGAATGCAAGTATACAGCTGAGTTCCATACACAATTCAGACATTAAGAGAGAGGGGGGAGGGGGAGCGAGGGAGGGAAGGAGGGATGGGTGGACAGACGGACGGATGAACAGACAGACAGATAGACAGATAGATAGATAAGCAGTATATTATTATGAATAATTAAATTTCCAGGAAATTATTGATAATAAATTAAATCTGTTCATTTTAGAAATAGTGAAATCAGAGCAAGTTTATATCTGAGTATAAATGATCAGATGAAAAATATTTTAAAATATTTGGGAAGATTGTTATCAGAATTATGAATTCATCTACATGAATGAGATTGAATAGAACCATTTATTTTCAATGCATTGCTGAATTGACTTTTACATCCAACATATTCTTAAATAATTTCAGTCTTCACAAAAGAATGGTTAATACAATATAGAATCAGCACAAATCCATGAAACCCGTCTTCTGATTAATAAGTTTTAGATTAATGAGCATCTTACTCAGTATCATAGAAAAGGTCAGCAGAAGGTTTTTCACGAAAGTCCATTGTGTTTGAAAATATATAGATTTGAGACAAAATGCCAGCAACAATGACATCTCCTGATTGATAGTGTTTATGAGGAATTGGAACAGGATCACTAACAATGCAGTTCGTGTGAGGAATCTCTGAGAATACCCCAGACAAAAGAATTAAGACAATACAGAAAGCTTCATTCATTTGCATGATAGAATTCCTTCTTTGCAGTCTTTCATTTGCCCAATTTTGTCTTGTAATAAATTCTTGGCTGAATAGCATAGCCTAACTTGAATGACCACTCGGTTGCTTTATAGCACCCTTGCAATGCATTACAGGGCAGCACCAACATATAAACAGCATATGCACTGCTTCTTTACATTATAGAGCAAACAATGGTTCTGCGTCTTGCTTTATTTCTTCTGGTGGTTAATGAAATTCCCCTGAGACTTGGAAATGAAGCAAAAATAATTGGAGTTAATTTGATAATTGCCAAAAAAATAACCCCCTATTCAACATCACACGTTCTATGAGATATCATAGGAATATATTCAGTATCTTTCATCAAAAGCCATCTCCATCCATGCTCGCTGGATTAGCAAAAGATCCAAAGGTCCTTAGAAAATAAAAATAAATAAAGATACAAGGTATTCCTTGTGTTCCATATCAAACTTTGGGGATACCAGGTGTTCCATATCAAACTTTGGGGATTTTCATTTTCTTTTCAATGGGATTGGAGTGAAATGTGAATTGAAAAGCAACCTGTAATTAAGGAGAAGCTTCCTAACAGTGAGGACAATTAACCAGTGGAATAGCTTGCCTCTAGAAGTTGTGGGTGCTTCATGACTGGAAGTTTTTAAGAAAAGACTGGATATTCACTTTTCTGAGATGGTATAGGTCAGTGATGGCTAACCTTTTTGCCATCACATGCCAAAAGCAGAAGGGAGTGTGTGGGGGGGTCGAGCACATGCATGCCAACACCCATAATTCAATGTGGCCCACCCCCGTGCATGCATGCGCGACCCCCTGCGCTCCCCCGCTTTTGGCACATGATGGCACAGTGGGCCCAGTAGGCCTGTTTTCTTGCCCTCCCCAGGCTCCAGAGGCTTTCTAGGAGCTTGGGAGGGCAAAAACGGCTTTCCCCACCTCCCCGGAGGCCAGAAACTGCCCATTTCCCGATTTCCGGTGGACCCAAAAAGCCCAAAAATCAGCTGGCTGGCATACGCATGCATGTTGGAGCTGAGCTAGGGCAATGCTCGCATGCCCACAGATATGGCTCTGTGTGCCACCTGTGGCACGCGTGCCATAGGTTCACCATCATGGGTATAGGTTCTCCTGCTTGAGCAGATGGCTAGACCAGAAGACCTCCAAAGTACCTTCCAGCTCTATTCTAATAATTCTAATTAATTCTAATTCTAAATATTTGACATAATATTATAAGCTAAGTCAGAACTGAATAGCACAAATCTTTTTTTCGATGAAAATAAAACCGTTTTTAAAATGTGTTTCATTGTCTGTTTAGGTTAATATCATAAGCATGGGATGAATCATCTTCTAACATTACCTCAAATTTTGTCACTATACATATAGAGTTGAAGAACTTGATTTCTTGTAATCACTCCTACATCCCACTATAAAGTCAGACTCACCCCACTGACTTTTCCTTTCTTGAATTTCTCTAGGGAACATTGTTTTGTAATATACATTTGTTTGAACACAGATACAGATACAGATTAACAGAGTTGGAAGGGACCTTGTAGGTCATCTAGTCCAACCCCCCAACAGATGGCAGTCCAATCTCTTCTCGAAAGCTTCCAGTGATGAAGCTCCCACAACTTCTGAAGGCAACTTCTGTTGCATCTGTTGATTGTTCTCCCTGCCAAAAGCACTGAATAAAAATTACCTTGTCAGGTTAGGATTACTGGATGAACATCACAATATTTATGCAAGATACATTTAAAAAATAGTTCTAACTTTAACAGAGGGTGAAAGGTTCTTATACTATCTTATGCTCAATAGAATGAAGGTTAGAAGCCACTTTATTATTGTCTTTGTTGTTTTTTTTCCTTTTTCTCTATTTTTCTTTTTCATTTTCCTGTAGCTTCTGAACTTTTATTTTTCTATTTTCTCATACTTTATTTTACATTAGTTACATTCACCTGACCCACCAGACTGGGGAGGCAGGGAATATTGTGGGTCCTGTCTCCTAAAAAGGGGGACTCTGGGACCTAGAAGAAGGGCCTTCTCTGTGTAGCTCCCTCCCACACAGATTAGATTTGGCCTCACTTTGACATTCTTTCGCAAAGCCCTGAAGACCTGGTTTTGACAATGGGCCTGAGGAACCAGAGTGGGATCGAGTCCAGTAAGTGGCTTGTTTGTCTGTTTGCTGTTGCCGGGGTGGAATGGGTGGGGGGTTATTGTTTTTATTGTTGCATATTCAGTGGTGAGATGCTGCTGGTTTAACAACTGGTTTGGTGATTGCATGCTTTGCAGGCGCACAGTTTTGTGAATACTAACCTTCTGTGTTACCATTTGGGAGTAACACAGCTGAGGCGCGGCAATCTGCTCTACCGCACCAATCAGCTGAGAAGATAAAGGTAAGTAAAGAGCAGGGGCAGGGGGTGGGCTGACCTGATAGTCGGAGCTACCGGTTTGTGCAAACCGGTCTGAACCAGTACAGTCCCACCCCTGTGTATATTGATATAAAGTTGCTTTTTTTTTCAAGAAGCAACTGAACTTTCTGGTTTTCTTTGAAGACATTTTGCTTCTCATCCAAGAAGCTTCTTCAGCTCTGACTGGATGCTGGGGAATGGAAGGATTTATACTTGTATTCTTTTAGCAGGTTGTTAAGGCCACCAGGAGGTTTATCTATGTCATCAGGGTGACCTGAGTGGTGCAAATTGTGTGGAGCCTTCTTGGAACTGTTTAAAGGACTGTGTTGTAGATTGAAGATAGATGATGTCGTATCCCACCTCCTGTGTTGAGAGAGGGCAGTTCAATTTTAACATAGATGGCCTCTTTAACCCCTCTTTCAAACAGTGATTTGAAGAAGAACCTTCTTGGATGAGAAGCAAAATGTCTTCTAAGAAAAACCAGAAAGTCCAGTTGCCTCTTGGGAAAAAAAAAACACTTTTGGGACAACTATTACCAGGATAACTGAGAGTCTCCATAGATATGTTGTATATTAAGTTTTTATTTTTTTGTAAGCCTTCCAGATTCATGGAGAGTGAGTTGCGGCCATATAAAATTTCTAAATAAATAAATTAGCTTTTACTACATATGTTAAAAACATCATTTTTTTAAAAAAAATCCACATTAACAATGACAAAGTTATTTGCAAATTGTATCCCTTTATTACACGCTGTTTGTTCATCACAAAATCAGAAAATTTTCAGTTGCTCCATTGTTATTCTTCTTAGTTGTACCTTACTGTTCAGTTCTGGTTTTCTTATCATAATATAACATTTGGGGAAGAAAATACAAGCCAGTAGTCCACTACTGGAGGACAAAATAGAAAAAATCTCCATGGCCACCATATATTTCCCCTTTGTGCTCAAGTATGTGGAAACAAAGGTGAACCAAACACTGCTAAATACCAGCATGCTGAAAGTGATGAATTTGGCTTCATTAAAGGTGTCAGGTAACTTCCGGACCAGGAAAGCCACTACGAAGCTGATAGTTGCCAGGAAACCCATAAAACCAAGGACACAGTAGAACATGACAGTTGACCCTTCATTACACATCAAGACAATTTCCTTTGGCATAGAATACATGTCAACATCTACAAATGGGGGAGAGGTTGATAGCCATACAGTACAAATAATGGTTTGAATAAAAGAGCACGAAAGGACAATAGAAAGACCCAGCCTCTTCCCCATCCATTTTTTAATTCTGGACCCTGGCTTGGTAGCCGTGAAAGCAAGTATTACAATGATAGTCTTTGCCAAAATGCTAGAAATTGCCACGGAGAAGATGATGCCAAAGGTAACTTGCCGAAGAAGGCATGTCCATTGATGAGGCTGACCAATAAATAGCAAAGCACAGAGAAATGAGAGCAGAAGGGAGATGAGAAGAATGTATGTGAGTGTTTCATTGTTGGCTTTCACAATAGGGGTGTCATTGTGTTTAATGAAGAGCCAGAGCAGCAAAATAGTAATGATAGAAAAAATAATAATCAAACTGGTGAAGGTGATCCCCAAAGTTTCTTCATAGGACAAAAATGTTACATATTTTAGAATGCATAAATTTTGTTCCTCATTGGGATAATGATTTTGTGGACACTGAAAGCAGTTGTCCATGTCTGGAAAAAAAAAACCCAGAACTAGAATATTGTATTAAACTAATCAAATTCAGATTTTACAAAATCTTGAATAATACCACTCCACTTAAAAATGGGGCCAAATAAAGAAACGGATCCTCCTTCTTCTCTTCTGAACAATTTATTTGTACATTTATTTGTTTGTCTTTTTGTTTCATATCATTTATGAACTTCCACAGTCAGACTAAATGAATGTCCATTTTAAATAAGTAAAAGAAGATCAGATGACCTTACTTGGTTTAGGAAATGATCCAAGGTCTAATCTAGCAACTTTCTTCCCTTTTTCTTTTCCATTTTAGTCACTTATCTATAAAAGCTTCTTCTCGTGACCCACAGTGCTTTTCAAAAAGCAACTGGACTTTCTTGGTGAGAGGACCAGGTGTCTTTTGAAAAGCACCTTTGGGACAAGCATAACTTGGATGATGGAGAATCACCATTGACTTCCTCTCATGAGATATTTGAAGATAAATTCAGAGTCCAAATTGATTTTTGCCTGGAGCACAGATTGGGAGCAGGGCTAGTATTCACTTACCTTCACTACTGGTTCACAAATGTGAGTGAGCATGCGCAGAGCATCAAAAACGGGATATGAGGATGTCTGGGTGGGTGGGTGGAGCCTCCTGCAGCCACCGCTACCAGTTCGCCCGAACCGGATAAAACCTGCTGAATACCACCACTGACTGGGAGTCATTTCTGTCCATGATATTGCTTACCCTTGTGGTTCGAAATCTTCCCTTCGGGACAAGGTATACAATGATAACAGCAAAATGGCTTTCCTTCTTGCTTGACCTTACTATAGCCTGAATTGCAACTGGGATTGCAAAGAGAAGAGGGCTGTGTCTATTCAGAAAAGACATAAAAAACATTTTTTTTCTGTTATAAATGTGTATATCAACAGTATCTATAGTTCTTGTTTTCTGTAGTTTCTTAGAAGGAAATTCTTTAGGATTTCTAGCTCCACATATCAAATTTAAAGTCTTTGAGAATAAACTTGCATGAATAAATATTGTCAGGCTTGGAAGCCAACTTTTGCATTGGGCCTTCAGGCCTGCCACATTTACTACTGTGGGAAACTGGGAGGGAGGATTGTATGGAGCATGGGTGATATATAGTCATAATAACATTCTTTTCTCAGAGAATCAAGGCCATCTTGCCCTGCACCTGGAGGGCTGGAACTGGGAGGCAAACAGTAACAGTAACAGAGTTGGAAGGGACCTTGGAGGTCATCTAGTCCAACCCCCTGCTCATGCAGGAGACCTGTATTAGGGATTCGAACCGCCAAACTGCCAATCTTTCTGATCGACAAGTTAAATGTTTTTGCTACTAGATTGCAAGCCTCTGCCCCTCTAACAGACCCACAGACTTTAATATTTGAGATGATACAAGAAGTCCTACAAGCCACACAAAATAAAATTGCTACTGTGATTAATGAAAAAATTAATGAAACTAATGAAAAAATTAATGAAACTAATAAAAAAATACAGGCTGTTTCAGATGAGATTTTAATTCGGAATCAGCAAATCAGAGATGATATATTGTTGGCATTTAAATGTTTGGCAGGTGATATTGAAATAGTGGATGATAAAGTTGAAGAAATTAAGAAATCTACGGAAATTTTGGACAATAAATTGGAAGGGACTCACAGTAGACTTGAGAGAGCTGAAGTTGATGTAACCATGTTACAATATAGAAATATGGAATTTGCTTTAAGATTCAAAGGGGTGAAGGAGAATAAACAAGAGAACTTGAAAGAAATGATGTCAGAGGCATTGGCACAGTTGCTGGGGGAGACAAAAACTGAGCTGGGCTGGCAGATTGACAAGGCATATCGTGTTAATTCTTGGGTGGCCAGACAGAAACACTTACCAAGAGATATTGTAATATATTTTACTACAAGGAGAGAATGCAATGAAATTTTACAGGCTACTTTTAAAAAACAAGCTTCAGGTTGAAGGCCAGGAGGTGATGACAATGAAAGAAATCCCCCCCAAGATGCTGAGAGCTAGAAGGGAGTATGCTTTTCTGGTGGATGAGCTGAAAAAACATCAATTACAGTACAGATGAGAGGTCCCAGCCGGTTTAGTGGTGACATATTCTGGAGAGAGATATCGGCTTAATACAATATGGAAAGCAAGAGATTTTTACATCAATGTATTAAATCACCCAAATCACCAGAAGGAAAAAGAAAGAAGGAAGTAATGCAAGGAGAGAGAGAAGAGTTACTGACAGTAGTTCAGGGGGAGTTTTGACTGGTCAAGAAGAACCACTACAAATTCAGATGGCTGTTCAAGATGTGGATTTAATTGATATATTTGCAGAACCGAAGGATCAAAGACAGACCAGAGCAGCAATAGCTAAGCGTAAGGAAGAACTAAGACAGCAACAACAACAACAACAACAACAACAGATAGCAAGCCAAGAAACTACCAAAATAGAAGCTGTGGGAGGAGCAAGACCTAAAGGTCAAATGAGGCAAGATCATCAGAAATTGCTCCAGACACTTCAGACTCCCAGAGATGGGAACTAGATTTTTGACCTGGAATGTTAATGGTTTGAATTTTCCACAGAAGAGAAGGAAAATATTTCACTATGTTAAACAATTTAAGAATGAAGTAATTTGTTTACAAAAGACTCATATTAGGATACAAGACCAAAAATATTTGATAAATGCAAGATTAGGTACACACTATGTTGCAGCAGCATCAGAGAAGAAAA
This sequence comes from Pituophis catenifer annectens, assembly GCF_029215685.1. Lineage (NCBI taxonomy): Eukaryota > Metazoa > Chordata > Lepidosauria > Squamata > Colubridae > Pituophis > Pituophis catenifer. The sequence goes on along the minus strand of NW_027256895.1, from coordinate 17,763,108 downwards.
ATGGTATAGTTATATATGTGAAAAGAGACTTAATTGCAAAATTAGTTGAAGTGGACGAGCAAGGAAGATTTTTAGCAATTGAACTTTTAATAAAAGGAGAAAAAACACTTGTAATTGGAGTATATGCCCCGAACCAACAACAAGAAAAATTTTATAATTTACTACACCAAAGTTGACACAATGGAAATATAAAACTTGTATCCTACTGGGGAATTGGAATGGTGTTTTGGATGTAAAAAAAAACAAGAAGGGACCTAAACAAAATGTTTTAACAAGAGCAAAATTGCCCAAACCATTCTGGGAGATGATGGACGACTGGGAGTTGAGGGATATTTGGCGTGAAAGAAACCCAGAAGAAAAAGACTTTACTTTTTTCTCAGCTAGATATCAATCTTTTTCAAGGATTGATTTTATATTAATTACTAATGATTTATTATCCAGGGTGAAGAACACAAAGATCTGCTCAAGAACATTGACAGACCATAGTCCAGTCTGGATGGAATTCGAGTATGGGAAAGGGCCTAGGAGGTCCTGGAGGTTAAATGATAATTTGTTTAGATACGAAGAAAATGTAAAAGAGTGTAAAAAGTTTATGAAAGAGTTTTTTGCTATGAATATGCAAAAGGGTACATCTATGGAAATGGTATGGGATGCAAGTAAAGCCTATATGCGAGGAATTTTGATATATTTGAATAATAAATATAGAAAGAAACAGGGGGAAAAAGAAAAGAATTAGAAGATGAGATTAATAAACAGGAACGGGCTTTAATAGCCAACCCAACAGATAAGAAAATTAAAGAGGCAATCAATTTATTGAAGGGTCAGTTTAATATGTTAATAGCAGATCAAGTGGAAACCAATTTACAATATGCAAAACATAATACTTTTTGTAATGCCAATAAAACAGGCAGGTGGTTGGCATATTTGTTAAGGAAAAAGCAGAAAGCAAGGACAATAGAGAAAATAAAATACAAGGGTAAGGAGGTTTCTGAGCAAGAATTGATTAAAAAAGCTTTTTTAGAGTTTTATTCAAGGCTGTATACTGGTGATAAAATTCAAGATATAGATATAGATAGATATCTGCAGAAAGAGAATATTTCTATAACTTCAAAAGAGCAGAGGGATAGCTTCAATTGATAACTTCCGAGGAAATTATGTTTGCAATTAAGCAGTTGAAAGTGGGTAAAGCTCCTGGAATGGATGGTTTGACAGCTATTTATTATAAAAGTTTACAGGAGGAAATGGTGGAACCACTGAAGGAATTATTTAATAATATACAACAGGGAGGAGAGGTACCTCCAACTTGGAAGACAGCATTTATTTCGCTGATCCCAAAAGAAGGGCAAGACTATACAGATCCTAAAAATTACAGACCAATTTCACTTTTAAATACAGACTATAAGATTTTTGCTAAAATTTTAGCAAACAGATTAATGACAGTTATGCAGCAAGTGATTCATCATGATCAAACTGGTTTTATAAATGGAAGACAAATGAAAAGTAATGTAAGGCAAATTGTTAATTTATTAGAGTATTTGGGAAGGAATAACCAGGTCCCCGCAGTGCTAGTTTTTTTGGATGCTGAAAAAGCTTTTGATAGATTGAATTGGCAATTTTTATTAAAATTAATAGAAAGGATGCAACTTGGAGAACATTTTATACAATCTATTAACGCAATATATCAAAAACAAACAGCGCAAATAATAATCAATGGTGGTTTAACAGATAATTTTAATATAGAAAAAGGAACAAGGCAAGGCTGTCCCTTGTCTCTGTTATTGTTTATTTTGACGCTGGAAATTTTATTAAATAAAATACGTGAGATTGATATAATAAAGGGAATTAGAATTAGACAGTTTGAATATAAGCTACGAGCATTTGCGGATGACTTGGTGGTTACCTTAGCCCAACCGGTAAAATCGATTACAGCCTTAATGGATGTAATCCATTCATATGGACAAGTATCTGGTTTTAAAATAAATACAGCTAAAACAAAGATAATAGTTAAAACATGGACAGAAGCCAGAAAGAAGAGATAGAAAGGTTAACAGGATTTGAAATAGTTAAGAAGGTTAAATATTTAGGGGTTTATATTATGACTGCAAATATGAAATTATATCAATATAATTATGAACCGTTATGGCACAAAATACAGAAAGAGATGGAAAATTGGAAGAAACTGCAACTGTCTTTGCTGGGTAGGATAGCCGCTGTAAAAATGAATATCTTACCAAAATTTTTATTTCTTTTTCAAATGATACCTATACTTAAAAAAGATGAAAATTTGAAGGAATGGCAGAAGGGCATAAACAAGTTTGTGTGGGCAGGGAAGAAACCATGAGTTAATCAAAAGATAATGCAAGACACCCGAGAAAGAGGTGGTCTTAAAATGCCCAACTTAAGACTGTATTATGAAGCTGCTACCCTCTCAGCAATTACAGATTGGATAAATTTAATGGAGGAAAAGATATTGAATATTGAAGGATATGGTCTGGTCTATGGCTGGCATGCTTATTTATTGTATGACAAGAAAGTAGATAAGATTTTAAAAGTCATATATTAAGAAATGCTCTACTGCGTGTCTGGAAAAAGTATAAATATAAACTAAAAGATAAGTTACCAATATGGACAGTACCCAGACATGTGATAGAGAATATAAATTTGGAGCAAAAGCAAGATAAGTTTACATATAATGAACTCCTTTATAAGGAAGGAGTTAGATTACAATTAAAATCTATGGAGCAATTAAGAGAAGAAGGAATTATTAAGACTTGGTTTCAATATGGTCAGCTGCAGGCCAGATGGAGAGAGGATCAAAAAATTGGTATTTTGCAGCAGGATGAAAATTTGATAAAGCAAATAAGAGATAAAGGTCAAATGCATATTAAAAGGTTGTATAATGTATTAGTGGAAATAGATTCGGAAACAGTTAGTCAAGGATTGTATGATAAAATGGGCACAAAATATAGGTGAATCAATAATGTTGGGTACATGGGAAAAGATATGGGTCAGAAATGTAAGATTTACACAAGCTCAAAATTTAAGAGAGAACTTTTACAAAATGTTTTATAGATGGCATCTAGACCCCAAAAAATTAGCTTGCATGTATCCAAATTTACAACCCAAGTGTTGGCGATGTGAATGTGAAGATGCTACATATTTTCATATATGGTGGACATGTAAAAAAATTAAGTCTTTTTGGATAAAAATATGGTGGATTATTCAAAATATTTTAAGGAAAAAAATTAAATTTACACCACAGTTTTTTTTTTGTTGGGAATAGTCACGGACTGTACTGTAATAGAGACCAAGTTGGTTTTGAATTTAATAACAGCTGCCAGATTACTGGTGGCACAATACTGGAAGAAAGAAGATCCACCTACCATTGAGGAATGGACTTTAAAAGTTGTGCATCTGGCAGAGATGGCAAACATTTCATCATATCTTAAAGATCATTCGAATGAAAGATATATATCAGAATGGAGAAGATGGATTGACTATATGCAAAAAAAGTATCCGAACAAGACGATTCATATAGCTTATAAATGAAATATTTTTAAGTAGTTTATGTTTATAGTTTTTGAGTTACAAGGAGTTAAAGATTTAGGGAGAATATGAATGCAATAATTTGTTAACATATTTTAGCTTTATGTTTGTGAATGCTATACCCTGTGCCTGTTCTGGGAAGTCTAGGGAGGGGGTGGGGGGGAAGGAGGGGAGGGGGAAATGGTGGGGGGGAGAAAATGCTTGTATTTCTTATAAAACTTTTCAATAAAAAAAAATGTCTTTGCCACTGAGCCACCTAGTCAAGCTGAGCCACCTAGTCAGGCATCTCCAGTTAGGACAGTGCTTTGATTGGGCCATGTTATGGACTTGTGGGTTCTGGGCAGGAACTTGGACTTTCCTTTGGGTGGGGAAAACCTGGAAGCTTTCAGATTCGGGTTTTCCCAGATGTGCCAATATGACATCTCTAATAAAATGGAACTTTGAGGAACTTCAAGCCTCGGGAGTCTTCTTTCATTGGGGGTGTTACTTGGAACCCTGACATTAACCCGAATCTGACAAATATGTTGTTTTGTTATAAATAACATAATATAAATAATATTTAATGTAAATATAGGTCCCACTGGTACACAAAATTAAAATCCTTTTCAAGTGTTTCTGGAGACTTTAATGAGTCAATGTAAAATCACACATGTAGGATTTTACCAACTATATCACTATTTTTTTCCAAATCAGAAAAATTCTAATCTCCCTTAAAAAAAATGAATTTGTATTATATGAATTGGCTGTGACTGTAATCAGAAACACTTTTGCTAGAACTCTGACTGATTTTTTTTAATGCTTCTTCCATTGCTGCATTTTTCTTTGAGGATAGAAGTCATGCAGTTTTTTGTTTTAAATGTCTGTTCCTAGTAACATTAAACGGCTGATGTGCTTATGAATTCTTAGAAAAATGCAACATGATTTGCATTTTTATCCCAGAAGAAAACATTTCCGCAGCAGGATTCAAATTGTATTCATGCAGCTATAAAGCTTCTTTCCTATAGTTTTGTTCTGACTGGTTTTAGTCTATCAAAGGGGAGACAATCATTGTAATAACCTCAGTTTAGCAAAACTCTTATTTTGACTACAGTATATACCCGTGATGGTGAACTTTTGGCATGCATGGCACAGGTGGCATGCAGAGCCCTCTCTGTGGGCACGTGAGCCATTGCCCCAGCTCAGCTCCACCATGCATGTGCCTCCTGCTGGCCAGCTGATTTTTGGGTCTCTGTCACGCATGTGCAGGGCGTGGGGTTCATGTGGGAGACACATGCACATGTGTGGGGGGCATGCAGGAGACGTGTGCGCATGCATGGGGGGCATGCAGGAGACACACAGGGGCAGTGGGAGCGGGTGCAAGTGCATGCGTGGATGGACAGGGCACATGCAGGGGTCACGCATCCATTGCATTATGGTTTATAAGTGCAGGGAGGCCTACTAGGTCCAAAATGGGGCACAGGGGGTGCAGCACGGGCCCGCTCTTGCAGTCCAATTTTGCTCCCAGCTGGCTGCAGGGAGGCCTACTAGACCAAATCGTTTCACAGGTGGAGCACAGGGGGAGCATGTGGGCATGCACGGGGGAGCATAGGGCGGTCACACATGCATGCGCAGGGGGGTGGGGTGCATGGGGGGGTATCACACATGCATTGCATTATGGGTGCAGGAGTGCACACGCGCTTTCGGCACACGACAACAAAAAGGTTAGCCATCACTGGTATATACTTCTCTGTCTCATATCCCTAACTAGCAGTGCAATTGAAATTTAGTTTTTCTACAGATAGGATGCGTGATAGAAAGGAGAGATTCCACTTGTTGTTCTCCTTACAATTAATGTGGCAAGCAACACTTATCTTTTTCCAAGCCAGAGTAAATATAGAATGTGGGAGCACTATTTTTCATATTAATATACTTTCCTCCCAAATCAAAGACAGGTGGAAGGCACATTGCCACACATATGAGGAAGAGGGCAATATGAGACATCAGCCTACCTGATTAAACCGGTGTGCCCACATTATAGTTTTCTCTGAAATAGTGAACATTTCTTCTTCAGAAGACAGGGGTTGTAGCTCTCCAACTTTGACTCTAAAGAAGGATTGGTTGGGGAATATAACCCAATTGATAATATCAAATCCAGTTTCCAGTTCCCCATTTGGAGTGAAGTAAAGTGTTTCCCCAACACTGTTATTAAAGAAGACATGTCTCACAAAATGGTTCATCTTAAGAAGGGAAAAAGAAGGGAAGGGAAGTGAGCACTTCATCAGTATATAATAAAATAATCTTTCCCATTTGAATTTGATCTCCCTAAAGAAGATCTATTTAGGGGTGGGCTTAAATCTTTTTAGCAAGGGGTTCTCTGCCCGGTTGTTGGGTATGCGTGGCCATGGTGTGCGTGGCCTAGTCAGGCTCCTGCACCATGGCATGGAGGTGTTTTGACCTCCCCAGGCTCCGGAGGCTTTCCTTGAGCATCCGGGAGGGCAAAAATGGTCTCCCCAGGCTCCAGAGGCCCTCTAGAGGCCAGAAACAGGCCCGTTTCCAGACTTCCCAAACTTCTGGTAGGCCCATTTTTCACCCTCCCAAAGCCTCCATGTGTGCCCTGCACTTACCTGCATCCAAAATGGGCCACATGGGGACTCTTGGGAGGGGTGGGCTGGGTGGGGTGGGCAGGGTGGGGTCAGCCAGGAGTGGGATTTGGGGGTTCTCCGAACTGCACAGAATCTTAGCTAGAGGTTCTCTCGAACCCCTGTGAACCCCGAGCAGCCCGCTCCTGGATCTATTCCATGTTAAACAGAAGAAGAAGGCAAATAGCATGAATCAGAATGGTATTGCAATGAAAGAGGAAATGATCATGAAGCATGACTTAAAAATACTTTTGCAGGAATGCTAGGCCTGAACCCTTGTATAGACATTATACTTTGGGCATTCTAGGGTGACTGTCATTGACTTATATCCATGTCTTTATAATGGGCAGTAGGAATATCCTGAAGGAACAGGAGGAAGAGCCAAAACCAAGACAGTGATCACATAGAAGAAATTTGAGTTTGAGGTAAAAAAAATGTCTTAGACATGACTCTGACTCTCTCAAAGATAGAGTGAGCATGGGAGGACATGAATGAATGTGGATAGATATGTTCCATAATCCAATCTGAGTCGGTCACCAGACCAGAGGTTTAGTCTTCCAAGCTTTCAGACTCCTGCTGGAGCCCACCTACGGAGAACTTCTCTCTAGCAGAATGTATGCTTTTGGCTGTTCTATGTGTGGTATTTATATGGTACCTGTTGTACATGGCTTTTAGATGTTGATTGGGGTGTTGATGGCGGTTATTAAGTCATTGGCTGCTATTTGCTTGTGCTGCCAAGCCCTTGTCTCCTAAGTACTTGATAAACTGGTGGTAAATCAGCATTCCTGTTGACTGATAAGTTGTTCCAGGCTTCAATCACTTCCCTGGCTGCTTTGTGCCTGCTCATCCAACCATCTTAGTAACTGCAAGATTTAATGTGTGTCCTTTTTATTACAGTGTGAGGCTACCAATGAGTTTGGGTCTCCTCATCTGACTTGCTTGCTTGTGTTCTTGCAATCTGGTGGTTAGCTTTCTCCCTGTCTGTCAGCTTCTATGATGCTTGCTTGCTATCAGCTGACATAGTAATGGGTGTGGGGAGGGAGATTGGCATTTGGGTGGGGAAGTGAGCTGGAGAGAGATGCTCTGTGTAAATGAAAAGGGAGGATTGCTCTCATGATCTACTAGCCAGCTGAATGGACTTGTTTATACCCAATCAAGGTCAACCATTTCAGAATACCAGATGGGCAAAAACAAGATGCACCCCACCTGACACCATATGGGTTGGGGATTGGACATTCAGCCTGGGTCCTTGGGGGAGGGATTTGGGGATACTTTCAATATGGAACTTTCGCACCTTTTACTTCAGATCTTGCTTTTCTTTCGTTGCTCTCATTTCAAACACAGTAAAAGTACCTCTTCTCTATAAACATGGAGTCATGGGTTTTCTTTCTTGGGTTTTGAACCAAGGCACGCCTGACACTGTCTGCCCTACATAGTCACAGGCACAATCTATGCAGTGGAAAACACGTACTCAGACTTGCAAGATTGTTACTGGAACATTAAAATAAAAGTATTATATTTAGAACCCTAACCCTAATTTGATCCGTTTCAAAAGGGTGTGAAAAACCTGCAACCTCATAATGACATGCCAAAGGGGAAAAGAGTACCTCTCTCAAAATGATTTCCCTCAATAACAGTAACAGAGTTGGAAGGGACCTTGGAAGTCATCTAGTCCAACCCCCTGCTCATGCAGGAGACCTGTACTAGGGATTCGAACCACCGAACTGCCGACCTTTCTGATCGACAAGCTCAGTGTCTTAGCCACTGAGCCACCAAGTCAGGCTACTGAGCCACCTAGTCATATCAGCTTCCACAAACTATTACCTTCCAGACAAGTTGATTGAGAAGGATCTGTTTTCCTTTATGGACCCTTCCTGTCCTCTTGACTTCCATGGAAAGCATAGTGTATAAAGCATGTGCCACAACATAGACTGAATTATAAATGCTGTAGCTATGGGCAGTCATGCTTGTCTCAAAGACAGATGAAAGAAGTGCCTCCAGCTTCTCCAGACCTGTGCAGGTCACTGTTGCTTGGCTGTCCAATGTGGATCCAGGAAACAAACATTCAAATGCTTCTTCCCAGAAGGGCCGAATAAAACCATTCCTGTCTTCTTTTTCCAAGATAGGTTTTCTCATATGAAGAAACTCCTGGAATCCTAATATCTCCTTTGAATGGATTGCAAAGCTGAGAGCACCATGGAGGAAGTCTATATTCTCATGCTTTTGAAAGGGAAGGGATGTGAACTCCATCTGAGCTGACATAATCCAAACTTTACATACTGCTATTGCTGCAATATTCTCATATTTTAGTATAGTGGGAAACATTCTAATAAACACCATGGTCTTAATATCACCATAAATAACAGAAACATTAGCAATGCTTTCAGTTACAGCATAGTATGTTTGAAATCCTTCCGTCACCATTTTGTCAATGTTATCAACAAAAGTGATTACTGGGAATCTTTCAATGAAATCAAAGCAGATTCCTTTCTGAGAAAACATGGGAACAACTTTCTGGACAAACCTCTCTCCATTGTCATCATTGTCATATAATACCCCAATCCACCTCCACTGGAAATGTAAGAGTAACTGAAGAATTCCTCTGCACTGTCTGTTGACATTTGGGAACATCTGGTGGTACAAAGCAATCTGAGTTTTCCTAGTTAACTCAGCAGAAGAACCATAGGTGAACTAAGCAAGAAAGAAAAAGAGAGAGGGGGGGGAAGAAAGAAAGAAAGAAAGAAAGAAAGAAAGAAAGAAAGAAAGAAAGAAAGAAAGAAAGAAAGAAAGAAAGAAAGAAAGAAAGAAAGAGGGCATGGAACAGAGATTTGAAAATTGATTAAATATTTCAATTTCAATTAGATTCAGTGAGTATGGATGAATCAGGGCTACTAGATATACCATTTGATAATGAAGGTCATTATTCCATTTGGAGGCTATAAATTGTTGAAATATCCTAGATAATCAGTTTGGTGTAGGAACCAGGCTATAAACCAGGAGGCCATGAGTTATAGTCTTGCCTTAGGCGCTGATTGACCATGGGCCAGTTGTTAGAATAATTGATATATAAAGGCATGTCAATTGGGTCTGTGTGCATCACATAGTCCCAAAATAATTAAATTACGTGCATTTTTCCTACAGAGAAATCTTAGAGGTCAAGTTCAAGTTAGTTCTGATTTTGTCATGTCAGTCAATATTAGGGACAAATCTTACTTTGGTTAGACTGTGAGCTAAAACAGAAAAGCTAAAACAGAAAAGCTCCAGGATGTCTCTACTGAGGGACTCTTGGGTACCACATCTTATCCTGAATTCAATGCTATTTTGCTAATCAACTTTATAAAGATAAAGGTTTCCCTACCCTGTCATGTCCAATCCAGGGCATGGTGCTCATCTCTTTGTCTTGGCTGATGGAGCGAGTGTTGCATGAAGACATTTTCTGTGGTCATGTGGCCAGCATGGCTATATGCCAAAGGCGCACAGAACATTGTAATCTTCCCACTGAAATGGTACCTATTAATCGACTTGCCTTTGCATGCTTTCGAACTGGTAGGTGAGCAGAAGCCGGGGCAGGAATGGGAGCTCAACCTGTTGTGTGGCGCTTGGGTCTCAAACCCAAGTGACAAGCAGAATATCTTTAACTGCTAAGCCATCATGCCCGCAATCAAATTTATTCACTTACCCGAAACCCAAATCATTATTTATGATAGCAGAGACAAATCCTATGCTGTCTAATATCAAAAGCTATGGACCAAGGACTCCTTCAGAACTATTTTTAATATGAAAATATTTTAATAAATACTTCCGCGTTGCTGAAAGATCAAGGTGTCATTAGTTAGAACTTCAAAAACCATAAGAGAAAGACTAATCTTATTATATCTTATCTTATTATTAGGATTGTTTACCGTAACTTATTAACTTTGATTAATTTTGATTAGTATTAACAATTAATATGTATTGATGGTATGAGGGAAAAGCACTGTTATTATGAGATTACTATTAGAGAATACTATTATCGTTATTGTGATGCTTATTACTCAAAAAAACTGTAACCAGACAACACACTGTCTATATGGATTTTAAATATGTTGCTCTTTTTTACTTATATTAATAAAAAGAAAAAATTATATTAAAAAGGTGTCATTTTAATTAGAGTGCTTATTTGTGTGACATCTTCATGCCAAAAATGGTATGTGTGTGTGTTTATTTTATTTTTCTTATGTAAAACATTTAACTTAAAAATGTTGACACTACAATATATAAAATAGCTATTATAAATGCACATAGTGTATCCTATAACTGCCAGGTTTACATTTTTTAGGAAACTGTAAGTTACACTGTGGTTAAGACTTGTACTTTACCCCTTCAGAAAGTCCACATTCTGTCACAGTGATATATGGTCAGACGTAACAGCTCCAATTGTTAAACACTTAAATCAAGTTATAACCAGTTTTATTGCAAAAAGACCCTGTAGACATTTATATACTATACTACCTTACAATGTTAGCTACCCAACAAGTCATTAACATACAGAAATATGCATGAAAAGCACAAAAGATCACCCATTCCTTCTGCATATTAGCAATTTGTCACTACTGAGCAACAGGGCTCACGTCACTGAGTTCTATGTGAACTGTCACTGGTAGCGTTCATCCTGAGTGAAAGATGGAATGACTTAAGTACAAATGTAATGTATTATAAACAATTTCAAATAAAAAAAAGTCCCAAATTGAAACCAAAGTATTTTACAGAATTTACTACAAAACACCATAAAAACTGCTTCCTTTTAAGCCCTTTTGCCCCATATCCTACGAGCCAACTGGATGTTTTTGGACATAATGGTAACTCTCTTGGCATGGATGGCACAGAGATTTGTGTCTTCAAACAGACCCACCAAATAGGCTTCACTAGCCTCCTGCAGTGCACCAATGGCTGCACTCGGGAACCATAAGTCTGTCTTGAAATCTTGGGCAATCTCCCTTACAAGCCTCTGAAATGGAAGCTGGTGAATCAAAAGTTCTGTTGACTTTTGGTAACGGCGAATCTCACCCAGTGCCACAGCACCAGGTCTGTAGCGATGAGGTTTCTTGATTCCACCAGTAGAAGGGGCACTTTTCCTAGCAGCTTTAGTAGCCAGCTGATTATGTGGAGCTTTGCCACCAGTGGTATTTAATTTAATTTAATTTAATTTAATTTATTTAATTTAATTTAATTTAATTTAATTTAATTTAATTTAATTTAATTTAATTTAATTTAATTTAATTTAATTTAATTTAATTTAATTTAATTTAATTTAATTTAATTTAATTTAATTTAATTTAATTTAATTTTTTAATTTAATTTAATTTAATTATTTTGTCAAGCATGTATTAGATAACATATATAAGTATAAACATAATTATGAATACATGAAATGGATACGAATAAAAGGGAACATTAGGACAGGGATGGTAGGCACGCAGGTGCACTTATGCATGCCCCTTAAAGACCTCTTAGGAATGGGGTGAGGTCAACAGTAGACAGTCTAAGGAAAAAGTTTTGAGGGTTTGGGGAAGAAACCACAGAGTCAGGTAGTGCATTCCAGGCATTAATAACTCTGTTACTGAAGTTGTATTTTCTGCAATCAAGTTTGGCGTTGTGTTTACCATAAGTTTGTATCTATTATGTGCTTGTGTATTGTTGTGGTTGAAGCTGAAGTCTTTTTACTGGCAGTCTGCTTGGTATGGGCCATTTTTCTTCTCTTTCGCAAACAAATCCTTTTTCAAAAAAACACTTCCGCTCTGAACACACAAATAACATGTACTGTGCAGCCTTCGTAGAAATCTTAATTGTCCCCTCCCTCTGCTGGGATGCTACTTTTATAGAGGGAGGGAACAGTTAAGGTTGTGTGTGTTTGTTAATGATAGCATATGAAAATAAAATTTAAAAAAGAGAAGAAAATACCTTACTTGTGGAACCTTGTAAATGGACAGGATAGCTGCCATGTGGATAAAGATTTCTGAATTAGGACCTCCAATGACTGATACTGGATTGTTCTCTGTGTCACACTTGTAGTTAGGAATGAACTTGCCTTGTGTTGAGAAGAGTTCCATTGAGGCATGATATGTCCAGCTTGCGATAAAATAACTGTTATAGATATGGAAGCCCAGAGTGAAATTGGGCAAAATATGAGGATTTTCATTGATCTCCTTTATAGCAAATGCCAAAGACAAAATGTGTTGGTAGAGCTGAGTCACCACCCTGAAATGAAGTTTAAAGACTGATTTGCGGAGAATTTGATCAAAAGATGGCATATATTACAAAGCAATAAGATTTCTGGCTAATAAATGCCATTTTATCTAATTTTAATAACCCTGAATAAATATTGATTCATATATCAGGAACCGGGTATGTCTAGTTTATTGAAAAGAAGGACTAGGGGTGGCATGATAGCAGTCTTCCAATATCTCAGGGGCTGCCACAAAGAAGAGGGAGGCAAGCTATTCTCCAAAGCACCTGAGGGCAGGACAAGAAGCAATGGGTAGAAACTAATCAAGGAGAAAAGCAACTTAGAACTAAGGAGAAATTTCCTGACAGTTAGAACAATTAATCAGTGGAACAACTTGCCTCTAGAAGTTGTGAATGCTGCAACATTCACAACTGGAAGTTTTTAAGAAGATGTTGGATAACCATTTGTCTGAAGTGGTGTAGGGTTTCCTGCCTAAGCAGGAGGTTGGACTAGAAGACCTCCAAGGTCCCTTCCAATTCTGTTATTCTATTCTATTCTATTCTATTCTATTCTATTCTATTCTATTCTATTCTATTCTATTCTATTCTATTCTATTCTATTCTATTCTATTCTATTCTATTCTATTCTAATCTTTCATTTATTTATCAAATTTATTTGCCACTGATCTCATGGTTCAAGGTGATCCTGTCAATGTTCACTGACTACATACATATAAAATATTTTAAACCATACCATAGAACGAGCAGAGAAATTCACCATCTAAACCACAAATATCCAAAACTTAATCAACTTAATCATACTGTATATACATGATGAGACTGCACGCAATTTTACATCCAAATGTTTGCTTGGATCTCATAATCCAAACATTCTTAAGCAATTGCAATGTTCATGAACAGGGACTTGCACAATCAATCTGTGCCAGTGGTGGGTTTCTACCAGTTCGCCCCAGTTCAGTTCAGGCGAATCAGTAGTGGCGGCAGATGCAGAAGAAGATGCACACGCTCCCGATTCTGAACCGGTAGTGAAGATAAGTGAAACCCACTACTGATCTGTGCCTTTATGAGGTAAAGAGTGTAGGAGGAAAGATTAGCAAAAGAAGTTTCCAGCAGAACAGAGCAAAACTTTCACAAATACATTTTCTATGTCTCTTACTCAGTTTCATAGAAAAGGTCAGTGGAAGGTCGTTCCTGAAAGGTAATTGTGTTTGAAAATATGTAGATCTGAGACAAAATTCCACCAAGGATAATATCTCCTAACTGATAGTATTTATGAAGAATTGGAAGAGGATCACTGATGGTGCAATTCATGTGAGGAATTTTGCAGAGCACATGAGGCCAAAACATGACAACTAGGTTACAAAACTTGCACGACATAATTCCTTTTTTTTTAATCGCTTTCTTTGATTCACATGATCTCTTATTGACTTCTCTGCTAAATAGTATAGTCTCATTTGAAAGTCTACTCTGCTGGCTTAGGTGGCCTTTATAGTCAAATAAGCATTTTTAATAAAAAAATAAATACAGTTTCTTCAAATCCAGATCAAGAATGGTACACCTTTTTCTTTGATTACAATTTTGTTTGACATATCTCACTTGCCCGGGGACTTGTAAAAGAAGCAGAAATAATTGGGATTAATTTGAAAGTTACCTGAAAGGCAATTCATTTGTTTATAATTACAACTTCTCTGAAATCTCACAGAAATATTTATTCTACCTCTATCTCCATGTCTAGCTGGGAATTGCACACAGTTCAGTTTTGATTTGCAGTTTTGATGATTATGGCATCTCTCATGAGACATGGAGAGAACTGTTTGATGTTAATTTGATAATGACAAGAAATATCATATTCATGTTTCTTATGATTAACATAAGAGGTTTTACAAAGAGATATCAAAAAAGAAAACATGTTTACTCTGCCTTAGCAAATGTCATTTTTGTGTGTGCATGGACTAAGGAAGAACAAGAATAAGAAGTTTATTCCCGTAGAAAGCAACCAAAACAATGTATGTTAAGCAAGGGTGAAATCCAGCAGGTTCTGACAGGTTCTGGAGAACCAGTAGTGGAAATTTTGAGCAGTTTGGAGAACCAATAGCAGAAATTTGGAATAGTTCAGAGAACTGGCAAATACCACCTCTGGATGGCCCCAGAGTGGGGTGGGAATGGAGATTTTGCAATATCCTTCCCCTGGAGTCGGGTGGGAATGGAGATTTTGCAGTATCCTTCTCCTGCCACGCCCACCAAACCATGCCCACCAAGCCACACCATGTCCACCAAGCCACGCCCACAGAACCGGTAGTAAAAAAATTTGGATTTCACCACTGATGCTAAGTGAGAAGCTTGCTTTCATGTTACATATTTTGAATGGTACTAAAGTTGTATCTGTGTCATTTTAGAGGGTAGATGGGACCAGAATATTTCAAACTCTGAAATATGACAAACATGGCAGACGAAGCACAGACAAATGATGAGGCAATTGGAGAGGCAGGATGAAGCAATAGCTGTCTTCTATTTTATTCTTAGAAGTGAGGAAGGCCACCCTTCCTAGCAAAGCAGCCTTAACAAGATGCTCCCAGCCAGCTTTTCTGAAAGGAAACAAGATCTCAATTATCTTCTCAGTTCTATCTAGTTGAGTTGAAATTCAAAGAAAATAAAGAGGACTCTGATTAAATCTGTGAATAGGGATGAAAAGTTTATCTTCGGTTATCATCAGCCTAAAATTTTCTCAGGATATAAAAAAACAATTCTCAATATGACTGTGAAGTTTCAGTTTCTTCCTTTGGTTCATGGCAACATTTTAGTTTTCAGTACCTTCTTTTCATTAATAGATGCATCTTTCTTAGTTCAGGTCCAAACACAATGATGAAGTAGACTTGAGTAAAGAAAAACCAAACACTGCAGAACAAAAGCATGTTGAGGATAGGGAATTTGGCTATGTTGAAACCGTCAGGTAATTTCCTGGCTAGAAAAGCTGACAAGAAGTCAACAATGGCCAAGAAGCCCATGAATTCCAAAACACAATAAAACATGGTCACAAATCCTTCATTGCATTCCACTACAATTTCCTGAAATATTAAATGGTTATAAAAATGTGGGGAATGATGGGAATGTGATCAGCTGTGGGACACAAATGGTGGCTTGAAAAGAGAGCAGTAAAATACAATGGACCTCACTTCCTCCAGTCATTTCCTCATTTTAGACCCAGACTTGTGGGAGACTGTAGCCAACAATCTAGAGTAGGAGTGTCAAACTTGCAGCTCGTGGGACAGATATGTCACATGCTGGACATCTCTCCCCCCCCCCCGATTTAGCAAAGGGGGGGAAGTTGTGATATGTCACGTGACGACGTGACATTGGGAGTTTGACAACCCTGATTTAGAGCAACAACAAAAGTTGGGCAATATATTACTATAGAGAAGTTAATGTATTAAGCGAAGAAAGAGAATGTCTATCTACAAATGAAGCAGAGGCATATTGGAGCATTACAAAAATAACAATTTGTAGGGGTGTCAATCACTTTGTAGAATCTACAGTTTTGAAATGGATTAATGTCCAGCAGCATAATATTGTAATGATTTCATTTGGAAAGAGATGTAGATTGACAATAAACTAGAATCATGTCTATTGCATGTACAGTAGATAATGATTATCACTGCTATGCCATGATGGTAGTTATAGCCATAACCTGGCACATCTAGAAGATAGATTGTGAAAAATGGGATTTGGTATTCTTTTCAAAATCATGGCTTGAAGCCTTCCCTGAGGGAGAAAATGCTGAGGAATCTTGAGAGCATTTTTATATCTTGGATATTTCAATATCTCAAATGATAATTTACAAGGAAAGCAAGCACATGTGCCCATTTGTAAACTTAATAGGTTGTATACAATACAGACATATGCTTTCCAAATAATTAATTACTGAATTCTCAGAGTACTCAAAGAATTAAATACTGACTTCTCAATTCTGGAGATTGAAACTACAAGTAACGACAAATAAAATAGTGCTCTCTTTTCTACATGTCATCACTTCACTGCAAATTTTTGAGTTTTGCTCAATATCCAAAGATCTGGATTAATGGAAACAGACTCTTAAGCATCCTGACTTAAAGATGCTTAAGTGTCTGTTTCCATTAGTCCAGCTCTTTGGATAATTGTAAGCAGCTTTAATACAGGCAAAAATCTTACTACAAAGTTGATTTTCCCATTCTGATGTACAAATGTCAAATGTTTTATATAAGTGCATGCTTTACAATTGGAATATAAATTAATTCTTCCTATACTTCTGAATTAGTGCAGACATAGACAATATCTTGATGCCTTCCAGAGATACAATATCTATAATGACACTAGAATTCTAGCAGACTTTGAAAATGCCTTATTATCTTCACTACTTAGAATATTGAAAATCAATGTAAATATGTTTAGAGCAGTCACATTGCAACTAATTCTCAATTTTCAACCATAATTATGAGTGGAACTTCTATTCCTAAGTAAGGCAGTTGTTAAGTGAGTCACTCCCAATTTTACTCTCAGTTTTGCCATGGTCTTAAATGAATCATCCCAGTTGTGAAGCATAAAGTTGTTAAATTAAGCCAGCTTCCCTCAAAGACAAAAATGTCAGAAATCACTTGGGAAGGTCTGGAATGCTGTAACAATAGTAAATGTGAGGATCGCTTGTAAGTTATTTTTTTCAGTGCTGTCATAACCTTGAATGATCACAAAACAAATGGTTCTAAATCAAGGATTATATCTTTTCTTCTCTATTATATAATAAATATAATAGAGCTGATCAAGTTGTAGTAAAAGTACTTTGATTTGTCTTAATGCAGCACAATCTGGTATGATGACAAGTCGATGGACTTTGAGTTGTTTGACCTCATCCCATTCCAAAAGAATTTGCATTAGTTACTGGTAATAATTTTTCAGGATTTAAAAATTATCTCTTCATGAGCAAATGCTTGCTGTTTAGATCAGGTCTGAACAAGATGATAAAACACTTGGGGGCAAAGATACAACCCAGTAAACCAGCACTGGAAGATAAAATGGAGAAGATCTCCACAGCCACCATATATTTTCCTTTGGTACTCAGGTAGCTTGGAACAAAGGACAACCAGACACAGCAGAAGACAAACATGCTGAATGTGATGAATTTGGCTTCATTGAAACTGTCAGGTAATTTCCTGGCTAGGAAAGCTGCAGAGAAGCTGACAATGGCCAAGAACCCCATAAAACCCAAGACACAGTAAAATATGGTCACCGATCCTTCATTGCATTCTAATACAATTTCCTGAAACACTGAATGTTTATCAGAATCTGGGTATGGTGGGAATGTCATCAGCCATGAAGCACAAATGATGGCTTGAACAAGAGTGCAGGAAAATACAATGGAGCTCACCATTTTCTTCCCCACCCATCTCCTCATTTTGGACCCAGGCTTGGTAGCCATGAATGCTAAGACAACCACAATGGTTTTGGCCAACAAACAGGAAACTGCCACTGAGAAGATAATGCCAAAAGCTGGTTGTCGAAGAAGACACACAATTTCATTTGGTCTCCCAATAAATAACAAAACACAAAGGAAAGAGAGTAGAAGTGAGATGAGGATAATGTAGGTGAGGTTCCTGTTGTTGGCTTTGACAATGGGAGTGTCTCTGTGTTTAATGAAGAACTTGAGCACGTAAGATGTGATGAAAGCAAAAGAAAGAGCACAAACAGCCAAACTTATTCCCAGAGGGTCTTCATATGATAAGAATGTTATGACTTTTGGAATGCAGGAATTTTTGTTGTGATTTGGGTATTGATCTTCTGGACATGGAGAACAGTCAGTTGTATCTAAAAACAACAATCAAAAATCAATTTATAATCTGTTACACTAATCATTATATGTCCTGTATTGACGGAACATGGCCATGACGTACTTTGTATTGTATTGACCTTGAACTCGAGAACAATTATCTGTGCCTAAACTAACCACCCCAAATCTATTTATAGCCTGTGACCCATTCACAGAACATGACAAGGCACTCAGGCTGAAATGTGAAAATGAAAACGAGACTAAAGAAACAAATAAATGCCCAAACAAAATCTGCTGGAAATAACATGGGAAATAATCTCTCAGTCTCCCAATAACCATGGCATCAATGGGAGGAATAAAAAATAGTCATGCTAACTTATCCTCTTGTCCAAATTGTATGCAACCAGACACAGAGTTGGGTCTGTGCAATTTGTACAAGATGTATAATACCGAAAAACTCTGATTTAAAGATATTTTGGCCAGGGATGATTGAAAATCATACTAGAAAGCTCTGATCAGAGGTGGTATTCAGCAGATTCTGACCAGTTCTGGAGAACTGGTAGCGGAAATTTTGAGTAGTTCGGAGAACCAGTAAATACCATCTCTGACTGGCCCCACCCCCATCTATTCTCTGCCTCCCAAGTCCCACCTGATCAGGAGGAAGTGGAGATTTTGAAGTAACCTTCCCCTGGAGTGGGCTGGGAATGGAGATTTTATAGTATCCTTCCCCTACCATGCTCACCAAGCCACACCCACCAAGCCATGGCCATAGAATAGGTAGTAAAAAAAATTGAATTCCACCACTGGTTCTGATCCAGACACTTCACAGTGATGGTCAAATGCAAGCTTATTCACTTAATACTATAGGGACCTTTGATTTGACTGAAGTGCTTAAAGATGGATTGTCTAAAAGTAGGGAAAATGTGAATTCCAGTCCTCCCTTTTCAGATGAAAAAGAGTTGGGTGACGTTGGGCCATTAACTGCCTCTCAGTCTCAGAAAAAAGACACAGTCAAACCACTTCACAGATATTGCCAAAAATATATGCACCTATCCATGTAGTTAGCAGAAGTAAAGATTGGTTAAAATGGCATTTTTCTTAGAAATTTACTCCATAATGGTCAGGGAAGAATCCAGGCACTGAAATCTCAATAGGAAACTCAAAGCTCAAAGCTCTGGTGGCACAGTGGTTAATATGTAGACTAACTCTGCTCACTGCCAGGAGTTTGAGTCCTTTGAGCCTGACTGGCTCAAGGTTGACTCAGCTTTCCACCCTTCCGAGGTCAATAAAATGAGGACCCAGATTGTTGGGGGCAATATGATGACTCTGTAAACCACTTAGAGAGTGCTGCAAAGCACTATAAAGTGGTATATAATTCTAAGTGCTATTGCTATCTATTTTATGTCCCATTCTCTCCTTGTACTTCATAGTGAATTTCTGCCTCTCCCCTGTGCTTTTATCTGAAGTGCATCTTTATCAATCCATGCACTTTTTTATTATGAATAATTTCACAAGTGAGAGGATTGCATATCTATCTACAGAAGTGGTATTCAGCCGGTTCATACTGGTTCAGGCAAACTGGTAGTGGTGCCTGCGGGTGGGCCCACCCACCCACCCACCCACCTGCCCCAGCTCTATGACATCCAATTTAGACATGTTTTCTAGGCCAGGCACATGTGTGGAAGGTGCACGAGCAAGCAAAGTGCATGTTTGGAAGGCCGGGTGCATGCACAGAAAGTGCGTGCACGAAGTGAGTATGCACGTGTGCGGCAAACCAGCGGTAAGAATATTGGAAACCCACCGCTGCCTGTCTAGACAACTGCTCAGAAGCTGATTCACTTTCATTACTTAGTTTTCTCTTAAAAGAACCCTCTGCACATTATATGATATGAAAAGAAGGACTAGGGGAGACATGATAACAGTGTTCCAATATCTCAGGGGCTGCCACAAAGAAGAGGGAGTCAAACTATTCTTCAAAGCACCTGAGGGTAGAACAAGAAGCAATGGGTGGAAACTAGTCAAGGACAGAAGCAGCTTAGAACTCAGGAGAAATTTCCTGACAGTTAGAACAATTAATCAGTGGAACAACTTGCCTGCAGAAGTTGTGAATGCTCCAACACTGGAAATTTTAAGAAGATGTTAAATAACCATTTGTCTGAAGTGGTGTAGGGTTTCCTGTCTGGGCAGAGGGTTGGATTAGAAGACCTCCAAGGTCCCTTCCAACTTGTTATTCCATTCCATTCCATTCCATTCCATTCCATTCCATTCCATTCCATTCCATTCCATTCCATTCTATTCTATTCTATTCTATTCTATTCTATTCTATTCTATTCTATTCTATTCTAATATCTCTTACCCATTTTAGCTGAAATTTTCCCTTCTGGACACGGAAGGCAATCATAACAACAAAATGGCTTTCCTTCCTTCTTGGTCTTCCGAAAGCCTCTCTGGCAATGATCATTACACAAAGAAATGGGGTAAGCCTATTCTCGCAAAAATAAGAATAACATATTAGCATTCAAATGGATAGAAGGATAGATAGATTTGAGATTTACTCCATGCTGCAAAATCAACATTTTAAAATGGATGCATGACAAATACTGACAAGACTTATTGGTTTAATAATCAAAGAGTTGCAGAATAGCTGTTAGAACCTACAATATTCTTGGGGGGGGGGAAAATATGTACGTGATAAATATTTTGGTCAAAAGTAGCTGTCATCTTGAAGGAATGCCTCTCAATGTAATTAACAATTGATGAAACATATCACGCAACTCCTCCGCAAAAAAGTTATCACACAAAAATGTCAAGATTCCTTTAAAGGGTTCCTAGGATTGGACATGGCAATATTCAAAATTCAGTGTCTCAAATATAGTATAAACTATATAGTATAAAGATCCAACAGAGAGGGCATGCTACAGGTTCCATCTGTAGCCAAAGGAGTACAGAATGCTGTCAACTTGCCACTAAACTCATACCTATTTATTGTCAGGGTTCCAAGTAACAGACCCAATGCAATCAAAACTCTGAGGCCAAGGTCAAGGTCCAAATTTATTAGGCACGTCATATTGGCACATCTGATGAAAACCTGACTCTGAAGGTCCCTGGGTTTTCCTCACCCAAATTAATTTCAAAGTTTCTTCCCCCCAGTCCACATGTCCATCACATGTTCCAACTAGGTCACAGTCTCCACTCCAATTGGGTTCAGTTCACGCCTTGTCAGCACATGGTGGGAATGTCCTTGATTTCCAGGAGAAAGAATTTTTATTTTGGATACAAGAGTCCAGCTATCTCTACTCCCCCGCTCCCATTGTCACAGCTCCAACCAGCCTTGCTGTGGCAGCCCTGAAGATGCTCCAAAATGGCTTCAGGGTTGACATTTATCTACTTGCATTTGCACACTTTTGAACTGCTAGGTGGGCAGGAGCTGGGACAGAAACAAGCACTCACTCATTACACAGTGCTCGGGTCTTGAACCCAGGCTGTCAGCTCTCCAGCTGACAAGCTCAGCATCTTTAACCACCTGGCCATCAACCCCCTTTTTATATTGTAGTTTTATTTAATTGTGCTATACCAGCCAGGGTATGTTCTAATGAGATGGTCAGCTATATGGAATGAATGACTGACTGAATGACTGACTGACTGAATGAATGAACTGACTTTGTATAAAAAAGAACACCGCTTGGGGGGGGGGGAAAGCCCTACTAAGCAGGTATATACAAAAGTATGAAGGCTATTGCTTAACACATTGTAAGGCGCCCTGAGTCTCCAGAGAAGGACGGCATATAAATTGAACCAATAAATAAATAAATAATAAAATTTGGTGTTTCAGATAAATGAAAATCTATAATAGACTTTTATATCCATCAACCTGTATGCTGTACACATCAATATCTGGCCATCATGGTTAGGGCAATATAGGAGCTATAACTGCAGCCTAACACTATTGAAAGGTAGCTAAGCATAGGAAAAAAAAGAAGGATATAAGATCTTTATACTTTATTCCAAAATGATGGCTAGAATGCCCTTATATGACTTACAGATTACAGTTCAGATCAGGAATTTTGCATTAAATAAAAACATGTGGGGTGTGATGACACATAGAATTCACATTCACATGCTTTAGAGTTGATAATAAAATTGACTGATTGATCAATAATTGAAATATTTCAGCAACAATCCAATCTAGGGTGGCATATATATATATATATATATATATATATATATATATATATATATATATATATATATATATATATATATATATATATATATATATATAATTTGATTTATATGCCGCCCTTCTCCGAAGACTCAGGGCGGCTTACAATGTGCTCAGCAATAGCCTTCATCCTTTTGTATATTTATACAAAGTCATCTTATTGCCCCCACAAACTGGGTCCTCATTTCACCTACCTTAGAAAGGATGAAAGGCTGAGTCAACCTTGAGCCTTGGCGAGATTCGAACCCTGCAGTAATTGCAGGCAGCTGGTCTTAATAACCAGCTTTAATAACAGGGTGCCTTAAACCCCTGTACTACCAAGGCTATGTGTGTGTGTGTGTGTGTGTGTGTGTGTGTGTGTGTGTGTGTGTGTGCAAAAAAATTAAATCTCGGGTGTTTTCCCACGTCATTGTAAATAAGTTAATTAAAATGTTTAAAATTCTGGTTAAAATCCCAGCTTAAAATCTTCTAAAAATCCTTACAGAGCACTCTGCAAGGTCCTTTAAAACCTCAGCTAAAATCCTACCAGTATTTTAAAAAAAATTTCTTTCTACCAACGTTTCGACAGGCAATTTCGACTATTTTAAAATACTCCCCTCTTATTTCTATCTCTATTTTAACTTTTTCCCCCATGTCACTGTAATATTCAAAGACATTTCTTTTCTATCTTCCATCTTTCTCCTGCTTTGTTATTCATATTTCCCTTATTTAACTCTTCACATCTATTTATATTAAAGTTTCATCCTTCATTTTTCATTGTTCAGTGTTTCAGTGTACACTTCTAGTACCAATCACAATCATTTAAACATATAGAATAAATCTGTTCATGTTCTTTCCAATCCATGTGATTCTACTATTAATACACATGTTTACATTAAATTATATTCTTTCATTATCTAATCTCCCATTGTTTAATTTTATCATTTCACTGCTAATCATAATATTTTTATGCATGTTTAAAAATATCATCATTCAATCTCTAATTTTCCAATTAATGCTTAATTCTTATTCATAATTCTCATATTTCACTCTTCATATCTACTTATATTAAAATATTGTCCTAATGTCAAGACTGTTCTTACAAGAGGAAACAAATGCACCAGGAATTTGCTTATGACCCAATGTTTAAGCTAAAAAATAACTTTTAACAAAGGCTGAGGATTTTGATTTATTTTGTTTTAAATTTGCTGAAAAGATTTAGGGCAGATGACCTAAATCTTCTTACCTGATTAAAGTTTTTTGGCCATGTGATGAACTCCAGATGGATATTGAAGATTTTGTCTGGAGGAGAAAATGGATCTATTCTTCCTACTTTGACCTTAGAAAATGACCTGTTTGGAAAAGTGATCCAATTTATAATATCAAGTCCTCCAATAAATTCTCCATATCTATCAAAAGAGATCTTTTCGCCCACATTATTGTTGAAGGAGACACTTCTCAGAAAAGGGCAAAGCTAGATTGGAGAGAAATAGAAATATCATAAAGGGAAGGTAAAATTATTTCATTTCTGCTAAATCTCAAGTTGATATGTAGGAACTGAGAATGGCATTCCATCCTATTGCTATTGCTTAAACATTAACTACACAATTCACATTTCAGCTGGGATGAGTTGTGGTTCTTCAGACATGACAGGATGAGAACATGCATTTTTGCATAGGTAGAAATTGAATCTTCTCATTGCTCTCTCAAGGAGGCTTTTCCTTCATGGACAATTTTCAGTCCTTGTTCAGGACATCTGAGAATAGAATAAGAATAAGAATAAGAATAAGAATAAGAATAAGAATAAGAATAAGAATAAGAATAAGAATAAGAATAAGAATAAGAATAAGAATAAGAATAAGAATAAGAATAAAGCTGGAAGGGAAGACCTGGAAGTCTTCAAGTCCAGTCCCCTGCTCAAGCTGGAAAACCTATAGTATTTCAGATAAATGACTGTCCAGTCTCTTCTTAAAAACCTCCAGTGATGGAGCACTCAAGATTTCTGAAGACAAGCTGTTCCACTAGTTAATTACACCCATGATTTCTGCTACCGGTTCTGCTGAACCAGTCCGAACTGGCTGAATACCACCTCTGAAGGACACTCATTGGACTTTGTTTCCCAGCACATGGCCATCATATCTTTTTCATCTTGGATTGTTCTTCAGCTCTTCTTCAGGTATTATGCGTCTGTTCTTCAGATGCATGATTTGTTTAAGTATGTTGTTTTATGCATGTGTGAAGAATTATAAAAAACATTTGGCAAATTGCTTGATTGGCATGCCAAATTGAACATACCAGGGTGGAGACCATTAAATAAACTCTATTCTGCACAGAAGAACACAGAGAAATCTTTCCATCATGATGTGTCTCCTAATGTCCACTGATGGGTTTTATAATAGCATGTTTAAAGTCACAGGGCCCCAATGTTCTTGGATATAGACATACCATTTGTATATATGTGCATTTAGACTTGTTTGTTTGGATATGCATATAATAATTTATTGTATCTTTTAGGCTTGTGTTGTGAATATTGAGTGTCTTTTTGCAGATTGAATTTAGAGAAAAAGACCAAGTAGATTTTGTTATGAAGAATTTTTCAAGATCTAAGTCAAAAGTTAAATACTATACATTGTTTTGATGTTCTCTGCTGTAGACTTACCTGCCATGATTGTAGGTCCTGAAACTTCTGCTTTTCCAAATTCACCCAATTTCTTTGCTTGTGTTTAGAATAATGCAATGACTGCAGAGCATGTGCCACGACATAGACAGCATTGTACACATTGTAGCTATGGCCACTCATGTTAAGTTCAAAAGCAGAAGTAGGAAGAGTGTCCAATTTCTCTTCTCCAGTACAGAGGTTCTCAGGCCTTTTAATTCGTTTTTTAGACTTGGGAAATGAGCAATCAAACACCTGCTCCCAAAAGTCTCTGATAAAGCCATCATGTGGTTCCGTTGTTGGATTTCTGTTCTGAAGAAATTCCTGGAATCCAAACACTTGCTTTGAATTAGAGGAGAGGGACAAAGCACCATGGATGAAACATACATCCCAGTTTCTGTTAAGGGATACTGATGTAAAATCCATTTGTGCTGGCATAACCCAGATTTTTTCTTTCAATCCTAAATCTTCTACTTCTGAAAAACGGAGAAGTGTTCTTAAAATTAACATGGTCCGAAGGTCACCAAAAATAATTATCACATTGGTTGTGCTTTTCATGAGAACTTCATATATTTCAAGTCCTTTATCCATCACTTCCATAAAATCACTGTAAAAAGCTACGTTTGGGAACCATTCCATAAAATCAAAGCAGATTCCATGCTGAGAGAACTTGGGGACTACATCTCGTACAAACTTCTCTCCTGCTTCATCTTTCACAGAAAGAAGACCAATCCATGTCCACCTGAAATATAACAGCAACAGAAGGATTCCTTGATGTTGTAAGGCTTCATTGGGAAACATCTGTTGTAAAAATACATCTTGGGTTTCTTTATTCATTACTGGAGCAGAGCCATATGTGAGCTAGAGAATTTTGTAAAAGAAACCACACCAAACCAAAAGTCGTGTTAATGTCTCTTTTTTCTTGGTCTGAATAAAAGTATATCTTCTGAATTTTATTGCTGCTTTCTAAACATCAAGAATGCTCAAACCCAGGTTTCAATTCAGAGCTTGTGTGAATGTGGTACAGTGTAAAGATTTTGGGCTAGAGGCTTCAACATCCCATCTGAGCCAAAAAAGGGTGACTCAGACAGTAATCAACTGGACAATTGGTACCTAAGTGTTTGACATATATATATTTTAAGTTAGAGGAACATTCTTGATATTTTCCACTAGCATTGCCACTACTGTTCTCTTCAATATACTCAAATTCTGTTCTGTTCAGAAACTTTTAGGTTTGGAGACTAATACCTACAACTTGAAGTGGAAGAACAACTAACTAATATAATATAAGATTCCAGAGGACTTCCAAATGGGGTCATTATATCAAACATGCAAAGTATGGAATAAGGGAGCTAGCCATCCTTTTATGGTCTCCAGCAATCCTCTGAGAAGCTAAGAATAATGGTTTGGAGACCCTTTTTGCAAAATGTGCATAAGGAGATTAAGGTTGAAAAATGACCACTTCTGCATTGCAAATGACTAAACTCATTTCATTTCAATGAGTGAGCACCTTTCCCAAATTTGGGGACGGGGAGGCTCTCTGTCACACCTCAGATGAAACAGTTATTGAGTTAGGATGGATACTTTACCATGATTTATATTGATAAAAATAGCATGTAGTATCCATTTCTCTAAATGAATGACAACCTTTAATTTTTTAAAAAAAGGATACTGAAGATATTTACACATATTTAAAAAAAAATTGGAATGTATACTTCTTCTTTCAACAGATACTTTGCAAATACTGTGCCTTGAGCAGTTTCTGCTCAAAAGATGCAGCTGTTTTAATGATTCATAAAGAGAGACGTTTGTCCGTTCTATTACACATCATGAATCATTTCTTATAATGAATTCATTGAACCCCTAAAGCCTAACCTCATACTGACATTTCCCTTGTCCCAAACACAGTGCTTCTAAAGAATTGCAATTAGTTATAATAGGAACTGAGAGAAATTTATATAATCCTGGGAATACCTGTGGAATTTTGTAGAGAGACAGAAGGTTCAACATGTGAAGACAGATGTCAGGTCCTCCAATTACTGCAATGGGAATGTTCCCCATGTCACACTTATAGTTTGGGATGAATGTGCCGTGCATGGAAAGAAGTCTCATTGAGGCAAGGAAGGTCCAGCTTGGACTAAAATTGCTATTATAGATGTTGAACCCAAGGGTGACATTGGCCAAGATCTGGAGATCTTCACTGATCTGCTTTACAGCAAAAACCAGGGCCAGGACATATTGGTAACTCTGAAATACAACCCTGTCATGAAAATTAAATCCTTTGTTAAACACTGCAACACCTGTTATGTTTCAGTTCTACATCACATTACTTCATAAAGTGTGATACACATATAATTCTGCTTATCACTGAAAAATAAAATGGAAACATAAAAATTACAAATCTGTATTCCTGAACAACAGTGTTTATCATTTGGAAATTATTTAGGATATAGCTGGGTTCATGCTCCCCTAATAAACCTTAAGCAGTGATTTTCAATCAACAGAGATGCTTGAGGTACTTGTATGAACTCAGTGAAAAATTGACTTCTGGCTATGGATCTTTAGATTTCAGTGAGAACTAAGCCCAATGAACTAAATATTAAGCCATATAAAACTATTACAGGAAGTTTTGCTTAGGAACAACACCTAAGAATTGTTAGAAATAGATCTTGCTCTTATTCATTCATGGATTGTTAGCATAACTCTTAGAATGTTGACTTTTGGGAGATCATTATACTGGAATAATCATAGAAATTGAATAACAAAATAAAGAACAATACAAACTATCCTTTTTACAAAGCTGAAGATACAGTATATGTGAATACAGTGTATTCTAGCAGTTCAAAGTAAATTGTCCTTTGTGTCATGTGAATTAATGGTGTTGTAGAAATCTTACATGGGAAGAAATGAACAACTTACATCACTTCATCCTGAAGTTCGCTGGAAGGGTGACGATCAAAACGAATTGGACTGGAAAAAGTATAAACTTGAGAAATAATACTAGCAATGGTCAAATCTCTAGACTGAGAGTACTTGTGAAGAATAGGAAGAGGATCATCAACATTGCAATTAATATCAGGAACCGTATGTGCTGCTTGAAGCATTGTTACTAGTAACAATACCAAGAAAACAACTATAGTTGATACCCCAATAATCAATCAACTTCTTTGTCTGTTTACTTCTTCTCATTCATCAGAATATTGAACGGCAACTTTACAAGACCTTGCCTAAAAATCCTATAAATTTCCTGTGAAATGCAGAATATCCAGTTGTGTGGATAAATAATTAAGGAACGAATCCTTCATTCAGAGTGTGAGCACATATGGATACAGTATCCACCTAATGTCATTCAATTCTATCAAGGAAGGTTTTCATTGTCTATTTATCAGTGATCAACTGACAAATAATTTAGATTGCCATTGGAATGGTAATAACATTTTACAACATGGGTTTGTGATCCTGTGGGATTTGGAACAGGTGCATAGATAATCATAGTTAATTTTATAATTATAGAGGAGATAACTATATGCCCAACTTTTTCAACTTTGCAACTAATAAAATATTCAGTACAATTGTAACCAAAACTTCTCAGATCAAGAAGCAATGATGAACATAAATCTAATATTTTTAAAAAATCGTTAAAAAAAAGTTAAACATGACTATCAAGAGAACCATTTGAGACACCTTGAGAAATTTTTGAACTTGTGAACTAAAAAGCATGAGATGGAAAATTAGAAAATATATATTCCCAAATATTTAGTTTCTAGTAGAGTATGTAGGAAATATGAGATACTGAGGCATTTCAGTTCTCTCAGCAGTAGTTGACACATGTGAATTAGGATTTTTTGTATATTTTGCTGACTACATATTTTGGTTTGCTCCTAAAAAATACAAACACACACACACACACACACACAACCACATATACACACCAGTTTTGGAAAAAATAGAACAGAGAGAATGCTGTATATTTAATCAGTTCTACCCAACAAAAATTTTCCCAAAAGAAATATTTCCAAGCACAATCAAAATATATGACTACATACACAAAATCAGAAGTAAACAGATAAAGGTTTACAACTTTCTTTTCATGAGATGATGTTTATTGTTTAATTCGGGTCTCATCAGAATGATAAAACACTTGGGGAAAAAGATACACCCCAGTAAGCCAGCACTGGAGGAGATCATGGAGAAGATCTCCACAGCCAACACAGATTTTCCCCTTGTGCTTAGATAGGTTGGAATAAAGCACAACCAAACACTGCAGAAGACCAACATGCTGAAGGTGATGAATTTGGCTTCATTGAAACTGTCAGGTAACTTCCTAGCTAGAAAAGCAGCAGAGAAGCTAACCAGAGCAAGAAAACCCATGAAGCCCAAAACACAGCAGAACATGACCGAGTCTTCATTGCACTCCAGGATGACTTCTTCAGACATTGAGTGTGCATCAAAATCTGGGTATGGTGGGGATGTTATCAGCCACACAGCACAAACACATATTTGAATAAGGGAGCAGGAAAGAATAATGAAACTGATTATTCTTCCACCCACCCATTTTCTCAGTTTCGACCCGGGTTTGGTGGCCATGAAGGCTAGTACCACAACAAAGGTTTTGGCCAATACACAAGAAAGCGCCACAAAGAAGATGAGTCCGAAAGCTGGTTGTCGAAGGAGACACACAATCTTACCAGGTCTTCCAATAAATAAAAACACACAAAGGAAAGTGAGCAGGAGAGAAACAAGGAGAGTGTAAGTGAGATTCCGGTTGTTGGCTTTGACAATAGGGGTGTTTTTATATTTAACAAAGATTGTGAGCACCAAAGTTGTCTTCAATGAAAAGCACAGGGAAAGAACAGTTAGACTGATCCCCATAGATTCTTCATAGGACAAAAAGCTGATCCGCTTTGGAATACATATATTTCGATGGAGGTTTGAATAATGATCATTTGGACAAGGAGAGCAATCATCCATGTCTGAAAAAGAACAAAGTGGAATTGATATAGTGGATTATGCAAAGTGTTGTACTCTAGTCCCATTATAATTGGAAAGTTCCTACCTTTCACCTTGGATATTTTTCCCTCTGGACACAGACGGCAATCATAGCAGCAAAATGACTCCCCTTCTTTCTTGGCCTTGTTGTATCCTGTCTCACAAGGATCATTACATAAAGATAGAGGTAATGCCTATCAATAAATGAAAAAAGAATATTTTAAGATGCAGAGGGTAAAGGAACTGCTTGGAGGGATACTGTTCCTGTAGAATCAACAGAATAAAAATATATTGATAAACAGAAGTATTGTGATGACATTATTTTGAGATTTATTTTTTTCTCAAACAAATTCATTGAATATCTAGCATGATTGCAATTGCTGGCTTTCCTATAACCATCATCCCCACTCTTTAAAGGCTATATCTATATTGATTACATAAATTTTCTCATTGTTTTAAAATTTTGATCTCCCTAGATTGATAAAATCTAGTACACTGAACTGGATCTTTTACATCAAAAACAGTGAATTGATTATCCATAATTAACAGGGGAACAAAATCAAAGGTGCAGTATTGTAAACCAGACATTAGAAATTAAGCATTCTTGCATATATTTTTTTCTTTCCCTAAGTTATTTGTAATTAGATTATTTTAAACTGATGCTATGGGAATTGCATTGGTAAAGATATCTTATGCTACATAAATGAATGCTGAGCAATCTAGATTCAAACAGGTCACCTGATTAAAGTCTACTGGCCACATGATGGAATCTATGGAGATATTGAAGAAATTGTCTGCTGGAGCTGTAGGATCTACCATTCCAACTTTGACCCTAAGAAAGGACTGGTTTGGGAATGTGATCCAGTTAATAATGTCAAATCCACCAATGAATTCTCCATTTTTATCAAGGGAGATTTTTTCTCCAACACTGTTATTGAATGTAATACCTTTCAGAAAAGAATGAAGCTGAAATATAGAAATGTAAAGAGGGAGAAAGAGACAAATTAGAAATTCCAAAATTTCACATTACTAAAATAAAATTAAAATATTATTAATATGTGATTAGAAAATATAACCCTAGTGAAAATTTTATAAAACTGCAATCTATCATCTGATTCCTATAATTAGTTAAAACAGATTATCATAAGCCTCTCTGAGTCTCCAGAGAAGGGCGGCATATAAATCAAACTAATAAATAAATAAATAAATAAATAAATAAATAAATAAATAAATAAATAAATAACATTCTTTCCAGAAAGTCAAGGCCACTTTGCCCTGCAGCTGTGAAGAAGTGACTGGGTAGCACCTTCAGATTTGGATGGTGCCTGATTGGATCGTATGATGGACATGTGGATGCTGGGCAGGGACTTGAACTTTCTTTTGGGTGGAGAAAACCCAGAAGCTCACAGATCCAGGTTTTTCCAGATGGGCCAATATGACATCTCTAATAAAAATTAGCTTTGAGGGGGGCATGGCCAGCGTCCACAGAGAAATGATGCTTTCTTCAGGGTTCCTAAACGATCATCGATATCACAGCCACCTGGGGGTCTTTTTTGGCTGAAGCTGTCCTATAGGGATGGTGAATGAGAGAGGCACAGACTGGCAAGCACAGGGAAACTGCAAATTCCCTGGCTGGTCAGAAAGCAGCCATTGAGAGCTGCTACAAAGCTGGGGCGGTTACATCTGAAGTGGAGAAGTAAAAGAAGTGGAATCATCTGGGTGAGAAGCTTGCTTTTTAAACACTTTTAAATATATGTCTCATTTCATAAATCCCTGAAAATAGTTTGAAGAGAAAGAAATGGCACAAGGAGAGGAGGGGATAGTGGGCATGTGCTGGCTCTCTGCCTTCAGCAGTTTAGTGACGAAGAAAGTGGATTGGCTCAAATGGAAGAAGAAAATTGAATGAATTAGTAGAATTGATTTGGGAAACAAGGGAATTAGAGCAGAAAGCCTGAAGGAGTATTTTTTAACTTTTGAAATGGAAATTGAGTTTAAATGATTGAATGCGCTATTGTTACAAAACTTTTCCTTTTTCACTCCTTGAGTGAAAGTGAATTGCAGTGACATCTTGAGGCACCAGTGAAAAGACATTGTTTCGTACAAACTGAATAAGATGAATAAGAGGACTGACCTTGAGACTCTTGGTGGAACTGATAAGAAACTGGTGTGCCTGGTGGAGAGTTGCATATTGAGAGTGTTATCTTTAACACAAGCTGCTTTTTGAAGTTTGTGCAAGAAGAAACATAAGAAAGACACTTTGCATATAGCCTTGACTGCGTGATTTTTTTTCTTTGTTTTTGGTTTGGGATTATATTTGTTAACTCTTAAAATATATATATATATATATATATATATATATATATATATATATATATATATATATATATATATATATATATATATATATATATATATATATATATATCTTTTTTCTTTTTTCATAGGCTTTTATGTGCATATTCTTTCTAGCCAGGTTTTACCTATGTAAACTTAGTTGTTCTTCAGCCTTAGGTTCTGTGAAATCTCATTCACAAGTTCTTGGGCCCTTTTTCTGCTGACAAACTGCAACTCTGTGTTGCTTCCTCTCCCAGGAAGCAACACAGAGTTGCAGTTTGTCAGCAGAAAAAGGGCCCAAGAACTTGTGAATGAGATTTCACAGAACCTAGGGCTGAAGAACAACTAAGTTTACATAGGTAAAACCTGGCTAGAAAGAATATGCATATATATATATATATATATATATATATATATATGTATGTATGTATATGTATGTATATATATATATATATATATATATATATATATATATATATATATATATATATATATATGTTTTTGGTTCTGCTCTAATAGTTGATTTTTTGTTACACCTTTTTTATTCTTTTTTTTTTTAATCAGAGTCGGGTTTGCATTTTTATTTTTGTCTTTTTACGTTTCGTAAAAAGACGTGAATACATGAATAATTCCCCCCCCTCTTTTTAATTGTTTTTCCTTTTGGATGGTTGCTTTTCTGGATGTTCTAAAATTTGGATTAAGGTAAGAAGAATCTGAAGAGTGAGAAGTTTTGGAGTTTTTGGTTTTGGTTTTTATTTGGTTTTCTTTTCTTCCTCCCTTGCATTTTTGGTTTTTGGGTTGATTGAGCTTTTCATCGTTTATTTTTGTTATTTTTCTTTTTTCCCTTTTCCCTTGGTTTGTTTGTTTGTTTGCTTGCTTGCTTGTTTTGCCAATCCATCCAATGGGGTGGATTAGATATTTGGATTATAAATCAAAGCTGTATTTGGATTACAAACCTGGTGGATTACAGTGTTAAGACGCGACAAGATGAAGAAGACAACAACACAGTTACCATCCACAGCTACAACTTCCAGTTCTGTGGCTCAAAGAACATTGGACAATATGGCCATGCAATTGGAAATAAAAACAAACAAACATGATACAGGCCTTACATGAAGACCTCAAAGAAATAATAAGTAAATTGGATGAGAGAATGGGAAAAGTAGAAGGGGAGCTTAAAGATGTCAAGGGGATGATTGGAAAGAATGAAGGAAGAATACAAAAAGTGGAAGAAAAAGCAGAATCAACAGAAAAAAGAGTGGGAGAGATGAATGATAGACTTACAACAATTGATAAAAATCAGGAAAAGACAATTATTTCCCTTGAGATGGATCATGCATATTTTTATCTAAGATTTCAAAATATAGAAGAAGAAAAGGGGGA
Source organism: Pituophis catenifer annectens (assembly GCF_029215685.1). Lineage (NCBI taxonomy): Eukaryota > Metazoa > Chordata > Lepidosauria > Squamata > Colubridae > Pituophis > Pituophis catenifer. The sequence continues at coordinate 17,729,362 of NW_027256895.1, read as the reverse complement.
GAAACTGGCTGAAGTTATGGCAGAGATATTGGCAGAAATGATGAAGGAAACCAAAGAAAAGATATTAAATGGGATTGATGAGATATTTAGAGTACACACAAGATATGTAATGAGAAATAAACTACCAAGAAAGGTGCATGTAAGGTTCACCAAGAAGGCAATAAAAACAGAAATATTACAGACAGAAAGGAATACTCCTATAAAATATAAAGGTAGAGAGATAGTGGTGTTGAAACAGATACCCAGAAGGGTAAAAGATTTGAGAAGAGAATATCAATTCTTGACAAAAGGTCTAATTAAAAAAGGAGTAAACTTCAGATGGTTAATACCAGAAGGAATATTAGTGTACTGGCAGGAGCAGTCTATAGAGAAAGCGGAACTATTTTATGAGCAATATTTGGGGTTTCAAGAAGAGGAAAGAACAAGAGAGGAAAGAGAGATTAGAGTCCAGGAAGAAGTGGTAAAAGAAAAAGAAGAACAAAAAAGAGAGATGGCAAGAGAACAAGAAGAAAGAGCAATAAGAGAAGGAGCAAGGTTAAAAGACCCTAAAGATCAAAGAAAGTTAAGAATGACAAGTTCGGCAAAAACTAGTAATAATTAAAGCATGGAAGAAGAAATAAAAACAATATCAATAAATATTAATGGTCTAAATTCAGCAGTAAAAAGAAAAAAGAACTCTTAATAAATTGGAAAAACTAAAAATGGACTTAATATGTTTACAAGAAGTTCATATTCAACAACAAGGAGCCCTGGTAGCGCAGCAGACTACAGCACTGTTATTAACATCAGCTGTCTGCAATTACTGCAAGTTCAAATCTCACCAGACTCAAGGTTGACTCAGCCTTCCATCCTTTCTAAGGTAGGTAAAATGAGGACCCGGATTGTGGGGGCAATAAACTGATTTTGTATAAATATACAAAAGTATGAAGGCTATGCTTAACGCATTGTAAGCCACCCTGAGTCTCCAGAGAAGGGTGGCATATAAATCAAATAAAATAAAAAATAAAAAAACACAAAAAACTATTGGAATATCCAAAATTGGGAGAATTATTTTCTGCATTGACACATCAAAGTAAAAGAGATGTAGTATTGTATATTAAAAAGAAATTAGAGCTGAAACAAATATTTACTGATGAAGAAGAGAGATTCCTTATAGTGGAATTAACAGTGAATTATAAACAATATAATTATGTACTCTTGTGGCAATATATGCACCGAATGAAAATCAAGAAGAATTTTATGGAAAATTACATAGGGAAATAATAGAATTTGAGTATGAAAATATCTGCATGATGGGAGACTTTAATGTGATAACAGAAGTTGATTTGGCCTATAAGATGACAATGATTAACAAGCCTAGAAAAACACTTCTAAAAGCTTTTTTTACAATGGTAGAGGAACTAGGCATTCAAGATACCTGGAGAGAAAGGCATCTGAAGGAAAAACAGTATACATTTTATTCAAATAGACATAGGTCATGGTCCAGAATAGATATGATGTGGATCTCAATTGATTTATTAGTTCATGTGCAAAATATAAATATTGAAGCAAGCATTTGGGCAGATCATAACCCAATTACAATCACATGGAAGGGACAAAGAAAGAGATTAAGATGGACTTTGAATCAAACAATATTAAATGAAAAAGAATTTCAACAATATATGGAGAAAGAATTGGTTTTCTTTTTCAGGGAAATTAAAAGGAAGATACCTTATTGCAAAATGTGTGGGATACAGTGAAAAGCATACATTCGAGGGTTGGCAATGACTTATTTGGGAAAAAGAAATAAAAAGAAAAGACAATCTCAAAAAAATTGGAAGAGGAATACAAGAAGTTAGAGATAGAATTACAAAAAAACACGCAAAATAAAAGGATTAAAAATCAAATGTATTTGAGAAAACATGAAATGAATTTAATTGAAAAAGAGGACTTGGCAAATAAAATAAAGATGTCCAAACAATTTTTTTTTTTGAAAATGCTAATAAGCCAGGTAGATGGTTGGCTTAAAAAATGAAAAAGGAGAGAGAGAGAAAAAAACTTATTAATCAATTAATGGATGAGGAAGGAACTTTATGTTATCAAAATGAGGAAAAGAAGAAAATAGTACAGAAATACTATGAGAAACTCTATAAACAAAAGATAATATCTGAAGAGAAAATAAAGCAATACTTAGAAAAGTCTGAATTACCTAAAATACCAGAAAAATACAAGAAAGCTTTGGAAGAAAGAATAACGATGATGGAATTAACAGAGGGGATTAAAAAACAAAAGAATGGTAAAACACCGGGTCCAGATGGTTTGCCAGCAGAGTTGTACAAAATATTACAGGATGTAATAAGTAATACAATATTGGAAGTATTTAATGAACTTTTAGTAAATGCAAAAATACCCAACTCAGTATAAGAGCATATATTACTATTATACTGAAAGAAGACACAGACTTACAAGAAGTTAAAAATGATAGACTGATCTCCTTGTTAAATGAAGATTATAAAATATTTGCATCAATAATGGCGAATAGATTGAAGAGATTGTTAAATGAATTTATTCACACTGATCAAAATGGTTTCTTACCAAAGAGACAGATCAGAGACAATATGAGGACAATCTTAAATACTTTGGAATATTATGAAGTACACCCAGAAAAGCAAATGGCATTGATGTTTCTAGATGCACAGAAGGCTTTTGATAGTGTGAGGCAGTTTATAGTAAGCAATCTGCAAAGGTGATAATAAATGGAGATATGACAGAGAAGGTTAATATTATGAAAGGAACAAGGCAGGAATGTCCTCTATCCCCATCGCTATTTGTGTTGACATTAGAGGTGCTAAAAAGAAATATAAGACAAAATGAAGAGATAAAAGGGATGAAAATTAAAAAAGAAGAATACAAACTACAAGCATTTGCAGATGATCTAGTGTTTATTTTAGAGGAGCCTCAAGAAGTAGGACCAAAACTGATAGAAAAAATAGAAGAATATGGAGAGGTAGCAGGGTTGAAAATCAATAAAGATAAAACAAAAATATTGGTGAAAAATATCACAGAGAAACAGAAAAGGGATTTAATGGAGAAACTAGATATTCAGATTACTAAAAAGGTAAGGTATTTAGGAATACAACTAACAGCAAGGTGTGTAACGATTAAAGAAGATAATTACTATAAATTGAAAGGACAAATGGAGATGGATTTGGAGAGATGGAAAAATTTGCAATTATCATTAATGGGAAGAATAGCTGAAATTATGATGACTATATTACCTAGATTGTTGTTTTTATTTCAAACAATACCAATAAAACTGAAAAAAAATATTTTGAAGACCTGAATAGAACAATAATGAAATTTATATGGCAGGGGAAAAAAGTGAGAATCAATATGAAAATGTTACAAGATGCAAGACAAAGGGGAGGATTTGGACTACCAAACTGGGAATTATACTATCAAGCAGCAGCATTATCATGGATGAAGGAATGGATTGTATTAAGAAATACAAGGTTATTGACTTTGGAGGGGCATGATTTACAATTAGGTTGGCATGCTTTTTTATGGTATGGGAAAAATAAGATTCACAGCTATTTTCAAAGACACTTTGTAAGTAATGCTTTATTATTAGTATGGGAGAAAGTTAGAGAAAAACATTATTTGAAAATACCAACATGGCTTTCAATAATAGAAGTGTTAGTACATCCAAATATTATTAATATGGGGAATATTATCAGATATAAAGATATTTTATCAGAAAAGGAGGAATTGAAAACAAAACAAGAACTAGTAGAACAAGTGATGATTATGGAGTGGTATATACAACTGCAAATACAATTGAGATATGAAAAAGATGCAAAGTTATATGGTTTTTACTTGGAGATGACAGAATTGGATGAGATACTCATAGGAACAGATAAGAAAATGATAAAAAAATTATATAGTTATTTACTTGGAGTTAAATTAGAAGAACAAGTAAAAGAAACAATGATAGAATGGGCAAATTTTTTTGGATATACAATAGAATTAGATACTGTTAATGGCAGCAATTACAGGAAAGAAATTACAAATTAACAATGGCTACAGCATATAAAGAGAATTTGTATAAAATGTTTTATAGAAGGCACACATTACCGGAAAGATTGGCAAAAATGTTCAAAGATAAATCAACTAAATGTTAGAAATGCCACCAGACATCGGAATCGTACTATCACATGTGGTGGACATGTCCAGAAGTGAGAAATTATTGGGCAAAAATTCAAATTTGGTTAGAGAAAATGATACAGCAACACATTGATCTTAAACCGGAACTGTTCCTATTGAGTATCTTACCAGAGAAATTTAGTAAAGAAAATACATATTTGATTATACCTGTAATAATGGCAGCAAGAATGGTATTTGCACAAAATTGGAAAGCAGAAAAAATTCCTACAAAGGGAGAGCTAATTAAGGAAATATTAGAATGTGCAGAAATGAGTAGATTAACATTAGCAATTAGAGAGAAGGAAGAATCAGAGTATTACAACATATGGGGGCAATTTTATCAATGGATAGAGATTGAATATAGACAATAGACAATGTAAAAATAAGAAACATGGGGAAAATATGTTGTAATATATTAAATTTAAATGTAAGAAGAAAGATAAATATGTACTAAGAAAATGATGATAAATGTTGAATATAATGACACAAAAAAAATTGTACCCAGATGATACACTGATTGATTAATGATGACTTGTTTGTTTAAAAATAAAAATAAAATAACTTATAAAAAAAATTAGCTTTGAGGAAATTCAACCCTCAGAGTTTGATTTCATTGGGGGTATTACTTGGAACCCTGACACTTGTCGGGGGCACCTGTGGTCCGAGTGCTGTGCCAGCAAAAACAGGCTCTTGAGCTCCGTTTTCCCTGGGAGAGGCACCGGGGGCCAGATCTAAGCACCCCGCAGGCCAAATCTGGTCTGCGGGCCTCGAGTTTGATGCCCCTGTTCTAGAATCTTGTTTCTGGAAGCATATAAACTTGTTCCATTTCTTTTTCATTCATCTGCTCTAAAATTATACATTGTTATAGTATACATTGTTGTTGTGAATATCTATATGTAGAAATGCAGGTGAGTCTCAAATGGCCTATGAAACATTCTCCTTGATGGAAAAGGACGATTCCAGTATCTGCTTCTTTTTTAAGTAAGGATGTCAAAATATTATCACCCCTTCCTCCTCCACTTATGGTTTACGTGAGAAGATCCTCATCAGGAAATGCCTGGTCCGTCAGCAGCCTGCGGAGCTGGCAATGGAGTTGGGCAGTGAGGAGGCTGAGGAAGAACATGGGCCAGTCCTGGAGGCTGGGGAATGCCCGGATGAGGGCTCTACGTCGGAGGCAGAGATGGGGCCAGGGCCATCTGGGAGTGATGTGCGGACTCTGGAGCCTCCAGAGGCTGACAGCAGAGAGGCAGAGGAACAGGAGGAGCCTGTTCCTAATGCATGCATGAGAAGAGCTACCAGAAGGCAAAAGCAGCTAAAGCAAAAAGGATGACTTGGGAATAAGGCCAAGAGATGATTGGCCCCTCCCATAAGTCCTAAAAGACCACCAATGGCTCTAGAGTTCTTTGTCGGAAAACAACATTGATAGATTTGTTTCTTGTCCTACTGCATTTATTTCTTGTCGGCATCTTCTGCTTCTGAACTTTCTGAACTGCCTTTGGCAGTTTGCCACAGTAGACCAATACATCACGTGATGGAAACATGACACCGCGAATTTGACACCCATGATCAAGAGGTAGCATTTACTTACTTGCTTGCTTGCTTAGTATCTCCATTTACTTATAGGCTGAAATGGCAGTTACTTTAATGGACAGAAGCTAATTCTAAGAGAGGTGTTCATAATTTTGTAGAATGCCTTTTGTCATTTCAATACGATGATATAAATATTTCAGCTGGTTAAGACGTTGTTTCATTTAACTTTTCGACCTTATTTTGATACCCTTACAGAATATTGACTATGGAGATTATCACTCATCCCGGACATAGTTGACCCAAGTTAATAGTTGCTTTTTCAAAAGGCAACGGGATTGTTTTTCCTTGAAGACATTTTGCTTCTCAACCAAGAAGATTCTTTGGTTCTGACTGAATGGTGGAGGAGGGAAGGATTTAAATTATAAAGACCAAATGACTGCAAGAATATAAATCCTTTCAGGTTTCTGCATTTCTCTGCTGAAAGTCTTACCTGCCACAACACATGATTGTGAAATTGTTTCCTTCCTTCTTTCACTATTGTTCTGTGTCTGGACTTGGATAAATACAGAGATTTCAAAGCATGTGCCACAGCATAGACTGCATTGTAAATGTTGTAGCTCTGGCCACTCATGAGTGTTTCAAACACAGATGTAGGAAGGGTCTCAAGCCTCTCCCGTCCAGTACATTTTTTCTCAGACTTCTCTGTCACAGAATGGGAGAACAAACAATTGAACACCTGTTCCCAAAAGTCTTTCCGAAAATGATCGTGTTGATCATTCCTTGGATTTATGCTTTCAATAAATTTCTGGAAGTCTTGGATCTCCATTGTGTGAATTGCAAAGGATAAAGCACCTTGCAGGAAATGGATATCCCAAGATGTGTGAAAGGAAACTGAGGTGTAATCTGTCGGAGCTGTTATCAACCAGATTTTTGTCTTCCTTAGAATATCCTCCACTTCTGAAAACTGGAGGAATGTTCTTAGGGTAGACATGGACCTACTTTCACCATACAAGATTATCACATTGGCTGTGCTTTTCATCAGAACTCGGTATATTTGGACTCCTTCATCTACTACATCAGTAAAATCACTGTAAAAAGCTACATTGGTGAACTCTTGTATGAAATCAAAACAGATGCCATGCTGGGAAAACATGGGAAAGACCTCGTGTACAAATTTCTCTCCATTGTCATCATTCACAGCAAGAACTCCAATCCAGATCCATCTAAAATAGAGCAATAGCTGGAGGAGACCCCTATGTTGGTGAGATTCATTTGGAAGCATTTGTTGGAAGAAAACTGCCTGAGTCTCTTTATCCATGACTGGAGCAGAGCCATATGTTAGCTAAGAAAAATGATAGGGAAGAATTTATAAAACTTGAAAAAAAATTGATGAATTACTTTTTGTGTGGCTACATAGTCCATTCATATAATCTCTCCTTCTTGTAATTTTAACATACTTTTTCTTTCTCACAATTTTATGTTGCTTTGGGGACCTGCAATGCCTCAGTGGAAAGCTGAAAGCCCAGGTTTGATACTTGAATGTTTGATTCAAGGTTTGATACTTGAATGTTGCATGACTGGGTGAGCTCCTTTCCTTGCCCCAGATCCCATCCATCTAGCAGTTTGAAAGTATGCAAATACGAGTAGATAAATAGGTAGCAGTTCATTGGGAAGGTAACAGTGTTCCATATACCTTGGCAGATCATCATAGTTAATAATTCATAATTTTGTTGCTTTACATAGTTCATTTTAATTTACAGCAATTGTGCACTGGGAGAAGTTCAGTTATAAAAATGAATGCCTTGCTTAAGAAGTTTTTGTTTCAGTCAGTACCTGCTTTGACAGCTGATGCATGTTAGACATAGTTGAGACTATGGAATCGATACAAAGCCATATTGTTCTCAGAAACACCTTTGTGCCTGTCATGATATTATAGATGAGAAATAATAGGCAAACACAAATGGCTAATTCATCATGAAGCACTCGAATTTTGTCAAGCAGAATATAAAATAAAAATCTAGGGAAGAACTAATTGCAGCAGATCATGGATATCATTGGTGAAGATCTATAAATAATCTGTTACAATAATTTGAAATATTTAAACTATAAAGAAATATGTTTTTGCCAACTTTTGATAATAGAATTCTTTATAAATGATAGGGAGCGTAGTTCACAGTTCTCATGAAGTTAGGATGATAGGGTGATGATCGGCAGGCTACTGTTTGAGTCCTGGTTGCTGCTGAGTGTGGTGGGTTGAACTCCCGTCACACGGTCCAACTTCTGCCGACGTTTGAAAGTGGGCTACTACAAAAAGATAAATAGGTACCACTTTGATGAGTAAGTTACTGGGTATGTGAAAGGAGCCCTCAATTAGGCAACCACTGGGAAACTGTGATGTCACCATCCAATCTTTTCTTTTAATAAAGTATTCCTTCTCCAAAAGGCCAAAATGTATTTCTTTGTCCCAGAGAAGTATACAGAATTACTGGACAAGAAACTCTACCTTTCTATTTTTTAACTTTTATTTGGAGTGTTGAACCAAATGGATCATTTGCGCAAGTTAGGTAATTAGAATACCTTAAACCTTTGCTATTAACCCAAGAAAATATTTGATTTCTTGGATTCCATACCTTCATTGGTGGTAATAAATGTTCACTGAATTACAAGACATGGATTGTTGTGTGCCAAATGCGTTTAGTTCATCAACAAGGACTATTAGTCACCTTTAAAGTTTTCTTATGGAGTATAGATCAAAAGGTGGTGCATAGTTTGAACCATGCAAAAGGACTTTGCAGCATGATGGCACTTCACATAGTGCCATACATACTCAACGTATCTTACCTGAGGGACTTTGTAGATACACAGAAGAGTTGCCATATGGAGAGAGATGTCAGGTCCCCCAATGACTGCAGCCAAATGTTTTGGGACCCCACACTTGTAGTTAGGGATAAATCTGCCCTGAGTTAAGAGAAGCATCATTGAGGCAAGATAAGTCCATCTTGGACTGAAATTGCTGTTATAAATCTGGAAGCCCAGAGTGACATTGGGTAGGATCTGGGTATTTTCATTGATCTCTTTGATAGCAAATGCTATGGCAAGGATGTGCTGGTAATTCTGAAACAATATTCTGTAGCAAAAATTATATAATATATTAAGAAGGGTCTGCTTCACAATATGATAGGCTTAAACCTCAGTAGTATGTAGTTGATGTATTTTACTGAAAAATATTTACTATTTGCCTAGAATTCTGGAGAATTATGTACTCCTGCAGAATCTGGAGTTCTTTTTAATACAAGATGAACACTGTCTTGAAATTATAAGAATTATTTTTAAATACATGAAAAAGGACCAATATCAAACTCCATCTTCTAAAAACTGTTTATATACACAAGGAAATTGATTAATTTTGGCACTGTAAATTTCAAATGATAAAAGTTATCAGGGGAAATATATCCACCTCCCAGTTTTCGTTATAGATTTATAAATTAATCTGCAGCAACATCTATTTTTATAAATATCTACATGTGATTTATTATAATAGAGATTCAGCTTTGTCTTTTTTTTTTCAACTTTATATTGGAATGGATTGAAAATTTGATTTAATGTGTTTGTTTCTGGAGTCTTTGTTATTACAAGATAACATTTTGATCATCATATGATTGAACAGCAAGGTCCAGAGCTTGAAAATAAATTGATGATGTACTTACATAAGTCTATCATGAAATCCCTGAGAAGGATGTTGACTGAAATCAAGGGGATCAGAATATGTTGAGAATACAGAAATAATGCCAGCAATGTTAATAATTCCAAGCTGATGATATGTGTGATGAATAGGAAGAGGCTCTTCCAAATCACAATGATGGATGGATTCATTGCATACCATTTGAGGCATTAAGAGAAGCAATGATTGCAGGAATATGAGCATCTTCCATGAATGGCTTCTTTCTTTATACAAATACCCCTGTCTACCACATGATCCTTGGATGACTCCAAATAGTTCCAACAGCCCTGACTTCTTCTGTTTTTCAGACAGAAATAGGCAGTGCAACATCCTAGTGAATAAACTCACAGAGCTTTGTGGCTTCCAACCATGGTTGGAATATCATGGGGAATAGTAATAATAATCTTCATTTCTTCAATTGTCTTGGGATCCCATAGGTTTAAAAAAGAGAAACAGGTAACAAGTATTTAATTAATATAACACCCCAGAATTCTGAGCTCTTCCACTCAGAAAAAGTGTATTGCATCTCAAAAGAAAACATACCAGATACCCCAGAGACTTGCCTAGATAAATAAAGATACAAGATGCAAATAAAGGAATAATAATTTCTATAAAGTATAGTTGATATGTACATAATATGTGTAGAAACAGTGATGTCACTTCTTTCAGTAACTTTGAATGGTCATTAAATAAACAGTTATAAATTGAGGACTTCCTATATTCTTCTTTATCAGAATTTCATCTTCTACTTCTGGTATTGGGGGTGGGTGGGGCACATGTGCTGGGGCCACATGCGCATTGCATTTTGGGAGTTCGGGTGTGCTCGCTTTGGGCACTTGGTCCCGAAAAGGTTAGCCATCACTGGTCTAAGCTATACTCCTGGAATTTCTGGTTGACCACTGTCTAAATATTGACCAATCCTATTTATACCAAGCTTTTCAAGACATAGCTTGATTATTTTGGTTATTTTAAATGTTACAAAAAAAATGTAAAGACAGATTTCCTTCCAATTGGCATGGATCTCTTTTCAACACAAGTCCTAAAACTAGAGAAAGAGAATCCAATTAAACAAATTAATCAAAAACATTATATTTATCTATATATTTATTGAAAAAAATGACCCAAAGTTATATATTTGTGTGTGGCAAAAATATTAGAATCTTTGCTTTCAGTAACCAGTGTGGTACAATTCAGGATTCACAATTCTATTAATGATGGCAAGCCATCCTGGTGCAAAGGCAGCAAATTGTGACCTTGCTGCCATCATGGATGGAGTATTTGTTTTTACTGAAAAACAATGTTTTCCTTTCAACAACATTAACACTTTTAATTAAAATACTTAAACTGAAAAAAAAAAACCATGAACAGGGATTGCTTATCCCTTCAGAAATCTTAGTTAAATACAGATTTAATTTTTTGTCTTAAATTATACCATTTTTATTGCCACATAATTGCACAAACATACAGTACATCGATCTAATAAAAAACTTTAATTGGTGATTTTTTAAATATATTGGAAAGTGGACCACTAGTGTGAAAGATGAATTATTTTTTTAAAAAAAAATATTATACCTGAAATCAATTAAACCATTGTCCTTCCTATGTGCACAAATATCTAATAGAGGATCTTACATTCAACTTTCTTATTTAAATTAAATGTCACCGGAATGAATTATTTAAGAAATGCTTATGTGAAATGTGACATGAGAGTCATGAAATTAAAAATTATGGAAATAACCCCAGAATGAATGAAATGAAAGGACATTGAGAAGTTTTAGCTAAGCTACCAGTCATAAATTAGGGGACAACCTGTATTTGTAAACTATGGTGAAAAATAGTCATTTTGTAATAAAGATAATAACAGGAGAAGAAAGAGAAGCGAAAATGAAAGATAAAGGAGAAGCAGTAGGAGAAGAAAATAAGAGGAGGAGGAGGAGGAAAAGGAGAAGTAGAAGACATGCATTCACTAAAAGGGCAGCTGCCACATCTTTCAGAGGACCAGAACTTGTGAAGCAAGCAGCATGAGATGGAAAAATTAGAAAATATAAGTTCCCAAATAATTAGTTTGTAGTAGAGTACATGGGATATATGAGACACTGGTGACATTTCATTTCTATCTGCTATCTCTGTATTTGACAGTGTGTTTCCTAGAAACACACACACACACACACACACACACACACACACACACACACACACCAGTTTTCAAAAACATAGAACAGAGAGAATATTGCTTTTTTTAAAAGAATAAATTTTATTAAGTTTTCCAAGTTAAAATCAACATAAGACAAAAACATTGATTATACATAAAAACGAAAACCATACATTCCCTTCCCTCCCTCCCCCATTCATAACACTAAACATACAAACACGTCTATCCCGGCAGATAATATTCCTGCCCTCATTAATAAATAATTATGCCTACAACACAGAATAAAGTAAATAATCCCCAAATATGGTTTTTATACAATTATTTTTCAATCTAGATAAATATATCTCTCCTCATATTAACTTAGGCCCTCACTTCATCTCAATCCTTTTATTTAACCACCGATACCAACTGTCCCAACTTTGAAAAAATTCAGAATCCTCTTTTTCTTTCAACCTATACGTCATTCTGTCCACTTCAGCGCAATCTAATACTTTATTTATAATTTGGGCACTAGCTAGTATCTCTTTTTCTTTCCACTGTTGGGCGAACAGTGATATATGAGACACTGGTGACGATTAATTTCTATCTACTATCTTTGCATTTGACAGATGTAAATTAACATGTTCTGTATATTTTTCTGGCTTCATGTTTTGGTTTGATCCACGAAAACACACACACACACACACACACACACCAGTTTTTGAAAACATACAACAGAGAGAATATTACTGATTTAATCAGTTCTACGTAATATATATATATATATATCCCCAAAGGAATATTTCTGAGCATGATCAAAATATCTGGGTACATATAAATAATCAGAGGCAAACAGACAAAGGTTTAAATTTTTTTTTTCATGAGCTGATGTTTATTGTTCAATTCAGGTCTCATCACAATGATAAAACACTTGGGAAGAAAAATGCACACCAATAATCCAGCACTGGAGGAGATCATGGAGAAGATCTCCACAGCCAATGTATATTTTCCCCTGGTGCTTAGATAGGTTGGAATAAAGCACAACCAAACACTACAGAAGACCAACATGCTGAAGGTGATGAATTTGGCTTCATTGAAACTGTCAGGTAACTTCCTAGCTAGAAAAGCAGCAGAGAAGCTAACCAGAGCAAGAAAACCCATGAAGCCCAAAACACAGCAGAACATGAAGGAGTCCTCATTGCACTCCAGGATGACTTCTTCAGACATTGAGTGTGCATCAAAATCTGGGTATGGTGGGGATATTATCAGCCATGCAGCACAAAAGCTTAATTGAACAAGGGAGCAGGAAAGAATAATGTAACTGATTATTCTTCCACCCACCCATTTTCTCAGTTTGGACCCGGGTTTGGTGGCCATGAAGGCTAGTACCACAACAAAGGTTTTGGCCAATACACAAGAAATTGCCACAGAGAAGATGAGTCCGAAAGCTGATTGTCGAAGGAGACACACAATCTTACCAGGTCTTCCAATAAATAAAAACACACAAAGGAAAGTGAGCAGGAGAGAAACAAGGAGAGTGTAAGTGAGATTCCGGTTGTTGGCTTTGACAATGGGGGTGTCTTTATATTTAACAAAGATTATAAGCACCAAAGTTGTCTTCAGTGAAAAGAACAGGGAAAGAACAGTTAGACTGATCCCCATAGACTCTTCGTAGGACAAAAAGCTGATCCGCTTTGGAATACACCTGTTTCGATGGAGGTTTGAATAATGATCATTTGGACATGGAGAGCAATCATCCATGTCTGAAAAAGAACATAGTGCAGTTGATATAGTGGATTATGCACAGTGTTGTACTCTAGTCCCATTATAATTGGAAAGTTCCTACCTTTCACCTTGGATATTTTCCCCTCTGGACATAGATGGCAATCATAGCAGCAAAATGACTCCCCTTCTTTCTTGGCCTTGCTGTGTCCTGACTCACAAGGATCATTACATAAAGATAAAGGTAATGCCTATCAATAAATGAAGAAGAATATTTTAAGATGCAGAGGGTAAAGGAACTGCTTGGAGAGATACTGTTACTGTGGAATCAACAGAATAAAAATATATTGATAAGCAGAAGTATTGTGATGACATTATTTTGAGATTTTTTTTCTCAAACAAATTCATTGAATATCTATCATCATTGCAACTGCTGGCTTTCCTATAACCATCATCCCCACTCTTTAAAGGCTATTTCTATATTGATTACATAAATTTTCTCATTTTTAAAAAAATTTGATGTCACTAGACTGATGAAATCTAGTACACCGAATTGGATCTTTTACATCAAAACCAGGGAATTGATTATCCATAATTATCAGGGAACAAAATAAAAGGTGCAGTATTGTAAACCAGCCATTAGAAATTAAGCATTTTTACAGATATTTTTTTCCTTCCCTAGGTTATTTGTTCTTGGATTAGTTAAAACTGACGCTATGGGAATTTCACTGTTAAAAATATTTTATGTTACATAAATGAATGTTGATCGATCTAGATTCAAACAGCTCACCTGATTAAAGCCTACCGGCCACATGATGGAATCAATGGATATATTGAAGAACTTGTCTGCTGGAGCTGTGGGATCTACCATTCCAACTTTGACCCTAAGAAAGGACTGGTTTGGGAATGTGATCCAGTTGATAATGTCAAATCCACCAATGAATTCTCCATTTTCATCAAGGGAGATTTTTTCTCCAACACTATTATTGAATGTAATACCTTTCAGAAAAGAATGAAGCTGAAATATAGAAATGTAAAGAGGGAGAAAGAGAAAAATTAGAATATGTTTTTTTAAAAAAAAAAAACAAAGAAATGTTTAAAAAATCAACTCCACCATCATTCCAAAATTTCACATTACTGAAATAAAATTAAAATATTATTAATATTTGATCACAAAATATAACTAGTGAAAATTTTATGAAACCGCAATCTAGCATCAGTTAAGTAAGCTGATCACATATAAAATTTGATACTATAGACCAGAGGTGTCAAACTCAATTTCATTGAGGGCCGCATCAGGGTTGTGTTTGAACTCAGGGGGGTAGGGGTCATAGTCAGGGTGGGCGTGGCTAAAGTTGGCATTTCCACTCAACATCACTTGTGTTATGGATGCCTGTGGTGGCCCGGCGGGACTGGGGGCATTCCATTTTCTCTAGCGGAGGAAGGTGAGACCAGAGAGAGGGGTAAACCCTTGTCCTCTAGAGGAGCCTTGCTGTCTCTCCCAGGCCATGCAGAGGACCCCTGGATGGCAACACAGGCTGTCTACTGCCCTACGCAGTGGAGGGTATGCAAGTTTGTTTTGTTAGCACTATGCCAGCAAAAATAGTGCTCAGGAGGAATGCCCTGTTTTCAGTTGTGACTGCCTCCTGCAGCACTGTGCCAATGAAAATGGAGCTCGGGAGGGCCATGTGTGCCCCTTCCAAGCTCCATTTTCAGCTGTGATGGCATGCTCCAGCAATGTGCCACTGAAAAAGGAGTTCGGGAGGGGTGCTCTATTTTCAGATGTGACGACCTCCTGCCGCACTCTGCCAATGAAAATGTCTGCCACCAGGTTACAGATCAGCACCCAGTCAGCCTCGACTAGACTGAAGCATCTTAGGTAAGTCCTTTGCTGTTTCCAAGGCAGCCCTGTGGGTCAGATTTAACCATCCTGCAGCCGAATCTTTGGCACCCCTGCTATAGACTCTATATTGAGGTTATATCATTTCAGACAAATGGTTCCACTGTCTGTTTTTAAAAATCTCCAGTGAGGTTCTACTGGATAATTATTCTAACTGTCAGGAAATTTCTCCTTAGTTCTAGGTTGCTTCTCTTCTTTAAAAATATTTTTAGAAAACAGTTTCATAACTAAGAAATGATATCTAAATAGAAGATGCTCAACAGTAGGAATTGATGACAAAAGGGCATTTCTTTTCTGCTTGTTTTTTTTAGAAAAGGCAGAGTCAACATCTGTTGATGTGGATGGAATTTGAAATCTTGCACTGAACAGGGGTTGGATTTGATGACCTAAATTCCATTTTAGGATCTATGATCCTTTCCCTCATTAGTAGGACCTATGTCTGAAAAGAGGTATGCCCAAAATGACATCCTGCCTTGTTCCCCTTTTATTAAGAACCTGAGATGTTAAAAAAAATACCTTCACTCCCTCCCTTGTTTCTTCCAGAACCTTGTTTCTGGAAGCATATAAAACTTTTCCATTTCTTTTCCATTCGTTTGCTCTAAAATTATACATTGTTATATTATACATTGCTGTTTTGAATATTTATTCAAAACATTCCTTGAAGTCTTTTAGCTTCTCATCCCAGAAGTTTCTTCAGTTCTGACTAAATGGTGGAGGACGGAAGGATTTAAATTATAAAGACCAGATGACTGCAAGAATATAAATCCTTCCAGGTTTCTGCAATTCTCTCCTGAAAGTCTTACCTGCCACAAAACGTGATTGTGAAATTGTTTCCTTCCTTTTTTCACTATTGTTCTCTGTCTGGACTTGGATAAATACAGAGATTGCAAAGCATTCGCCACAGCATAGACTGCATTGTAAATGTTGTAGCTCTGGCCACTCATTTGTGTTTCAAAGACAGATGTAGGAAGGGTCTCAAGCCTCTCCCATCCAGTACATTTTTTCTCAGACTTCTCTGCCGCAGAATGGTGGAAGAAACAATTGAACGCTTGTTCCCAAAAGTCTTTCCGAAAATAATCATGCTGGTTATTCCTTGGATTTATGCTTTCAATAAATTTCTGGAAGTCTTGGATCTCCATTGTGTGAATTGTAAAGGACAAAGCACCTTGCAGGAAATGGATATCCCATGATCTGTGAAAGGAAATTGAGGTGTAATCTGTTGGAGCTGTTATCAACCAGATTTTTGCCTTCCTTGGAATATCCTCCACTTCTGAAAACTGGAGGCATGTTCTCAGAATAGTTATGGACGTACTTTCACCATACAAGATTATCACATTGGCTGTGCTTTTCATCAGAACTCGGTATATTTGGAGTCCTATATCTACTACATCAGTAAGATCACTGTAAAAAGCTACATTGGTGAACTCTTGTATGAAATCAAAGCAGATGCCATGCTGGGAAAACATGAGAAGCACCTCCTGTACAAATTTCTCTCCATTGTCATTCTTCAGAGCAAGAACTCCAATCCAGATCCATCTAAAATAGAGCAATAGCTGGAGGAGACCCCTATATTGGTGAGATTCATTTGGAAGCATTTGTTGGAAGAAAACTGCTTGAGTATCTTTATCCATGACTAAACTAGAGCCATAGGTCAGCTGAGAAAAATGACAGGGAAGAATTTATGAAAGTTGAAATAACATTGATAAAATACTTCTTTGCATAGTTCATTAATATAATCTTTCCCTCTTGTAATTTTAACATACTTCCCTTTTTCCTTTTCACAATTTTGGGGACCTGCAATGCCTCCATGGAAAGTTGACAGCCCCAGTTTGATACTCGACTGGTTGAGCTTATCTCCTTGTCCCCGATCCCATCCATCTAGCAGTTTGAAAGCATTCATATGCAAGTAGATAAACAGGTAACACTTTGGTGTGAAGATAATAGTGTTCCGTGTACCTTGGCAGATATTCATGCTGGACATATGACCACATAAATGTTTTAGGACAAAGCTAGCTCTCTTGGCCAAGAAACAGAGATGAGAACCACCTCCTTGTGATGGACAGGACTGGACAGGGCAAACCTATACCTTTATGCTGGCTTAGTTAATAATTCAAATTTTGTTGCTTTACATAGTTCATTTTATTTTGCAGCAACTGTCCAAACTGTTGCTGCAAAAAATCTATCAAAAGGTTGTATAGAATTTGAACCCTGCTCTTTAAGGTAAAAGCTAACATTCAATGTTTCTTCAGGTAGTGCCATACATATTCAACGTATCTTACCTGAGGGACTTTGTAAATGCACAGAAGAGTTGCCATGTGGAGAGAGATGTCAGATCCCCCAATGACTGCAGCCAAATGTTTTGGGACCCCACACTTGTAGTTAGGGATGAATCTGCCCTGAGTTAAGAGAAGCATCATTGAGGCAAGATAAGTCCAACTTGGACTGAAATTGCTGTTATAAATCTGGAAGCCCAGAGTGACATTGGGTAGGATCTGGGTATTTTCATTGATCTCTTTGATAGCAAATGCTAAGGCAAGGATGTGCTGGTAATTCTGAAACCATATTCTGTAGCAAAAATTACATAATACATTAAAAAGGGTCTGCTTCACAATATGACAGGTTTAAACTTTCAGTAGTATAATATGTTGATGTATTTTACTACAAAATATTTAATATTTGCCGAGAATCCTGGAAAATTCAGGGTAAAGCACATATATACACCTCCAGAATCTGGAGTTATTTTTTTAATACAAGATGGATACTGTCTTGAAATTATAAGAATTATTTTTCAATACATGAAAAAGGACCAATATCAAACTCCATCTTCTAAAAACTGTTTATATCCACAAGGAAATTGATTAATTTTGGCACTGGGAGTATCAAATGATAAAGGTTATCATGGGAAATGTATCCTCTCCCCCCGCCCCCAATTTTAGTTATAGATTTATCAATTAATCTGCAGCAACATCTATTTTTATAAATATCTAGATGTGATTTATTATAATAGAGATTCAGCTTTGTCTTCTTTTTCTCAACTTTACATGGGAATGGATTGAAAATTCTATTTAATGTGTTTGTATCTGGAGTCTTTG
This sequence comes from Pituophis catenifer annectens, assembly GCF_029215685.1. NCBI lineage: Eukaryota > Metazoa > Chordata > Lepidosauria > Squamata > Colubridae > Pituophis > Pituophis catenifer. The sequence goes on along the minus strand of NW_027256895.1, from coordinate 17,711,084 downwards.
TTATTACAAGAGATCATTTTGATCATCATATGATTGAACTGTGAGGTTCATAGGTTGAAAATAAATTGATGATGTACTTACATAAGTCTATCAAGAAATCCCTGAGAAGGGTGTTGACTAAAATCAAGGGGATCAGAAAATGTTGAGAATACAGAAATAATGCCAGCAATATTAACATTTCCAATCTGATGATATGTGTGACGAATAGGAAGAGGCTCATCCAAGTCACAATGATGGATGGATTCCTTACACACTACTTGAGGCATTAACAGAAACAATGATTGCAGGAATAGGACCGTCTTCCATGAATGGCTTCTTTCTGTATACAAATACCCCTGTCTGCCACATGATCCTTGGATGTCTCCCAATAGTTCCAAGAGACCTGACTTCTTCTGTTTTTCAGACAGAAATAGGCAGTGCAACATACTATTGAATAAACTCACAGAGCTTTGTGGCTTCCAACCATATTATTATTCCCAATGGGGAATAATAATAATATCCTTTATTTCTTCATTTGCCTTGGAATCCCATGGGTTAAAAAAAGAAAAACAGGTAACCAATGTTTAATTATAATGACAACAAACGAGAATTCTGAGCTCTTCCACTCAGAAAAAGTGTATTGAATCTCAGAAGAAAACATACCAGGTACCCCAGAGAGAATATGCAGTGATACTTATAGCAAGTCTACCGTTCCTGTCCTAATGTTCCCTTTAATTGTATTCATTTTATGTATTCAATTCATGCTTATACTTATATATATTATCTAATATGTACAAGACAAAATAAAAGAAAGAAAGAAAAATAAAAAAATAAAAGATTTTTTTATTAAAATTAGAAAAATCTGCCTAGATAGATACAAATATAAGGTGCAAATACAGGAATAATTATTTATATAAAGTATACTTATCATTTACATGGTATGTGTAAAAACAGTGATGTCACTTCTTTCACTGCCATTGTAACTTTGACTTTAACTTCGCTAAATGAACCGTTGTAAGTTGAGGACTACCTGTATACTTCTTTAACAGAATTTCATCTTCTTCTTCTGGTATTGTTATGCTGCTTAGTCTAAGCTGTACTCCTGGAATTTCTGGTTGACCACTGTCTAAATATTGAACAATCCCAATTATACCGAGCTTTTCAAGACATTGCTTGATTATTTTGGTTATTTTTAATGTTACAAAACAAATGTAAAAATAAATTTCCTTCCAGTTTGAATGGATCTCTTTTCCACACAAGTGCTAAAACTAGAGAAAAAGAATCCAATTAAACAAATTAATACAAAACATTATATTTATCCATATACTTATCGGAAAAAAAAATGATCCAAAGCTATATATTTGTGTATAGCAAAAAATATAAGAATCCTTGCTTTCGGTAGCCGGTGTTTACCCCCTTGAGTAGCAATAACTGCAAGTAAATGTTTCTGATAATTGTTAATTAATCCTGCACATTGGCTTGGTGGAAATTTAGCCCACTTGCCCTACAGAACAGCTTCAACTGAAGGATGTTGGTGGCTTCCCTATTCTCCTTCAGGTCCTTCTACAACATTTCTCTAGGATTAAAGTCAGAATTTGGGCTTGGCCATTCCAAAACATTAACTTTCTTCTTCTTTAGCCAATCCTTGACTGTAAAACAAGTTGTGCTTTTTGTTGCATGACCCACTTTATTTTGAGTTTCACTTCATGGACAGAAACCCTGAACTTTTTCCTATAGAATTTGCTGGTACAATTCAAGATTCATAATTCCATTAATGATGGCAAGCCATCCTGGTGCAAAGGCAGCAAATCGTGACCTTGCTGCCATCATGGATGGAATATTTTTTTCTCTCTGAAAAACAATGTTTTCCTTTCAACAACGTTAACCCTTTTAATTAAAATACTTAAATTGAAAAAAAAAAGGAACAGGGATTGCTTATCCCTTCACAAGTCTTAGTAAAATACAGATTTAATTTTTTTTGTGTTAAATTATTCCATTTTTATTGCCTCATAATTGCACAAACATACAGTACATCAATCTAACAAAAAACTTTAATTGATGATTTTTTAAAAAAAATATTGGAAAGTGGACCACTAGTATGAAAGATAAAATAATTAAAAAATAATAATACCTGAATTATTTTTTTTAAAAAAAAACATGATACCTGAAATCAATTAAACCATTGGTCCTTCATATGTGCACAAATGTCTAATGGAGGATCTTATATTCAACTTTCTTATTTAAATTAAATGTCACCGGAATGAATTATTTAAGAAATGCTTATGTGAAATGTGACATGAGAGTCATGAAATTAAAAATTATGGAAATAACCCCAGAATGAATGAAATGAAAGGACATTGAGAAGTTTTAGCTAAGCTACCAGTCATAAGTTAGGGGACAACCTGTATTTGTAAACTGTGGTGAAAATAGTCACTTTGTAGTAAAGATAGTAAAAGGAAAAGGAAGAGAAGAGAAAATGATAGAGAAAGGAGAAGCAGTAGGAGAAGAAAATAAAAGGAGGAGGAGGAGGAGGAGGAGGAGGAGGAGGAGGAGGAGGAGGAGGAGGAGGAGGAGGAGGAGGAGGAGAAGGAGAAGGAGAAGGAGAAGGAGAAGGAGAAGGAGAAGGAGAAGGAGAAGACATGCATTCACTAAAAGGGCAGCTGTAACATCTTGGAAAGCTTCTTCCTACTGTAGATGCTTTCTAAGAAAGATCCAGGTCACTTACATTTCTCGGATTATATAGCACAATTTTTGTGGGAGTTTGGATGATGTCTTTAGAAAATTAGGATACAATCAGAGAGTCATTAAGAACCATTCTTTCCTAAAGTACATTCCCATTTTCTTATTCACCATTTGTACAAATGGCATTAGGGAAATATTGTTCAAGTTAACAGCAATGCAATAATGTTGATCCTACAGGTCCTAGAAGATAAACCTGCAGTGTGAAGGAATGTGAACCAGAACTTGTGAAGCAAACAGCATGAGATGGAAAAATTAGAAAATATAAGTTCCCAAATAATTAGTTTGTAGTAGAGTACATGGGAAATATGAGACATGTGATGTTTCATTTCTATCTGCTGTCTTTTCATTTGACAGATGTGAATTAATTATGTTCTGTATATTTTTCTGACTTCATGTTTTTGTTTGATCCTAGAAAATACACACACACACACACCAACAAACATCTGTTTTCGAAAATGTTGAAGAATATGTGCAGAATAACCCTTGAGTAACAAGGGTGTGCACATGAAAGCAGCTGAGAGTGATAATGTATAAGCACTGTTAATACACAGACAAATTGAATTGTGATATTCTTTTACTTTTAGGAAAAAGTAAAGCAAAGTCCAATAAACAATCCAGGTCATACACAGATAAAGATAGTTAAAATATCAATCCAGGAATATTCCAGGAACAAAATATTCTTACCAGTTGTTATAGCGTATGCAATAAAACAGTTCTTTTTGGAGTTGCAAACAGGAAAAGTACAGCATTAAAACAATCAGTAAAACAGTAGAAAACAACAAGTAGCAATGATCAAGCAGTGATCATGCGGAGAGAACAGGTAGAGAGGAGCAGAGGTAGCAATAATAATGTAATAAGAACAATAAGCCATGATTCAAGGTTCCTCTTAAGTACGTTGGCTACAGAGCTAGCCAATCAGAATACAGTATGATGCAATACATCATTATAGTCTTAAAGCTATACATTACATTTTGACTGCAAACATGCATTGATGGTTTATATATATTGCCAACCCAACTAGTTAGGCAATAGCCATCTCCTAACAGAAAACATAGAACAGAGAGAATGTTGCTTATTTAATCAATTCTACCTAAAAAAAAAAAAATTCTCCTCAAAAATATTTCCAAGCATGATCAAAATATCTGGATACATATAAATAAGGCAAACAGACAAACATTTAAAACTTTTTTTTCATGAGCTGATGTTTATTGTTCAATTCAGGTCTCATCACAATGATAAAACACTTGGGAAGAAAGATACATACCAATAATCCAGCACTGGAGGAGATCATGGAGAAGATCTCCACAGCCAACGTATATTTTCCCCTGGTGCTTAGATAGGTTGGAATAAAGCACAGCCAAACACTGCAGAAGACCAACATGCTGAAGGTGATGAATTTGGCTTCATTGAAACTGTCAGGTAACTTCCTAGCTAGAAAAGCAGCAGAGAAGCTAACCAGAGCAAGAAAACCCATGAAGCCCAAAACACAGCAGAACATGAAGGAATCCTCATTGCACTCCAGGATGACTTCTTCAGGCATTGAGTGTGCATCAAAATCTGGGTATGGTGGGCATATTATCAGCCATGCAGCACAAAAGCTTAATTGAACAAGGGAGCAGGAAAGAATAATGTAACTGATTATTCTTCCACCCACCCATTTTCTCAGTTTGGACCCGGGTTTGGTGGCCATGAAGGCTAGTACCACAACAAAGGTTTTGGCCAATACACAAGAAATTGCCACAGAGAAGATGAGTCCGAAAGCTGATTGTCGAAGGAGACACACAATCTTACCAGGTCTCCCAATAAATAAAAACACACAAAGGAAAGTGAGCAGAAGAGAAACAAGAAGAGTGTAAGTGAGATTCCGGTTGTTGGCTTTGACAATGGGGGTGACTTTATATTTAACAAAGATTATAAGCACCAAAATTGTCTTCAATGAAAAGCACAGGGAAAGAACAGTTAGACTGATCCCCATAGACTCTTCGTAGGACAAAAAGCTGATCCGCTTTGGAATACACCTATTTCGATGGAGGTTTGAATAATGATCATTTGGACAAGGAGAGCAATCATCCATGTCTGAAAAAGAACATAGTGGAATTGATATAGTGGATTATGCACAGTATTGTACTCTAGTCCCATTATAATTGGAAATTATCTACCTTTCACCTTGGATATTTTCCCCTCTGGACATAGACGGCAATCATAGCAGCAAAATGACTCCCCTTCCTTCTTGGCCTTGCTGTATCCTGTCTCACAAGGATCATTACATAAAGATAGAGGTACTGCCTATCAATAAATGAAGAAGAACATTTTAAGATGCAGAGGGTAAAGGAAGTGCTTGGAGAGATACTGTTACTGTGGAATCAACAAAATAAAAATATATTGATAAGCAGAAGTAGTGTGATGACATTATTTTGAGATGTATTTTTTCTCAAACAAATTCATTGAATATCTATCATAATTGGTATTGGTGGCTTTCCTATAACCATCATCCCCACTCTTTAAAGGCAATTTCTGTGCTGATTACATAAATTTTCTCATTTTTAAAATTTTTTGATGTCACTAGATTAATGAAATTTAGTACACTGAACTTGATCTTTTACATCAAAACCAGCAAATTGCTTATCCATAATTAATAGGAGAAGAAAATAAAAGGTGCAGTATTGGAAACCAGCCATTAGAAATTAAGCATTCTTGCATATATATGTTTTCCTTCCCTAGGTTATTTGTAATTAGATTAGTTAAAACTGATGCTATGCGAATTTCATTGGTAAAGATACTTTATGCTATATAAATGAATGTTGATATCTAGATTCAAACAGCTAACCAGGTTAAAGCCTACTGGCCACATGATGGAATCTATGGAGATATTGAAGAACTTGTCTGCTGGAGCTGTGGGATCTACCATTCCAACTTTGACCCTAAGAAAGGACTGGTTTGGGAATGTGATCCAGTTGATAATATCAAATCCACCAATGAATTCTCCATTTTTATCAAGGGAGATCTTTTCACCAACACTGTTATTGAATGTAATACCTTTCAGAAAAGAAAGAAGCTGAATGATAGAGATGTAAAGAGGGAGAAAGAGACAAATTAGACTATGTTTCTTTAAACAAAGAAAAATTTAAAAAAATTGAATAAATCCACCATCATTCCAAAATTTCACATTACTGAAATATAATTAAAATATTATTAATATTTGATCACAAAATATATCTAGTGAAAAGCTTATAAAACTGCAATCTATCCTCAGTTAAGTAATCTGTTCAAATATATAATTTGATACTATAGACCAGAGGTGTCAAACTCGATTTCATTGAGGGCCGCATCAGGGTTGTGTTTGAACTCAGGAGGGTAGGGGTCATAGTCAGGGTGGGCGTGGCTAGGGTTGGCATTTCCACTCAACATCATTTGTGTTGGGGATGCCTGTGGTGGCCCGGCAGGACTGGGGGCATTCCATTTTATCTAGCGGAGGAAGGTGAGACCAGGGAGAGGGGCAAACCCTTATCCTCCAGAGGAGCCTTGCTGTCTCTCCTGGGCCATGCAGAGGACCCCTGAATGGCAGCACAGGCTGTCCACTGCCCTACACAGTGGAGGGTATGCAGGTTTTCTTTGCTAGCACTCTGCCAGCAAAAATGGTGCTCGGGGGGGGGTGTCTCTGTTTTCAGCTATGACTGCCTCCTGCAGCACTCTGCCAATGAAAACGGAGCTTGGGAGGGCCACATGTGCCCCTTCAAAGCTCTGTTTTCAGCTGTGATGGCCCCCTGCAGCACTCTGTCAATGAAAATGGCTGCCACCAGGTTACAGATCAGCACCTAGTCAGCCTGGACCAGTCTGAAGCATCTCGAGCAAGTCCTTTGCTGTTTCCAGGGCAGCCCTGTGGGCCAGATTTAGCCATCTGCAAGCCGAATCTTTGACACCCCTGCTGTAGACTTTATATTGAGACTACATCATTTCAGACAAATGGTTCCCCTATCCAGTCTGAGGTTCTACTGGATAATTATTCTAACTGTCAGGAAATTTCTCCTTAGTTCATTTCTTTTCCATTTGCTCTAAAATTATACATTATTATACAGTATTATACATTGTTGCTTTGAATATCTATTCAAAACATTCCTTGAAGACATTTTGCTTCTCATCCAAGAAGTTTCTTCAGTTCTGACTGATTGGTGGAGGAGGGAAGGATTTGAATTATAAAGATCAGATGACTGCAACAATTTAATCCTTCCAGGTTTCTGTATTTCTCTGCTGAAAGTCTTACCTGCCACAACACATGATTGTGAAATTGTTTCCTTCCTTTTTTCACTATTGTTCTGTGTCTGGACTTGGATAAATACAGAGATTGCAAAGCATTCGCCACAGCATAGACTGCATTGTAAATGTTGTAGCTCTGGCCACTCATGAGTGTTTCAAACACAGACGTAGGAAGGGTCTCAAGCCTCTCCCATCCAGTACATTTTTTCTCAGACTTCTCTGCCACAGATTGGTGGAAGAAACAATTGAACGCTTGTTCCCAAAAGTCTTTCCGAAAATGATCGTGCTGGTTATTCCGTGGATTTATGCTTTCAATAAATTTCTGGAAGTCTTGGATCTCCTTTGTGTGAATTGCAAAGGATAAAGCACCTTGCAGGAAGTGGATATCCCAAGATGTGTGAAGGGAAACTGACGTGTAATCTGTCGGAGCTGTTATCAACCAGATTTTTGTCTTCCTTGGAATATTCTCCATTTCTGAAAACTGGAGACATGTTCTCAGGGCAGTTATGATCCTTTCTCCATACAAGATTATCACATTGGCTGTGCTTTTCATCAAAAGTCGGTATATTTGTATTCCTTCATCTACTATATCAGTAAAATCACTGTAAAAAGATAGATTGGTGAACTCTTGTATGAAATCAAAGCAGATGCCATGCTGGGAAAACATGGGAAGCACCTCCTGTACAAATTTCTTTCCATTGCCATCCTTCAGAGCAAGAACTCCAATCCAAATCCATCTAAAATAGAGCAATAGCTGGAGGAGAGCCCTATGTTGGTGAGATTCATTTGGAAGCATTTGTTGGAAGAAAACTGCTTGAGTCTCTTTATCCATGACTGGAGCAGATCCATAGGTCAGCTGAGAAAAATGACAGGGAAGAATTTATGAAAGTCGAAATAACATTGATGAAATCGTTTTTTGCATAGTTCATTCATATAATCTCTCCCTTTTGTAATTTTAACATCCCTTTTTCCTTTTCACATTTTTATGCTGGTTTGGAGACCTGCAATGCACCGGTTGAAAGCTGAAAGCCCAGGTTTGATACTCGAAATTTGCATGACTGCTTGTCCCTGAATTTCACCCAGTGGTGAAATTCAATTTTTTTTACTACCGGTTCTGTGGGCATGGGTTGTCGGGCATAGCGTGTAGGCCGTGGCAGGGGAAGGATACTGCAAAATCTCCATTCTGTCCCCACTCCTAGGGGAAGGATATTGGAAAATCTCCATTCCCACCTCACTCTGAGGTATTTGCCGGTTCTCCGAACTATCTAAAATTTCTGCTACCGGTTCTGCAGAACCTGCTGGATTTCACTGCTGCCCCGATCCCATCCATCTAGCAGTTTGAAAGCATGCATATTCGAGTATTTAAATAAGTAGCACTTCTGAGGGAAGGTAACAGCATTCCATATACCTTGGCAGTTAGTCATGCTGGACATATGACCACAGAAATGTCTTCAAACAATGCTGGCTCTCTTTGTTAAGAAACAGAGATGAGAACCACCCCCTTGTGATGGACAGGACTGGACAGGTCTAACATTTACCATTATGCTGGCTTAGTTAATAATTCATAATTTTGTTGCTTTACATAGTTCATTTTATTTTGCAGCAACTGTCCACACTGAGGAGATATTCAGTTATAAAAATGAATGCCTTGCTTAAAAAGTTTTTGTTTTAGTCAGTACCTGCTTTGATACTTGATGCACGTTAGACATAGTAGAGACTATGGAATCGAAACAAAGCCATATTATTCTCAGAAACGCCTTCATACCTGTCACCACATGATATTATAGATGAGAAATAATAGCCAAACACAAATGGCTAATTCATCATAGTGCACTAGAATTTTGTCAAGGAGAATATAAAATAAAAATCAAGGGAAGAACTAGTGGCAGCAGGACATAGATATCAATTGTGAAGATTTATAAATAATCTGTTACAATAATTTGAAATATTTAAACTATTTTTTTTTTTTGCAAAATTTTTTGTTATTTTTTTAAAAACACACAGACAAACATACATCTTTTTGGAACAGAGCATTGATCCGGTCATAAATTTGTTCAGCTTTTTGTTCCATCTTTAACACAATTTTACAGGTGAAACTTGAAAAATTAGAATATCGTGCAAAAGTTCATTTATTTCAGTAATGAAACTTAAAAGATGAAACTAATATATGAGATAGACTCATTACATGCAAAGCGAGGTAGTTCAAGCCTTGATTTGTCATAATTTTGATGATTATGGCTTACAGCTCATGAAAACCCCAAATTCACAATCTCAGAAAATTAGAATATTACATTACAAAACAAGGATTGTACATAGAACAATATCGGACCTCTGAAAAATATAAGCATGCATATGTACTCAGTACTTGGTTTGGGCCCCTTTTGCATCAATTACTGCCTCATTGCGGCATGGCATGGAGGCTATCAGCCTGTGGCACTGCTGAGGTTTATGGAAGACCAGGATGCTTCAATAGCGGACTTCAACTCTTCTGCATTGTTCGGTCTCATGTCTCTCACCTTTTCTCTTGGCAATGCCCCATAGATTCTCTATGGGGCTCAGGTCAGGCAAGTTTGCTGGCCAATCAAGCAAAGTAATCCCATGGTCATTGAACCAGGTTTTGGTACTTTTGGCAGTGTGGGCAGGTGCCAAGTACTGTTGGAAAATGAAGTCAGCATTTCCATAAAGCTCGTCTGCGGAAGGAAGCCTGAAGTGCTCCAAAATCTCCTGGTAGATGGCTGCATTGACCCTGGACTTAATGAAGCACAGTGGACCAACACCAGCAGATGACATGGCTCCCCAAATCAACACAGACTGTGGAAACTTCACACTGGACTTCAAGCATCTTGCAGTGTGTGCCTCTCAATTCTTCTTCAAGACTCTGGGTCCTTGGTTTCCAAATGAGATGCAAAAGTTGCTCTCATCAGAAAAGAGGAATTTGGATCACTGAGCAACAGACCAGTTCTTTTTTTCTTTAGCCCAGGTAAGATGCTTCTGACATTGTTTGTTGTTCAGGAGTGGCTTGACAAGAGGAATACAACATTTGAAGCCCATGTCCAGGATCCCTCTGTGTGTGGTGGCTCTTGATGCACTGACTGCAGCCTCTGTCCACTCCTTGTGAAAGTCCCCAACACTTTTGAATGGCCTTTTCCTGACAATCCTCTCCAGGTTGCGGTCATCCCTGCTGCTTGGGCACCTTTTTCTTCCACACTTTTCCCTTCCACATAACTTTCTATTAATGTGCTTTGATACAGCACTTTGGGAACATCCAACTTCTTTTCCGATTACCTTTTGAGACCTTCCCTCCTTATGGAGGGTGTCAATGATGGTTTTCTGCACAACTGTCAGGTCAGCAGTCTTTCCCATGATTGTGATTCCTACTGAACCAGACTGAGAGACCATTTAGAGGCTCAGGAACCCTTTGCAGGTGTTATGGCTTAGTTAGCTGATTAGAGTGGGACACTTTGAGACTAGAATATTGAACCTTTTCACAATATTCTAATTTTCTGAGATTGTGAATTTGGGGTTTTCATGAGCTGTAAACCATAATCATCAAAAGTATGACAAATCAAGGCTTGAACTATCTCGCTTTGCATGTAATGAGTCAATCTCATATATTAGTTTCACTTTTTAAGTTTCATTACTGAAATAAATGAACTTTTGCACGATATTCTAATTTTTTGAGTTTCATCTGTATATATTCTATTTTTGCCATATCATATCTTGGCTCACATATCTCAACTATTACCATTTTATAATAAGCTTACTCATATTAACTTAATCAAAACGGTTACCCTTCTGTTAATCCACCTTAAATCTTAATTCAAATAATACCTCATAATACATTTCACAATTCTTACCCTAAATTCTCACTATTAACAATACAGTTCAAACATGTTTATATTTCTGAATTTTATTTCAATTTCTAAAACTTCCCTACATTTTGTTATAACTTCATATAATATTCATTAAATCTTTATTTAATTATTACTTCATCAAATTTAAATCTTATCTCTAATCTTAAAAATATACCAATTTAACAATTAAACAGAGTTCTTAATTCAAATAATGCAACATAATACAATTCCCAATTATTTCCCTAAATTCTATTTAATAATATCATTTATATAAAAGCCAATTAAATAAGTCTTATTTAATTAAATCACAATCCTATATCGTTTCAATTTTCTTTTCCTTTTTGCTTAGATAAATGTATTGTTGAGAATATTCAAATTATTACAATTATTATAGGTATTTAAACAATATTCCAATTATTATACCCATCAATTTTCTCAATAATACCATCCAACATCTTAATAAAAATTAATTCATTATGTCCATTAATATCTTTTCTTTTTACGTAGTCTAATTTTCAAATATTTTAGCTTCAATCCATATTTCAATTCTAAGTATCTGTAACATATTCTTCTCTCATTTTTCTCTTCCTTTCTCTCTTCCTTTTTTTATTTTTACCCTTTTCTTTCCCCTTTTTTTCTTTTGTGTTCTAACTTCTTGAGTTCCCCTATTTTGCCCTATCTGTCCCATTGTTTCCCCTCTCTTTTCTCTTTCTCTTGTTTTGCCATTGTTAACCTCAATGTAATCATTTTGTAAATCAAAGTCCTGGACTCTTCTATTTTGCCCTATATTTCCTAGTATTTTCCAACCTTTTTCTCTCTTTTTTGTCATTCCACTGTTAATCCCAGTGTAATCATCTAAGCTTTTTGCATTTTTTTCTGTTCCATCTCTCTATCCAGCTTTGTCTCTTCCCATCCTCTTTATTTTCCCCATTGTTAATTTCAATATAATCTCCAAAAATCTCCTTTTTATTGTTACTGTCCTCATATTCAGTTAATTTTACATAATTAATCTCATTGACTTTATCTTCTTCTTTGTTTTCAATCTCTGCATTTTGTATCTCTGTCTTTAAATCCTTGTCAGATTGAACATGTTCTATCTCAGTTATTAAGTCCACAGATTTCGATTTTCCATGCAACAATGTCTTCATTTCCCTTATTTCTGTTTTCAAAGTCGAATACATCATTATAACCATCTGTCTAATTTCTTGCTCCATTTTACTCTTTCCAAATTAGTCTTATTCCAATTTTAAAAGTCTTGTTAAAGATCTTTTTCTTTTCTTTCTTCCCTCCAAAGTCAAGCCGTTTGCAAACAGAAAAATCATCCCCCAAAGTTCTCACCACTGTTATCTCAAACAAAGTTCAACATTTTCCAAAACAAGTTGCACCATTCTTTTTCTCCTGAAGATGTCTCTCTAAAATCCACAATTCTTATAGGTAATTTAACACAGTATCCATCTTGTTTCAGTTAGCAATTTTACTAGTTTCTTTTCTTCTCTTTCACTTTAAAAATATCCACTCAATCTAGTCCAGTCCCAACTAAGCAATACTTTCTTCTCTCTTTTTTTAAAAATATATCTTTTCAATTTATAAAAGCACTTCTGTGACAGGGGCTTATTTCAATTCTCTTTTGTTTGTCTTAACCTTCAGAAAAGAGGAAAAAAGGATCTGTTTATGTTTTCCAATGCTTTTTCCATATTTAGGGTTATTTCTTCTAATCTTTGATGTTCTCCAAATAATTTCCTTCTAAAAGTCAATTTTCTTTTCGGGTTTTTATCCCTTTAAAATCTGCTTCCAACCTCCTCTTGTTTCCCCCTGTGCCCTTTAGCTGCCAGTTTATCGCTGGGATTTTTTTTTTTTAATTTGATTTATATGCTGCCCTTCTCTGGAGACTCAGGGTGGCTTACAATGCATTAAGCAATAGCCTTCATATTTTTGTATATTTATACAAAGTCAGTTTATTGTCCCCACAAACTGGGTCCTCAATTTACCTACCTTAGAAAGGATGGAAGGCTGAGTCAACCTTGAGCCTGGGGAGATTTGAACTAGCAGTAATTGCAGGCAGCTGAATGATAATAACAGGCTATTAAATATTTAAATTTATTATTTAATTATTAATTATTTAAATTTCCAAATTTAAAAGCTTTTTAGTGCTGTTATTTAATCTGGGTTGGCTGTCACTAAGCCAGCATCAAAGCTCCATTCCTTTCACGACTCCTGCTCGTTGCTTGGCCCAGTTGCCCCAGCTTCGTGACAGCCGCAATTCCTCTGACCTTTGAGGAACTTGCTGGTTCCTCTTGGTCTTCCGAGGTGCCTCTCCTTCTTCCCCATCCCTACAGGATGGTTCTGGTTCAAAGACCACTCGACAGCAGTTTGTCAGTCCGGAGCCCACTAATTCCCCGACTGTCTCACTGCGACGCTTCCAGTAATCTGAATTTGAAATATTTAAACTATTAAGAAATATCTTTTTTTCCAACTTTTGAAGTTAGAATCCTTCAAACACTCATCTATCAAATTCTTCATCTGATCATCTATCAAAAGGTTGTATAGAATTTGACCTATGCTCTTTATGATAAAAGCTAACACTCTAGGCTTCTTCTGGTAGTGCCATACATACTCAATGTATCTTACCTGAGGGACTTTGTAGATGCACAGAAGAGTTGCCATATGGAGAGAGATGTCAGATCCTCCAATGACTGCAGCCAAATGTTTTGGGACCCCACACTTGTAGTTAGGGATGAATCTGCCCTGAGTTAACAGGAGCATCATTGAGGCAAGATAAGTCCAACTTGGACTGAAATTGCTGTTATAAATCTGGAAGCCCAGAGTGACATTGGGTAGGATCTGGGTATTTTCATTGATCTCTTTGATAGCAAATGCTATGGCAAGGATGTGCTGGTGATTCTGAAACCATATTCTGTAGCAAAAATTACATAACACATTAAAAAGGGTCTGCTTCACAATATGATAGCTTTAAACTTTCAGTAGTATAATACATTGAAGTATTTTACTACAAAATATTTACTATCCTGGAAAACACAGAGCAAAGCACATATCTATCCCTCTAGAATCTGGAGTTATTCTTCTAATACAAAATGAACACTGTCTTGAAATTATAAGAATTATTTTTAAATACATGAAAAAGGACCAATATCAAACTCCATCTTCTAAAAACTGTTTATATACACAAGGAAATTGATTAATTTTGACACTGGGAGTATCAAATGATAAAAAATATCATGGGAAATATAGGCTCCCCCCAGTTTTAGTTATAGGTTTATAAATTAATCTGCAGCAACATCTATTTTTATAAATATCTAGATGTGATTTATTATAATAGAGATTCAGCTTTGTCTTCTTTTTTTCAACTTTACTTGGGAATGGATTGAAAATTCTATTTAATGTGTTTGTATCTGGAGTCTTTTTTATTACAAAAGATCATTTTGATCATCATATGATTGAACTGTAAGGTCCATAGGTTGAAAATAAATTGATGATGTACTTACATAAGTCTATCATGAAATCCCTGAGAAGGATATTGACTGAAATCGAGGGGATCAGAAAATGTTAAGAATACAGAAATAATGCCAGCAATGTTAACATTTCCAAGCTGATAATATGTGTGACGAATAGGCAGAGGCTCATCCAAATCACAACGATGGATGGATTCCTTGCACACCACTTGAGGCATTAACAGAAACAATGATTGCAGGAATATGACCGTCTTCCATGAATGGCTTCTTTCTGTATACAAATACCCCTGTCTGCTACATGATCCTTGGATGTCTCCAAATAGTTCCAAGAGACCTGACTTCTTCTTCTGTTTTTCAGACAGAAATAGGCAGTGCAACATACTATTGAATAAACTCACAGAGCTTTGTGGCTTCCAACCGTGGTTGGAATATCATGGGGAATAATAATAATATCCTTTGTTTCTTCATTTGCCTTAGAATCCCATGGGTTTCGAAAAGAGAAACAGGTAACCAATGTTTAATTTTAATAACAACAACTGAGAATTCTGAGCTCTTTCACTCAGAAAAAGTGTCTTGCATCTCAAAAGAAAACATGCCAGGTACCCTAGAGATGATATACAGTGATTCTTATCAACAAATTTTTATTAAAATTAGAAAAATCTGCCTAGATAGATACAGATGCAAGATGCAAATAGAGGAATAATAATTTCTATAAAGTATAGTTAACATTTGCATGGTACGTGTAAAAACAGTGATGTCACTTCTTTCAGTGCCATTTTAACTTTGAATGGTCGCTAAATGAACTGTTGTAAGTTGAGGACTATCTGTATTCTACATTAACAGTGTTTCTTCTTCTTCTTCTGGGATTGTTATGATCCAAAGTTATATATTTGTGTGTGGCAAAAATATAAGAATCTTCCCTTTCAGTAACCAGTGTGTACCCTAACCCTAATCCGAACCCTTGAGTAGCAATAGCTGCAAGTAAATGCTTCTGATAACTGTTCATTAATCCTGCACAATGGCTTGGTGGAAATTTAGCCCATTCTACCCTGCAGAACAGTTTCAGCCAAGGATGTTGGTGGCTTCTCTTGTATGAACCATTCTGCTTCAGGTCCTTCCACAACATTTCTCTAGGATTATGGTCAGAATTTGGGCTTGGCCATTCCAAAACATTAACTTTCTTCTTCTTTAGTCAGTCCTTAATTGTACAACAACATACATTTTGTTTCATGACCCACTTTCTTTTGGGTTTCTCTTCAAGGACAGATACCCTGACAATTTTTCTATAGAATTTGCTAGTACAATTCAGGATTCACAATTCCATTAATGATGGCCAGCCATCCTGGTGCAAAGGCAGCAAATTGTGACTTTGCTGCCAACATGGATGGAATATTCCCCCCCCCCTGAAAAACAGTGTTTTCCTTTCAACAAGGTTAACCCTTTTAATTAAAATACTTAAATTGAAAAAAACAAACAACAAAACAGGAATAGGAATTGCTTATTCCTTCACAAATCTTAGTTAAATACAAGATAATTTTTTGTGTTAAATTATACCATTTTATTGGCACATAATTGAACAAATATACAGCACATCAATCTAACAAAAACCTTTAGTTCGTGATTTCTTTTGTTTATTGGAAAGTGGACCACTGGTGTGAAAGATGAATTATTTAAATATATATATATCTGAAATCAATTAAACCACTGATCCTTCACATGTCCACAAATATCTAATAGAGGATCTTATATTCAACTTTCTAATGTAACTTAAATGTCATGGGAATGAGTCATGAAATTAAAAATTATGGAAATAAGATCAAAATGAATGAAATGAAAAGACATTGACAAGTGTTAGCTAAGCTACCAGTCATAACATAGGGGACAACCTGTATTGATAAACTATTGTGAAAATAGTCACTTTGTAGTAAAGATAGTAAAAAGAGAAGGAAGAAAAGAGAAAATGATACAGAAAGGAGAAGCAGTAGGAGAAGAAAATAAGGATAGGAGGAGAAGGAGAAGACATGCATTCACTAAAAGGGCAGCTGCCACATTTGCAGATTTCCCCTACTTCCTACTTTAGATGCTTTCTGAGTAAAGGTCCAGGTCACTTACATTTCTCGGATTATATAGCACAATTTTGTGGGAGTTTGGATGAGCTCTTTAGAAAAGTAGGATGCAATCAGAGGATCATTAAGAACCATTCTTTTCTAAAGTACATTCACATTTTCTTATTCACCATTTGTACAAAAGGCATTAGGGAAATATTGTTCAAGTTAACAACAATGCAGTAACAGGTCCTACAGGTCATAGAAGATAAACCTTCACTGTGAAGGAGTTTGGATTGCTCATCAAGAATGTGAACCAGAATTTGTGAAGCAAACCGCATGAGATGGAAAAATTAGAAAATAAAAGTTCCCAAGTAATTAGTTTGTAGTAGACTACATGGGATATATGAGACACTGGTGACGTTTCATTTCTATCTGCTGTCTTTGCATTTGACAGATGTAAATTAACATGTTCTGTATATTTTTCTGGCTTCATTTTTTGGTTTGATCCTAGAAAAGACATACGCACAACCCAGTTTTCGAAAACATAGAACAGAGAGAATATTGCTTATTTAATCAGTTCCACCTAAAAAAAAAAAAATTCTCCCCAAAGGAATATTTCCAAGCATGATCAAAATATCTGGGTACATATAAATAATCAGAGGCAAACAGACAAAGGTTTAAAATTTTCTTTTCATGAGCTGATGTTTATTGTTCAATTCAGGTCTCATCACAATGATAAAACACTTGGGAAGAAAGATGCACACCAATAATCCAGCACTGGAGGAGATCATGGAGAAGATCTCCACAGCCAACACAGATTTTCCCCTTGTGCTTAGATAGGTTGGAATAAAGCACAGCCAAACACTGCAGAAGACCAACATGCTGAAGGTGATGAATTTGGCTTCATTAAAACTGTCAGGTAACTTCCTAGCTAGAAAAGCAGCAGAGAAGCTAACCAGAGCAAGAAAACCCATGAAGCCCAAAACACAGCAGAACATGAAGGAGTCCTCATTGCACTCCAGGATGATTTCTTCAGGCATTGAGTATATATCAAAATGTGGGTATGGTGGGCATATTATCAGCCATGCAGCACAAAAGCTTAATTGAACAAGGGAGCAGGAAAGAATAATGTAACTGATTATTCTTCCACCCACCCATTTTCTCAATTTGGACCCAGGTTTTGTGGCCATGAACGCTAGTACCACAACAAAGGTTTTGGCCAATACACAAGAAATCGCCACAGAGAAGATGAGTCCAAAAGCTGATTGTCGAAGGAAACACACAATCTTACCAGGTCTCCCAATAAATAAAAACACACAAAGGAAAGTGAGCAGGAGAGAAACAAGGAGAGTGTAAGTGAGATTCCGGTTGTTGGCTTTGACAATGGGGGTGTCTTTATATTTAACAAAGATTATAAGCACCAAAGTTGTCTTCAATGAAAAGCACAGGGAAAGAACAGTTAGACTGATCCCCATAGACTCTTCATAGGACAAAAAGCTGATCTGCTTTGGAATACACCTGTTTCGATGGAGGTTTGAATAATGATCATTTGGACAAGGAGAGCAATCATCCATGTCTGAAAAAGAACATAGTGGAATTGATATAGTGGATTATGCACAGTATTGTACTCTAGTCCCATTATAATTGGAAATTTCCTACCTTTCACCTTGGATATTTTTCCCTCTGGACATAGATGGCAATCATAGCAGCAAAATGTCTCCCCTTCTTTCTTGGCCTTGCTGTATCCTGTCTCACAAGGATCATTACATAAAGATAGAGGTACTGCCTATCAATAAATGAAGAAGAATATTTTAAGATTCAGAGGGTAACGGAAGTGATTGGAGAAATTCTGTTACTGTGGAATCAACAGAATAAAAATATATTGATAAGCAGAAGTATTGTGATGACATTATTTTGAAATTTTTTTTCTCAAACAAATTCATTGAATATCTATCATGATTGCAATTGCTGGCTTTCCTATAACCGTCATCCCCACACTTTAAAGGCAATTTCTATACTGATTACATAAATTTTCTCATTTTTTAAAAAAATTGATGTCACTAGACTGATGAAATCTAGGACACTGAACTGGATCTTTTACATCAAAACCAGTGAATTGATTATCCATAATTAACAGGGAACAAAATAAAAGGTGCAGTATTGTAAACCAGGCAATAGAAATTAAGCATTTTTACAGATAATTTTTTCCTTCTTTAGGTTATTTGTACTTGGATTAGTTAAAACTGATGCTATGGGAATTTCACTGGTAAATATATTTTATGCTACATAAATGAATGTTGACCAATCTAGATTCAAACAGCTAACCTGGTTAAAGCCTACTGGCCATGTGATAGAATCTATGGAGATATTGAAGAACTTGTCTGCTGGAGCTGTGGGATCTACCATTCCAACTTTGACCCTAAGAAAGGACTGGTTTGGGAATGTGATCCAGTTGATAATGTCAAATCCACCAATGAATTCTCCATTTTTATCAAGGGAGATTTTTTCTCCAACACTGTTATTGAATGTAATACCTTTCAGAAAAGAATGAAGCTGAAATATAGAAATGTAAAGAGGGAGAAAGAGACAAATTAGAAGTTTTTTAAAACAAAGAAATTTTAAAAAAATCAAC
Organism: Pituophis catenifer annectens; assembly: GCF_029215685.1. NCBI lineage: Eukaryota > Metazoa > Chordata > Lepidosauria > Squamata > Colubridae > Pituophis > Pituophis catenifer. Next base: position 17,692,105 of record NW_027256895.1, on the reverse strand, counting down.
TCCACCATCATTCCAAAATTTCACATTACTGAAATAAAATTAAAATATTATTAATATGTGATTAGAAAATATAACTCTAGCGAAAATTTTATAAAACTACAATCTATAATCTGACTGCTATAATTAGTTCAGCCAGATCATCACATATAAATATACAAAAAATACTAGTATCTATAAGGCTATAGTTTGATATTATAGACTCTGTATTGAGACTTTATACCATTTCAGACAAATGATTGTCCAATCTTTTTTTTTTTTTAATCTGCAATGATGGAGCATCCACAACTTCTGGAGGCAAGCTGTTTCACTGTTTCAGCCCTAAGGAGGTGCTAACGAGTGAAGCGATCTTCGTGCTTAGCCTGCTTTTCTTATTGCTTCTCTCTCCAAAGATCAGCTGTGCTTTAGAAGCAGGGGATAAAAAGTGTGTGCGTACGCTCAAAATCAGCGAACTAATGTGCTGAAGCTGAACCAGACTAAGGATGCTAGCCAGATGAATATCTGGTAGGAAGATTTTTTCCCCCTATTTTCTTCCACAAAAACTAAGCTGCGTCTTATATTCCGAAAAATACAGTAATTTTAGAAAACAATATTCTGACCAAGAAATGATATCTAAGTAGAAGACGTTCTGCAGTAGGAATTGATGTCAAAAGGGCATTTCTTTTCTGGTTATTTTTCAAGGCAGAATCAACATCTATTGATGTTGATGGAATTTGAAATCTTGCACTGAGCAGGAGTTGGATTTGATGACCTAAATTCCATTTTGGAATCTATGATTCTTTCACCCCATATGAGTACATATGTCTGCAAAGAGGTATGCCCACAATAACATCCTGCCTTGCTCCTCTTTTATTAAGACCCTGAAATGTTAAAAAAATACCTTCACTCCATCCCTTGTTTCTTCTAGAACAGCGGTGTCAAACTCATTGAGGGCCACGCTAGGGTTGTGTTTGACCTTAGGGGGCCAGGGTGGGTGTGGCCAGGGTGGACATGACCAGCTTGAGGTCACTTGTGTTGGGGATGCCAGTGGCCCGAGCGCTGTGCCAGCAAAAACAGGCTCTTGAGCTCCATTTTCAGCTGGGATGGCCTCCTGCAACCCTCTGTCAATGAAAATGGTGCTCGGGAGGGCTGTACATGGCCCCCCCACAAGCTCCATTTTCCCTGGGAGAGGCACCATGAGCCAGATCTAAGCACCCCATGGGCTGAATCTGGCCTGTGGCCTTGAGTTTGACATCCCTGTTATAGAACCTTGTTTCTGGAAGCATATAAACTTGTTACATTTCTTTTTCATTCATTTACTCTAAAATTATATATTGCTATATTACTGTTATATATATGTTGTTGTGAATATCTATGTGTAGAAATGCAGGTGAGTCTCAAAGAGCCTTGGTAGTACAGTGGTCTAAGGCACCCTGTTATTAAGCTGGTTATTAAGACCAGCTGCCTGCAATTACTGTAGGTTCGAATCTCGCCAAGGCTCAAGGTTGACTCAGCCTTCCATCCTTTCTAAGGTAGGTAAATTGAGGACCCAGTTTGTGGGGGCAATAAACTGACTTTGTATAAATATACGAAAGGATGAAGGCTATTGCTGAGCACACTGTAAGCCGCCCTGAGTCTTCGGAGAAGGGCGGCATATAAATCAAATTAAAAAAAAATGGTCTATGAAACATTATCCCTGATTAAAAAGGATCACTCCAGTATCCTGCTTCTTTTTTAAGTAAGGATGTCAAAATATTATCAACCCTTCCTACTCCACTTAGGGTTTCCATGAGAAGAGCCTCATCCGGAAATGCTTTAAAATGAGGGCATGAGTACACTTTCAACAATAGAAAGAACTGTGCTGATTAAATGCAAGCATTCAAAAACAAAACACTTAGAACAAAAGAATGATTCAGGGCAGCAGGGGTGTCAAACTGGGGGCCCACGGGCAGGCCACAACCTCCCCAACTCCACAAAGGGGAAAAATGCCATAATACATCACGTGATGGAAACATGATGCCGCGGGTTTAACACCCATGATCTAGAAATAGCATTTACTTACTTACATAGTACCTCCATTTACTTACAGACCGAAATTGCGGTTATTTTAATGGACAGAAGCAAATTCTAAGAGATGTGTTTATAATTTTGTAGAATGCCTTTTGTGATTTCAATATGATGATATAAATATTTCAGTTGGTTAAGACGTTGTTTCATTCAACTTTTAGACTAATTTTGATATTCTTACATAATATTGACTATGGAGATTATCAGTCATACCGTAGTTGACCAAAGGTGCTTTTTCAAAAGGCAACTGGATTTTGTTTTTCCTTGAAGACATTTTGCTTCTCATCCAAGACGTTTCTTCAGTTCTGACTGAATGGCGGAGGATGGAAGGATTTAAATTATAAAGACCAGATGACTTCAAGAATATAAATCCTTCTAGGTTTCTGCATTTCTCTGCTGAAAGTCTTACCTGCCACAAGACATGATTGTGAAATTGTTTTCTTCCTTTTTTCACTACTGTTCTGTGTCTGGACTTGGATAAATACAGAGATTTCAAAGCATGTGCCACAGCATACACTGCATTGTAAATGTTGTAGCTCTGGCCACTCATGAGTGTTTCAAACACAGACGTGGGAAGGGTCTCAAGCCTCTCCTGACCAGTACATTTTTTCTCAGACTTCTCTGTCACAGAATGGGAGAACAAACAATTGAACGCTTGTTCCCAAAAGTCTTTCCGAAAATGATCGTGTTGATCATTCCTTGGATTTATGCTTTTAGTAAATTTCTGGAAGTCTTGGATCTCCTTTGTGTGAATTGCAAAGGATAAAGCACCTTGCAGGAAATGGATATCCCAAGATGTGTGAAGGGAAATTGAGGTGTAATCTGTCGGAGCTATTATGAACCAGATTTTTGTCTTCCTTGGAATATCCTCCACTTCTGAATACTGGAGGAATGTTCTCAGGGTAGACATGGACCTACTTTCACCATACAAGATTATCACATTGGCTGTGCTTCTCATCAGAACTTGGTATATTTGGATTCCTTCATCTACTACATCAGTAAAATCACTGTAAAAAGCTGCATTGGTGAACTCTTGTATGAAATCAAAGCAGATGCCATGCTGGGAAAACATGGGAAGCACCTCCTGTACAAATTTCTCTCCATTGTCATCATTCACAGCAAGAATTCCAATCCAGATCCATCTAAAATAGAGCAATAGCTGGAGGAGACCCCTATGTTGGTGAGATTCATCTGGAAGCATTTGTTGGAGGAAAACTGCCTGAGTCTCTTTATCCATGACTGGAGCAGAGCTATATGTCAGCTAAGAAAAACGATATATTTCAATCAGTACCTTTTTTGACAGCTCATCCACCATTTAAACAGTGGCAGAAGGTGATACCTTAATTTCTGTACTAGAGGAAAAGACAGTGAGTTAACCATAAATTGTTACAAAATGCAAATGAAGGGGAAGATTGGGATTTCCTGGTTTGAAATTGCACTCTGCAGCTTGTCATTTGATTTGAAGGAAAGATTTGGTAGGCTGAAAAGTAGACAACTTTTGGAGTTAGAAAGATATGACCTAAAATTTGGGTGATATGGATATTTATGTTATGACAAAGTTAAGGTTAATTTATGTTTTAAAAATCATTATGTTAGACATAGTTGAGACTATGGAATAGATAGAAAGCCATATTGTTCTCAGAAACACCTTCGTGCCTGTCACCACACGATGTTATAGATGAGAAATAATGGGCAAACATAAATGGCTAATTCATCATGAAGCACTCAAATTTTGCCAAGGAGAATGTAAAATAAAAATCAAGGGAACAACTAGTGGCAGCGGGACATAGATAACAATGCTGAAGATCTATAAATAATATGTTACAATAATTTGAAATATTTAAAGTATGAAAAAATATGTTCTTTCGCCTTTTGAAACTATGATAAATAGTTTCACCTTTGTAAATGATAGGGAGCATAGTTCACAGTTCTCATGAAGTTAGGTTGATGAGGTGATGATTGACAGGCTCGTGTTTGAAACCTGGTTGCTGCTGAGGAGTGGGTTGAATTCCAGCTTCTGCCAACCCAGCAGTTTGAAAGTGGGCTGCTACAAGAGATAAATGGGTACCACTTTGATGGCTAACTTAATGGGGATGTGAAAGGAGCCTTCAACTGGGCATCCATGATGTCACCATCCAATCTTTTCTATTAATACAAATGATGAACAGGTATTTCCGAGAATGTATGAGAATGTATTGAAATTTGAAAGAGAAGTATAAATGAAAAAAAAATGTACGATAAAGTAGGTTAAATATTTTGGTTGTAATATACAAATAGAGATATTAGAATGGAAATGGAAAATTATTATTAAATTTGGTTATATTTATTGTGATGAAAGCTGTAAGTCACTTCTTTATATATTTATTTTCTTTTTTCCTGCATTTTTCCCATTCTTTTATCTTTCTTTAAAGATAGTTTGGATCACTTTTAAAAATTATATTGAGAGAGACAGACAGAGAGAGAGAGAGGTTGGGGGGAGAGAAACATCGATGGAAATCTAGATATATTGAATACTATACTGTTTCCTGTTACTGTTTCCAAAGACCAAAGTTTAGAGGAAAAATGGACCTTATACCAGGAGGAGAAGGATCTCCAAGTGCTGTGTTCATCCGCCTTGAGTTTTGTTCGTTTCTCTTCTCTGCATACTACTTAGATAAATTATTGGGAATTTACTGATAATTTTAAATGTCTATTTGATCTTCAAGAAATATTTCCATCCTTTTCCTGTCCTGTTTCAGTCATTGGTACTTTTCCTTTTTCTATTTTTTAACTTTTATTTGAAGTGTTGAACCAAATGTAAGTAAGATAATTAGAGTATCTTAAACCTTTGCTATTAACTCAAGAAAATATTTCAGTTCCTGTATTCCATACCTTTATTGGTGATAATAAATGTTCACTGATTTACAAGACATCGATTGTGATTAGTTCATCAACAATGACTATTAGTCATCTTAAAAGCTTCCTGAACTCTATCAACATTATTTCTATTATTTGGAAATATTTTAGCAACAAGCTAAAAATGATCATCTATCAAAAGGTTGTATAGAATTTGACCTATGCTCTTTATGATAAAAGCTAACACTCTAGGCTTCTTTTGCTAGTGCCATACATACTCAACATATCTTACCTGAGGGACTTTGTAGATGCACAGAAGAGTTGCCATATGCAGAGAGATGTCAGGTCCCCCAATGACTGCAGCCAAATATTTTGGGATCCCACACTTGTAGTTAGGGATGAATCTGCCCTGAGTTAAGAGAAGCATCATTGAGGCAAAATAAGTCCAAGTTGGACTGAAATTGCTGTTATAAATCTGGAAGCCCAGAGTGACATTGGGTAGGATCTGGGCATTTTCATTGATCTCTTTGATAGCAAATGCTATGGCAAGGATGTGCTGGTAATTCTGAAACAATATTCTGTAGCAAAAATTACATAATACATTAAAAAGGGTCTGCTTCACAATATGACAGATTTAAACTTTCGGTAGTATAATAAGTTAATGTATTTTACTGTATTTTACTTTTTAATGTATTTGCCAAGAATCCTGGAAAATTCAGAGCAAAGCACATATATACCCCTCCAGAATCTGGAGTTATTTTTTTTAATACAAGATGAACACTGTCTTGAAATTATAAGAATTATTTTTTTAATACATGAAAAAGGACCAATATCAAACTCCATCTTCTAAAAACTGTTTATATACACAAGGAAATTGATTAATTTGGCACTGGGAGTATTAAATGATAAATATTATCATAGGAAATATAGGCTCCCCCCAGTTTTAGTTATAGGTTTATAAATTAATCTGCAGCAATATCTATTTTTATAAATATCTAGATGTGATTTATTATAGTAGAGATTCAGCTTTGTCTTTTTTTTTTCAACTTTATATGGGAATGGATTGAAAATTTGATTTAATGTGTTTGTTTCTGGAGTCTTTGTTATTACAAGATAACATTTTGATCATCATATGATTGAACTGTGAGGTTCATAGGTTGAAAATAAACTGATGATGTACTTACATAAGTCTATCATGAAATCCCTGAGAAGGATGTTGACTGAAATCAAGGGGATCAGAATATGTTGAGAATACAGAAATAATGCCAGCAATGTTAACATTGCCAAGCTGATGATATGTGTGATGAATAGGAAGAGGCTCTTCCAAATCACAATGATGGATGGATTCATTGCATACTACTTGAGGCATTAAGAGAAGCAATGATTGCAGGAATATGAGCATCTTCCATGAATGGCTTCTTTCTTTATACAAATACCCCTGTCTGCCACATGATCCTTGGATGTCTCCAAATAGTTCCAACAGCACTGACTTCTTCTGTTTTTCAAACAGAAATAGGCAGTGCAACATCCTATTGAATAAACTCACAGAGCTTTGTGGCTTCCAACCATGGTTGGAATATCATGGGGAATAGTAATAATAATAATCTTCATTTCTTCAATTGTCTTGGGATCCCATAGGTTTAAAAAAGAGAAACAGGTAACAAGTATTTAATTAATATAACACCCCAGAATTCTGAGCTCTTCCACTGAGAAAAAGTGTATTGCATCTCAAAAGAAAACATACCAGGTACCCCAGAGACTTGCCTAGATAAATAAAGATACAAGATGTAAATAGAAGAATAATAATTTATATAAAGTATAGTTAACATGTACATAGTATGTGTAAAAACAGTGATGTCACTTCTTTCAGTGCCATTGTAACTTTTAATGGTCACTAAATAAATGGTTGTAAGTTGAGGACTTCCTATATTCCTTCAGAAGTAGAATTTCATCTTTTACTTTTGGTATTGGGGGTGGGTGGAACACATATACTTGGGCTGCGTGCGCATTGCATTTTGGGAGTTTGGGTGTGCTCGCTTTGGGCACTTGGTCCTGAAAAGGTTAGCCATCACTGGTCTAAGCTATACTCCTGGAATTTCTGGTTGACCACTGTCTAAATATTGACCAATCCCAATTATACCAAGCTTTTCGAGACATAGCTTGATTATTTTGGTTATTTTAAATGTTACAAAAAAAATGTAAAGACAAATTTCCTTCCAATTGGCATGGATCTCTTTTCGACACAAGTCCTAAAACTAGAGAAAGAGAATCCAATTAAACAAATTAATCAAAAACATTATATTTATCCATATATTTATTGAAAAAAATGACGCAAAGCTATATATTTGTGTGTGGCAAAAATATTAGAATCTTTGCTTTCAGTAACCAGTATGGTACAATTCAGGATTCACAATTCTATTAATGATGGCAAGTCATCCTGGTCCAAAGGCAGCAAATCGTGACCTTGCTGCCATCATGGATGAAGTATTTTTTTCCCCCTGAAAAGCAATGTTTTCCTTTCAACAACATTAACACTTATAATTAAAATACTTAAACTGAAAAAAAAAAAGAGGAACAGGGATTGCTTATCCCTTCACAAATCTTAGTTAAATACAGATTTAATTTTTTGTGTTAAATTATACCATTTTTATTGCCACATAATTGCACAAACATATAGTACATCAATCTAACAAAAAACTTTAATTGGTGATTTTTTTAATATATCGGAAAGTGGACCACTAGTGTGAAAGATTAATTATTTTTTTTAAAAAAAAAAACATACCTGAAATCAATTAAATCATCGTCCTTCCTATGTGCACAAATATCTAATAGAGGATCTTACATTCAACTTTCTTTTCTAAATTAAATGTCACGGGAATAAGTTATTTAAGAAATGCTTATGTGAAATATGACACGAGAGTTATGAAATTAAAAATCATGGAAATAATACCAGAATGAATGAAATGAAAGGACATTGAGAAGTTTTAGCTAAGCTACCAGTCATAAATTAGGGGACAACCTGTATTTGTAAACTATGGTGAAAAATAGTCATTTTGTAATAAAGATAATAACAAGAGAAGGAAGAGAAGCAGTAGGAGAAGAAAATAAGAGGAGGAGGAGGAAAAGGAGAAGTAGAAGACATGCATTCACTAAAAGGGCAGCTTCCACATCTTTCAGAGGACCAGAACTTGTGAAGCAAGCAGCATGAGATGGAAAAATTAGAAAATATAAGTTCCCAAATAATTAGTTTGTAGTAGAGTACATGGGATATATGAGACACTGGTGACGTTTAATGTCTATCTGCTATCTCTGTATTTGACAGATGTAAATTAACATGCTCTGTATATTTTTCTGGCTTCATGTTTTGGTTTGATCCAAGAAAACACACACACACACACACACACACACACACACACACACACACACACACACACCAGTTTTCAAAAACATAGAACAGAGAGAATATTGCTTTTTTAAAAAGAATAAATTTTATTAAGTTTTCCAAGTTAAAATCAACATAAGACAAAAACATTGATTATACATAAAAACGAAAACCATACATTCCCCACCCTCCCTCCCCCATTCATAACACTAAACAAACAAACATGTCTATCCCAGCAGATAATATTCCTGCCCTCATTAATAAATAATTATGCCCACAACACAGAATAAAGTAAATAATCCCCAAATATGGTTTTGATACAATTATCTTTCAATCTAGATAAATATATCTCTCCTCATATTAACTTTTATTCCTTTATTTATCCTTTTATTTAACCACCGATACCAACTGTCCCAACTTTGAAAAAAATCAGAATCTTCTTTTTATTTATGTCATCTGCTATCTTTGCATTTGACAGATGTAAATTAACATGTTCTGTATATTTTTCTGGCTTCATGTTTTGGTTTGATCCACGAAAACACACACACACACACACACACACACACACACACACACATACACACACCAGTTTTCGAAAACATAGAACAGAGAGAATATTGCTTATTTAATCAATTCCACCAAAAAAAAAAAAAATCTCCCCAAAGGAATATTTCCAAGCATGATCAAAATATCTGGGTACATATAAATAATCAGAGGCAAACAGACAAAGGTTTAAAGTTTTCTTTTCATGAGCTGATGTTTATTGTTCAATTCAGGTCTCATCACAATGATAAAACACTTGGGAAGAAAGATACACACCAATAAGCCAGCACTGGAGGAGATCATGGAGAAGATCTCCACAGCCAACGTATATTTTCCCCTAGTGCTTAGATAGGTTGGAATAAAGCACAGCCAAACACTGCAGAAGACCAACATGCTGAAGGTGATGAATTTGGCTTCATTGAAACTGTCAGGTAACTTCCTGGCTAGAAAAGCAGCAGAGAAGCTAACCAGAGCAAGAAAACCCATGAAGCCCAAAACACAGCAGAACATGAAGGAGTCCTCATTGCACTCCAGGATGACTTCTTCAGACATTGAGTGTGCATCAAAATCTGGGTATGGTGGGGATGTTATCAGCCACACAGCACAAACACATATTTGAACAAGGGAGCAGGAAAGAATAATATAACTGACCATATTTCCACTCACCCATTTTCTCAGTTTGGACCTGGGTTTGGTGGCCATGAAGGCTAGTATCACAACAAAGGTTTTGGCCAATACACAAGAAAGCGCCACAGAGAAGATGAGTCCAAAAGCTGATTGTCGAAGGAGACACACAATCTTACCAGGTCTTCCAATAAATAAAAACACACAAAGGAAAGTGAGCAGGAGAGAAACAAGGAGAGTGTAAGTGAGATTCCGGTTGTTGGCTTTGACAATGGGGGTGTCTTTATATTTAACAAAGATTATAAGAACCAAAGTTGTCTTCAATGAAAAGCACAGAGAAAGAACAGTTAGACTGATCCCCATAGACTCTTCATAGGACAAAAAGCTGATCCGCTTTGGAATACACCTATTTCGATGGAGGGTTGAATAATGATCATTTGGACAAGGAGAGCAATCATCCATGTCTGAAAAAGAACATAGTGGAATTGATATAGTGGATTATGCACAGTGTTGTAACCTAGTCCCATTATAATTGGAAATTTCCTACCTTTCACCTTGGATATTTTCCCCTCTGGACATAGATGGCAATCATAGCAGCAAAATGACTCCCCTTCTTTCTTGGCCTTGCTGTATCCTGTCTCACAAGGATCATTACATAAAGATAGAGGTACTGCCTATCAATAAATGAAGAAGAATATTTTAAGATTCAGAGGGTAAAGGAAGTGCTTGGAGAGATACTGTTACTGTGGAATCAACGGAATAAAAATATATTGATAAGCAGAAGTAGTGTGATGACATTATTTTGAGATTTTTTTCTCAAACAAATTCATTGAATATCTATCATGATTGCAATTGCTGGCTTTCCTATAACCATCATCCCCACTCTTTAAAGGCAATTTCTATACTGATTACATAATTTTTCTCATTTTTAAAACAATTTTGATGTCACTAGACTGATGAAATCTAGTACACTGAACTGGACCTTTTACATCAAAACCAGTGAATTGATTATCCATAATTATCAGGGAACAAAATAAAAGGTGCAGTATTGTAAACCAGCTAATAGAAATTAAGCATTTTTACAGATATTTTTTTCCTTCCCTAGGTTATTTGTTCTTGGATTAGTTAAAACTGACGCTATGGGAATTTCACTGTTAAAAATATTTTATGTTACATAAATGAATGTTGATCAATCTAGATTCAAACAGCTCACCTGATTAAAGCCTACCGGCCACATGATGGAATCAATGGATATATTGAAGAACTTGTCTGCTGGAGCTGTGGGATCTACCATTCCAACTTTGACCCTAAGAAAGGACTGGTTTGGGAATGTGATCCAGTTGATAATGTCAAATCCACCAATGAATTCTCCATTTTCATCAAGGGAGATTTTTTCTCCAACACTATTATTGAATGTAATACCTTTCAGAAAAGAATGAAGCTGAAATATAGAAATGTAAAGAGGGAGAAAGAGAAAAATTAGAATATGTTTTTTTTAAAAAAAAACAACAAAGAAATGTTTAAAAAATCAACTCCACCATCATTCCAAAATTTCACATTACTGAAATAAAATTAAAATATTATTAATATTTGATCACAAAATATAACTAGTGAAAATTTTATGAAACCGCAATCTAGCATCAGTTAAAATCTAGCATCACATATAAAATTTGATACTATAGACCAGAGGTGTCAAACTCAATTTCATTGAGGGCCGCATCAGGGTTGTGTTTGAACTCAGGGGGGTAGGGGTCATAGTCAGGGTGGGCGTGGCTAGAGTTGGCATTTCCACTCAACATCACTTGTATTGTGGATGCCTGTGGTGGCCCGGCGGGACTGGGGGCATTCCATTTTCTCTAGCGGAGGAAGGTGAGACCAGAGAGAGGGGTAAACCCTTGTCCTCTAGAGGAGCCTTGCTGTCTCTCCCAGGCCATGCAGAGGACCCCTGGATGGCAACACAGGCTGTCTACTGCCCTACGCAGTGGAGGGTATGCAAGTTTGTTTTGTTAGCACTATGCCAGCAAAAATAGTGCTCAGGAGGAATGCTCTGTTTTCAGTTGTGACTGCCTCCTGCAGCACTGTGCCAATGAAAATGGAGCTCGGGAGGGCCATGTGTGCCCCTTCCAAGCTCCATTTTCAGCTGTGATGGCATGCTCCAGCAATGTGCCACTGAAAAAGGAGTTCGGGAGGGGTTCTCTATTTTCAGATGTGACGACCTCCTGCTGCACTCTGCCAATGAAAATGTCTGCCACCAGGTTACAGATCAGCACCCGGTCAGCCTCGACTAGACTGAAGCATCTTAGGTAAGTCCTTTGCTGTTTCCAAGGCAGCCCTGTGGGTCAGATTTAACCATCCTGCAGCCGAATCTTTGGCACCCCTGATATAGACTCTATATTGAGGTTATATCATTTCAGACAAATGGTTCCACTGTCTGTTTTTAAAAATCTCCAGTGAGGTTCTACTGGATAATTATTCTAACTGTCAGGAAATTTCTCCTTAGTTCTAGGTTGCTTCTCTTCTTTAAAAATATTTTTAGAAAAAAGTTTCATAACTAAGAAATGATATCTAAATATCAACAGTAGGAATTGATGACAAAAGGGCATTTCTTTTCTGCTTGTTTTTTTTAGAAAAGGCAGAGTCAACATCTGTTGATGTGGATGGAATTTGAAATCTTGCACTGAACAGGGGTTGGATTTGATGACCTAAATTCCATTTTAGGATCTATGATCCTTTCCCTCATTAGTAGGACCTATGTCTGAAAAGAGGTATGCCCAAAATGACATCCTGCCTTGTTCCCCTTTTATTAAGAACCTGAGATGTTAAAAAAAATACCTTCACTCCCTCCCTTGTTTCTTCCAGAACCTTGTTTCTGGAAGCATATAAAACTTTTCCATTTCTTTTCCATTCGTTTACTCTAAAATTATACATTGTTATATTATACATTCCTGTTTTGAATATTTATTCAAAACATTCCTTGAAGTCTTTTAGCTTCTCATCCCAGAAGTTTCTTCAGTTCTGACTAAATGGTGGAGGACGGAAGGATTTAAATTATAAAGACCAGATGACTGCAAGAATATAAATCCTTCCAGGTTTCTGCAATTCTCTCCTGAAAGTCTTACCTGCCACAAAATGTGATTGTGAAATTGTTTCCTTCCTTTTTTCACTATTGTTCTCTGTCTGGACTTGGATAAATACAGAGATTGCAAAGCATTCGCCACAGCATAGACTGCATTGTAAATGTTGTAGCTCTGGCCACTCATTTGTGTTTCAAAGACAGATGTAGGAAGGGTCTCAAGCCTCTCCCATCCAGTACATTTTTTCTCAGACTTCTCTGCCGCAGAATGGTGGAAGAAACAATTGAACGCTTGTTCCCAAAAGTCTTTCCGAAAATAATCATGCTGGTTATTCCTTGGATTTATGCTTTCAATAAATTTCTGGAAGTCTTGGATCTCCATTGTGTGAATTGTAAAGGACAAAGCACCTTGCAGGAAATGGATATCCCACGATCTGTGAAAGGAAATTGAGGTGTAATCTGTTGGAGCTGTTATCAACCAGATTTTTGTCTTCCTTGGAATATCCTCCACTTCTGAAAACTGGAGGCATGTTCTCAGAATAGTTATGGACGTACTTTCACCATACAAGATTATCACATTGGCTGTGCTTTTCATCAGAACTCGGTATATTTGGAGTCCTATATCTACTACATCAGTAAGATCACTGTAAAAAGCTACATTGGTGAACTCTTGTATGAAATCAAAGCAGATGCCATGCTGGGAAAACATGAGAAGCACCTCCTGTACAAATTTCTCCCCATTGTCATTCTTCAGAGCAAGAACTCCAATCCAGATCCATCTAAAATAGAGCAATAGCTGGAGGAGACCCCTATATTGGTGAGATTCATTTGGAAGCATTTGTTGGAAGAAAACTGCTTGAGTATCTTTATCCATGACTAAACTAGAGCCATAGGTCAGCTGAGAAAAATGACAGGGAAGAATTTATGAAAGTTGAAATAACATTGATAAAATACTTCTTTGCATAGTTCATTAATATAATCTTTCCCTCTTGTAATTTTAACATACTTCCCTTTTTCCTTTTCACAATTTTGGGGACCTGCAATGCCTCCATGGAAAGCTGACAGCCCCAGTTTGATACTCGACTGGTTGAGCTTATCTCCTTGTCCCCGATCCCATCCATCTAGCAGTTTGAAAGCATTCATATGCAAGTAGATAAATAGGTAACACTTTGGTGTGAAGGTAATAGTGTTCCGTGTACCTTGGCAGATATTCATGCTGGACATATGACCACATAAATGTTTTAGGACAAAGCTAGCTCTCTTGGCCAAGAAACAGAGATGAGAACCACCTCCCTGTGATGGACAGGACTGGACAGGGCAAACCTATACCTTTATGCTGGTTTAGTTAATAATTCAAATTTTGTTGCTTTACATAGTTCATTTTATTTTGCAGCAACTGTCCAAACTGTTGCTGCAAAAAATCTATCAAAAGGTTGTATAGAATTTGAACCCTGCTCTTTAAGGTAAAAGCTAACATTCAATGTTTCTTCAGGTAGTGCCATACATATTCAACGTATCTTACCTGAGGGACTTTGTAAATGCACAGAAGAGTTGCCATGTGGAGAGAGATGTCAGATCCCCCAATGACTGCAGCCAAATGTTTTGGGACCCCACACTTGTAGTTAGGGATGAATCTGCCCTGAGTTAAGAGAAGCATCATTGAGGCAAGATAAGTCCAACTTGGACTGAAATTGCTGTTATAAATCTGGAAGCCCAGAGTGACATTGGGTAGGATCTGGGTATTTTCATTGATCTCTTTGATAGCAAATGCTAAGGCAAGGATATGCTGGTAATTCTGAAACCATATTCTGTAGCAAAAATTACATAATACATTAAAAAGGGTCTGCTTCACAATATGACAGGTTTAAACTTTCAGTAGTATAATACGTTGATGTATTTTACTACAAAATATTCAATATTTGCCGAGAATCCTGGAAAATTCAGGGTAAAGCACATATATACACCTCCAGAATCTGGAGTTATTTTTTTAATACAAGATGGATACTGTCTTGAAATTATAAGAATTATTTTTCAATACATGAAAAAGGACCAATATCAAACTCCATCTTCTAAAAACTGTTTATATCCACAAGGAAATTGATTAATTTTGGCACTGGGAGTATCAAATGATAAAGGTTATCATGGGAAATGTATCCTCTCCCCCCGCCCCCAATTTTAGTTATAGATTTATCAATTAATCTGCAGCAACATCTATTTTTATAAATATCTAGATGTGATTTATTATAATAGAGATTCAGCTTTGTCTTCTTTTTCTCAACTTTACATGGGAATGGATTGAAAATTCTATTTAATGTGTTTGTATCTGGAGTCTTTGTTATTACAAGAGATCATTTTGATCATCATATGATTGAACTGTGAGGTTCATAGGTTGAAAATAAATTGATGATGTACTTACATAAGTCTATCAAGAAATCCCTGAGAAGGGTGTTGACTAAAATCAAGGGGATCAGAAAATGTTGAGAATACAGAAATAATGCCAGCAATATTAACATTTCCAATCTGATGATATGTGTGACGAATAGGAAGAGGCTCATCCAAGTCACAATGATGGATGGATTCCTTACACACTACTTGAGGCATTAACAGAAACAATGATTGCAGGAATAGGACCGTCTTCCATGAATGGCTTCTTTCTATATACAAATACCCCTGTCTGCCACATGATCCTTGGATGTCTCCCAATAGTTCCAAGAGACCTGACTTCTTCTGTTTTTCAGACAGAAATAGGCAGTGCAACATACTATTGAATAAACTCACAGAGCTTTGTGGCTTCCAACCATATTATTATTCCCAATGGGGAATAATAATAATATCCTTTATTTCTTCATTTGCCTTGGAATCCCATGGGTTAAAAAAAAGAAAAATAGGTAACCAATGTTTAATTATAATAACAACAACCGAGAATTCTGAGCTCTTCCACTCAGAAAAAGTGTATTGAATCTCAAAAGAAAACATACCAGGTACCCCAGAGATAATATGCAGTGATACTTATAGCGTGCCTACCGTCCCTGTCCTAATGTTCCCTTTAATTGTATGCTGACTTTGTATAAATATACAAAAGTATAAAGGCTATTGCTTAACACATTGTAAGCTTCCCTGAGTCTCCAGAGAAGGGCAGCATATATATTAAAGAAAAAAGAATATTGTATTCACATTATGTATTCAATTCATGCTTATACTTATATATATTATCTAATATATGTACAAGACAAAAATAAATAAATGATTTTTTATTAAAATTAGATAGATACAAATCCAAAGTGCAAATACAGGAATAATTATTTATATAAAGTATAGTTAACATTTACATGGTATGTGTAAAAACACTGATGTCACTTCTTTCACTGTCATTGTAACTTCGACTTTAACTTCGCTAAATGAGCTGTTGTAAGTTGAGGACTACCAGTATACTTCTTTAACAGAATTTCATCTTCTTTTTTTGGTAGTTATGCTGCTTAGTCTAAGCTGTATTCCTGGAATTTCTGGTTGACCACTGTCTAAATATTGAACAATCCCAATTATACCGAGCTTTTCAAGACATTGGTTGATTATTTTGGTTATTTTAAATGTTACAAAACAAATGTAAAAATAAATTTCCTTCCAGTTTGCATGGATCTCTTTTCCACACAAGTGCTAAAACTAGAGAAAAAGAATCCAATTAAACAAATTAATACAAAACATTATATTTATCCATATACTTATTGAAAAAAAATGATCCAAAGCTATATATTTGTGTATAGCAAAAATATAAGAATCCTTGCTTTCAGTAACCGGTGTTTACCCCCTTGAGTAGCAATAACTGCAAGTAAATGTTTCTGATAACTGTTAATTAATCCTGCACATTGGCTTGGTGGAAATTTAGTCCACTTGCCCTACAGAACAACTTTAACTGAAGGATGTTAGTGGCTTCCCTTGTATGAAACATTCTCCTTCAGGTCCTTCTACAATATTTATCTAGGATTAAGGTCAGAATTTGGGCTTGGCCATTCCAAAACATTAACTTTCTTCTTCTTTAGCCAATCCTTGACTGTAAAACAAGTTGTGTTTTTTGTTGTACGACCCACTTTATTTTGGGTTTCACTTCATGGACAGAAACCCTGAACTTTTTCCTATAGAATTTGCTGGTACAATTCAAGATTCATAATTCCATTAATGATGGCAAGCCATCCTGGTGCAAAGGCAGCAAATCGTGACCTTGCTGCCATCATGGATGGAATATTTTTTCCCCCTGAAAAGCAATGTTTTCCTTTCAACAACATTAACCCTTTTAATTAAAATACTTAAACTGAAAAAAAAAAGGAACAGGGATTGCTTATCCCTTCACAAGTCTTAGTAAAATACAGGTTTAATTTTTTTGTGTTAAATTATACCATTTTTATTGCCACATAATTTCACAAACATACAGTACATCAATCTTACAAAAACCTTTAATTGGTGATTTAAAAAAAATATTTGGAAGTGGACCACTAGTATGAAAGATAAAATATTTTTTTTTAAAAAAAACATAATACCTGAATTATTTTTTTAAAACAACCATTATACCTGAAATCAATTAAACCACTGGTCCTTCATATGTGCACAAATATCTAATGGAGGATCTTATATTCAACTTTCTTATTTAAATTAAATGTCACTGGAATGAATTATTTAAGAAATGCTTATGTGAAATATGACATGAGAGTCATGAAATTAAAAATTATGGAAATAATCCCAGAATGAATGAAATGAAAGGACATTGAGAAGTTTTAACTAAGCTACCAGTCATAAGTTAGGGAACAACCTGTATTTGTAAACTATGGTGAAAATAGTCACTTTATAGTAAAGGTAGTAAAAGGAAAAGGAAGAGAAGAGAAAATGATAGTGAAAGGAGAAGCAGTAGGAGAAGAAAATAAAAGGATGAGGAGGAGGAGGAGGAGGAGGAGAAGGAGAAGGAGAAGGAGAAGGAGAAGGAGAAGGAGAAGGAGAAGGAGAAGGAGAAGGAGAAGGAGAAGGAGAAGGAGAAAGAGAAGGAGAAAACATGCATTCACTAAAAGGGCAGCTGTCACATCTTGGACAGCTTCTTCCTAATGTAGATGCTTTCTAAGAAAGATCCAGGTCACTTACATTTCTTGGATGATATAGCACAATTTTGTGGGAGTTTGGATGATCTCTTTAGAAAATTAGGATACAATCAGAGAGTCATTAAGAACCATTCTTTTCTAAAGTACATTCACATTTTCTTATTCTTATTCTTATTGTACAAATGGCATTAGGGAAATATTGTTCAAGTTAACAGCAGTGCAGTAGTGTTGATCCTGCAGGTCATAGAAGATAAACCTTCAATGTGAACGAATGTGAACCAGAACTTGTGAAGCAAACAGCATGAGATGGAAAAATTAGAAAATATAAGTTCCCAAATAATTAATTTGTAGTAGAGTACATGGGAAATATGAGACACATGATGTTTCATTTCTATCTGCTGTCTTTTCATTTGACAGATGTGAATTAATTATGTTCTGTATATTTTTCTGACTTCATGTTTTCGTTTGATCCTAGAAAATACACACACACACACACACACACACACACACACACACACACACAGAGTTTTCAAAAATGTTGAAGAATATGCACAGAGTAACCCTTGAGTAACAAGAGTGTGCACATGAAAGCGGCTGAGAGTGATAATTTATGTATTTATTTATTTAATTTGTATACCGCCCTTCTCCAACAGGACTCAGGGCAGTGAACAGCCACAGTAATCAGTGTTTTCCTTTCAACAATGTTAACCCTTTTAATTAAAATACTTAAATTGGGGGGGGGGAAAACAGGAATAGGAATTGCTTATCCCTTCACAAATTTTAGTTAAATACAAGATTATTTTTTTGTGTTAAATTATACCATTTTATTTGCACATAATTGAACAAACATACAGTACATCAATCTAACAAAAACCTTTAATTGGTGATTTCTTTTGTTTATTTATTGGAAAGTGTACCACTGGTGTGAAAGATGAATTATTTTTTTAAAAATATATATATCTGAAATCAATTAAACCACTGGTCCTTCACATGTCCACAAATATCTAATAGAGGATCTTATATTCAACTTTCTTATTTAAATTAAATATCATAGGAATGAGTCATGAAATTAAAAATTATGGAAATAACACCAAAATGAATGAAATGAAAGGACATTGACAAGGGTTAGCTAAGCTACCAGTCATATCATAGGGGACAACCTGTATTGATAAACTATTGTGAAAATAGTCACTTTGTAGTAAAGATAGTAAAAGGAGAAGGAAGAGAAGAGAAAATGATACAGAAAGGAGAAGCTGTAGGAGAAGAAAATAAGGGTAGGAGGAGAAGAAGACATGCATTCACTAAAAGGGCAGCTGCCACATTTGCAGATTTCCCCTACTTCCTACTTTAGATGCTTTCTGAGTAAAGGTCCAAGTCACTTACATTTCTCGGATTATATAGCACAATTTTGTGGGAGTTTGGATGAGCTCTTTAGAAAAGTAGGATGCAATCAGAGGATCATTAAGAACCATTCTTTTCTAAAGTACATTCACATTTTCTTATTCTTATTCTTATTGTACAAATGGCATTAGGGAAATATTGTTCAAGTTAACAGCAATGCAGTAACATTGATCCTACAGGTAATAGAAGATAAACCTTCAGTGTGAAGGAGTTTGGATTGCTCATCAAGAATGTGAACCAGAATTTGTGAAGCAAACAGCATGAGATGGAAAAATTAGAAAATATAAGTTCCCAAGTAATTAGTTTGTAGTAGACTACATGGGATAAATGAGACACTTGTGATGTTTCATTTCTATCTGCTGTCTTTGCATTTGACAGATATAAATTAACATGTTCTGTATATTTTTCTGCCTTCGTGTTTTGGTTTGATCCTAGAAAAGACATACGCACAACCCAGTTTTCGAAAACATAGAACAGAGAGAATATTGCTTATTTAATCAGTTCCACCTAAAAAAAAAAAAATTCTCCCCAAAGGAATATTTCCAAGCATGATCAAAATATCTGGGTACATATAAATAATCAGAGGCAAACAGACAAAGGTTTAAAATTTTCTTTTCATGAGCTGATGTTTATTGTTCAATTCAGGTCTCATCACAATGATAAAACACTTGGGAAGAAAGATGCACACCAATAATCCAGCACTGGAGGAGATCA
The DNA here is from genome assembly GCF_029215685.1 of Pituophis catenifer annectens. Classification (NCBI taxonomy): domain Eukaryota; kingdom Metazoa; phylum Chordata; class Lepidosauria; order Squamata; family Colubridae; genus Pituophis; species Pituophis catenifer. The sequence continues at coordinate 17,672,409 of NW_027256895.1, read as the reverse complement.
TGGAGAAGATCTCCACAGCCAACACAGATTTTCCCCTTGTGCTTAGATAGGTTGGAATAAAGCACAGCCAAACACTGCAGAAGACCAACATGCTGAAGGTGATGAATTTGGCTTCGTTGAAACTGTCAGGTAACTTCCTAGCTAGAAAAGCAGCAGAGAAGCTAACCAGAGCAAGAAAACCCATGAAGCCCAAAACACAGCAGAACATGAAGGAGTCCTCATTGCACTCCAGGATGACTTCTTCAGACATTGAGTGTACATCAAAATCTGGGTATGGTGGGCATATTATCAGCCATGCAGCACAAAAGCTTAATTGAACAAGGGAGCAGGAAAGAATAATGTAACTGATTATTCTTCCACCCACCCATTTTCTCAATTTGGACCCGGGTTTTGTGGCCACGAAGGCTAGTACCACAACAAAGGTTTTGGCCAATACACAAGAAATCGCCACAGAGAAGGTGAGTCCGAAAGCTGATTGTCGAAGGAGACACACAATCATACCAGGTCTCCCAATAAATAAAAACACACAAAGGAAAGTGAGCAGGAGGGAAACAAGGAGAGTGTAAGTGAGATTCCGGTTGTTGGCTTTGACAATGGGGGTGTCTTTATATTTAACAAAGATTATAAGCACTAAAGTTGTCTTCAATGAAAAGCACAGGGAAAGAACAGTTAGACTGATCCCCATAGACTCTCCGTAGGACAAAAAACTGATCCGCTTTGGAATACACCTATTTCGATGGAGGTTTGAATAATGATCATTTGGACACGGAGAGCAATCATCCATGTCTGAAAAAGAACATAGTGCAGTTGATATAGTGGATTATTCAGTGTGTTTTTTTTTATTTGATTTATATGCCGCCCTTCTCCGAAGACTCAGGGCAGCTTACAATGCATTAAGCAATAGCCTTCATTCTTTTTGTATATTTTATACAAAATCAGCTTATTGCCCCCACAATCTGGGTCCTCATTTTACCTATCTTAGAAAGGATGGAAGGCTGAGTCAACCTTGAGCCTGGTGAGATTTGAACTTGCAGTAATTGCAGGCAGCTTATGTTAATAACAGTGCTTTAGTCTGCTGTGCTACCAGGGCTCTTACTATATCGTACCCTGTTGTACCGTAGTCCCATTATAATTGGAAAGTATCTACCTTTCACCTTGGATATTTTCCCCTCTGGACACAGACGGCAATCATAGCAGCAAAACGATTTCTCTTCCTTCTTGGCCTTGCTGTATCCTATCTCACAAGGATCATTACATAAAGATAGAGGTAAAGCCTATCAATAAATGAAAAAGAATATTTTTAGATGCAGAGGGTAATGAAAGTGCTTGGAGAGATCCTGTTCCTGTAGAATCAACAGAATAAAATATACTGATAAGTAGAAGTAGTGTGATGACATTATTTTGAGATGTATTTTTTTTCTCAAACAAATTCATTGAATATCTAGCATGATTGGTATTGGTGGCTTTCCTATATCCATCATCCCCACTCTTTAAAGACAATTTCTATACTGATTATATAAATTTTCTTTTTTTTTAATTTGATGCCACTAGATTAATCAAATCCAGTACACTGAACTGGATCTTTTACATCAAAACCAGTGAACTGATTATCCATAATTAAGAGGGGAACAAAATAAAAGGTGCAGTATTGTAAACCAGCTATTAGAAATTAAGCATTCTTGCAAATATATATTTTTTCCTTCTAGGTTATAGCATTGATGTTATGGGAATTTCATTGGTAAAGATATTTTATGCTACATAAATGAATGTTGACCAATCTAGATTCAAACAGCTCACCTGATTAAAGCCTACTGGCCACGTGATGGAATATATGGAGATATTGAAGAACTTGTCTGCTGGAGCTGTGGGATCTACCATTCCAACTTTGACCCTAAGAAAGGACTGGTTTGGGAATGTGATCCAGTTGATAATGTCAAATCCACCAACAAATTCTCCATTTTTATCAAGGGAGATCTTTTCACCAACACTGTTATTGAATGTAATACCTTTCAGAAAAGAATGAAGCTGAAATATAGAAATGTAAAGTGGGAGAAAAAGCCAATTTTAAAATTCCAAAATTTCACATTACTGAAATAAAATTAAAATATTTTTAATATGTGATTAGAAAATATAACCCTAGGGAAGGGTTATCATCAGTTAAGTAAACTGATCACATATAAAATTTGATACTAGAGACAGAGGTGTGAAACTCGATTTCATGGAGGGCCACTTCAGGGTTGTGTTTGAACTCAAGGCGGTAGGGGCATAATCAGGGTGGGCGTGTTTAGGGTAGGCATTTCCACTCAACATAACTTGTGTTGGGGATGCCTGTGGTGGCCCAGCAGGGCTGTGGGTGATCCATTTTCTCTAGCGGAGGAAGGTGAGACCAGGGATAGCACCAAACCCTTTTCCTCCAGAAGAGCCTTGCTGTCTCTCCCGGGTCACCCAAGGACCCCTGGATGGCAGCACAGGCTATCCACTGCCCTACACTGTGGAGGGTATGCAAGTTTGTTTTGTTAGCATGATGCCAAAGATGGTGCTTGGGAGGGGTGCTCTGTTTTCAGTTGCAACTGCCTCCTGCAGCACTCTGCCAATGAAAATGGCTGTCACCAGGTTACAGATCAGCACCCGGTCAGCCTGCAACAGGATGAATCATCTCCTGCAAGTCCTTTGTTATTTCCAGGGCAGCCATGTGGGCCAGATTTAACCATCCTGTGGGCTGAATCTTTGACACCCCTGCTATAGACGCTATATTGAGACTATATCATTTCAGACAAATGGTTCCACTGTCCAGTCTGTTTTTAAAAATCTCCAGTGAGGTTCTACTGGATAATTATTCTAACTATCAGGAAATTTCTCCTTAATTCTAGGTTGCTTCACTCCTTAAAAATATATTTTTAGAAAATAATTTTCTAACTAAGAAATGATATCTAAGTAGATGTTCATCAAAAGGAATTGATGACAAAAGGGAATTTCTTTTTTGGTTATTTTTTAGAAAAGGCAGAGTCAACATCTGTTGATGTGGAAGGAAATTTGAAATCTTGCACTGAGCAGGGGTTGGATTTGATGTCCTAAATTCCATTTTGGGATCTATGATCCTTTCCTTCATTAGTAGTACTTATGTCTGAAAAGAGGTATGCCCAAAATGACATCCTGTCTTGCTCCACTTTTATTAAGACCCTGACATGTTAAAAAAAATACCTTCACTCCCTCTCTTGTTTCTTCTAGAACCTTGTTTCTGGAAGCATATAAAACGATTCCATTTCTTTTCCATTCATTTGCTCTAAAATTATACATTGTTATATTATACATTGTTCTTTTGAATATCTATTCAAAACATTCCTTGAAGACATTTTGCTTCTCATCCAAGAAGTTTCTTCAGTTCTGACTGAATGGTGAAGGAGGGAAGGATTTAAATTATAAAGACCATAAGACTGCAACAGCTCCACAAAAGGGGAAAATGTCACAATACATCACGTGATGGAAATATGACACTGCGAGTTTGAAACCCATGATCTAGAGGTAGCATTTACTTACTTATTAGCATCTCCATTTGCTTACAGGCTGAAATGGCAGTTATTTTAATGGACAGAAGCAAATTCTAAGAGATGTGTTTATAATTTTGTAGAATGCCTTATGTGATTTCAATATGATGATATAAATATTTCAGTTGGTTTAGACGTTGTTTCATTTAACTTTTAGACCTAATTTTGATATTCTTACATAATATTGACTATGGAGATTATTAGTCATCCCAGACATAGTTGACCCAAAGGTGCTTTTCCAAAAGGCAACTGAACTTTGTTTTTCCTTGAAGACATTTTGCTTCTCATCCAAGAAGTTTCTTCAGTTCTGACTGAATGGTGGAGGAGGGAAGGATTTGAATTATAAAGATCATATGACTGCAACAATTTAATCCTTCCAGGTTTCTGCATTTCTCTGCTGAAAGTCTTACCTGCCACCACACGTGATTGTGAAATTGTTTCCTTCCTTTTTTCACTATTGTTCTGTGTCTGGACTTAGATGAATACAGAGATTGCAAAGCATGTGCCACAGCATAGACAGCATTGTAAATGTTGTAGCTCTGGCCACTCATGAGTGTTTCAAACACAGATGTAGGAAGGGTCTCAAGCCTCTCCCATCCAGTACATTTTTTCTCAGACATCTCTGCCGTAGAATGGTGGAAGAAACAATTGAACGCTTGTTCCCAAAAGTCTTTCCGAAAATGATCGTGCTGGTTATTCCGTGGATTTATGCTTTCAATAAATTTCTGGAAGTCTTGGATCTCCTTTGTGTGAATTGCAAAGGATAAAGCACCTTGCAGGAAGTGGATATCCCAAGATATGTGAAGGGAAACTGACATGTAATCTGTTGGAGCTGTTATCAACCAAATTTTTCTTTTCCTTGGAATATCCTCCACTTCTGAAAACTGGAGGCATGTTCTCAGGGCAGTTATGATCCTTTCTCCATACAAGATTATCACGTTGGCTGTGCTTTTCATCAGAACTCGGTATATTTGCATTATTCCATCTACTACATCAGTATAATCACTGTAAAAAGATAGATTGGTGAACTCTTCTATGAAATCAAAGCAGATGCCATGCTGGGAAAACATGGGAAGCACCTCCTGTACAAATTTCTTTCCATTGCCACTTTTCAGAGCAAGAACTCCAATCCAAATCCATCTAAAATAGAGCAATAGCTGGAGGAGAGCCCTATGTTGGTGAGATTCATTTGGAAGCATTTGTTGGAAGAAAACTGCTTGAGTCTCTTTATCCATGACTGGAGCAGATCCATAGGTCAGCTGAGAAAAACGACAGGGAAGAATATATGAAAGTTGAAATAAAATTGATGATATACATTTTTGCATAATTCATTCGTATAATCTCTCCCTCTTGTAATTTTAACATACTTCCCTTTTTCATTTTCACATCTTTATGCTTGTTTGGAGACCTGCATTGCCTCAGTTGATAGCTGAAAACCCAGGTGTGATATTTGAAATTTGCATGACTGCTTGTCCCTGATCCAGTGGTGAAATTCAATTTTTTTTATTGTGGGCATGGGTTGGCGGGCATGGCGTGGTGGCCGTGGCAGGGGAAGATCTATAAATAATCTGTTACAATAATTTGAAATATTTAAACTATTAAGAAATATCTTTTTTTCCAACTTTTGAGGTTAGAATTCTTCAAACACTCATCTATCAAATTCTTCATCTGATCATCTATCAAAAGGTTGTATAGAATTTGAACCATGCTCTTTATGATAAAAGCTAACACTCTAGGCTTCTTCTGGTAGTGCCATACATACTCAACATATCTTACCTGAGGGACTTTATAGATGCATAGAAGAGTTGCCATATGGAGAGAGATATCAGATCCTCCAATGACTGCAGCCAAATGTTTTGGGACCCCACACTTGTAGTTAGGGATAAATCTGCCCGGAGTTAAGAGAAGCATTATTGAGGCAAGATAAGTCCAACTTGGACTGAAATTGCTGTTATAAATCTGGAAGCCCAGAGTGACATTGGGTAGGATCTGGGTATTTTCATTGATCTCTTTGATAGCAAATGCTATGGCAAGGATGTGCTGGTAATTCTGAAACCATGTTCTGTAGCAAAAATTACATAATACATTAAAAAGGGTCTGCTTCACAATATCACAGGTTTAAACTTTCAGTAGTATAATACGTTGATGTATTTTACTACAAAATATTTACTATTTGCCTAGAATCCTGGAAAATTCAGAGCAAAACACATATATATCCCTCCAGAATCTGGAGTTATTTTTCTAATACAAGATGAACACTGTCTTGAAATTATAAGAATTATTTTTAAATACATGAAAACGGACCAATATCAAACTCCATCTTCTAAAAACTGTTTATATCCACAAGGAAATTGATTAATTTTGGCACTGGGAGTATCAAATGATAAAAAATATCATGGGAAATATAGGCTCCCCCCAGTTTTAGTTATAGATTTATCAATTAATCTGCAGCAACATCTATTTTTATAAATATCCAGATGTGATTTATTATAATAGAGATTCAGCTTTGTCTTCTTTTTTTCAACTTTACATGGGAATGGACTGAAAATTCTATTTAATGTGTTTGTATCTGGAGTCTTTTTTATTACAAAAGATCATTTTGATCATCATATGATTGAACTGTAAGGTCCATAGGTTGAAAATAAATGGATGATGTACTTACATAAGTCTATCATTAAATCCCTGAGAAGGATATTGATTGAAATCAAGGGAGTCAGAAAATGTTAAGAATACAGAAATAATGCCAGCAATGTTAACATTTCCAAGCTGATGATATGTGTGATGAATAGGAAGAGGCTCATCCAAATCACAATGATGGATGGATTCCTTGCACACCACTTGAGGCATTAACAGAAACAATGATTGCAGGAATAGGACCGTCTTCCATGAATGGCTTCTTTCTGTATACAAATACCCCTCTCTGCCACATGGTCCTTGGATGTCTCCAAATAGTTCCAAGAGACCTGACTTCTTCTCCTGTTTTTCAGACAGAAATAGGCAGTGCAACATACTATTGAATAAACTCACAGAGCTTTGTGGCTTCCAACCGTGGTTGGAATATCATGCAGAATAATAATAATATCCTTTGTTTCATCATTTGCCTTAGAATCCCATGGGTTTCGAAAAGAGAAACAGGTAACCAATGTTTAATTTTAATAACAACAACTGAGAATTCTGAGCTCTTTCACTCAGAAAAAAGTGTCTTGCATCTCAAAAAAAAAACAAAAAACAAAAAACAAAAAAAAAACATGCCAGGTACCCTAGAGATGATATGCAGTGATTCTTATCAACAAATTTTTATTAAAATTAGAAAAATCTGCCTAGATAGATACAGATGCAAGATGCAAATAGAGGAATAATAATTTCTATAAAATATAGTTAACATTTGCATGGTATGTATAAAAACAGTGATGTCACTTCTTTCAGTGCCATTTTAACTTTGAATGGTCGCTAAATGAACTGTTGTAAGTTGAGTACTATCTGTATTCTTTTTTAACAGAGTTTCTTCTTCTTCTTCTTCTGGGATTGTTATGCTGTTCAGTCTAAGATGTACTCCTGGAAATTCTGGTTGACCACTGTCCAAACATTGACCTATCCCAATTATACCGAGCTTTTCAAGTCATAGCTTGATTATTTTGGTTATTTTAAAAGTTACAAAACAAATGTAAAGATAAATTTCTTTGGAATGGATCTCTTTTCCACACAAGTCCTAAAACTAAAGAAAGAGAATCCAATTAAACAAATTATTCAAAAACATTATATTTATCCAAATATTTATTGAAAAAAATGACTCAAAGCTATATATTTGTGTGTGGCAAAAATATAAGAATATTTCCTTTCAGTAACCAGTGTGTACCCTAACCCTAATCCGAACCCTTGAGTAGCAATAGCTGCAAGTAAATGCTTCTGATAACTGTTCATTAATCCTGCACAATGGCTTGGTGGAAATTTAGCCCATTCTACCCTGCAGAACAGTTTCAGCCAAGGATGTTGGTGGCTTCTCTTGTATGAACCATTCTGCTTCAGGTCCTTCCACAACATTTCTCTAGGATTATGGTCAGAATTTGGGCTTGGCCATTCCAAAACATTAACTTTCTTCTTCTTTAGTCAGTCCTTAATTGTACAACAACATACATTTTGTTTCATGACCCACTTTCTTTTGGGTTTCTCTTCAAGGACAGATACCCTGACAATTTTTCTATAGAATTTGCTAGTACAATTCAGGATTCACAATTCCATTAATGATGGCCAGCCATCCTGGTGCAAAGGCAGCAAATTGTGACTTTACTGCCAACATGGATAGAATATTCCCCCCCCCCTGAAAAACAGTGTTTTCCTTTCAACAAAGTTAACCCTTTTAATTAAAATATTTAATTGAGAAAAAAAAAACAGGAACAGGAATTGCTTATCCCTTCACAAATCTTAGTTAAATATTATTAAACTAAGATTATTTTTTGTGTTAAATTATACCATTTTTGTTGCCATATAATTGAATATAATTGAACAGTACATCAATCTAAAAAAAACATTTAATTGGTGATTTCTTTTGTTTATTTATTGGAAAGTGGACCACTTGTGTGAAAGATGAATTATTTAAAAAAAAATATATCTGAAATCAATTAAACCATTGGTCCTTCACATGTCCACAAATATCTAATGTAGGATCTTATATTCAACTTTCTTATGTAAATTCAATGTCATGGGAATGAGTCATGAAATTAAAAAATATGGAAATAACACCAAAATGAATGACCCACACACACACACCAGTTTTTGAAAACATAGAACAGAGAGAATATTGCTTATTTAATCAGTTCTACCTAAAAAAAATCTCCCCAAAGGAATATTTCCAAGCATGATCCAAATATCTGGCTACTTATAAACAATCAGAGGCAAACAGACAAAGGTTTAAAACTTTCTTTTCATGAGCTGATGTTTATTATTCAATTCAGGTCTCATCACAATGATAAAACACTTGGGAAGAAAGATGCACACCAATAATCCAGCACTGGAGGAGATCATGGAGAAGATCTCCACAGCCAACGTATATTTTCCCCTAGTGCTTAGATAGGTTGGAATAAAGCACAGCCAAACACTGCAGAAGACCAACATGCTGAAGGTGATGAATTTGGCTTCGTTGAAACTGCCAGGTAACTTCCTAGCTAGAAAAGCAGCAGAGAAGCTAACCAGAGCAAGAAAACCCATGAAGCCCAAAACACAGCAGAACATGAAGGAGTCCTCATTGCACTCCAGGATGACTTCTTCAGACATTGAGTGTGCATCAAAATCTGGGTATGGTGGGCATATTATCAGCCATGCAGCACAAAAGCTTAATTGAACAAGGGAGCAGGAAAGAATAATGTAACTGATTATTCTTCTACCCACCCATTTTCTCAGTTTCGACCCGGGTTTGGTGGCTATGAAGGCTAATACCACAACAAAGGTTTTGGCCAATACACAAGAAATCGCCACAGAGAAGATGAGTCCGAAAGCTGGTTGTCGAAGGAGACACACAATCTTACCAGGTCTCCCAATAAATAAAAACACACAAAGGAAAGTAAGCAGGAGAGAAACAAGGAGAGTGTAAGTGAGATTCCGGTTGTTGGCTTTGACAATGGGGGTGTCTTTATATTTAACAAAGATTATAAGCACCAAAGTTGTCTTCAATGAAAAGCACAGAGAAAGAACAGTTAGACTGATCCCCATACACTCTTCGTAGGACAAAAAGCTGATCCGCTTTGGAATACACCTGTTTCGATGGAGGTTTGAATAATGATCATTTGGACATGGAGAGCAATCACTCATGTCTGAAAAAGAACATCGTGGAATTGATATAATGGATTCTGCACAGTTTTGTACACTAGTCCCCTTATAATTGGAAAGTATCTACCTTTCACCTTGGATATTTTCCCCTCTGGACATAGACGGCAATCATAGCAGCAAAACAACTGCCCTTCTTTCTTGGCCTTGTTGTATCCTGTCTCACAAGGATCATTACATAAAGATAGAGGTAAAGCCTACCAATAAAGGAAGAAGAATATTTTAAGATGCAGAGGGTAAAGGAAGTTCTTGGAGAGATACTGTTCCTGTAGAATCAACGGTATAAAAATATATTGATAAGCAGAAGTATTGTGATGACATTATTTTGAGATTTTTTTCTCAAACAAATTCATTGAATATCTATCATGATTGGTATTGGTGGCTTTCCTATATCCATCATCCCCACTCTTTAAAGGCAATTTCTATACTGATTATATAAATTTTCTTTTTTTTTAATTTGATGCCACTAGATTAATCAAATCTAGTACACTGAACTGGACCTTTTACATCAAAACCAGTGAATTGATTATCCATAATTAAGAGGGGAACAAAATAAAAGGTGCAGTATTGTAAACCAGACATTAGAAATTAAGCATTCTTGCATATATATGGTTTCCTTCCCTAGGTTATTTGTAATTAGATTAGTTAAAACTGATGCTATTGGAATTTCATTGGTAAAGATATTTTATGCCCACATAAATGAACGTTGACCAATCTAGATTCAAACAGCTAACCTGGTTAAAGCCTTCTGGCCACATGATGGAATCAATGGAGATATTGAAGAACTTGTCTGCTGGAGCTGTAGGATCTACCATTCCAACTTTGACCCTAAGAAAGGACTGGTTTGGGAATGTGATCCAGTTGATAATATCAAATCCACCAATGAGTTCTCCATTTTTATCAAGGGAGATCTTTTCACCAACACTGTTATTGAATGTAATACCTTTTAGAAAAGAATGAAGCTGAAATATAGAGATGTAAAGAGAGAGAAAGAGAAAAATTAGGGGATGTTTCTTTAAACAAATCAAATTTTAAAACATCAGATAACTCCACCATCATTCCAAAATTTCACATTACTGAAATAAAATTAAAATATTATTAATATGTGATTAGAAAATATAACCCTAGTGAAAATTTTATAAAACTGCAATCTATCATCTGAGTGCTATAATTAGTTAAGCCAGATGATCACTGTTTTATTTAGGGCTAGAGTGGGTGCAGCAAAAAATGAGTCGAGACATATCTTTGTAACAGCTAACAATTATTTCTAACAGGCAGTTAATGGCAATGGCTCAGGAACCAAACAGAATAACAGTGAACACGCCTGCCCGTTTGACAGCTCCTTTTATAGTCAGCTGTCAAACAGACAGCCAATCAGAAACAGGAGAGGCAAAGCTATATTCCAATACGGGAGCAGTCCAGAGGGAGGACTGAAATCACAACAATTCTTCCCACTTACAGTAGTTCGCGCATGTGTAGTCTTGTAGATATGCAGGGCATTGCCAGATCCGTCCAGATCTTCGGGGCTCTGTTGCAACAGCAAGTTTTAGGTTACAAAATACTTTACTTTGTGGACTATTTTGAAACTTTGCAATGGCCCCTTCAGGAGATGGAACTGCTGGGGGAACCTCCGGAGCTAATAGTAAGTCTTCTGGTTTATCTTCGTTGTGGTTTCTTGGTCCAGCTCATGGTGGGGCATTGGCCTGTATTGTAGTGGAAGGAGTTGAGGGCATGACCTTGTCTGGTGGTGGCATTGCGGCGTTCTGTCAGCCCCGAAGTTGATCACAATAGCGATGCCACAACCTGCCGTTGTCTAATTCCACCCTGTAAGAACAGGGCCCTGTTAACCCCGCTATCTTGCCAGGCAGCCACAGGGGATGGCCTCCATAATTCCAGGCATACACTACATCATCAATTTTAAAAGAGTGGTGTGAGCCAGTGGAATCAAGGGGCTTAATTGGAGAATACTGGTGGTGCAACATGTCCAAGATTATTCTTAAACGTCTGCCCATGATTAACTCTGCTGGGCTTTTGCTTGTGAGTGGGCAACGTGTGGTATGTTGCACTAGAAGGTATCTATCCACTCTCTCTTGCCAGTCCCCTGGGCCCATTCTCACTAGTGCCTCTTTAGGGGAATGGGCCATCCATTCCACCAGGCCATTACTAGGTTGATGGAAGGGAGAAATCAGCCCATGTTGGATTCCTAACCTAGCTAGGAACATTTCGAATGTGGTCGACATCAGTTGTGGGCCATTGTCAGACACCAGCAAATCAGGTAGGCTATGAGTGGCGAACAGCTTCCAAAGTGCCCTAATGGTCACTTCTGTGGTGGTAGATGGAATTAAGATGATCTCTAACCATTTCTAATATGCATCTGCCACCACTAAGAAAACCTGCCCCTGGAATAGTCCAGCAAAATTGATATCAAAGACAGTGGGAAATTCTTTGATTAGTGACTCCAACTCCGAGGATCTAATGGAATTAATTCTGCTTATGGTCAATCCCAGAGCCTCAAACCAATTTAACCCTAGGAGACTAGGTAACGAGCCGTTCATGACAACTAATGGCAAATGGCTTGAAAAGTTTTTGAATTGAACTTTTAATTTACCACTGCCAATGATGGGAATATGGCTTCCCTGGTAGTCCCGTAAGATGAGGAGGCTGCATGGTTTAAGACGTCTTTTGGCGATTTGGGGTACTAGCCATTTCAAAGTGCTCCAGGAGACTATTGATGTGGCAGATCCCATTTCCACTTCCATCAGGCATGGCATTCCCTCAAACTGAATTGTGAGGCAAATTTTCTTATGTATTGACTGCATTCTTTGGCGGGAAACTGATTCTTTTCTGGTTGGGTCACGAAAAATAGCATAGCAGTCATCCCTTCCTCTGGCAGGCCTCTGAGGTGTCTGTCGGCTGTATGATTGTTTGATTGGCGACATTGGAGGCATCTCTCTAGATCTGCAGACTCTGGCCAGATGGTCCTTCTTTCCACAATGATGATAAATAGCATCTTTATAATTACAAGCCATGTGGGGATGATTTCCTCCACAACCCCTGCACTCCACCTGGGGGGTCCTGTTCCCTTCAGGCCAGTTCTTTTTCCTTGCCTCTTTAAGGTGATTAATGTCATCCTCTTCCTTGGACTCTAGTTCAGGGTCGGCTCCGCTCTAATGAATGGATGTTTTCCTCAATTGCGGAGAACTTTGGTTCCACTGCATGTCGGATTTCGACTGGGCAGACAGTTCAGCCATGTGCGCCTCATCTAGCATGGTTTGGAAAGTGATGTCTGCTTTAGCTAGTAGTCGACATTTGAGGCGACCATCCCTTACTCCACTAACTAAACGATCAAGAAGGTAATCATCTAGGTTTTCGAACTCGCAGTATAGGGCTGCTTTCCTTAGAGCCACTACATACCGGTTAATGGTTTTGCCTATCTGCCTGGTAGGGACAGATAGATATGATAGAAAATCTGGCAGCGAGTGATTCTTTTTTTTTTTTTTTTTTGAAAAAAAGTTTTTTATTATTTTTTTAAAACATAAGCATAAAACATATATTTTCCAAAACGAAGCATTGATCTGGTCACAAATTAATACAAATCACTAACAAATTTTAATTTTCAATTAACACAACTTAATATTTTACTCAGTTATTTCCCTCAATTCTATCTATTTAACTATGCTATTATCCCCAAAAACCCGTTACCCAAATATCATTCCATTTTTCTCTTTCTTTTGCTTAGATGGATACATTTTCAAAATATAAATCATTACAGTTGTTATAAGCATTCAAAAATATTTAATTCCAACAATATACATTTTCTTTTTACTATTGAACTCAACCTTATTATCTTTGTTTCTAATGTTAAACCCAGCTATTAATTTCATTTTTACTGTTAATCTTAACATACTCCTCCTTATTTTGGCTATCCTACCTCATTTTTCTTTGTTGTTAAACCAATCATTTTTATTTCTTGGCTGTTAAACACAGCATAACCATTTTTATTTTTGGCTGTTAAACACAGCATAGTCATTTTTGTTTTTTGGGTGTTACACAGCATATCTATTTTTGCTTTTTGGCTGTTAAACACAACATAACCATTTTTGTTTTTTGGCTGTTAAACACAGCATAATCATAGTTAGTTTAACTATTAATCTCTACATAATCCTTTCTTTGTTGTTTCCATCCATCTATACTTTGCTTATTTCCAGTTAATCATATTTATCCTTATCCTTTTTCAAAACACTTTAACATTGAGACATGGTTCTTACTTAAAACATATCTTTGAATATATTTATAAATCTCTTTTAACTTCCTTAGTTTCTCTTGTATTTCTATAAAAGCCTCCTTTTTATTATTACTATCCACCTATACGTTATTTTATTTTTAATCACATTGTTTAAGTCTTCTTTTTTTCTTTTTCCAGTCGTATATACCTTATTTGTTCATTTCCTCGCCTGCTAAAGTATATTTCCTTCCATTTTCAAAGTCTTCAAATTTGTCCTCCATATGACATATTAAATCTTTTTCTTATTTTTATTCTGGATAAAATGCATCAAGTTCTCTTCTCTTTATCCTGCACTAAATCCTTTCTTTTATTCCTGTGCCAGTTTTTTTTTTAAAGTTATTGTTATTTCAATTATAGGAGTTACATTATAATTTCCTTTTCTTTTCACCAAAGTCAGGCAAGAAAAAAAACCTCCTCCACAAATCCCATGACTGGTTATCTGTAAAGTTCAAGATTTTCCATAACAAAGATGAGTTACAATGTTCCTTTTTAAACCAGAAGGTGTCCCTCTATAATCCACATTTTCCATTAGTCATGTGAGTATCCATTTTCTTGCAATTATGTAACAGTCCAATTTGTTTACTCTTCCTTTTTTTGTTTTAAAAATATCAAGTCTTTGAGACTTCTGGCAGTGATGTCAGCGGGCTAGAGACAAAGGGCACTCCGCTCTCAAAGTCCCTAATATCCTTCATTTGAAAGCTGATTTAGGCACTATCGACCTTGGAGAGGTCGATAGAAGAAAGGGAACTTCCGAGGACCTCAGTGGGCACAGCAACCCCCCCTCTGAAGGTTCAGGAAAACCCCCTTAACTCGGATCGAGGAAGAACCAGCCATTCCAGCTGGCCTGTTTAGAGGGAAGCAAAAATCATATAAAAGAAAGCATCGGTGGAGATTGAAAGAGAGAAGTAGAGTCTTAAAAGGTACATTTGTATTTGCAAGCTGCAGAGAGAAAGCGGGCGGAAGGAATCTCCAAGCAAGTGAGAAAAGCAGCGAGTGAAAGTGAGCAGAGGGAGAATCCATCTTGAAAGTGACAGCGCATAATTTGACAGCAGGCAAAATTGGAAGAAATCCAGAGGATCGAATATTTAAAGAAGAAAAGATAGAGAAACCCCAGTTTATCTGGAACTGAGCGAACGCGGTGGGAATTGGATGTAAATTACTTTCGCTTCTCTGACAGCTCGGCTTTCAGATTGCAACAGTAACGGATGTTTAACGTGTATTGGATGCATAAAGAAAGAATGACGGAGAAGTCTCATCTGGCTGGAACTAAGTGAACGGGGTGAGCATTGGACCTATAAAATTAATTTTTCTTTTGAAGATTTGGACTAAGAATTTTGGAACATTTGGATAACACTTGGACATTTGGAGACTTTGTTACTTTGGGAGGAGACTGCTTTGGACATTGACTGGATATTTATTGGACCTTTACTGGATATTGACTATTTTGGGATTCAGGACACCCAAAGAAGGAGCGATGGAGAAGATTTCTTTATTTGGAATTAGGAGAGCGGGACGAGCGTTGGACTTATAATATTTTGTTTTTCTGAATGATTGGACATTGGAATACTTGAATAATATTCTTCAATATTGGAAACTTAGATATTTAGAGCTGGACTGGACTGAAGGACACTTAAACTAGAAGACACTGGCTGATTGAAAAATCAATAGCGTAAAACATCAGTAATCAAGATCGTCTAACACCAATGATCGGGAAGTAATATATATATTGTCCTGAACCTTTACTTAAAAGTGGATGGTCTAATTTAATATTTATCCTGTGAATTATTAGTTTATTATCTTGTTATCATATGTTTAGAGTTTAAGGATTTAAATTACACTACATTTATTATATTTATATATACTGTACCTATATATTTATACTATAAGAATTAGAAATTAATAGTACTTGATATTTATCTAATTGATATTTATTTAATAATGTAAGAGATATATTAGGTAATTAAATATTTAATAGTAATGATAACTAACTGATGAATTGTTAGAATATTATACTTTTCCCTCACTCCCTCATTTTAATTTTCCTTATTGATATTCTATATTGCTGAAAAATACTGAAAGAATATTGAAAAAAGAAGGAGAAAATTTCGGTGGAAACTTGATAAACAGATTTAGAAACAGTGATCAGTATATGAAACTTTGGGAAATAATAAAACAAAGAATACTAATGGCAACTACAAGCTCAGTAACAACTACTAAAACAAGCAAGAAAACACCCTCGAGCCAGATGATACTTACAGCTTCCCCGGCCCAACAAAAGGTAGCTGAAACCACGGAAAATGTCAAGACGAGCCCCGCTCTTAGCATGCAAAATATCCATGCCGCATTAGCAATGATCCAGGAAGGAATGAACAAAATGCAAGAAACGATGGTCCACAATCATGAAGAGACAAGGAAAAACCAAGAAGAATTGATGTGGGTGAAATAAAAGACAATATTAAGAATATGGATGAGAAAATAGAAAAAATTCAACAGAATATAATGGAAAATGATCAGAGGATCCATAAAGCAGAAGAAAGAATTGAGTACACAGCTAAGAGAATGGAGAGGATGGAACAAGATCAAGGGGCGTTTAATAAGGAAATGGAGGATTCATTAATCTATCTTGAAATGGAAAAAGCATCCTTTTATTTAAGGTTTCAAAATGTGGAAGAACAAAAGGATGAGGATCTAGGGGATATAATGATCGAGATATTGGCAAAGGTAACCCAAAGAGATAAGGAAGAGCTAAGAAATGGAATAGACAAAATTTATAGAGTCCACACTAACTATGCAAGAAGAAATAAACTGCCAAAGGAAATACATATTAGATTTACGAAGAAATCGATAAAAGAAGAGATTTACAGGAAAATGAGAGAAGAGACAATGATGTACAAAGGAAAAGAAATTCTAACTCTCAAACAAATACCGAGAAGAACAAGAGACCAAGGAAGGAATTATAATTTCTTAACCACGCAGCTGAACAAATTTAAAATAAAATTCTGTTGGCTACTACCGGAAGGATTACTTATCTCTTGGGAGGAACAAAAGTATAGGATTGATAGCTTAGAAAAAGCTCAAGACTTTTTTGAACAACATTTCATCAGCGAAGAGGAGCAGGAAAGAGGAGAAAAAGCGGAATCCAGGAGACATGAGGCACAGCGGACAGAAAGAGAAGAAGAAGTTCAAGAAGATAAAAGAAGAGCAGAGAGAGGAAAAGTGGAGAGAGAGGGAGCAAGGGAAAAGACACAAAGAGTTACTAGAAACAAAAAGAAACTGAAAATAACAAACAGATAAACCAATAGAGATGGAAGGAGAATTAAGAATCATTTTGATTAATATAAACGGACTCAATTCACCAATCAAAAGAAAATACATATTTACAAAACTGCAAAAACTTGATATTGACATTATAACACTACAAGAAGTTCATATCAAAAGACAACAACAAAAATTTTTGGAAAATCAAAAATTAGGAAGATTATACACGTCCCTAGGAGACCATAAAAAGAAAGGAGTCGCAATATATGTTAAAAAACATCTAAAAATGAAACAAATATATACAGATGGATGTATTTTAATGATAGAAATACAAACAGAATTGAAGACAATCTTATTAGTATCCTATACGCACCCAATGGAAATCAAAGCGACTTTTTAAAGAAATTGCATGATACAATTAAAGATTTGGAGTATAAAAACATCTGCATTGTTGGGGATTTTAACGCAATCACAAACATACAAGATGACTATCGAAGTAACAAAAGAAGCAAAACCAGAAAGAAAACTTTACCAGATACATTCAAGGACATGGTTGAGGAACTACACCAATACGACGTATGGAGGGAGGCAAACAAACAAGTTAAACAATACACATACTACTCGAGCCCGCATCAGTCATGGTCTAGGATCGACATGGCCTGGATGATGCCAGATCTCAGGAAGGAAATACAAGAGATTGAAATTACACTGAATACTTGGGCCGACCATAATCCCATAAAAATAACATGGAAAGGGTATAGAAAACAAAAGAAATGGATGATGGACACAGGAATAATAAAGGACAAAGAATATATACAGATGATTGAGAAAGAAGTAAAAAAATTCCTTCAAATAAATACAAAAGAACAGACATCGTTACAGAATCTGTGGGACACAACAAAAGCCTACATAAGAGGACTTACCATAGCGTATACCGCCAAAAAAATAGAGACAAACAACAAACATAGTGGAACAACCGGAAATACCAGAGACTAAGCTATTAGCGAAGATAGAAGAATATGGTAGAGTGGCGGGGCTTAAAATTAATAGGCAAAAAACTAAAGTCTTAACAAAAAACTTGACAAAGATACAGGAGGCACAATTAGAGGAAGAATTAGGAATACAAATTGTAAAGAAAGTAAAATACCTAGGAATCTGGCTTACCGCAAAAGCAACAACGATTAGAGAAGATAATTATATTAAATTGATGAAACAAATTAAAAATGATCTGGAAACATGGAATAAATTGCAACTACCATTTTTAGGTAAAATAGCGTCAGCAAAAATGAATATACTACCTAGATTGCTTTACTTCTTTCAAGTGATACCGATTGGCCCAGGAAAGAATTTCTTCAAGGAGCTCAATAAAATAATAGTGAAATATATTTGGCAAGGAAGGAAGGCCAGAATAAAAATAAAATGCTTACAGGATATCCGTGAAAAAGGAGGCCTTGGTTTACCGGACTGGGAGCTCTACTATAAGGCAGCATCGCTTAATTGGATAAGAGAATTGATAGAATTAAAAAATAAGAGAATGCTATATCTGGAGGGATTTGATTTGAACCGAGGCTGGCACGCTTTTTTGTGGGAGGGCGCCGACAAACAACAAAGATATTTCCAACAGCATATTATTAGAGGCTCACTGTATAAAACCTGGCAAGAAATTAGAAAGCAACATTATACTAAAATCCCAAGATGGTTATCGACCATGGAAGCATCGATCTACCCAAATGTAATGGATATAGAAAAAACAAGGAGCTATCAAGAATTACTGAGCGAAGAAGGGAATTTATATACGAGGCAGGAACTCAAAAACTGGGGTATAGACATTGACTGGTGGCTGTATCTCCAAATAGAATCAAGATACAAAGCAGATCGGGCAAAATTCGGATTTCAAAATGAACCAAATGAATTAGACAAGATATTAAAAAGTACGGATGAGAAAATGATAACCAAAATTTACAATTACCTGATAAAATACAAATTAGAGGAAGAGACTGTGAAAGAGAATATGATAACTTGGGCAAGAAACATTGGATATACTATTGAATTGGATAAGTGGGATAAATTATGGAAAGAAAATTATAAGATGACAATGTCTATACCTTACAAAGAAAACCTTTATAAGATGTTCTACAGATGGCACCTACCACCAGCACGTTTAGCTAAAATGTTCCCAAATGTGTCACCAATGTGTTGGAAATGCAAGTCACAGAAGGGGTCATCTCTGGTGGTCATGTAGAAAGGCGCAACACTACTGGCAAGAAATCAAGAAAATGATTGAAGAAATAACGAAACAGAAAGTTGAAATGAGACTGGAATTTTTTCTACTTGGAATAATTACCCCACAATTTACTAAGGAAATAAAATATCTCACTATGCATATCGTAACAGTGGCACGTATACTGTATGCTCAAAATTGGAAATCTGAAAAACTGCCAACAGAAGACAAACTAGTTGCCAAAATAACAGAATGTGCAGAAATGGACAGACTTACAAAGCAATTACAAGAGAAAGATGATTCTGAATACTATTTAGTTTGGCAGAGATGGTATTCCTGGTTAGAGGGAAAGATAAATATAGGAAAATAATGTAGCCTGAATGTCTAAGCAGGAGCCACAGGTAGCTAAGCAAGAGGTAGATTACAATTGATTTGTGTATAACTATGTAAATAAATGAATAGGTAAAATAGATATGTATAGATATGTATAGAGAAAAACAGGTGGAACAGGAAAATAACCCACCAATGCAACAAATTTATGTTCTTTTTGATGTTGGTTTGTTTTTCGTATTGTTTTATTGTATCTATGTTTGTTCCCTTCTCTTGATCCTGCACTAAATCCTTTCTTTTATTCCTGCGCCAGTTTTTTTAAAGTTATTGTTATTTCAATTATAGGAGTTCCATTATAATTTCCTTTTCTTTTCACCAAAGTCAAGCTGCCTGCAGGCAAGAAAAAAAACCTACTCCACAAATCCCATGACTGGTTATCTGTAAAATTCAAAATTTTCCATAACAAAGATAAGTTACAATGTTCCTTTTTAAACCAGAAGATGTCCCTCTATAATCCACATTTTCCATTAGTCATGTGAGTATCCATTTTCTTGCAATTATGTAACAGTCCAATTTGTTTACTCTTCTTTTTTTTGTTTTAAAAATATCAAGTCTTCTTTTTTTTAAATCCAATTCAAATTTTAAAATATCCAATCTCTTCACCATATCTCGATATTTAATCTATTCTTTTCAAGAGTTAGTTGTTTATCAGGTCTTTGTCTTTTTAAAGTTGTATTTTAAACTTTCCATAGCCCTTTGTTATTCAGCCACTGTTTTATGGCTAGGGGTCTTATAGATAATAATATTGCTCTAGGCGTTGTTACAAGCCTGGGTTGATTGTCACTCACCCGGCTTCAAAGAGCTCCATTTCAATCCACTTTCCTCCAGCACATCTCTTAGCCCGGTTGTCCCAGCTTCGTGGCAGCCGCCATGGCTGCCGCCCCCCACTGCCAACTCACAGAGGATTCCCTCTGACCTCCGACGAACTTGCCTGTTCCTCTTGGGCTTCTGAGGTGGCCCTCCTTTTTTCCCCATCCCTGCAGGATGGTTCTGGTCCGAAGACCCATCGGTGGCGGTTTGGCAGCCGGGGTTTTCGTGGCACTCATCAGAGCCCGCTATTTCCCCGACTATCTCGCCACAATGCCAAACCAGAAGTCAGGGCAGCGAGTGATTCTTGAGGGAGCTGGAGCATAGTGGTTTCTTAATTTCTTTGTAAAATTGTCCCAGGACCCTGAATGAATCAATTGTGGGGCCATGAGTTTTCTCGTGGTCTTGAACATTTCTGTCCCACAGAAGCTGAGGAAGTAGGTGCACTTCTGGTCACTTGACAGGTCCGTGTAGGCATTAGCTATGAGGAAACATTCAAAATGCACCACACAAGCCTCCCAGGATTCTGTGGCCAGGTTGAATAGCATGAAATTACTGTGAGTCACCATGTCTTTCAAATTGTGGCAGAGTTGGCCTTGATCACATAATTGAATCTGGGAACAACGTCTCATCATTAGCAATTGAGCTGTGCAAAAGGTGACTCGCTCTTTTTAGTGCCTCAGCTTGATCTGTTCCCTCAGTGCCGCAATCCCACCTTCGTTGCCAGTGTTCTGTTTAGGGCTAAAGTAGGCACAGCAAAAACTGAGGCAAGACAGATCTTCATAACAGCTAATGTTTATTTTTAACAGGCAGTTAATGGCAACAGCTCAGCAACAGACCAGAATAACAATGAACACACCTGCCCCTTTGACAGCTCCTTTTATAGTCGGCTATCAAACAGACAGCCAATCAGAAAAAGGATAGGCAAAGTTAGGCTCCACTAGGGGAGTGGACCAGAGGAAGGACCAATAACACAACAATCACATATAAATATATATATAAATACTAGTATGTATAAGGTTGTAGTTTGATATTATATATATTTTTTTATTTAAAAAGTTTTAACAATCATTACAACAATATTCCCCCCTCCCACCCCCCATCCCCCCTCTCCTTCCAACCCCCCTCCTCCCAGCCATCCACCCCCCAGACTTCCCAGAGCAAAAGCAGGGTATAGCATAACAAACATAAGCTAAAAAAAGCTAACTTTCTGTGGTCTCCAAACTCCCTCTTGCTCTTTAACTCCCCTTTCAACTAACTAAGCATATTATATATAATATTATATATGTTATATATATAACATATTATATATATGTAAAAAGTTTCAAATAGCTTATGAATGAAATATATATATATGTTTCATTCATAAGCTATTTGAAACTTTTTAGTCCGATATTTGTTTTGAATATAGTCAATCCATCTTCTCCATTCCAATATATATCTTTCGTTTGAATGGTCCTTCAAATACGCTGAAATTTTGGCCATCTCTGCTAAATTCACTACTTTTAGTGTCCATTCTTCAATAGTAAGCAAGTCTTCCTTCTTCCAGTACTGTGCCACCAAGAGTCTGGCTGCTGTTATTAAATTTAAAATCAACTTAGTCTCTATAATAGTACAATCTGTAATTATGCCTAACAAAAAGAACTGTGGAGTAAATTTTATCTTCTTTTTGAGAATATTTTGAATAATCCACCATATTTTTATCCAAAATGCCTTAATTTTTTTACATGTCCACCATATATGATAATACGTGGCATCATCACATTCACATCTCCAACACTTAGGTTGCACACTTGGATACATACAGGCTAACTTTTTAGGATCCAGATGCCATCTATAAAACATTTT
Source organism: Pituophis catenifer annectens (assembly GCF_029215685.1). Classification (NCBI taxonomy): domain Eukaryota; kingdom Metazoa; phylum Chordata; class Lepidosauria; order Squamata; family Colubridae; genus Pituophis; species Pituophis catenifer. The sequence continues at coordinate 17,650,235 of NW_027256895.1, read as the reverse complement.
ATAAAAATTCTCTCTTAAATATTGGGCTTGCGTGAACTTCACATTTCTAACCCATATTTTTTACCATGTTTCCATCATTATTGGTTCTTCAATATTTTGTGCCCACTTTATCATACAGTCCTTAACTAACTCTGTTTCTGAATCTATTTCTACCAACGCATTATACAACCTTTTTATGTGCGTTTGACTTTGATCTCTAATCTGTTTTACCAGATTCTCCTCATTTTGCAGAAAACCAATTTTCTGATCTTCTCTCCATCTAGCTTGCAACTGTACATATTGAAACCATGTTCAAATTGTACTTTCTTCTCTTAGTCGATTCAAAGATTTTAATTGTAGTATACCTCTTTCCTTGTTAAGAAGCTCTTTATATGTAATCACATCCTGCCTTTGTTCTACACTTATATACTCTATCGCGTGTCTGGGTATTGCCCACAATGGTAACTTCTCGTTTAGTTTATACTTATACTTTTTCCAGACACGCAATAGAGCATTCCTTAATATATGACTTTTAAAAGCCTTGTCCACTTTCTTATCATATAATAAATAAGCATGCCATCCGTAAACCAAATCATATCCCTCAATATTTTTTTTTTTTTAATTTGATTTATATGCCGCCCTTCTCCGAAGACTCAGGGCGGCTTACAATGTGCTCAGCAATAGCCTTCATCCTTTTGTATATTTATACAAAGTCAGCTTATTGCCCCCACAAACTGGGTCCTCAATATTCAATATTCTTTCTTCTGTTAAATTCATCCAATCACTCATTGCTGATAGGACAGCTGCCTCATAATATAGTCTTAAGTTAGGCATTTAGAGACCTCCTCTTTCACGTATATCCTGCATTATTTTTTGTTTTATTCTCGGTCTCTTCCCTGCCCAAACAAAATTATTAATACTCTTCTGTCATATCTTCAAATTCTCATCTTTTTTAAGTATTGGTATCATTTGAAAAAGAAACAAAAACTTAGGTAAAACATTCATTTTTACTGCTGCTATTCTTCCTAACAAGGATAATTGTAATTTTTTCCAGTTTTCCATCTCTCTCTGTATTTTTTGCCACAACGGATCATAATTATACTTAAATAATTTTGCATTTGATGTCATAATATAGACCCTTAAATACTTAACTTTTTTTACAATTTCAAATCCTGTTAGTCTTTCTAATTCTTCTTTTTGTTTTATAGTCATATTTTTAGTTATTATCTTTGTTTTCCCTGCATTTATTTTAAATCCAGATACTTATCCATATTGATTAATTATATCCATTAGACCTACAACCAACTGTAATGGTTGGGTTAAAGTAATAACCAAGTCATCTGAGAATGCTTGTAATCTATAGTCATACTGCCTAATCTTAATTCCACTTATTTTGTCCGACCCACGTATCTTACTTAACAAAAATTCCAAAGTCAAGATAAATAATAATGGAGATAAAGGGCATCCTTGTCTTGTTCCTTTTTCTATATTAAAAGTATCTGTTAAACTACCATTAATTATTATTTGCGCTGTTTGTTTCTGATATATTGCCTTAATAGATTTTGTGAAATGTTCTCCAAACTGCATCTTTTCTATTATTTTCAATAAAAATTGCCAATTCAATCGATCAAATGCTTTCTCCCCATCAAGAAATATCAGCACCGCAGGGATTTGGTTGTTCTTCCCCAAATACTCCAATAGGTTAACAACTTGCCTTACATTACTCTTCATTTGTCTACCATTTATAAAACCAGTTTGATCATTATGAATCATTTGTTGCATGACTGTCATTAACCTATTTGCTAATATTTTAGCAAAAATCTTGTAATCTGTATTTAAGAGTGATATGGGCCTATAATTTTTTTGGCTGGGTGTGGTCTTGCTCCTCCTTTGGAATCAGAGAAATATAAGCTGTCCTCCAACATGGGGGTATATCTCCTCCAGATTGTATATTAGTAAATAATTATTTGAGTGGTCAACAAATCTTCATCTTCTTCACCCTGAAAAAGAGATCATTTGTAATTAATATAAAATCAATCCTGGAAAAAGATTGATGTCTATCAGAAAAAAAGGTAAAGTCTTTTTCTTCGGGGTTTCTCTCTCATCAGATATCTCTCAGCTCCATATCCTCCATCATTTCAAAAAACAATTTTGGCAATCTGGCACCCGTTGAAATGTTCTGCAAGAGCCCCTTCTTATCTTTTTTTAGTGTCCAAAACTCCATTCCAATCACTCAATAAAATACATGATTTATAATCCCATTGTAGTAACTTGGAATGTAAAAGCTTGTAAAATTTTCCCTGTTGTTGGTTCGGTGCGTAGACTCCAATTAAAAGTATTTTTTTCTCCTTTTATTAAAAGTTCAATTGCTATAAATCTTCCTTGATCATCTGCTTCAATTATTTTGGCAATTAAGTCTTTTTTTAGGTATATAACTATACCATTCTTCTTCTCAGGAGCAGATGCAACAAAATGTATACCTAACCTTGCATTTATTAAGTACTTTTGATCTTTACTTCTAATATGAATCTCTTGTAAACAAATTACATCATTTTTAAACTGTTTCAAATAATGAAATATTTTTCTCGTCTTTTGTGGTGAATTTAGGCCATTAACATTCCAGGTCAAAAATCTAGTTGCCATTCTTGGCCCCCTGAAGCATTTGGAGCATATGCTGGAAATCTCCATGCAATTTACTTTTTGGCCTTGCTCCTCCCACTGCTTCTGTTTTTGTAGTATCTTGAATCATTTGAAGTTGCTGCACTCTTAATTCTTCTTGACGCTTGGCTGCGGTTTGAGTCTGTCTTTGATCCTTAGGTTCTTCTATCTCCAAAGCTTGAACAGTAGTCGAAAATTGTATTAATTCTTCTTGAATAATCAAATCACCCTTTTGGGCCTGTGCCAACAATTCTTCTTTCTCCCCCTTTCTTGCCCCCTCTATTTCTGTCTTCCTTCTAGCTTCCTGGGGCTGTGGGCATCCAGTCTTTAATACATTGGTATAGAAATCTCTTGCCTTCCACACTGAATTGAGACGATATCTTTCTCCTGAATAATTCACCACTAGACCAGCTGGAACTTCCCATCTATACTGTATCTGACGGTTTCTCAGTTCTTCCACTAGAAAGGCATAATCCTTTCTGGCTCTCAACATTTTGGGGAGAATTTCTTTCAATGTTAAAACCTCCTGCCCCTGCACTTGAAGTTTATTTTTAAAAGTGACTTGTAGGATTTCATTGCGTAGTCTCCTTGTTGTAAAATAAACTACAATGTCTCTTGGTAGATGTTTCTGTCTGGCCACCTATGAATTGACACGATAAATTTTGTCAATTTGCCATTCAAAATTTGCTTTTTGGTCTCCCATTATCTGTGCAAATGCTTCTGAAAAGATCTCTCTCAAATTCTCTTGCTTATTTTCCTTGAGGACTCTTATTCTCAGAGCAAATTCCATGTCTCTATATTGTATCATTATCACATCCGCTCTGCTCTTTCCATCTTGTCCTGGACCTCCCCCATTTTATTTTCCAAGTTCTCATTAGACTGTTTAATTTCTTCCACTTTTTCATCTATTGCTTCAATATGTCCTGCCAATCCTTGTACTGCCATGATAATATCTTCTCTAATTTCTTGGTTTCATTTTTGAATAGTCTCTTTGACTTGAGCTATCTCTTCAGCAACCTCTCGAGTTTGCTCCTGAAACATTGAAGCATTTTTTTTTCTGTAACAGAGGCTTGTGTTTTGAGGGCTTCCTGCAACATTACAAATGTTAATATTGTTGGTTCTGTTGGAACAGAGAGAGATTGCAATCTGGACGTTTGAGCTGGCAAAGTCCCAGCACTTTTAGGGATAATAGCCTTAATTTGTTTTGAAGCCATTTTTAGTTTCCAATTTAAATTTAATCAGCTGCAAGAACAATAAATCCACCAAATCCAGAAATCAGTCTTTAAATAATATCAATCCTTTTTTAAAAAATCAATGCTGTAATCTTTGATCTTTTCCTTTTTTTTAAAAGCACAAATCTCTAATTTTGAGCAGGGGCTGCCAACATTAAAATAAACTTCCTTTTTAACTTTTGCTTTCACGCCCCATTAAAGCTCAATCGCCATCTTGGTTTCACTTTCTCCCCTTAATAAGTCAGAAGGAAGTAATACACATTTGGAGTTAAAGTTCAGTACTTGCAGATCTAATCTCTCCTGAGTTTGCTTAGCCTGCTTCCGAATGATGTTTATTCCAAGCATTGTTTGCAGGGGTGGTCGCGGCATCTTCTTCTGCTTAAAGCAGAAACGTCCCGGATCCGGAGCTCTGTCGGGCTTCCAGGGAGCTCTCACCCTTCAAGCCCCAGAGTTGTTCCTGGGGCTTCTTGGGGAGCTCTACCTATGCCCGTCTGCTCTCTTCATCCCCTTTTCCCAGGGAGAAAGTTTCCAAGCCGCTAGACAGCTGATTTGCGCTTTTCTAGTGGCTTTACGTGATCATGGGGCTGGCGCTCAAGAAAAGAGCGTCCTCAGCACCTGTGGTGCCACCAGAAGTCCGGTTGTAGTTTGATATTACAGAGTCTATATTGAGACTTTATACCATTTCAGGCAAATGGTTGTCCAGTCTCTTTTTAAAAATCTCCAGTGATGGAGCATCCATAACTTCTGGAGGCAAGCTGTTCCACTGGATAATTGTTCTCTCAGGAAATTTATCTTCATTGGCATCCTTCAGTCTCAAAAGACTATGGTATTGTGCTCTGGAAAGAGGTCCTAAAACAGCATCTAGTGTGACTAAAAAGGCCAATTCGAGAGTGGCAATCCCTTCCACACTGAAGGCAGATACATTCTGACCCCTGCCCAGCCCCCAGATTTCACTGGTTCCAGGATTGCCTCTTTGCCTCAGCCTGCCGAACAAGTGTCTCTTCAAATTTGAGAAGGCCATACTGCGTCTTTAGCCTCCAAGCTGAATGATTGGAGGTCAAGATTTCCCAGATGTTAATGTCCATTCCCAGGGCCTTTAGGTCCCTCTTGGAGATATCCTTATATCGCAGCTGTGGTCTCCCTCTGAGGCGCTTTCCCTGCACTAATTCTCCATACAGAAGATCTTTTGGAATCCGACCATCAGCCATTCTCACGACATGCCCAAGCCAGCATAAATGTCACTGTTTCAATAGTGTATACATGCTAGAAATTCCAGAACATTCCAAGACTGCGCTATTTGGAACTTTGTCCTGCCAGGTGATGCCAAGAATACATCGGAGACAGTGCATATGAAAGGTGTTCAACTTTCTCTCCTGCCATGCATAAATTTATTTTAGAATTTAGAATAACAGAGTTGTAAGGGACCTTGAAGGTCTTCTAGTCCAACCACCTGCTGAGGCAGGAAACCCCACACCACTTCAGACAAATGGTTATTCTTAGTTCTAGATTGCTTTTCTCCTTAGAAAATAATTTTAGAAAACAATATTCTAACTAAGAAATGATGTCTAAATAGAAGATGTTCAACAGCAGGAATTGATGACAAAAGGGCATTTCTTTTCTGGTTATTTTTTTAGAAAAGGCAGAATCAACATCTGTTGATGTTGGTGGAATTTGAAATCTTGCACTGAGCAGGGGTTGGATTTGATGACCTAAATTCCATTTTGGAATCTATGATCCTTTCCCCCATTAGTATTATCTATGTTTGAAAAGAGGTATGCCCAAAATGACCTCCTGCCTTGCTCCACTTTTATTAAGAACCTGAGATGTTAAAAAAAATACCTTCACTCCCTCCCTTGTTTCTTCTAGAACCTTGTTTCTGGAAGCTATAAACTTTATCCATTTCTTTTTCATTCATTTGCTCTAAAATTATATATTGTTATATTATACATTGCTGTTGTGAATACCTACTGTATGTGTAGAAATGCAGGTGAGTCTCAAATGGTCTATGAAACATTATCCCTGATGGAAAAGGATCACTCTAGTATCCTACATTTTTTTTAAGTAAGGATGTAAAAATATTATCAGCCCTTCCTCCTCCACTTAGGATTTGCATCAGAAGATCCTCATCGGGAAATGCCTTAAAATGAGGGGCATGAGTGTAGCAATAGCAATAGCACTTATATACCACTTCATGGTGCTTTTACAGCCCTCTCTAAGCGGTTTACAGAGTCAGCATATTGCCCCCAACAATCTGGGTCCTCATTTTACCAACCTCAGAAGGATGGAAGGCTGAGTCAACCCAGAGCCAGTGAGATTTGAACTGCTGAATTTCAGCTAGCAGTCAGCTGAAGTAGCTTGCTGTACTGCACTCCAATCACTGTGCCACCTCAGCTCATATACTCTCAGTATATGAAAGTATACTTTCAACAATAGAAAGAACTTTGCTGACTAAATGCAAGCATTCAAAAACAAAACATTTAGAACAAAAGAATGATTCAGAGCAGCAAGGATGTCAAACTGGTGGCCCATGGGCCAGATGTGTCACATGCAGGCCATGCCAATCCCAGCTCCACAAAAGGGGAAAATGTCACAATACATCACGTGATGGAAACATGACACTGCGAGTTTGAAACCCATAATCTAGAGGTAGCATTTACTTACTTACTTAGTATCTCCATTTACTTACAGACTGAAATGGCAGTTATTTTAATGGACAGAAGCAAATTCTAAGAGATGTGTTTATAATTTTGTAGAATGCCTTTTGTGATTTCAATATGATGATATAAATATTTCAGTTGCTTAAGATGTTGTTTCATTTAACTTTTAGACCTAATTTTGATATTCTTACATAATATTGACTATGGAGATTATTAGTCATCCCAGACATAGTTGATCCAAAGGTGCTTTTCCAAAAGGCAACTGAACTTTGTTTTTCCTTAAAGACATTTTGCTTCTCATCCAAGAAGTTTCTTCAGTTCTAACTGAATGGTGGAGGAGGGAAGGATTTAAATTATAAAGACCAGATGCCTGCAACAATATAAATCTTTCCAGGTTTTTGCATTTCTCTGCTGAAAGTCTTACCTGCCACAACACATGATTGTGAAATTGTTTTCTTCCCTTTTTCACTATTGTTCTCTGTCTGAACTTGGATAAATACAGAGATTGCAAAGCATGTGCCACAGCATAGACTGCATTGTAAATGTTGTAGCTCTGGCCACTCATGAGTGTTTCAAACACAGATGTGGGAAGGGTCTCAAGCCTCTCCCATCCAGTACATTTTTTAACAGACTTCTCTGCTGTAGAATGGTAAAACAAACAATTGAACGCTTGTTCCCAAAAATCTTTCCGAAAATGATCGTGCTGATCATTCCTTGGATTTATCCTTTCAAGAAATTTCTGGAAGTCTTGGATCTCCTTTGTGTGAATTGCAAAGGATAAAGCACCTTGCAGAAAGTGGATATCCCAAGATGTGTGAAAGGAAACTGAGGTGTAATCTGTTGGCGCTATTATGAACCAGATTTTTGTCTTCCTTGGTATATCCTCCACTTCTGAAAACTGGAGGAATGTTCTTAGGGTAGGTATGGACCTACTTTCACCGTACAAGATTATCACATTGGCTGTGCTTTTCATCAGAACTCGGTATATTTGGACTCCTTCATCTACTATATCAGTAAAATCACTGTAAAAAGCTACATTGGTGAACTCTTGTATGAAATCAAAGCAGATGCCATGCTGGGAAAACGTGGGAAGCACCTCCTGTACAAATTTATCTCCATTGTCATCATTCACCGCAAGAATTCCAATCCAGATCCATCTAAAATAGAGTAATAGCTGGAGGATTCCCCTATGTTGGTGAGATTCATTTGGAAGCATTTGTTGGAAGAAAACTGCCTGAGTCTCTTTATCCATGACTGGAGCAGAGCCATAGGTCAGCTAAGAAAAATGATAGGGAAGAATTTACGAAAGTTGAAATAAAATTGAAGAAATACTTTTTGTGTGGCTGTATAGTTCATTCATATAATCTCTCCCTCTGATTATTTTAACATACTTCCCTTTTTCCTTTTCACAATTTTATCCTTGTTTGGGGACCTGCAATGCCTCAGTTGAAAGCTGAGAACCCCGGTTTGATACTCAAATGTTGCATGACTGGGTGAGCTCATCTCCTTGTCCTAGATCCCATCCATCTAGCAGTTTGAAAGATTCATATGCAAGTAGATAAATAGGTAGCATTTTGGTGTGAAGGTAATAGTGTTCCATGTACATTGGCAGATATTCATGCTGGACATATGACCGCAGAAATGTCTTCAAACAATGTTGGCTCCCTTGACTAAGAAAAGAAGATGAGAAGTATCCCCCTGTGATTGACATGACTGGACAGGGCAAACCTTTATGTTTATGCTGGTTTAGTTAAAAGTTCATGATTTTGTTGCTTTATATAGTTCATTTTAATTTGCAGCAACTGTCAACACTGAGGAGAAGTTTTTTTTGTTTTTTTTGTTTTTTAATTTGATTTATATGCCGCCCTTCTCCGGAGACTCAGGGCGGCTTACAATGTGCTCAGCAATAGCCTTCATACTTTTGTATATTTTTTATACAAAGTCAGCTTATTGCCCCCACAAACTGGGTCCTCATTTAACCTACCTTAGAAAGGATGGAAGGCTGAGTCAACCTTGAGCCTTGGAGAGATTCGAACCAGCAGTAAATTGCAGGCAGCTGTGTTAATAACAGGGTGCTTTAAACCACTGTAGTACCAAGGCTCTTTATAAGTTCAGTTATAAAAATGAATGCCTTGCTTAAGAAGTTTTTTTTTTGTTTTAGTCAGTACCTGTTTTGACAGCTGATGCACCGCTTAAACAGTGGCAGAAGGTGATACCTTAATTTCTGTACTACAGGAAAAGACAGTGAGTTAAGCATAAGTTGTTACAAAATGCAAATGAAGGGGAAGATTGGGATTTCCTGGTTTGAAATTGTACTTTGCAGCTTGTCATTTGATTTGGATGAAAGATTTGGTATGCTGAAGTTAGAAAGTTTGGAGTTAGAAAGATATGATCTAAAACTTGGGTGGTATGGATATTTGTGTTATGACAAAGTTAAGGTTAATTTATGTTTTAAAAATCATTATGTTAGACATAGTTGAGACTATGGAATAGATACAAAGCCATATTGTTCCCAGAAAGACCTTCATGCCTGTCACCACACAATGTTATAGATGAGAAATAATAGGCAAACACAAGTGGCTCATTCATCATGAAGCACTAGAATTTTGTCAAGGAGAATGTAAAATAAAAATAAAGGGAAGAACTAATGGCAGCAGGATATGGATATCAATGGTGAAGATCTATAAATAATAATAATAATAATAATAATAATAATTTTATTTCTATACTGCCCTTCTCCCGAAGGACTCAGGGAGAACTCAATAGGTACAGCCTATTTAAAAACACAAAAAACACGACAACAATTAAAATTTAAAATCATTAAATAATTAGGCTCCAATTAAAATCCCAGAAATTTAAAATACCCCAATTTAAAACATTATGTTAATAGCCCTGCCTGGCGGAACAACAGGGTCTTCAGAGCGCAGCGAAACACCCGGAGGTCGGAAATCTTTCGTATTTCGGGGGGCAATTCATTCCACAGGGCTGGAGCTCCCACAGAGAAGGCCCTCCCCCTGGGTGTCGCCAGCCGACATAACTTGGCTGATGGCACCCGGAGGAGACCCTCTCTGTGGGAGCGAACTGGTCGGTGGGAGGCTATTGGTGGCAGAAGTCGGTCTCGACTGTTACAATTATTTGAAATAATAATTGTATAATCGATAATCTGTTACAATTATTTGAAATATTTAAAGTATGAAAAAAATACGTTTTTTTCCAACTTTTGATACTAGAATTCTTTATAAATGATAGGGAACGTAGTTCACAGTTCTCATGAAGTTAGGATGATAGGGTGATGATCGGCAGGCACGTGTTTGAGCCCTGGTTGCTGCTGAGCAGGGTGGGTTGAACTCTTGTTACAGGGTCCAACTTCTGCTGACGTTGGAAAGTGGGCTACTACAAAGAGATAAATGGGTGCCACTTTGGTGGGTAACTTAACGGGGATGTGAAAGGAGCCCTCAACTGGGCATCCATGATGTCACAATCCAATCTTTTCTTTAAATACAAATGATGAACAGGTATTTCCTAGAATGTATGAGAATGTATTGAAATTTGAAAGAGAAGTATAAATGAAAAAAAAAATGTATGATAAAGTAGGTTAAATATTTTGGCTGTAATATACAAATGGAGATATTAGTATGGAAATGGAAAATTATTATTAAATTTGATTATATTTATCGTGATGAAAGCTGTAAGTCACTTCTTCATATATTTATTTTCCTACATTTTTTCCCATTCTTTCATCTTTCTTTAAAGATCATTTGGATCACTTTTAAAAATTATATTAAGAGAGAGAGAGAGAGAGACAGAGAGACAGAGAGAGACAGAGACAGAGACAGAGAGACAGAGAGAGAGAGAGAGAGGGAGAGGGAGAGAGGGAAAGAGAGAGAGAGAAACATCCATGGAAACCTAGATACATTGAATACTATACTGTTTCCTGTTAGTGTTTCCAAAGGCCAAAGTTTAGAGGAAAAATGGACCTTATACCAGGAGGAGAAGGATCCCCAAGTGCTGTGTTCATCCACCTTGATTTATGTTCGTTTCTCCTCTCTGTGTACTATCTAGATAAATTATTGGGAATTTTAGGAAGCCTGATAATTTTAATATTTGATCTTCAAGAAATATTTCCATCCTTTTCCTGTCCTGTTCAGTCATTGGTACTCTTCCTTTTTCTATTTTTTAACTTTTATTTGGAGTGTTGAACCAAATGGAGTATTTGACCAAGTTAGATAATTAGAATACCTTAAACCTTTGCTATTAACCCAAGAAAATATTTGACTTCTTGTATTCCATACCTTTAAAAAGATAAAGATTCCCCTAGCACATATGTGCTAGTCATTACTGACTCTAGAGGGTGGTGCTCATCTCCAAAGAACCAAAACATGTCCAAAAACATCTCTATGGTCATGTGGCCAGCATGACTAAATGCCAAAGGTGCACAGAACGCTGTTACCTTCCCACTAAAAGTGGTCCCTATTTTTCTACTTGCATTTTTTACGTGCTTTCGAACTGCTAGGTTGGCAGAAGCTGGGGCAAGCAACGGGAGCTCATCCCATTACACGGCACTAGTAATTCGAACTGCTGAAGTGCCAACCTTTTGATCAACAAGCTCAGCATCTTAGCCACTGAGCCACTGTGTCCCTTTTTCTATACCTTTATTGGTGATAATAAATGTTCACTGAATTACAAGACATGGATTGTTGTGTGCCAAATGAGTTTCATTCATCAACAAGGACTATTAGTCATCTTAAAAGCTTCCTGAACACTATCAACATTATTTCTATTATTTGGGAATATTTTAGCAACAAGCTAAAACTGATCATCTATCAAAAGGTTCTATAGAATTTGACCATGCTCTTTATTATACAGTAAAAGCTAACACTCTAGGCTTCTTCAGGTAGTGCCATACATACACAACATATCTTACCTGAGGGACTTTGTAGATGCACAGAAGAGTTGCCATATGGAGAGAGATGTCAGGTCCCCCAATGACTGCACCCAAATATTTTGGGACCCCACACTTGTAGTTAGGGATGAATCTGCCCTGAGTTAAGAGAAGCATCATTGAGGCAAGATAAGTCCAACTTGGACTGAAATTGCTGTTATAAATCTGGAAGCCCAGAGTGACATTGGGTAGGATCTGGGTATTTTCATTGATCTCTTTGATAGCAAATGCTAAGGCAAGGATGTGCTGGTAATTCTGAAACAATATTCTGTAGCAAAAATTACATCATATATTAAGAAGGGTCTGCTTCACAATATGACAGGTTTAAACTTTTGGTAGTATAATAAGTTGATGTATTTTTATTTATTTATTTATTTGTTTGTTTGTTTGTTTGTCAAGCACATATTAGATAATATATATAAGTTTAATCATGAATTGAATACATAAAATGAATACAAATAAAGGGAACATTAGGACAGGGACTGTAGGCACACTGGTGCTCTTATGCACGCCCCTTACAGACCTCTTAGGAATGGGGTGAGGTCAACAGTAGACAGCCTTAGGATAAAATTTTGGGGGCTTTGGGATGAAACCACAGAGTCAGGGAGTGCATTCCAGACATTGACCACTCAGTTGCTGAAGTCTTCTGCAATCGAGTTTGGAGTGGTTCACTTTAAGTTTGTATCTATTGTTTCCTTATGTATTGTTGTGGTTGAAGCTGAAGTAGTCATTGACAGGTAGGACATTGTAGCAGATGATTTTATGAGCTATGCTTAGGTCATACCGAAGGCGGCGTAGTTCGAAGTTTTCTAAGCCCAAAATTTCAAGTCTGGTGGCATAAGATATTTTGTTGCGAGCAGAGGAGTGGAGAACTCTTCTTGTGAAATATTTCTGGACATGCTCAATTGTATTAATGTCCGATATGCAGTGCGGGTTCCAGACAGATGAGCTGTATTCATGAATTGGTCTAGCAAATGTTTTGTGTGCTCTGGTTAGTAGTGTAATATTACCAGAGAAGAAGCTATGCAAGATTAGGTTTACAATTCTTAATGCCTTTTGGCAAAGTTGTTACAGTAGGCTTTGGCACGTAGATTATTAGATATGAGTACTCCAAGGTCCTTGACAGAATAAGGATCATCTACAAGGTCATGTCCACTCAACTTGTATTTTGTGTTTATTATTGTGCTTATTACTGCAAAATATTTACTATTTGCCTAGAATTCTGGAAAATTCAGAGCAAAGCACATATATACTCCTCCAGAATCTGGAGTTATTTTTTAATACAAGATGCATTTAATACAAGATGAACACTGTCTTGAAATTATAAGAATTATTTTTATTTTAATAATTATGAAAAAGGACCAATATCAAACTCCATCTTCTAAAAAATGTTTATATCCACAAGGAAATTGATTAATTTTGGCACTGTAAGTTTCCAATGATAAAAGTTATCAGGGGAAATATATCCACCTCCCAGTTTTAGTTATAGATTTATAAATTAATCTGCAGCAACATCTCTATTTATAAATTAGAGATGTTAGAAATTAGAACATCTCCATTTATTATAATAGAGATTCGTCTTTCTTATTTTTTTTTTCAACTTTACATGGGAATTAATTGAAAATTCTATTTAATGTGTTTGTATATGGAGTTTTTGTTATTACAAGAGAACATTTTGATCATCATATGATTGAACAGCAAGGTCCAGAGGTTGAAAATAAATTGATGGTGTATTTACATAAGTCTATCTTGAAATCCCTGAGAAGGATGTTGACTGAAATCAAGGGGATCAGAATATGTTGAGAATACAGAAATAATGCCTGCAATGTTAACATTTCCAAGCTGATGATATGTGTGACGAATAGGAAGAGGCTCATCCAAATCACAATGATGGATGGATTCCTTGCACACCACTTGAGGCATTAACAGAAACAATGATTGCAGGAATAGGACCGTCTTCCATGAATGGCTTCTTTCTGTATACAAATACCCCTGTCTGCCACATGATCCTTGGATGTCTCCAAATAGTTCCAAGAGACCTGACTTCTTCTGTTTTTCAGACAGAAATAGGCAGTGCAACATACTATCGAATAGACTCACATAGGTTTGGGACTTCCATCTATGGCTGGAATATCATGGGAAATAGTAATAACATATTTCATGTCTTCATTTGCCCTGGAATCCCATGGGTTTCAAAGAAAGAAACAGGTAACCAATGTTTAATTATAATAACTAACCCAAAATTCTGAGCTCTTGCACACAGAAAAAAATGTATTTCAGTTCAAAATAAAACATGCCAGGTTCCCCAAAAACAATAAGCAGTGAATGATATCAAGAAAATTTTCATTGAAATTATTGAACCAAATACAACCTATTCTGTGCCTGTGTATTTGGTTTTTCTTGCCTATACTGTATGTAAAACCCTATATTTCTCACCACTAAATTGCATTTTGTTGGATAGGGCTCTGTATTCAAGTCTATCAAGATCCTTCCAAATGTTGAATTTATATTATAAAGTGTTAGCTATTCCCCCCAGCTTGTTGTCATCTGTAACTTTGATGAATTGCCCTTCTATCCGCTTATCTAGATCATTTATAGAGATATTGAAGAGCACTGGGCCTAAGACAGAACCTTAAAGTTGGCCATTGCCTACTTCCCCCTATGTAGATATAGTTCCACTAAGGACTTCCCACTGACTATGGTTGATCACCCAGTGAATACATCTGGTGGTGGTACTGTCTATTCCACATTGTTCTATCTTACCAAGAAGTAAGCTGCAATCTACTTCATCACATGCCTTACTGAAGTCTAAGTAAATTATGTCCATAGCATTTTCCTTATCTTCTAACTTAGTCACTTTGTCAAAGAAGACAATAATGTTTGTCTGGCATAATCTATTTTTGACAAACCTATTGTGGCTTCTAGTAATTGTCTTGCTCACAAATCCACTGCTTGATTATGATTTCCAACACCTTCCTAGGTGTTGAAATGAAGCTGTAGTTTCTTAGATCCACTTTTTCCCCTTTTTGTAGATTGGAACCACATCAGCACTTTTCCAGTCGTCTGGTATTTCCCTGCTGCTCTCTGGGGCTTTGAAAGATTTTATTTACTGAAAGCTGTAAATAAGAGAAAGAAGCTATATCCCTATCTTCATTTTTTACATTCCCTTTTGTGAAGAATTGCCTCAATTATTGCAACAAAATAAAAATAAAAATGGGCATAGCAAGAGGGACCATAAAGGAGTTGACAGAGTAAAGCAGTGATGAATATATGCATCAACAAGATCTCCAAGCCAGTAACAGACATGGAGACCAATAGAATGTTAATGCATTAATTTATATTCCTTCAATAACAGAATGCAATAAATTCTATAGTGTGACCATAACTGCACTTGCAGCAGATGAAAATAATATCACCCTGAAACTTCTAACCTGATTCCAGCAATCCATCTTCTAGGCCAGGTTGCTAGGAGAAGGCATGAAGAAAACATTTGATTGACAGCCATAGAACGTAACTTCTTCTCTCTATTCAGTGATTGATTCAGAAAAGGCCTTTTATACTTTTGTTGTTCTTTTAAGACCATTTCTTAAGCAACCCTGAAGTGAACATGACTGAGGCCATCTTGGAGGCTTCAGGCTTGCCACCCAATAGAGCAAGGGGGGAAATAGTTAGATGGGGCTTTGTAGCCAAAACAATAAAATTTTCCTGTGGGAACCAAGCACATTCTCATAGGTGGCTGGCCAGAGGAGGAGTGAAGTAACCAAGCAACCGGCCAGCACCTGGATTGGACATCGTGACCAGTGACTTGGGGAAAGGGGAGAAACTTTTACTTTTTAATTAGGTGAAAGCTACGGGAACTCTGGAGTTGACTTTCACCAGTTGTGCCAATATGATGTATCCAATAAACTGTTCTTTGAGGAATTTGCCTGCCTCGGAGTTCTGCTTTCTATGGGTGCATTACTTGGAACACTGACACAGGACTCATTTGTTAATGTATTGGTTAGATTGCCTCTAGGACCTTAACACGCTCTTGACTGATTGCCTCTTCCAATTTTTCTTCACAACAACTATAAGATAAGTTCGCTGGAGAAGCATGGCTGATTTTGTGTCAATGGATGGATGTAAATCTGTGTCTTTCTGATTTTAGTCCAGCATTTTAATTACTAAATCATGCTGACTTATTAAAGATTTGACTTGCCATTGATTAGAGTGGTTATTTAAAATATCAAGAATTATTAATTAATAATTGAAATATTTTATTTTAAAATACAATTGGTAAGTTGCAAATCATGAAAGTCAGCTCACTGTATGAATAAAACTTTTATTCCATTTATAGATAAGAATTCTTGACACATGTCACATGGTAGGAAAGAGAGAGGGAGGGAGGGAGGAAATTGTAGCACTAAATGATAATGGAGTTGGAAATAACAAGATAAATGGGAACCATAAATAAGAAGGCTCCCCATTTCCTCAGTTCAGCCTAAAATAATAATTTTATAAAATAACTCTTTTTAAAGATGTCCACAATTGGGGGCTTATAACAATTTGATGCTGACATAGCTGAAGTTTAAAATGTTTTTTTCATTAACTGATGCTTATTGTTCAGTTCAGGTCTCATCACAATGATAAAACATTTGGGAAAAAAGATACACATCAATAAGCCAGCACTGGAGGAGATCATGGAGAAGATCTCCACAGCCAACATGTATTTTCCCCTTGTGCTTATATAAGTAGGAATAAAGCACAACCAAACAGTGCAGAAGACCAACATACTGAAAGTTATGAATTTAGCTTCATTGAAAGTATCAGGTAACTTCCTAGCTAGAAAAGCAACAGAGAAGCTAACCACTGCCAGAAAACCCATAAAACCCAACACACAGTAGAACATGGTGACTGATCCTTCATTGCATTCCATGATGACTTCTTCAGACATTGAGTGCACATCAAAATCTGGATATGGTGGAAAAATTGCCAGCCATATTATGCAGATAGTGGTTTGAACGAGACAACAAAAAAGAACAATGAAACTGTCCATTCCTTTCCCCACCCATTTTCTCATACTAGATCCTGGCTTAATGGCCATGAAAGCTAGGACCACAACAAAAGTTTTGGCCAAGACACAAGAAACTGCCATGGAGAAGATGATTCCAAAAGCTGGTTGTCGAAGGAGACACACAATCTTATCAGGTTTCCCAATAAATAATAAAACACAAAGAAAAGAGAGGAGGAGAGAAACTAGAAGAGTGTAGGTGAGATTCCGGTTGTTGGCTTTGACTATAGGGGTGTATTTGTGTTTAATGAAGATCCCAAGCATCAGAGCTGTGATAAAAGAAAAAGAAAGAGCACAGATAGCTAAACTGATCCCCAAGGGTTCTTCATAGGATAAGAAAGTGATGCGTTTTGGAATGCATGCATCTTTGTCACGGTTTGAATAATGACCTTCTGGACAATGAGAACAGTCTTCCATATCTGGAAAAAACAACAACAACGATTCTGTGCCTTGTTTTTCATTCATCAAGCCTTAGTGTTGCATAACTCTGAGAGAGAAGTTAATTAATACTGACATTGACTATTTAACCATTTTAATATGAAATTATATTCACTGAGGACTTCTGAGGATTAGAGAATAATTGAGGGCCAGAAATCTTGGCCCATACCCAAAGCCTTTACCTGCCATGCATTTCATTCTACCTTGGATATCACATACTATGTTATTTTCTGTATATCATTCTTGGTTACAAATATGTATGTAATGTATTTTCATAATCCTTTTCACTGTAAATAGCTTTAAATGCAAAGGAATTTCAACACATAGGGGAAGCTATGTTTTAATCTTTGTACACTACCCAGTCACTTGTATGACATTGGTAGTCATATAAATATGCAAAATAAATAAATAATCCAAATAAGTAACCCTGTTAATAAGGTAGCTTATTCCATTACTTCTCAAAAATGTTTACCTTCTTTGTTTGAAAATTTCCCTTCTGGACATGGATGGCAATCATAGCAGCAAAATGGTCTTGATTCGTTCTTGGTCTTGCTATGCCCTGTTTGGCAAGGATCACTACACAAAGAAAGGGGATGTGCCTATGCAAAAATTGAGAATATTGTTAAGATTTTTAAAAGGCATTTGAGTAATTTCTACCTTGCTGCAGAATTTAAAGCTTAGACATGAAGTAAAAAAATTACTATCAAACCATTATTAAATTATTGGGAAAGAATACTTGGTCTGCAATGATTTCATGGAATGTCCACCCTTCTTCGAATGTGTCCCCCAAAGTTTCTTTAACTGGCTCCTGAAGCCAAAGTATTCTTTATCCTTTGATTTCTAGCTCATGAATGCAGTTGATCTTTTCAACTGAGATCCTTTACCAGAAAGAAGATTCTTAGCATCTGTTCAATTGTCAAACTTCTGAGCAACAACCCCATGACTTTTGTATATTTGCCAATATGCCATGCCTGTACAAAGAGGGGGTGTTTTAATCATAATTTCATGACCACTATTTTGCACATTTTGACCCATGTTGAGGCTGTTGCTTGTAGATAAGCTCAACTTGACTATGCATATATACCCACAGCAGTGTTGTGCATAATTGAGCATTCAGTTTTCCCTCTTTACCTTTACTTTTGCAGTCATTTTCATTTATAATTGATTTTGTGGTGGGAAAAGACTTAATTTGCATTTTATTGTAGCTCTGTGAGAAACAGTGTAGATTTGCTACAACCTTTTGAGGCATGGAAGTGACAGAATGTATTTTTGATGTAAAAAGTTCAGCTGATCAGGATCAGTGAAGCTCTTTGGAGGGCATCAAATCATTGTAGATCAGGGGTGAAAAAAGAAGGATTTTCTTAATCTTTTTCATCAATATTGACTATTTTGAAGGGTTTCTATCTTGATGCCCTTTGGGATTGATCCATGCTATGGAGCTGCCTAGCCCATGTTGGAAGAAATGTCCATCTGGGTTCAGTTCCAAGTGGGGAGAAAGACACTGGAAACATGGAGACTGCTTGAAAAGAAGGCTTAATGGTGAACAGAACCACATGGTTTTGAGGTCCTGGGGAAAAAGGCATATGGGTGAGAGAGAGAGAGAGAGGGTGAGAGATAGATTTATATCCTCCACTGGGCTTTGAATTTGAGTTTGTATTCTGATCGGTTGTCAGATTCCCATGGGGCCATGGGTAACTTTTTTAAAAAAAAATGATTTATATGCCGCCCTTCTCTGGAGACTCAGGGTGGCTTACAATACGTTAAGCAATAGCCTTCATACTTTTTGTATATTTCATACAAAGTCAGCTTATTGCCCCCACAATCTGGGTCCTCATTTTACCTACCTTAGAAAGGATGGAAGGCTGAGTCAACCTTGAGCCTGGTGAGATTTGAACTTGCAGTAATTGCAGGCAGCTGATGTTAATAACAGTGCTTTAGTCTGCCGCGCCACCAGGGCACCAACTTTGTAGGTTGTCTTTTGAGACCCAAATGTGGTTGAATCTTGCTGGGTGATGTAATCTCCCCAGGTGCCATGTGGTGAGTTCTGTTGCTAGATGGGTAGAGGGCTAATCCTACCTTTGTTGGATCTGGGGTGAGGGCCTTTGCTTATGAATAGATCTAGCTATCTCTTTATCTCTTAAGTGCTGACATCTGCTGTGGGCTATTGAGAGTGTGGGGGCTATTAAGAGTGAGTCTGCTTCCTGCCTAAAAACATGTTTCTCCATTTCTTATCCAGGGAGGTATAATATTCTGCCTTTTTAATATTTCCTAATATTTCATTTTTCTAGGAGAGGGGTGGGTGCTAATTTCCTACACCTGGAAAACTAAGGTTCAGAGACATCACCAAAAGTTCTGACTGATGTCACAAAGAAGGCCAAGCTTTAGACAAATTGTTGTGGTCCACCAGCAGTCTGCGGAGCTGGCAGTGGAGTCAGATAGTGAGGAGGCTGGGGAGGACAATGGGCCAGTCCTGGAGTCTGGGGAAGGCCCAGACAAAGGCTCTGCATCAGAGGCAGAGATGGGGCCAGGGCCATCTGGGAGTGATGCACAGACTCCAGAGCTCCAGAGTCAGACAGCAGAGAGGCAGAGGAACAGGAGGAGCTGTTCCTAGTGCACGCATGAGCAGAGCTGCCAGAAGGCAAGAGCAGCTAAAGCAAAAGGGACGACTCGGGAGTAAGGTTTAAAAGAGCAGCAAAGGCTCTTAGGCTCTTTGTATGAAAGCAATATTGCTAAATCTGTTTCCAGTTGGCACCTCTTGTTTCTGAACTTCATGGGGCTTTGCCAAGAAAGGCCTTTGGCAGGGTGCCAAAGAAGATAAAGGTTTGTGATAAGCCGAAGGACTTATTCTGAAAGACTTGGTTTGCAATTAATTTGGACTCAGCTGGAAATGAAGTAATTCTCAACTGTTATAATAAAATAGGTTTGTTTGGGACTAATTGTGTCTTGTAATGACTAAGTGAGCCTAGGTCACAACACAAATGACATCTCAACTGCAGTACTGATCAGAACGTTAGCCAACTAATAGAGAAGTGTTTCTCACCTTCTTCATATGGCTTACCTGTAGAGCACAGTATTACCTGTATAAAAAGAAGGCAAGTAATACTCCTTTACAGAGCTAACCAAAGCTTTTGGTAAGCAGGCAGGGATGGCTCTATTCCAGATGGCTTAAGTGCATGCCTGAAGTTCACACCAAAGCTATCCAACCAAGCAGAATGTCAGCAGATACTAAAAAGGTTCCAGGATGGCTCCCTTTAGTTCATGGTGAAAGCAATCTTTCAGGGTTTGTTAAAGCAGGCCAGCCTAGAAGACCATCAGCAAATGGAGACAGCTTCAAAAGAGCCATCTTCATTGCATACTTGCTGAAGCCAGTAAGCTTGGAAGCAGATCACCCAGAACTGAGGAAGCAAAAATTGATTTTGACCTCTCCTGATATTTGAGTACTGGGAAGGAGACTTGAGAGGAACCCCCAAACAGAGAAGATAAAACACAGGGTCACCTTGCTTTAATCTCACAAATGAGGGAACCCTTTTGGTTTTGTTTGGGCTTTTTTGCACATATGAAGGTAAGTTTCATTTGAAGCTTCATTGAAAGAAAGCACCTTTTCAGATCTTTGTACTTATACTTTAGACTGCCTTCCATTGAGGACCTGTATACTGCATGAGTCAAAAAGAGGGCTGTGAAAAAATCTACAGACCCCTCACATCCTGGACATAAATTGTTTCAACTTCCACCCTCAAAACGATACTATAAGGGCACTGCACACCAGAACAACTAGACACAAGGATAGTTTTTTTCCTGAATGTCATCACTCTGCTAAACAACTAATTCCCACAACACTGTCAAATAATTTACTAAGACTGTATTACTATTATTCTTCTCTTCCTTACTAGTATCTACCTCTTCCCACTTATTACTATAACCATGCTGCTTGTATCTTTCAATTTATATTGTTTTTATTTGTTTCCTAGTACAATTTGATAGCTTATTAGTAACCTTGACTATCACTAAGTGTTGTATCTTTTTATTCTTGAGGAATGTATTTTATTCTCCTATGTACACTGAGAGCATATGCACCAAAGACAAATTCCTTGTGTGTCCAATCATACTTGGCCAATAAAGAATTCTATTCTATTCTATTCTATTCTATTCTATTCTATTCTATTCTATTCTATTCTATTCTATTCTATTCTATTCTACTCTACTCTACTCTACTCTGTTCTATTCTTTTGTTTCCTGTTTATTTCTAAAAACAGATCTCCACTATTAACTGTGCTTTTGGTCTTTTATGAATAGTTAGATAAGAGTCTGGGAATGAATTCAGGGGAAATAAACTTCTGTAAACTCTGTTTGTGAGGTGACAACTTGCAGAACAATTATGTACATTTTGACTAGGAAACAAAATCCACTGCATTGCCCAACCTATCTCTAGATCAATGGGTTCTTTTTTTTTTTCTGAAGTGGGCAACATTAAGATGTGTAGACTTTAATGCTCAGAATTCCCCAGCCAACATGGGAGTTGGATTTCACAAATCTTAAAGTTATCAAGCTTTTTAAAAAATAAATAAATAAACAGTGATACACATTATGTATCATCCCTATCCAGGAAAATAGAGGCTGAGTTGTATAGGAGTGATGGGACCTGCATGCTGATATATTATATAGGGGGTATCAATTTGAATATGTAGGGGGAACAGTTAAAAAAAAACCCAGATAGATAGATAGATAGGGAACAGTTAAAAAAAAAATCTAGATAGATAGATAGATAGATAGATAGATAGATAGATAGATAGATAGATAGATGATAGATAGACAGACAGACAGACAGACAGACAGACAGACAGACAGACAGATGATAGATAGATAGATGATAGATAGATAGATAGATAGATAGATAGATAGATAGATAGATAGATAGATAGATTAGATAGATAAATAGATGATAGATAGATAGATAGATAGATAGATAGACAGACAGACAGACAGACAGACAGACAGACAGACAGACAGATATGATTGCAGCCTAAATTTCAAAACCAAGTTTTCAAAGTGCATGACTAAGAAAATAATTAGAGCCAAAAAGAAACTTTTTTTGGTCATGTAAATTATAGCAATTTGTAAAATATTTGGTAGCTATCTACAAACAATAGACATACATGAATCTTTTTTCTGCTCCTAGGAAATCAGCCTTTAAAAAATTATAAACATATTTTACATTTAATATAAAATGAGAATTTGCTAGTTCCAGGGAAAGAGCTAAGAAACACATTTCATTCCAGAATGCTTTTAATTAGAATTAGAATTCTTTATTGGTCAAGTGTGATTGGACACACAAGGAATTTGTCTTCAGTGCATATGCTCTTAGGGTACATAAAAAGAAAAGATACATTTGTCAAGAATCATAAGGTACAACACTTAATGATAGTCATAGGGTACATTGTTGTTTAAATAAAAGAAAACATAGCTACTCAGTCCTTACCTCATTCAAGCTTTTTTGCCACATGATGGAATCTTCAGAAATATTGAAGAATTTATCTGGGGAAGCCATAGGATCTATCCTTCCAACCTGGATCCTAAAAAATGACCGGTTTGGGAATGTGACCCAGTTATTAATGTCAAATCCACCAATGAATTCCCCTTCTTTGTCAAATGAAATCTTTTCTCCAACACTGTTGTTAAATGAGACCCTTCTCAAGAAAAAGTTAAGCTAAATTGAAAAGGGTGAGAGGGAAGATAAAATATGAAAGCCTCATTCATCATTCTATTTCTGGTCAAAGTCCATTTCATATGGAGTTCATTAGATGTTTAAATCATATTTCATTATTAATCTCTGAGTTTCTTAAGCACATGAAAATGTACATATATATTTCAATATATCATTTTGTAATGGAAGGCCTTGGAAGATGTCACATGAGGAAAAGGGGGCATTCTGGTTGTTAAAATATTTTTCTTCCCCTGATGAGTTTCAACCTAGAGGGAAGCATTTGTCTCCAGCAGATATTCATCTGAGCAATAGTGAAAATAATATGAAAATATGAATGCCTGACTATAGGACCTCATTTCTAAAGTATCGTCAACAGCTCTAGCACTGGAACTGATGAAAGAGGAGAATCAATTTCCAAACATTTGTATGTAATGATATGCTCTTATTATTATGTGTTCATTTTCTCCTTCAGTGTGTGATAACTGAAGATAATGAGTATCTGGATATATTTTTTTGTCTGAAGGGCACTAGAGATGTTATAAATGCAGGGGATGTCTTCAATTATTTTTCCAAAGTTTTGATCAAACCAATGATCTACTCCCATGATGGCAAACCTATGGCCTGGGTACCAAGGTGGCACACAGAGCTTTCTCTGTGGGCATGCGTGCCATCGCCAGCTGCTCTTCTGGTTTCCAATGCACATGCCAGATGTTCATGTGTGGTGGAGCACTGGAAACCTGAAAACCAGCTGGCTGGTGCTCATGCATGTGCAGGCCACCTAGTCTTCAGGTTTCCAGCGCTCCGGTGCGCATGAAGACCAGGTGGCTGGTGTGTGCATGAGCACCAGCCAGCTGGCCCTTGGGTTTCCAGTGCCCCGGTGCATGCACGTGCATGTGCATGCTCTGGTTTGGGCACTCGGTGCTGAAAAGGTTCGCCATCACTCGTCTAGTCTATATAAGGAGATTGTAGTGTTAATATAGTCAAGTCACATGCTTATTTCAGTCAAAGACCAGGACAATTATAAATACTGAAGGAGAATCTAATTAAAAATTCTAGACATGTTAATATATAATTGCTTCTTATGTCCTCTGTGGTCTAAGATGGTGTAAGTATTAGATATAGCCCTTAGATGTCCTACTTTTCTTAGAGTGAGTCTTCTAATTGGCTCATAGACTGAACTTGCAGATCTGCATCATATCTCTGCTCTAAACATTACCTGCCACAATTGCTGGTTCTGAAGATTGGGGCCTCTCCTGCCCACAATAAGGTTGTACTTGAGTTTTGATGAATGCATTGCCTCCAAAGCATAAGCTACAGCATAGACAGCATTGTATACATTATAGCTGTGGGCAGTTGTGCTAAGTTCAAACACAGATGCAGGAAGGGTTGCCATCTTCTCCTTCCTTGTACAGATTGTGCCATATTTATTACCTAGGTCAGAGCTGTGAAACAAGCACTGGAATGCATGCTCCCAGAAATTCCTTAGAAACCCATCATGTTCTGCTGCGGTTGGATTTCTGAGTAGAAGGAATTCCTGGAAGCCTGGCACCTCCTTTGAATGAACTGCAAAGGATAAAGCATTTTGGAGGAATTTGACATCCCAATCTCTTTGAATAGAAATGGAAGTGAAATCCATTTCAGCATTCATGATCCAGATCTTTGTCTTCACTGACTTATCCTCCACTTCTGAATACTGCACTAACATTTTCAAAAAGTTCATGGATTCCATTGCACCATATAAAACAATCACTTTGGCTGTGCTTTTCGCAATAATAGAGTGGGTTTTGTAGGTTTCTTCCATCACATCCGTAAAATCACTGTAAAAAGCTACATTGGGGAACTCTCCTATGAAATCAAAGCAGATGCCATGCTGGGGAAATGTAGGGAGCACCTCCTGTACAAATTTCTCCCCTTTGTCATCCTTCACAGCCAGAACACCAATCCAGATCCACCTAAAATAGAGCAATAACTGGAGGAGGCCCTTATGTTGATAGGATTCATTTGGAAACGTTTGTTGGAAGAAAACTGCCTGAGTCTCTTTATCCATGATTGGAGCAGAGCCATAGGTCAGCTGAGAAAAATGATACAGAAGAATGAAGAATGTGTGAAACTGTTTTTCCATCTTAATAGTGCTAAATTTCTTCTTTCCCTTAAATCAGGGTTGGCCCCTGATGATTGCCTGGAGAGGTTGGCAAGATTTCAGAAGTGGTTTGCTATTTTCTGCTTCCTAGGGCAAAGCAAGAATGATTGGCCCAAGATCAATTAGCTTCATGCTTAAGGTGGGACTAAAATTCCCATCTCCCAATTTCAGGCCCATTGCCTTAATCCCTGTACCAAACTTGCTCTCTAAATAATGTTACGCTTTTTAAATTATAATGCCTATTTTCAAAAAATCAGTTGGGATGTTTTTCATGGATACATTCACGTGTCTTCCTATGATGATTATGAACAAATTGGACAATTTCTATTTTTTTTCCATGTGGACATGAAAGCATTTTGAATGCATTGCTATAGAAAACATCTGGACAAAAAGTAAAGCCAACCGCCCTTAGGAGAAAACTGACTTGAACATATCAATCAGAATAGAGCTGGAAGGGAACTTGGAGGTCTTCTAGTCCAACCCCTGTTCAAGCAGGAGGCCCAATATTATTTCAGATTTCAAATAATTGTCCAGTCTCTTCTTAAATATACTCTACTGCTCAAGGCCAAATCTAGAAGAACATGAACACACACACATGAACACACACACACACAACCACACCAGTGGTGGGTTGTCCCTGGTTCAGACCGGTTTGCAAGAACCCGTAGTAGAGACTTCTCCCACCACCCCAGATATTGTCATAGGCGATCTGCACATGCACAGAAGCTCGGTGTGCACGTGATTCTATTGCGAACTGTAGTAAAGGTAAGTAGAACCCACCACTAAACCACATCTGAAAAATAAATTTGAAAAATAAATAGCAAATTTTAGTGAAGGTTTCATACCACAGTCCTATATTATGGATGTATAAGAACTTTTGCACTGGGAAGAAGCTCTCATTAAAATGAATGGGAACCTTTACACCAGAGAACACAATAAGCAAAAAAATGTTATGAGCAGAGGTGGTATTCAGCCGGTTTGGACCGGTTCAGGCGAATCAGTTGTGGAAATTGCAGGTGAGCCTGCCCACCCACCCCGGCTCTATGCCGTCCTATTTAGGCACATTTTTGAGGCCAGGTGCATGAGCGGAAAGCGTGTATGAGAGCAAAGTACATGCACAGAAGGCTGTGAGCATGCGCGCGCATGCTCACATTTGCGAACTGGTGGGGAAAGTAAGTGAATACCATCCCTGGTTGTGAGGTTGAAAGGGTTAAAACCTCATGCAACAGAACATAGATCCAGATTGGGCATCCTATGCCAACAAAAAGTTAATCATTTTGATCTCCGACCTCCGGGTGTTTCGCTGTGCACTGAAGACCCTGTTGTTCCGCCAGGCCGGGCTATCAACATAATAATTTTAAATTGGGGTATTTTAAATTTCTGGGGTTTTAAATTGAGCCAAATCTATTTAATTATTTTAAATTTTTTAATCGTTGTTTTGTCTTGTGTTTTTAAATAAGCTGTACAGCGCCCTGAGTCATTCGGGAGAAGGGCGGTATAGAAATAAAATTATTATTATTATTATTATTATTATTATTATTATTATTATTATTATTATCATCATCATCATCATCATCATCATCATCATCATGGAATTTCTGATTTTGTATTTGGGTTGATTTTCTTGCATACCTTGAACATGTCTTTTAGCACACTGTTCCATAATTTTCTAAGGGACCAAGACTTTTGGTAACTGTATGCAAAAGATAATACTTAAACCTACAGAAATATTAATATATAGCAACTTGTCTTCCAGTTTCACAGATCCCTCTCCTTGCCAAGTATGAATACTGATTATGCAATCAATCAAAAGGCAATCAAAATCTGAATTAAATATTCCCCCCCCCTAAAAAATGGACATCTTTTAGCTTTAGAGGAAATGTTTGTATTTGTGACTTTATAACTTCAAGCAGAGAGTTGAGACATAAAATGATGCACTGCTTTGTGATCCAGAAACAGATTCCGAATGGAGCCATTAGATTGCTGAAGCCTAAAATAAATACCAAGTAAACTGGTCTTTCTAACTGCAAATGAAAGCAAATAGATAGAATAGAGAACTACAAAAGCAAAATACGTATGTCGATACGGAATGCTGTAAAATTACCATTGACGGTATGTAATGTTCAATATGTTATGTTTTGACGTGTTTTGTTTTTTTTATGCATATGTGGTTGTTTTTTGTGTTGTTTTTTAAAGACAAACTGTTTAATAAAAAATATTTTTTTTTAAAAAAAAGCAAATTACAGGTCTGTTTAGACCTGTTTAGACTTTATGTATATTTCTCCTCAAGAATTTTCTCTTCTAGTATAATGTAAGCTTTATTTGTTTTTGTTTTTTTCAATCATACCCTTTCCTAAACCTCAGCCACAAAATGGCATCCAAACAATTACAAGAACAGTAAATGGCTTGTTCAGTTAATATGTGTCATAAGTACACTTTACCTGGGGAATTTTGTAGATGTCCAGTATGGCTGCCATGTGGAGATAGATATCAGGTCCCCCGATGACTGCAGCTGGATTGTTTTGAATGCCACACTTAAAATTTGGGATGAATCTATTTTGAGCAAAGAGAAGCTCCATTGAGGCAAGGTAGATCCAGCTTGGACTGAAGTAGCTATTATAGATGTTGACTCCCATGGTGACATTGGGTAAAATCTGGGGTTTTTCATTGATTTCCTTTATAGCAAAAGCTAAGGCTAGGATGTGTTGGTAACTCTGAAACAATACCCTGCAATGAAAACTGCATGTTGTTTTAAAAGTAAATGGTTCCAAAAATATTTCCCATATTTATGCTTTAATCACCTTAATACTGAGCATTTCATAAATTATATAAAAAGAAATTAAATGATTTTGTTATTATCCAAGTAAATGCAAACACTCTATTCCTTTGGACATTTCTGAACAAGCAAGCACTGTCTTTGTTTTAACCAATATAATTTGCATTGTACATTTATGTAGAATTCACAGTATCACAAACCAACTTCATAATAATGGATGGTACCTAGGAGCTAAGGATGTTACTTCTGAAACCTGTAATGCAAAAGGGAGTCACAGCTATTCTTAGTTAAACTTAGACCCCATACATTTAAGTCAAACACAATCTGGACCCTTCTGCTATCCCTTGATTGTTTAACAATAATAACACAAAACACTGTTAGCAAAGTGATATGATATGATATGATATGATATATGATAATATCATTCATTATCATTCACAGAAGATCATATTCTCAGACAGAGAGTTTCCACAGCAGAAAGTTAATTGTTAAACAAAAGGATTAAATGATTAAAAAGATTAAGGCATTCTGTTCATTACTGGGTGATGGTAGCTGTAGCAGGGATTGCCTTGAGAATCATTTGATTCAACACTGGGGGTAAAAATATAAGACTTACACAAAATCATCAAGCAGTTCCAGAGAAGGGTGTTGAATGAAAGTAACAGGACTGGAAAAGACATAGAGCTGAGAAATAATGCCAGCAATTCTGAGATCTCCAGACCGAACATATTTATGATGAATAGGGAGAGGTTTACTAACATTGCAATTATGATTGGGGACCTTACACACTACCCAGGCATTGATACCAATAATGAAACAATAAATACCACCATATTGACTGAAAGTCTCCCTTCTGTATACAAATGGACCTTCTTCTACTTTGGTAAATGCATATTTTCTTGGTGAGTGGCCGATCATTGCAAATGCATATTTCCAAATCGCAGAGCCTGCCATGTTTCTCTCAATTGTTTTGAAGACCAAACTGGACAGTGTAATGTATTAGTGCTCACGGGGAGAAAAATGTGTCTGTCTACAGCCCCAGCTCTGAATGTTTGAAGGAATATTAATAGCATCCTTAGCCTTTGTTCATGATTTTCCTCTGATACTCTCAAGGATTTGAAAAACAAGTGAAGATCATCATGTCTAATTGGATAATTATAAGGTACAGTAAATAATCATATGGTCATAGTGTTTCATTCAAACTCACCTTAAAGAAGAAACAATGGAAATGTTTTATGTGTAAGAATCAAAAAAAGATAAAATCCCCAGCAATAAGAATATTAAAAGAACCCTTCAGTGTGAAAACACCGTTTTTTGAATTTCCACCACACTACACATCCACATAGACCAGAGGTCGGCAACTTTAAACACTCAAAGAGCGATAAAGGTCCTAACCAGAAGCACCCCATTCAATTCTGGAGCCAACCAAAAGTCCGGTTCCCCACCATAGAGACTTTTCCTAGCGCAGTGTCCTTTTCCCTCTGCTGGCTGGAAGTCTGGTTACCCAACCCTAGAGTCTCCTCCTAGCTCGGCGTCCTTTTTCCTCTACCTGTCCTAATTGAAAGCCCTATCAATTGTTGAGCTGACTGGCAACAAGGAGCCACAGCAGAGGGATGAAAGAGCCACATGCGGCTCCAGAGTCACAGGTTGCTGACTCCTGACATAGACATACAGGGATGACATTTTGGATGATTTGAAAAGTGAAATATTATAACCTTTTTTTTAAAAAAAAAAATTTGATTTATATGCCGCCCTTCTCCAAAGACTCAGGGCGGCTTACAATGTGCTCAGCAATAGCCTTCATCCTTTTGTATATTTATACAAAGTCAGCTTATTGCCCCCACAAACTGGGTCCTCATTTCACCTACCTTAGAAAGGATGGAAGGCTGAGTCAACCTTGAGCCTTGGCGAGATTCGAACCCTGCAGTAATTGCAGGCAGCTGGTCTTAAGCAGCTTAATAACAGGGTGCCTCAAACCCTTGTACTACCAAGGCTCTGTTCAAAACCTTCAAAAGATTCAGCATTTTCAGTAGTGCACTACCTCTCTCTGTGTGTGTTTGCATGTGTGTTTGCATATGCATACTGTATATGCATATATAGACACACACATACATATCTATCTATCAATGGTGGGATTCAGCCAGTTCGCACCACTTCGGGAGAACCGGTTGTTAACTTTCTGAGCAATTTGGTGAACTGGTTGTTGGAAGAAATCATTAGGGCAGAGAACTGGTTGTTAAATTATTTGAATCCCACCACTCTGTCTGTCTGTCTGTCTGTCTGTCTGTCTGTCTGTCTGTCTGTCTGTCTGTCTGTCTGCTTGCCTGCCTGCCTGCCTGCCTGCCTATCTATCTATCTATCTATCTATCTATCTATCTATCTATCTATCTATCTATCTATCTATCTATCTATCTCAGCAATCCATGTTTTGCAATAATCTCCATCTCACAATTATCTATTGAAGAATGAGTCTCAAATTTTTAAATCTGGCTAAAGGAAATTTCAGATTATCAAATATATTTATACTACTGAATCACAATTGAAGGAATTTGTTTAATCCCAATAGCCTATTTTCATTCTGCTTTGGTTCATTCTTATCTTTCCTTAAAATAATATCAAATTAATAAAAATCCATTACCTTTCTATGAAATATCAATTATCAAATTTCTAAGTGTACATATTTAGTAATTGTTATAGGAATAGGAAGAATACATCAATGAAACTTGAATACAATGTTCTCCTCTCTACTACATCATATTCAACCCCCCTTTCTTTTTCATTCTCTTTCAAGTAGCTCCATTCATTTCTTCAAGGCATTTCTTTTAACAATTCAGCTGGAAACAGAATGTTCTTGAATGAGGAAGGGGAAGCAACAGGTGGATTCAACATCACCAACTTGATCACTTTTCCAAACTGATCCTTTCAGAGTTGGAAAGATAGATCTCCAGACTCCAAAAGGGAAAGAATTATTCATGGATGAAGATATGATTGTATTGAACCCAGCTTTTAACCAGGTATCAACTTACTTATGATCACATATTGAATGCAGTCTGTTTAGAAATCTGATTTCCTATTACCATATGTGGTGGACCTGCCCAATGGCGAAACAATATTGGCAAAGGATCAAAATACAAATAGAAGAAATAACACACCAAAAGATGGAACTAAGACCAGAAAGCTTCTTATTAGGCATAGTGAATGGATACTATGAAAAAGAAATAACCTATTTAATTATACATATGATAACAGCAGCACGAATACTATACGCGCAACACTGGAAGAGTAGTGATATACCAACACCAGATAAAGTAATCAATAAAATTATGGAATGTGCTGAATTAGATAGACTCACAAAGGAATTACAAAATAGGGAAGAACATGACTTTTACTTAGTATGGGAAAAGTGGTATAGTTGGTTGAAAGATAGGAAAGAGATGAAGCAATAGGAAGTAAATAAAATGACCAAATATAATATGATGGAAACAAAGAACAGACATAGGTTAACAAAGATCAATATTAGATAGACAAAAGGGAATGACCAAATAAGGAAGAGTCAAAATACAAAGAGAAATGTATATTATAGTTGCGACAAACACAAGAATTCAGTCAGAAAAGAGGAACCAACTTCTTCCCTGGTCCAACACCTTAAAGCCACAGGACATGATATTGACTTTAAAAAGACCAGAACTATCGCCAAAACTGAACACTTTAACAACAGAATAATCAGAGAAGCCATCGAGATAGAAAAACGCCCACACAGCATGAACAAACGAGACGATACCTCCCGCCTACCAGCCATTTGGAAACCCGCCCTTATTGACAAACGAGTCCCTAACACGACGAATGACACCAGACCCACACTCACGAAAGCCACACAGGATGTCACCACCACACATCCATGCAGAAAGCAGACTCAAACCCACACTGATAATGAGCCACGACCAAGGACCAGAAGCCAGACCGCAGCGGCATCATTAGCCACTTTAAACCCCTCCAATCCATACATGAAGCAGACTGACACCCACCATGAAGAGCTCGCACGGCCACAAACACGAAGCCAAACAACAACAACGCAGCTCACCAGCTCAAATCCCCCTGCAACTCAGACTAAGCTGAGCACAACCAAGCCCCCACCCAACAGAACACACCCCCAGCCAATCAGAGCACAACCAACCCCCCATCCAATCAGAGCACAGCCAAGCCCCTAACCAATCAGAACACACCTCCACCCAATCAGAACACAGCCAAGTTCCCACCCAATCAGCTCACACCCCCACTAGCAGTTAAAAGGAAGAGACAGCTGCGATCTCACATTGCTCCTGGAAGCACGAAGCCGAGAACACCAGCCTGAAGATGACGAATGAGACTTCGTCGAAACGTCGCCAAGACACTTCCAATTTTACGTGGGAGAAGACCTGAATAACCAAAGACCTACACACACACACACACACACACACACACACATATATATATATCAATTTTCTTACTTCTTCGTAGGGTCTATGTGTGTTTTTCTTCTAGCCAGGTTTTCCCTACGTAGCCAAGGTTTTTTTGTAGCTCCAGCTCAGTAGAATCTCATCTACTCGGTTCTGGGCTTTTTTCTTTTCTAACACCTAGCAAGCTCTCACTGCTAGGTGGGAGACCTAAATAGATCCATTTCTAGCTCGTTAGCTTTCATCAGTAGGCCACACCCATCTCCTCCCTGTAAAGGCATAGTATCATATATTAGAAAAGAAAAAAGCCCAGAACCGAGTAGATGAGATTCTACTGAGCTGGAGCTACAAAAAAACCTTGGCTACGTAGGGAAAACCTGGCTAGAAGAAAAACACACATAGACCCTACGAAGAAGTAAGAAAATTGATACTATGCCTTTACAGGGAGGAGATGGGTGTGGCCTACTGATGAAAGCTAACGAGCTAGAAATGGATCTATTTAGGTCTCCCACCTAGCAGTGAGAGCTTGCTAGGTGTTAGAAAAGAAAAAAGCCCAGAACCGAGTAGATGAGATTCTACTGAGCTGGAGCTACAAAAAAACCTTGGCTACGTAGGGAAAACCTGGCTAGAAGAAAAAAACATATATATATATATATATATATATATATATATATATATATATATATATATATATATACATATACACATATACACATATACACATATACACATATACACATATACACATATACACATATACACATATACACATATACACACACATATATATATATGTATATATATATATATATATATATATATATATATATATATATATATATATATATATATATATATATATATATATATATATAAAAAGAAATCTGATTTCTGGGTTTTTTAAAATAAACAATGGCTTATTTTTTTTCAAATGTTGTTGATGATCAATCATTTGTCAAATTGACAAAATGACATTACAATACAAAAGCATGCTTGCATATTTCATTTGCATTTCCATTTATAATCACAAGAGAGGCCATGTTTCCATGACATTGTTACCCTGTGAAATGATTTTAACACCTTGCCTTTCAAACAGAACCTTTTGTACATCACTGTAATTTCTACATATTTTTAAATTCTTGATGAAGTTGATGAATTCAGTATTTTTTTGGGGAAGTCAAAAATATTTTCCCTCTGTAAAGGACAAAAAATACAAACTGTTTTAAGTATCTCTGAATTCAAAACCTTTTATGATTATCACCAGGTTCTTCCACTTTCTAGATGTAATGACCCTTGTTTCCCTGGATCCTGGAAGAGAGGGATTGAGGGGGATCAGTTCTGCTGCTATGATTGTGTTCCATGCCCAGAAGGGAAGATTTCAAATCAAAATGATAGGTTAGGCATTCTACCAATTTACATTAGACTTAAGCAAACTTTAATAAACTACTTGGATGCATACAAATAATAAGGTGATTTTCAATAATTTGAAATGTCTAGGTGACAAATTCCTTGATTTTCCTTCCAGATATGGATGGCTGTTTTGAATGTTCAGCAGATCATTATCCAAATAAAGAAAAGAAAGGATGTATCCTGAAACTGGTGGTGTTCCTAACCTTTGAAGAAGCCTTAGGAATTGGCGAGTCCCTTGGACTGCAAGGCGATCAAACCAGTCAGTTCTGGAGGAGATCAACCCAACTGCTCTTTAGAAGGCCAGATCCTGAAGATGAAACTCAAATACTTTAGCCACCTAATGAGAAGGAAGGATTCACTGGAGAAGAGCCTAATCCTGGGAAAGATTTGGAGAAAAAGAAGAAAGGGACAACAGAGAATGAGGTGGCTGAATGGAGTCACTGAGGCAGTCGGCGTGAGCTTAAATGGACTCCAGAGGATGATAGAGGACAGGAAGGCCTGGAGGAATGTTGTCCATGGGATCATGATGGGTCGGACATGACTTCAAAACTAACAACAACAGTAATTGGTTTAGCCTCAGCAGCTCTTTGTTTCTTCTTCTTGACATCTTGGGTACTTGGACTTTTATTAAGCACAGAGATACTCCCATTGTCAAAGCCAACAATCTGTCCCTTACCTACACACTGCTTGTCTCTCTTCAGCTCTGTTTTCTCTTCTCTTTGCTCTTCTTCAACCAAGCTGGCAAAGTGACCTGCCTCCTCCGACAATCAATGTTTGGTATCACTTTCTCCATGGCCATTTCTAGTGTAGTGGCCAAAACCATGACAGTGGTTGTGGCTTTCATGGCTTACTAAACCAGGATCTCCAAAGAGGAAATGGGTAGGGAAAACATTGGCTTTTTGGACTATCCTTTCTTATTCTCTATTCCAAGTATGGATTTGTATTCTTTGGTTGTCAACATCTCCCCCATTCCCTGAGTTGGACATACATTCAGAGCTCCAAGAAATGAGTTTACAATGCATTGAGGGGTCAGTTTTCTTTTTCTACTGTATTTTGGTCTACATGGGTATCTTGGCCATTGCCAGATTTATTGTGGCTTTTCTTGCCCGTAACTTACCTGACAGCTTTAATGAAGCCAAGTTCAGCACCTTCGGCACGTTGGCCTTTTGCAGTGTGTGGGTCTCCTTCTTTCCAGCCTATCTGAGCACAAAAGGCAAAGCCATGGTAGCTGTGGAGGTCTTCTCCATCTTGTCCTCTAGCATTGCATTACTGAGATGCATATTTTTGTCAAAGTGCTACATTGTTGTTTTCAGACCTGACCTAAACCACAGAGAGCAACTCACGAAGAGGAACTAGTAACCCAAGTGTACATGTGTGCATCCAAACTAAATGTGTTGTTTCTCTATGTCATATAATATATGTATGAGGGCATATGCATAATTTTGTATTTATTTATTTTGTCATGTTTACATGGTGTATATTAGAAGTGGTGACCTTTTGAGAGCTGTATGCAATGAAATTTCATTTTAATGTATGCCAATTAGTATACATTTAAAGTGACAATAAAGTTAGTCTAAGTCTAAGTTGCTATATTTTCACCATTTTCCAAGATTCTATAACCTAATCCTTTCCCCTTTTCAACACTCATTTTGAACTAGGTGTCTTGGTTCCTGTTAGGATATTTCAGCTATTGAGTCAAACAATGTTCAATGTTTGTAATGACATTTTCATGGTTTTTAAGCTTACAATTTATAAGGCACTACTTAAATATGGCAAAAGCTAACTACCATTTTATGAAAATATATTTAACATAGTATTATAGGATATCAGTTTTGGATTTGTTAGGCTTCTTCGAAATGAAAATGATTGGAAAATGATTTTGTGAATCCCATACATTTAACTGCATTTTACAAAAAATTTCCATGCTGGGTCATAACCATTTGCTCTCTATCCATAAATCTATTTTCATTGCAACCTGTTTCTATATTTCAATAACATGGAAAAATTTGATGAAATGAAATTAAATGTATTTTTCCTTCTACTTCATCCTTTATTCGAAGTTGTGCTGACCAAAGACCATAATACTCTATCTATCTATCTATCTATCTATCTATCTATCTATCTATCTATCTATCTATCTATCTATCTTTTTTAAAAAAAATATATTATTATATTTTTATTGTTAAAGAATAACAGAAAGGAAAAAAAAAGTCAATACAAAAATCAATAGTAAGGAAAGAAAAAATTTTTTCCCCCAACGTGCTATAGAAACGGAAAGGAAGTTTTAGGAAATTGAAGTCTTCAATTCTTCCAGAAATCTCTTTGATAAGGTACTGGTGCCGATTCATCCAATCTCCCAAGTGCAAAGTCCACAAATGGTTGCCAAGTGTTCCAAATAACATTTTCTTTATATATACCACTTCTAATTTTAATATCACAAGTCAATTTATCATTTAATGCAAATTTCCATGTTTCATTGTACCATTCTTCTAATTTTAAGTCAACATTTAATTTCCAATATCTAGCAATTATAATTCTCCCCATTATAACCAAAATCCTCACCAATTCTCTTTCTCCAGTTGTTAATGTTGTTTCATTCAATATTAATAATAATATGGTTTCCAATTTCATTTTGACCCTCTTCTTAATCATTTCAAATATTTCATTTTCTATCCTAGACCAAAAAAGTTCAACCCCATTACATTTACACCACATATGAGCATATTCACCGCCCTGAGTCCGAAAGGAGAAGGGCGGTATAGAAATTTGAATAAATAAATAAAAATAAATAAATATGTCCCGAGTTCCACTTTACATCTCCAACACATTTTATCCACTTTATTATCCATTTGAAAAAGTCGTATTGGGGTCAAATACCACTTCCAAATAACTTTATAGTTATGTTCTTTAATCCTTATTGATAATGTCCTCATTATTCTACTAACCCAGTTCATATTCCAATTTTGATCAGAAATTTCAATACCCAGTTCTTTTACCCAATTCTCTTTCATTACCCTTTGTGAATTATTATCAAAGTTAATAATTTTATAAATTTTACTAACTAATCCCTTTGGCCCAATTTCATCTTTTATTATTCGAGATGTCAAATTTTCAAATTCCGTTTCCTTTCTACTCTCATCATTCCTTTCTTTGCATTTCCTATTCCATTTATTCATTTGAATTCTTTCAAACCAATTAATTTTAATTTTCCATAAATTTCCTCTTTCCTCATTTCATTTTCTATAAATTTCAACCATTCACTAATTGTTTCCACTTTCTCTTCTATTATAATCCTCTCTCTGTTACTATTTAATTTCATTGGGCAATTCTCTTTCAGTTTACCTAAATACAATACGTCTGGTATTAATTTTTTTGCTACTCTGTCCCAATTTTTAGTCAAACTATTTATTTGTTTCATTTATTTATTTGTTTCCATTTCTATACCACCCTTCTCCAAATAGGACTCAGGTCGGTGAACAGCCAAAGTAAAAAACAGAACATACAAAATTTAAAAACAGTTTAAAATAATTAAATATTTTGGCCGTAAATTAAAACAACCCAATTTAAAATCAATTTAAAATTTAACTCAAGCCAGCCCAGCTAGTTGAAATAAATAGGTTTTCAGGGCCTGATGAAAAATTTAACCAATAATTACAAATTTTAACCTTACCTTTAAAATTTTCCAAAAACCATTTGTAACCAAACTTCTTTATTTCCTTCATTTCCAAATTACCCCAAAGTTTAACATCTCCTTTTAAAATTTTTACTACTGTTTTTATATTAAATGCTCTATAATAGTTTAATAAATTTGGAATTCCTAAACCACCTTGTTTTTGGTTTTGATACCACATTTTCTTAATCAATCTTGGTTTTTTATCCCCATTACAAAATTTATCTAATTTTTTTTGATATACTTCAATGTCCTTCTTGGTTAAAAAAATCGGAAGTATCTCGAATAAAAAGTTAAATTTAGGAAGTAACATCATTTTACATAAAGCTACTCTACCAAACCAAGATAACTTAAGTTTTTTATATTTCCCAATTTTCTCTTCAATTTCTTTTATTACTATGTCATAATTTAGTTTCTTTAAATTTTTAATTTTAAGTGAAAGTATAATACCTAAATATCTTAAATTATCCTTTATCCTAATTCCAAATTGATTTTGTAATTTTTCTAATTTGTTTTCCCTATCAATTTCCATTAATAATTCTGATTTTGCCCAATTTACTTTCAAACCAGTCATATCTTCAAATTCTTCCAAATGTATTTGAACTCTTTTTATATCATTTGTAATATTATTTAAAATGACAAGAGTGTCATCTGCATATAAATTAACTTTGACGTCTTTATAACCTATTAATTCTGAATCCTCTTAATCAAAGTTGTTAAAATTTCCATTGCTAATAAAAATAGGGTCGGAGACAGAGGACAACCCTGTCTTGTCCCTGCTTCCAAATTTATATCTTGTGTAAATATACAATTTACCTTCACTCTTGCTGTACCCCTCTGGTACAATCTGGAAATAATATGAATAAATTTATTACCAAATCCTAATGCAGAAATCATTTCTTTTATAGTATCCCATTGTATAGAATCAAAGGCTTTAAAAATATCCAAGGCAAGAATACCTATCTTATCACTATTATTCTCAGCAATATCAATAACATTTAATACTCTTCTAACTAAATCACACATATAACGCCCTTTAACAAAACCTACTTGATTATGGTTTATATATTTATCTATAAAATTATTCAATCTATTTGCTACAATTGCAGTAAATATCTTAGCATCTTGGTTAA
This sequence comes from Pituophis catenifer annectens, assembly GCF_029215685.1. NCBI lineage: Eukaryota > Metazoa > Chordata > Lepidosauria > Squamata > Colubridae > Pituophis > Pituophis catenifer. The sequence goes on along the minus strand of NW_027256895.1, from coordinate 17,612,016 downwards.
TCAAGGAAATGGGCCGATAGGATTCAATCTTTTCTAAATCTTTACCTGGTTTCGGGATTAAGGATATAATTGTTCTATTCCAGGACATGGGAATATCACCTCCATGTAATATCTTATTATACAATTTCTGTAGTTTTAGGATCAAAGTTTCTTTAAACTCTTTATAAAATTCTGCTGGTAACCCATCCTCACCTGGAGATTTTCCAAGTTTTAGCTTCTGAATCACATCTTTAATTTCCTCAGAGGTAATATCCTTTTCCATTTTTTCTTTATATTTATTATCAATTTTCTTCTGACCATATTTTTCTAAGAAATTTTTTAATTTACAATTATCAATTTCTTTTTTAAGATATAATTCTTGAAAAAACTTTTTAATAATTTCACATTTCTCTAATTTTTTATAACATCTCTTACCTTTTTCATCTATTAGGACACCTACTTCTCTTTTTTCTTTTTTATCTTTCGCCATTCTTGCTAATAATTTTGAATTTTTATTACCATATTCAAAAAATTCTCTTTTTAACTAGCTTAATTTTTTTTAACTATTTCTGTATCTTCCGCTATTTGTTTATTTTTCAATTTTTTAAGTTCCTCCCATAATTTCCTATCCTTAGTCACTAGGAATCTATTTTCCAGTTCTTTTATCAATTTCTTCTTTTCCTCTATTTTTACTTTATAATTCTTATACTTCCTACTTGATAATTTAATGCTTTCTCCTCTAAAAATTGCTTTCATTGTGTCCCAAACTGTTCCATAATTGACTTCCCCATTATCATTCCAATCCCAATTTTCTTCCCATTTCTTAAGAATACGATTCTTATCTTCCTCGTTTTTATACAATTTTCCATCATATCTCCAACAATTTTCTTTTTTCTCCAAAAACATATCTAATTCTAGTAACAATTCTGCATGGTCAGAGTCTTTAAATATTCCAACATCCATATTATCCACGTTATCCATCAGATTCTTGGATACAAAAATATAGTCAATTCTTGAATATGAATTAAATACCTTTGAGTAAAAAGTATACATTCTTTCATTACCTTTAATCTCCCTCCAAACATCTACTACACCATTTTGCAACATCCAATTATCAAGTATCCCCATTTTTCTTATTCCACCATAGCGGGTAGGATTGGTACTATCCATCTGGTTTCTAATTAAATTAAAATCACCAGCAATAATTACCTTCCCTACCCTTTCAGTTTGCAACAAATCGGTAATTTTATTCAAAAAATCTTTTTGATTCACATTTGGTACAGATTCTACAGCTCTCAGATTCGGGTTTTCCCAGATGTGCCAATATGACATCTCTAATAAAAGTTAGCTTTCAGGAACTTTAAGCCTTAGAGTTTTATTTCGTTGGGGGTGTTACTTGGAACCCTGACATATTGCAGTTCTTCAGTTAGTAACACAGTTAAGTAAATCTGGCTTCCCCATTAACTTTGGTTGTCAGAGGTCACAAAAGGTTATCACATGACTCCAGGACACTGCAATGATCATAAATATGAGTCAATTTCCAGGCATCAAAATTTTGATTACATCAGGACAGGGGTGCTACAATGGACAAAAATGTGGAAAACAGTTATAAGTCATTTTTTCCAATGACATTGAAACTTTGAATTTCACTAAATGTACGGTTATAAGTCAAGGACTATCTGTATAACAAGGAAAAACAAGAGTATATTCATGAAAGTAGGAAAATAATACTGTACTGTGGGAAAACCAATTTTAGAGGATATATACAGTGTATAACAGACTGCAGCATTTTATCTCTTTATGTTTTCCAAGAATCCCTTTGATTTGCCATGGTAGATGTTTCCCTTTGGCATCTGACATTCCCAAACTGTCCCCTCCTCTTGATTTATGGGGGATTTCCCCCCCCCATTTTATTGATTTATTTCTTTCTGCCATCATTTAATGCTTCATTGCTTCCTTTTGTTTCTAATGATAAACAAGCACAATCAAACTATATTGTAGGTATCAACCTACTATAGGTAATGAGCTCCATTACCTATAGTAACCTGAGACCCTTTACCTATCAGTATATATATAAAAATAGCTTTACATCTTATGCATTAGTGTCCTCCTTCTTTCTGAGATGTATAAACATCAATGCATCCTTTTGTAGGTGGGGTCTCTCTCAATGTTCTTTAGTGGAAATCCATCAGCACATGTTGATTACTTGCTTTAGGTCCTGTGTTTTGATTCCACAGGAATCTAGTGTCAGAAGTGGGATTCATTACCTGCAAGCTGTGATCAGAGGTCAGAGTGCTAAGGTTGTGTGGGATTTCCAGATAGAGAAGGCATGTAGGTGCTGGCCAATCAACTAGACACTGTGGTAATAGACAAGGGCCAGAAGAGAATAATGGTGATAGATATAGCAATGCCAAATAGCAGCAACACCAAGAAGGCATATGAGAATCTGCAGAAGTACCAGGGCCTGAAGAAGGAATTAGAAAGCACATGAAAATTAAAGGTCAAAATGATTTGGTGATAATAGGAGCACTTGCGCTTGTAATTCCTAAGGTAGAAGAGTTACTGAAGTCACTTCAACAGATAAGCTGGAAGAGTGACTTCCTATGTATATAGTACAGTTAAATTGGAAGTTATCTCAGTTAATATGAGGCCTGTGGGGTTAAAGAGTAGTTTTAGCTAATAATTAAAAATAAACATCCCGTCTTCTACCCTTGTAATTCTTAGTTCTACTCTTAAAGCTGTGTCAGCTTTATTATCTATTTCTATTTCTGTTTCCATATTTCTACACTGATATAGATACATAAGTGATTTCATTCTTTTTTCCATCACTTCTTTCTCAGAAGTCCCTCACTTTTTCTTTTTTCTTTTTCTTTTTTTTTTTTTTTTGAGTTGTGAATGTAAAAAATCTCTATACAGATGCTGGTCTCTCTATCATTATGAAATTAACCTGTTTGTATCTTCCAAATCCTATGGGACTTCAAGGCAAAACAATAACCTGACCATGACAGCATTGTTAATGTTTCCCATGACATTCAAACTAGTAGCCCTTAGAAGTCTGTGTGTATAAATAGTGGTAGATATTACTGTCTATCCCTGTCTGAAAAACAGCTGATGAAGTCATGTCAGACTGTTCTACTTGGGCACCTTCAAGAATCATGTTGCAGACAGGGAGATTTGAATACCAAAAGAAGACTTCTATGGTTAATGGTAGCATTGATGGCATCACTGTTGACAGTAATGCCTCAAGTGGCATGCCAAGATCCTGATGTTCAATGTGACCTTGATGAGCCTGCTCCAATTCGTCACACATATCATCAGCTTGGAGAAGTTAGCATTGGTAGCATCATTTCTGTGATCTTGTCATTTTCTGATCCCCCTGATTTCAGACGACATCCTTCTCAGGAGCTTCAAGATGGACTTATGTATGTTCCTAATAGATTGATTTTTGCAGCTCTGAGTCCAACTGTTTAATTATATGATGCTCAGAATTTTTTCCTCTGAGCTATAATAACAAAACCAAGAAACACCTTTTTTTTCAAACATATGATATCTTGATGTATTTTCAATGTAGGTCAGAAGTCCATTATGACAAATTATATCTAATTCATTCTAGGTAGAGAATATAGATTTGTCTACATGATATACATACAACTAATATCTGAAGGAACTGTATTACTTACGATTAATATTAAAATTGATATTACTGTAGGAAAATTGAGTTTCTTTCTTTGAGATAAAGTCTGGAAGATTGGACATGCCATCATCTGAAACAGATCCTTTTAAATGTATTATGTAATTCTTGTTACAGAATATTTTATCAAAACTACCAGCACATTCTGGCTTTAGTGTTTGCGATCAAGGAGATCAATGAAAATACTCAGATCCTGCCCAATGTCACACTGGGCTTTCACATCTATAATAGCCATTTTAGTCCAGGTTGGACTTACCTTGCTTCCATGGGGCTTCCCTTCACCCAGGGCAGATTCATTCCTAACTACAAATGTGGGGTCCCCAAAAATCTGGCCGCCGTCCTTATGGGACCTGACATCTGTCTTCATGGAGCAACTATTCTGAACATCTACAAAGTTCCTCAGGTAAGAGTGATGACTGACTACCTGAACAAGCTTAGAGTGTTAGCTTTTATGATAAAAAACATATTCAGATTGTATATAACTTTTTGATAGATACCCATTAAGGAAGCTTTGAAGATTTATCTAAATAGTAAGTGGAGAAAAGAACTGGCTTGTGTGTCTATTTCAAAATAAGAAGAAGATCAACCTACTTAAATCCAATACTTAGGGATCCTCCTCCAGTTGTAATAAAGTCTCTATGTCCTCTAAACCTTGAGAAACCTCCCTTCATTTCTAATCCAACAAGTTTGTCCAGTAGAAAAGCAGAGAAATTTGGCATTTTTAAGAAGACAATAGCTATGGTGTTTTAAGTGTCTTGAGCATCCATGGATGCTTCCTTCTGTAGGCCAATAGCATCTCCAAAATATTCTGGAAAGATTGGAGTAGAAAGAAGGAAAAGAGATTTTGGACTCATAGACATTCTTTTCTTCTTGATTGGATTAACGACAACTTTGATTAACGACAACTTTGACCCGAATGTGTTTGGCATAGGTAAATATTCTGCAATTCCAGACACCAAATTCAGATTCAGCATTAATTTTTTTCCTTTTCTAGTACAGTTCTACTATTTATGAGTGCATGCGTGTGCTTTACCTTTCTTTACAAAGACAACAAACACAATGAGAGTTCTTCCACAAAAATATTGCTTTCACTTCTATATCCTGGATATGTTTTTTTTTTTTTAATTCGATTTATATGCCGCCCTTCTCCGGAGACTCAGGGCGGCTTACAATGCGTTAAGCAATAGCCTTCATTCTTTTGTATATTTTATACAAAGTCAGCTTATTGCCCCCACAAACTGGGTCCTCATTTCACCTACCTTAGAAAGGATGGAAGGCTGAGTCAACCTTGAGCCTTGGACAGATTCGAACCAGCAGAAATTGCAGGCAGCTGTGTTAATAACAGGGTGCACTAAACCACTGTACTATCAAGGCTCTTGTTTGGAAAGAAATGTCCCAAGTTGCTTTTTTCAAGAGGAAACTGGACCTACTGGGTTTTTTAAAGACATTTTGCTTCTCACCCAAGAAGCTTCTTCAGCTCTTACTGGATGGGTGGGAAATGAAAGGATGTTTATTCCATGCTAACACATGGCACAAAATAGGAGAACAAACCCAACAGGGGCTTGCAGATGGTCCTTGCCGACTCCTTGCATACAGCTGGTCATTTGCATTCTTTTAGTGAGGTGTTAAGACCACCTGGAGGTTTATCTGTGGTCATCAGGGTCACCTGAGCAGTGAAAATGGATGTGGGACCTTCTTGGAACTGTTGAGAGGATTGTGTTGTAGACTAGAGATAGATGATATCGTATGCCTCCCTCTCTGTTTAGATTTTGATATACATGGCCTCTGCTCAATTTTGACATACACGGCCTCTTTGACCCCTCTTTCAAACCAGTGGTTCTCTCTGTCCAATATATGGACTTTGCTATCTTCAAAAGAGTGGCCTCTGTCTTTTAAATGCAGATGGATTGCTGAATCTAGTCCTGATGTTTTTGTTCTCCTATATTGTGCTGTCTGCAAGGACTATATTCCACACCATCCAGTCCCTACCATCCAGTCAGAACAGAAGAAGCTTATTTTATTTTTTATTCATTTTATTTATTTTATTTTGTCAAGCATGTATAAGATAACAGATATAATATAAACATAATTATGAAGACATGAAATGGATACGAAGAAATGGGGACAGTAGGCACGCTCGTACGCTTATACACTCCCCTTACAGACCTCTTAGGAATGGGGTGAGGTCAACAGTAGACAGTCTAAGGTTAAAGTTATGGGGGTTTGGGGAAGAAACTACAGCATCAGGTAGTGCATTCCAGGCATTGGCCACTCTGTTGCTGAAGTCGTATTTACTGCAATCGAGTTTGGAACTGTTTACCTTAAGTTTGTATCTATCGTGTGCTCGTGTATTATTGCAGTTGAAGCTGAAGTAGTCATTGACTGGTAGGATGTTGTAGCAGATCATTTTGTGTACTACGCTTAGGTCAGACCGAAGGTGGCATAGTTCTAAATTGTCTAATCCCAAAATTTCAAGCCTGGTGGCTTTTTGGATGAGAAGCAAAACATCTTCAAAGAAAAACCAGAAAGTCCAGTTGCCTTTTGAAAAAGCAACTTTGGGACAACCATGACCTGGATGACTGAGAATCTCCATAGACATTTGGAAATAAGCACAAATATTTGGAGCATGTTTTACTATATAAACTCAAGGACACCCAAAGATTCAATTGTATGTACAGATTTTCAGAGGCTCACAACAATCTTTGCTTTTTACTTCCTTTAGCTGACCTATGGCTCTACTCCAATCATGGATAAAGAGACTCAAGCAGTTTTCTTCCAACAAATGTTTCCAGATGAATCCCACCAACGTAGGGGCCTCCTGCAGCTACTGCTGTATTTTAGCTGGATCTGGATTGGAGTTCTTGTTGTGAATGATGACAAGGGGGAGAAATTTGTCCAGGAGGTGCTCCCCACATTTTCCCAGCATGGCATCTGCATTGATTTCATACAAAAGTTCCCTAAGGTAGATTTTTATGTTGACTTTAATGATCAAGTAGGTGAAGGACTCCATATATATCAAGTTCTCATGAACAGCACAGCCAATGTCATAGTCTTAAATGGGGAAACTGAATCTTTATCACTTCTGAGAACATATCTCCAATTGGCAGAAGTGGAGGATATACCAAAGAAGGCAAAAATCTGGGTTACAACAGCTCAGACAGATTACACTTCAGTTTCCTTTCATAGATCGTGGAATATTCATTTCCTGCAGGGTGCTTTATCCTTTGCAGTTCACACAAAGGAGATCAAAGACTTTCCAAAGTTTCTTGAAAGTATAAGTCCAATCAACAACCAGTATGATAATTTTAGGAAAGATTTCTGGGAACAGGCATTCAACTGTTTCTTCACCAATCCTGAAACAGAGATGTCCGAGAACAAATGTACTGGGCAGGAGAGGCTTGAGACCCTTCCTACATCTGTGTTTGAAACACACATGAGTGGCCAGAGTTATAATATTTACAATGCAGTCCATGCTGTGGCACATGCTTTGCACTCTCTGTATTTATTCAAATCCAGGCAAAGAATATTAGTGAAAGAAAGAAGGCAGCAGTTTCCGAGTCAAGTGTTATGGCAGGTAAGATCTAAAGGATAGAACTGCACCATATGTGTAGTAGCAACATCTGTCCATCAACCTTAATGAATAATACTTTTAGGACATTGGTATGATTCTACCAAGGGAAATATACTACTGACTTACTGAACTGGAATATTTATATGCTAATATTAAAATTATAATTGGTGTTCTACAAAACTCCTGCAACAACCTTTTGAATACACTTCAGTCCATCAAATTAACTGTCATAAAAATGAGTCTATAAGTAGATGGAAGGAGATGGTCCACTCCATCTCTAAAAATGGACTAAAAGCCATTGAGCTATGTTGTTTACTCTAGGAGTCCTTGTTAACTCCTGTCTAATCTACAATGAAACAAAAAATATGTTGGATGTGTTCTTTTCACATTCTCTGTTCTCATTATTATAATATATTTAGTAAGAGCTACTGTTGTTTTTTCTTGAATAATGTATTTCCTTGAATAATGCCTCAGTAAGTGGGAATGAAAGAGGTAGTATGATACATTGGAGAAAACAATCTGGTTTAAGATAATAATTCATGGATTTAGAAAATTCATAGAAAGTATTAATTTATCTGAACATTTCAAATAGTTTAGTATATCATATATATATCCAATTCCACCTGAAAAAGTCCTGATGAAATTGTCAAATTTATGAAGCTCATAATGAAAAATTTTTGTTAAGAGAACAGAAACATCTGCAAATTATGCACTTTATCTATACAGATAGTCCCTAAAGGCACCAGAAGAGTTTGCCTGTTATAATGCCCTCCTTTCTAACCATTTGTAGGGAATGTTCTATATCTGACATAGTAAAATAACTTGGTGAGGAGGAAATTGAAATTTTGGGTCACTTTGGGACACCTCTGAGTGTAAGTATATATTACCACACTTGTAACACCATAGCCAGACAATAGAAAGAATTAGAAATAACTATTTCTATTTCTAGAAATAGAAATATCTGTTCCTTACTAGCTGGACCTGAAGTAAGCATTTCGTTGTAGCTGTGTTCTATATCTGAATTTTGATTGAACACAAATAACCACCAAGTGAGGTGATTGTGAGCAAAATCACGGTTTATGTATATATTATTTGCGCTACAAAGTGTAATTTTGTATATACATATTTTTTGTTTGTTTTTTATTAAAGAGTTTTACAAAAAAAAGCTTTTACAAATATTTCCCCCTCCCCCCTCCCTTCCTTATCCCCCCCAACACCCCCCCCCCCGGACTTCCCAGAACAAAATACAGGGTATAACAATTAACAATCATATACTAAACTAGACTACCTATCTATGGATTCCTATCCCCCCCTTCACACTTTAACTCCCCTTTTACTTAACTAAATATGAATACTCTTAATTTTTATTCATTCATAAGCTATTTGATACTTTTTAGTCCGATATTTGTTTTGAATATAATCAATCTATCTTCTCCATTCCGATATATATCTTTCTTGGGAATGATCTTTCAAATAAGCTGAAATTTTCGCCATTTCTTCTAAATTCGCTACTTTTAATGTCCATTCTTCAATAGTAGGCAGATCTTCCTTCTTCCAATATTGCACCACCAAAAGTCTAGCTGCAGTTATTAAATTTAAGATCAATTTAGTCTCTATAACTGTACAATCTATGATTATACCCAACAAAAACAACTGTGGAGTAAACTTTATCTTCTTTTTAAGAATATTTTGGATAATCCACCATATTTTAATCCAAAATGCTTTAACTTTTTTACAAGTCTACCATATATGATAATAAGTGGCATCATCACAATCACAGCTCCAACACTTAGATTGCAAATTTGGATACATACAAGCTAACTTTTTAGGATCTAAATGCCATCTATAAAAGATTTTATAAAAATTTTCTCTTAAATTTTGTGCTTGCGTAAATTTCACATTTTTAACCCATATTTTTTCCTAAGTTTCCATCATTATTGGTTCCTGAATATTTTGTGCCAATTTTATCATACAATCCTTAACTAATTCCATTTCTGAATCTTTTTTTTTTTTGCTTTAATTTATATGCTGCCCTTCTCTGGAGACTCAGGGCAGCTTACAATGCGTTAAGCAATAGCCTTCATACTTTTGTATATTTTATACAAAGTCAGATTATTGCCCCCACAATCTGGGTCCTCATTTTACCTACCTTTGAAAGGATGGAAGGCTGAGTCATATTGATTTCTATCAATATATTATATAATCTTTTTATATGCATTTGACCTTGATCTCTAATTTGTTTTACCAAATTTTCCTCTTTCTGCATGATACCAATTATCTGATCTTCTTTCCATCTAGCTTGCAACTGTCCATACTGAAACCAGGTTTGAATTATCCTTTCTTCTTTTAATGCATTTAAAGATTTTAACTGCAATACACCCCCTTCCATTTTAAGAAGCTCTTTATAGGTAATCACCTCTTGCTTTTGCTCTATACTTATATTATCTATCGCATGTCTGGGTATTGCCCATATAGGTATCTTATAATTTAACTTGTATTGATACTTTTTCCAAACCCGTAACAAGGCATTCCTTAATATATGGCTTTTAAAGGTCTTATCCACCTTCTTATCATATAATAAATAAGCATGCCAGCCATATAACAAATCATATCCTTCAATATTCAATATTCTTTCTTCTGTTGAATTAATCCAGTCACTAATTATTGATAGGACAGCTGCTTCATAGTATAATCTTAAATTAGGCATTTTAAAACCTCCTCTTTCACGTGTATCTTGCATTATTTTTAACTTTATTCTCGGTCTTCTCCCTGCCCAAACAAAATTATTAATACCCTTCTGCCATTCCCTCAAATTTTCATCTTTCTTGAGTATTGGTATCATTTGGAACAAAAATAAAAACCTGGGTAAAACATTCATTTTTATTGCTGCTATTCTTCCCAACAAAGATAATTGTAATTTTCCCCAATTCTCCATCTCTTTCTGTATTTTTTGCCATAACAATTCATAATTATTTTTATATAATTTTACATTTGAAGGTGTAATATATACCCCTAAATATTTAACCTTTTTTACTATTTCAAATTAATCTTTCTAATTCTTCTTTTTGCGTTACTGTCATATTTTCAGTTATTATCTTTGTTTTTTGTTTGTTTATTTTAAATCCAGACATTTGTCCATATTGGCTAATTATATCCATTAAACCTGTAACTGATTGTAGTGGTTGAGTTAAAGTAACAACCAAGTCATCTGCAAATGCTCTTAATCTATAATCATGATGTCTAATTTTAATTCCCTTTATTTTATTTGACCCTCGTATTTTATTCAGTAAAAGTTCCAAAGTTAAAATAAACAATAATGGTGATAAAGGGCATTCCTGTCTTGTTCCTTTTTCAATTTTAAAAGTTTCTGTTAAACTACCATTAATTACTATTTGTGCTATTTGTCTCTGGTATATTGCCTTAATAGATTGTGTAAAATACTCTCCAAACTGCATCTTTTCTGTTATTTTCAATAAAAATTGCCAATTCAATCGATCAAATGCCTTCTCCGCATCCAAAAAAATAAGCACTGCAGGGACTTGGTTGTTTCTTTCCAGATACTCCAATAAATTTACAATTTGTCTTACATTACATTTCATTTGTCTCCCAATTATAAATCCAGATTGATCATTATGAATCATTTGTTGCATAACTATCATTAACCTATTTGCTAATATTTTAGCAAAAATCTTATAATCAGTATTTAAAAGCGATATTGGCCTATAATTTTTGGGTTGACTACAATCTTGGTCCTCCTTTTGGATCAATGAAATAAAAGCTGTTCTCCAGGATGGGGGTACATCTCCTCCAGCTTGAATCTTACTAAATAATTCCTTAAGCGGTTCCACCATTTCTAACTGCAAATTTTTATAATAAACAGCTGTCAATCCATCTGTGCCTGGGGCTTTACCCCCTTTTAACTGTTTAATTGCTAAAATAATTTCCTCCGAAGTTATTGGTTGGTTCAGTCCTTCCCTTTGCTCTGGTGTAACTACAGGAATATTCTCCTCCTGTAAATATCTATCTATGTCTTTACTTTGAATTGTATCACTAGCATATTACTTTGTATAAAATTCTAAAAAAAGCTTTTTAAATCATATTTTGTTGATATACCTCTTTACCTTTGTATTCTATTTTTTCTATGGTACGTTGCTTTTGTTTTTTTCCTTAACAAATAAGCTAACCATCTACCTGGTTTATTCGCATTACAAAAAATATTGTGTTTAGCATATTGTAAATTAGTTGCTACTTGGTCTGCCATCAGCATGGATTTGTTTTTTGTTTTATTTTGTAATTCTATGTTTATACATGTATATTTTATTGTATTAATATCATATTTTGCTTCTACTTTGTTTTCCAACGATTGTTATATTATTTGTTTGGTGCTGGTCTATAACTAAAACAAAAGTAAACAAGCAATATCCAGTATAAATCCTTCCTTCCTTCCTTCCTTCCTTCCTTCCTTCCTTCCTTCCTTCCTTCCTTTCTTCCTTCCTTTCTTCCTCCCTCCCTCCCTCTCTCCCTCCCTCCCTCCCTCCCTTTTTTATCACTGTATTATAGCTTCATTCCTTTCTAAGAAGTGTCTCATTCAACAACAGCATTGGTGAAAAGATCACTTTTGACAAAAATGGAGAATTCATTGGTGGATTTGATATTATTAACTGGATCACATTCCCAAACCAGTCCTTTATTAGGGTCAAAGTTGGAAGAATAGATCCCACAGCTCCACCTGACAAATTCTTCAATATCTCTGGGGATTCCATCACATGGCCAGTAGGATTTCCTCAGGTTAGATGTATGAATCTAGCTTTGTCTGTCTTTGTTTATACAGCATAAAAATGTCTCTATTGATGGAAAATTCATAGCATCATCTCTTGGTTAACCTCTGTAGAAATCTCATGGGGAAAGGAAAAAAAAACATTTGAAATATTTGGTATAGAAATATGTGTCACAGTTTTCCTCATGACCTCTGATATGGATTATGCCACAACATGGAACTGCCCTTGAACAGAGTTCAAAAGTTTTAACTAGTGCAGAATGCAATAGAGCATCTAGTAAATGTCTATTATTATTTGGCATATGTAACATGACTATTCTGTGCACTCAGTTGGTTGCCAGTCTGCTATCATGTGCAATTAAAGGTGCTGGTGTCAACTTTAAAGCCCTTCATGGCTTAGAACAAGGTTACTCGAGAGATCATCTCTCCCCAATTATTTTAATCCATTCCAGGCAAGCAGGAGGATTATGCTTCAGGTTCCATCAGCCAAAGAATGCTTAAAGCCTATAAAATGTCCCTTTTTTTCCTCTAATACCCCTCTACTGGAACCTTCTGTCTCTGGAGGTCAAGATGGCCAGAATCATGATGGCCTTTTGTAAGACTCTAAAACCTGGTTCCATGACCAGGCTTGAGGCTCTGACTTAGTGAAGGGAAATAGAATAACAGAGTTGGAAGGGACCTTGGAGGTCTTCTATTCCAACCTCCTGCCTAGGCAGGAAACCCTACACTACTTCAGACAAGTGGTTATCTAATCTCTTCTTAAAAACTTCCAGTGTTGGGGCATTGGTAACTTCTGGAGGCAAGTTGTTCCACTGATTAATTGTTCTCACTGTCAGGAAATTTCTCCTTAGTTCTAAGTTGCTTCTCTCCTTGATTAGTTTCCACCCATTGCTTCTTGTTCTACCCTCAGGTGCTTTGGAGAATAGTCAGATTCCCTCTTCTTTGTGGCAACCCCATAGATATTGGAACACTGCTATCGTGTCACTCCTAGTCCTTCTTTTCATAAGACTAGACACATCCAGTTCCAGCAACTGTTCTTTTTATGTTTTATCCTCAAGTCCCCTAATAATCTTTGTTGCTCTTCTCTGCACTCTTCCTAGAGTATCAACATATTTTTTACATCATGGCAACCAAAATTGGATGCAGTGCTCCAACTGTGGCTTTACCAAGACATTATAAAGTGGTATTATGTCACATGATCTTGATTCTATCCCTCTGTTTATTTAGCCTAGAACTGTGTTGGATTTTTTGGCAGCTGCAGCACACTGCTGGCTCATATTTAAGTGATTGTCCACTAGAACTCCAAGATCCCTCTCACAGTTACTACTATTGAGCAAGGCACCACATATACTGAACCTGTGGATTTTGTTTTGCCTAAATGTAGAACCTTACTTTTTTCACCATTAAATTTCATTTTGTTAGATAGTGCCCAATGTTCAAGTCTGTCAAGATCCTTCTATATCTTAAGTCTATCTTCCAAAGTTTTGCCTATTCCTATCAGCTTGGTGTCATCTGCAAATTTGATGAGTTCTCCATCTATCCCCTCATCCAAGTCATTGATGAATATGTTGTAGAGTATTGGGCCTAAAACAGAGCCCTGGGTACTGCACTGCATATCTCCCTCCATGTAGATGCAATTCCATTGACGACTACACACTGAGTGGAATTGGCCAGCCAGTTACATATCCATTTGGTGGTGATGTTGTCTAACTCACATTTTTCTATTTTATCAAGTAGTAGGTTATGGTCTATTTCATCAAATGTCAAATGTTCTGAGATCACATCTGACAGTTCTGGGGTGAAAAGCTACCAGTTTGGACTGGTTCAGCCGAACCAGTAGCAATGGCGGCAGGTGGTTCGGAGAACTGGTAGTGACAGCAGTGCGAGGCTCCGCCCACCCGCCCATCATTACTTCCTGGTTTTAACCAGGAAGTAACCATTTTTTTACAGGCTCGTTCACTTCAAAACCGGTAGGGAAGGTAAATAGATTTCACCCCTGTGCCAGTTCCTTCAGAACCTTGGGGTGTAATCCATCTGGTACTGGTGATTTGAACTCGTCTAGGGTAGACACATGCTCACTTACCATTTTCTTCCCTATTTTAACTTGTGTTCCTAATCTGTTTTTGTGGTGATGTTTTTGATAGGTTGGACTGTTTTTTCCCTTTGTGTAAAGGCAGATGCAAAAAACGAGTTAAGTAGTTCTGATTTCTCCCTGTTGCTTGTCACCTTCTTGCTACTTTCTCCCAGCAATGGACCAATTGTTTCCTTGACTTTTTTCTTGTTTGTAACATATTGGATGAAGCTTTTTTTGTTATTTTTTTACATTTGTCACAAGCCTTTGTTTGTTGTGAGCCTGAGCTACTTACATGTATGAGTGATATAGGTTTGGTATTTCTTGGTTCCTCTGCATTTTAATTTTTATAATGCTTGAAATTCTTATATCATTTTTTTTTAAATTTCTTGATAGGCACCACCTTGTTCTTTATGTAATGATCCTTGTAAAGCAGGATACAGCAAGGTCAAGAAAGATGGGAAGTCATTTTGCTGCTATGATTGTCTTCCATGTCCAGAGGGAAAAATATCAATGGAGAAGGGTAGGAAGATTCAAGATATAATGGAGCTAAGCATATAGTACCTATTATAGTTATACCAATTGCCACCTCAAATGGCCCTGATAACAGCTTCAAATTTGTGAAGATCAAAATGGATAATTTCAATGGAGAATGAATTAAGGTTTCAGTATGACACTGTGTATAAGTCAGAATATACATCTCTCTTTTGTTCTTTTTCAGACATGGATGACTGTTCTCGGTGCCCAGATGATCACTATCCAAACCCTGACAGAAATACATGCCTTCCAAAGCAGATTAGCTTTTTATCCTATGAAGAACCTGTGGGGATCAGTCTTACTGCCCTTTCTCTTTGTTTTTGTTTTAAGACAATTTTGGTGCTTAAAACTTTCATAAAACATAAAGATACTCCCATTGTCAAAGCCAACAACCGGAATCTCACCTACACACTCCTTGTTTCTCTCCTCCTCTCTTTCCTTTGTGTGTTTCTATTTATTGGGAGACCCAACAAAATTCTGTGTCTCCTTCGTCAACCAGCTTTTGGACTCATCTTCTCTGTGGCAGTTTCTTGTATATTGTCCAAAACCTTTGTAGTGGTTCTAGCATTTATGGCCACCAAACCTGGCTCCAAAATGAGGAAATGGGTGGGTGGGAGAATGGTCACTTTTATTCTTTTTTCCTGCTCCCTTGTTCAAACCACTATTTGCATAGTATGGTTGGCAATTTTTCCACCATACCCAGATTTTGATACACAGTCAATGTCAGAAGAAGTCATCCTGGAGTGCAATGAGGAATCGATCATGTTCTACTGTGTTTTGGGCTTTATGGGTTTTCTTGCTCTGGTTAGCTTCTCTGCTGCTTTTTTAGCTAGGAAGTTACCTGATAGCTTCAATGAAGCCAAATTCATCACCTTCAGCATGTTGGTCTTTTGCAGTGTTTGGCTTTGCTTTGTTCCAACTTATCTAAGCACAAGGGGGAAATATATGTTAGCTGTGGAGATCTTCTCCATGATTTCCTCCAGTGCTGGCTTATTAGTGTGTATCTTTTTCCCCAAGTGTTTTATCATTGTGATGAGACCTGAACAGAACAATAAGCATCAGCTAATGAAAAGAAAATTGTAAATGATCTTTCTTTATATATGTGTCTGATAATTTTTCCAAGTATACATTTAAGCCAGATAGTATATGACATATACAATTACATAGTGGAATAGGACAAGTAGCTACAGGCATCTTGCCACAGCCAACTCATTAAGTCAACACATTGTGGGACAACTCACCATGGCCAACTCACCAGTTAACTGGGAGCAATTCAACTATTCAATTTAAATATTTAAAACAATTTAAATGTTTTAATTTTTATCATTCACATTTCACTTTGTCCCTCCTTTCTTTAATGATTCTATTCCACTATTTCTTTAATATTATTGCAATTCTTGTTCTGCTGTGAGTTTTCCCATGGGGATTTGACTGCAGCAATTTGGCTGTGGTGAATTGGCCATGGCCAGTTGGCTGCGGCAAGTGGTCCATTACATAGGACTTCTATGTTTCAGTGTCTATCTTATGAAGAAGCTTCCTCTGTATGATTTAGAGGGCTCTGACCCTTTTATCTTCTTCAAGAATGTGAAGAACTGAGTTTTTTCCTAGATGTTAATTTGTTACATATATTTATTGCATGGTACCTAGGAGTTTTTTTCTTTACATTGGATTAAAGTCTAAGACAATGGGTTTTTTTCTGTTCCTTGTGTTTGCATTATATTAAATTCCAATAAGACATAGTCACATTCCCCCAAAGTTCTAGTAATTTCAACCCTTTCTATCACTTTTTTTATTTTAGTATGAATTAGCAATAGCAATAGCACTTAGACTTATTGTTGTGGCCCACCAGTGGACTGCGCGGATTGTTGCTGATCCTGACGAGGAGGAGGCTGGTATGTTGTCACACCAGCAGCCTGTGCAACCGGTGCTCAAATCAGACAGCGAGGAGGCTGAAGAAGATGTGGTGCCAGAGGCAGAGATTCAGCCAGGGCCTTCAGAACCTCCAGAGGCTTCTTTAAGTGTAGAGGATGAAGTGGAGGAGCCTCTTCTCAATGCACGAGCACGCAGAGCTGCCAAAAGGCAGGAGTGGTTCCTCAGGAGGAAGTCTCCTTGAGAGCAAGGCTTGGGTCTAATTGGCCACTCCCTTAGCCTATTTAAGTTTGCACACAGCTTGTAAAAAGTTGCAGGAAACAACGTTCATTCGTTCGCTGACCATTGAGTTTGGATTTTCTTTGCAAACATTGCTTCTGGGCTTTCTGCCAACTCTAGTAAGACTCTATCTTATCTGTGGAATTTCTGGCAGGTTGTTAAGAATGTTTTATTAACAGCCTGCATTTGCAAAATACTGCGTTTTGAAGTAAACTGAGTTTTGTTTGGAGTTTGTGTGTGCTGTGTTCTTTGGGATCTGTAGCTGGGGCAGAACACTTATATGCTGCTTTACAATGCTTTACAGCCTTCTCTAAGCAGTTTACAGAGTTAGCATATTGTTCCAAACAATTTTGGTCCTCATTTTACCCACCTTGGAAGGATGGAAGGCTGAGTCAACCTTGAGCCTGGTGAGATTTAAACTGACAAATTGCAGTCAGCTGTCAATCAGTAGATGTACCCTGCAGTACTGCACTCTAACCATTGTGCCACTTTGGCTCATTAGGTCCATTATAGCAGCCCCTCTAGTTTCCTCCTCTATCCTTTGGATGACAAAGTTGTCAGATAGTCAGTCCAGTATGATCTCCCACTTGATGCAGAGTTTGTCTCCCAGTTGATATCAGGTAATTAAACTCACCCTTTATTACTATGGTGTGATTCCTACATGCTTTAGTTAACCAATTAGCAAAATTAATTTATATTTATTTGACTGTTATCACTTACTTTATTTTTCTTGAGCAATGCCTATCATAATTTTCTAAATATAAATAAGCTGTAAAATGTAATAAGAATTAAAATTTGGCTTTACTGCTCATCTTATTTCATATGAAGTTTAGAATGTGTCTAAAGGAGTGGAGATATTACTCAAAGAACCTTTGGGTTTAAACGAAGAGATCTCTCAATTGTTTCTGAAGCAATGAGGCACTGGGAATTCCCAGGCAACTTCATGTGGTCAGGGGGAGAAATGGAAAAGATCTTCCAGCTGGCCACCTAGCTGACCTTGTCTCTGTAGCAAACACCAATGACCCAATGACATCTTTTGTAAAGCAAAGGAAAATACTTGAATTGGGGTCCAATCCAGTGGTGGGTTCCTCCTGGTTCAGTCCGGTTCTGCCGAGCCGGTAGTGGTGACGATATGACGTCACCGAACCAGTTCTCCCCCCCCCCGCCCTCCCACCCCCCACCCCCCCACGTTATACTTACCTTTTATTTGGTCCCACTCCCAATCTATTGCTGCCTCCTGAGTCCCAGCTGATGACTAGAGGGAAAAAAACTGTTTAAACTCTTGCCGCGGGGCTTCAAATCCTACAGCTGATCAGTGTTAAAAGCAAACAAATGAGTCGGGTCATAAGTGCGAGGACTGGTTGTAAGTGCGAGGACCTTCCAGAAATGACTCTGACCAGCTAGCCACGCCACCTAGTCACATGACCTCCAAGCCACACCCACAAAATAAGCCACACCCACAGAACCGGTAGTAAAAATATTTAGAACCCACCCCTGGTCCAATCCATGAAACCAGTTGTATCCAACTTTCATGCTTTCCCCTTTCTGATCAATATGCTGGATTATGACTGCTGAAAATATCACAGATCACATCAACAGATCACAGCATGTTGCATGGTCATAAATCTATTTGGTGTACTTATGGTCCTGCAGCACTTGATTAAGCAGAAAACAGTAATTCAAAATGCCAGCAGATGAAATTACTCCAGTTTCTCTAGGTAAATGCTAATGACAATTGCAACATGTAGGAAGCTATTCTGGCCACAGCAACAAATATAAGTTGTGGAGTTCTATAGAACACAACAAACGTTTCACTGCTACAAATTAGATTTAAATAAATAGAAGCTACAGTGTTTGCCAATAACGTTTTGCCAATATTTCCATTTGGGAGAGGGCTGCAAAGGAAGGCTGTGATGAGTGGGGCTCTCCAGAGTCACTTTCATGCCCTGATATATCTCAAAGTTTAGCGGAAAGGGAGTCTCGGTCTATCTTCAGTTATGTAGAGGAAGAGAAATATTACCATTTATTACCCTTCAGTTCCAAGGAAGAATTATATCATCAATCTTCCCAGGTTTGGTAATTGTACAAGACTGGCTTGACTTAATTTTGTTTCAGTATGATTCATCTTTTACTCAGTGCCCATCTAGTCAATTTAGGAAGAGACAAGGGATGAAATTCAGCAGGTTCTAACAGGTTCTGGAGAACCAGTAGTGGAAATTTTGAGTAGTTCAGAGACCTGGAAAATACCATCTCTTGATGGCCCCAGAGTGGGGTGGGAATGGAGATTTTGCAGTATCCTTCCCCTGCCATGCCCACCAAGCCACACCCACCAAGCTACACCATGCCCACAGAACTGGTAGTAAAAAAAAATTGAATTCCACCATTGGAAGGGAAATATGCTAGATCATATTATTTAAAAAAAAAACAATTTTATTGAAGATTTTGATTACAATAGTAAAAGCAAGTATAAAACTAAACTTCATATTCTTCATATATTTTAACCTCCAACTCCCTAAAACATCCATGCTGACTTAATTATCATATTACGGACAATTCTAAGAAGAGAAGGAGTTTGAGTAAAATATCAATGACTAGTAGATGGCTACAATGGATTTATAGAGTTCTACTTGCTGTCACTGTAGCCTTTCTCTAAATCCAGATAAAGTGAGAAAAATGTTTCTAAAATTTCTTGGAACTTTTTATAAGGCAAAGGCTCATCTATTCCTGGAAATTACTAAGTTATTGGATGGAAAGGAATAGGAGAGTAGTCAACAAAGAACAAATGGGCCATATGTTCACCAACAAATGTGACATACAGAAAGTGTCAGAAAATAGATGGAAGAAAGCATGCCGAAAACTGACCTTTCTGAGATCATAAATAAATCCACTCAACTGGAATAGGACAAATAACATTAAACAATATAGAGAGATGCATATATGCTAGTTACATACATATATTTCAACTCATATCATCACTGATTAAATGAGAGTCATTTAGATTTGCTCTTAGTCTAAAAATTGAAGAGCTGAATAAAGTTTGCTACTTTTAATGACTATGTCAGGCTGTGAACTAGAAGCCAACACCATTTATTAGAATTGAAGGCAGGAAAGAGAAGGAAAAAAAAATACTGTGGGAGGGAGCCATGCCTAGAAATCTGTTGGCTCCTAAATCTTTCAATCAAATCAATTCTCAAACCCTTGTTTGTGAACTCCTACAATCCTGATATGTACTTATTAAAAGATTACTATTTGAAACCCTGCTTGGAATATGCCTAATAATTAGGTAGAACTACTAGAACCTGGAAAGTGCATCATTATTGAAACCAAAGGAGAGGGACAAAGAAGCACAGTTGTTGTTGGGCCCTTCTGCTATCCTTTGATTGTTTATCAACACTAACACAAAACACTGTTAGCAAAGTATTTTGATGTCATTTCTTATCATTCACAGAAGGTCGTATGCCCAGATAGAGAGTTTCCACAGCAGCATGTTAATTGTTAAACAAATGGATTAAATTATTTAAAAGATTAAGGTATTCTGTTCATTACCGGGTGATGGCAGCTGTAGTAGAGATTGCCTTGAGAATCATTTGATTCAACACTGAGGTAAAAATATAAGACTTTAGGTTTAGTAACATTGCAATTATGATTGGGGACCTTACACAAGGAATAAATATGACCATATTGACTGAAAGTTTTCCTTCTGTATACAAATGAGCCTGCTTCCACTTTGGCAAGTGCATATTTGCTTGCTAAATGGTCGATTATTGCAAATGGATATTTCCAAATGGCAGAGTCTGCCATGTTTCTTTCAATTCTTTCAAAGACCAAACTGGACATTATAATGTATTAGGGTTCAAGGGGAGGAACATGTGTCTGGCTATAGCTCCAGCTCTAACTGTTTGAAGGAATATTAACATCATTAGCCTTTCTTCATGTTTTTTTCCTCTGATACTCTCAAAGATTTGAAAAACAAATGAAGATCATGTCTAATTGGATAATTACAAGATACAGGAGGCATGTAGGTGATAGCCAGACACTGTGGTAACAGACGTAGGCCAGAAAAGAACAATGGTGATAGATGTAGCAGTGCCAAACAGCAGCAACATCAAGAAGGAGTATGAGAGGATGTCCAGTTTGGCGTTGCGGCGAGACAGTCGGGGAAATAGTGCGCTCTGATGAGCCCCTCAAAAATCCTGGCTGTCGAACAGCCGCTGATAGGTCTTCGGACCGGAACCGTCCTGCAGGGACAGGGGAAAAGGAGGGGCACCTTGGATGACCAAGTGGAACAGGCAAGTTCCTCGGAGGTCAGAGGGAACCCTCTTTGAGTCAGAAAAGGGGGGCGGCAGCCATGGCGGCTTCCACGAAGCTGGGACAACAGGGAAAAAATGTGCTGGAGGAAAGTGGATAGAAATGGAGCTCTTTGAAGTTGGTTGTCACTCTTTGAGTGACAACCAACCCAGGCTAGAACTACGCCTAGAGCAAAATTAACATCTATAAGACCCCTAGCTATAAAATAGCGGCTGAATAACAAAGGGGCTGAAAGTTTAAAATGTTACCTTAAAGAAACAAAGACCCGATAAACAAATAAACTTTGAAAAGAACTAAAGGAATTAAATATTGAGATATGGGACAAAGACTGGATATTTTAAAATTTGAATTGGATTTTTTTAAAAAAGAAGATAAAATTAAAAGAAGAAGAAATTAAATTAAAAGAAATTAAAAGAAGAAATAAATTGGATTGTTACATAATAGCACAAAATGGATACTCGCATGACTAATGGAAAATGTGGATTGTAGAGGGACACCATCTGGTTCAAAAAGGAACTTTGTAACTCTTTTCTGCGATGGGAAATTTTGAGTCCTACAGATAAAATTCGTGGGATCTTGTGGAGGAGGGTTTTTTTCCCTGTCTGCAGTCAGCTTGACTTTTATGAAAAGAAAAGGAAATTATAATGGAACTCCTATAGGTGAAACAATAATAACTTAAAAAATTGAAAAAATTGAAAACTTTGAAAATGGAAGGAAATATATGTTTGCAGGCGAGGAAATGAAGAAATAAGATAAACACAACTGGACAAGGAAAAAAGAAGATTGTGATTAAAAATAAAACAATGTACAGGTGAATTGTAGTAATAAAAAGGAGGTTTTTAAAGAAATTAAGAATGTTAAAAGGAATTTATAAACATATTTAAAGATATGTTTGAAGCAAGAATTATGTGTTAATGTTAAATTGGTATGAAAAAGGATAAAGATAAATATGGTTAATTTAAAATGTTAAAAGGAATTTATAAATATATTTTAAGGTATATTTTAAGCAAGAACCATGTCTCAATGTTAAATTGTGATGAAAAAGGATAAGGATAAATATGATTAACTGAAAATAAGCATTGTATAGATGGATGGAAACAATAAAGAAAGGATTAAGTAGGGATAGTTAAACCAACTATGATTATGCTGTGTTGAACAGCCAAAAAATAAAAATAGATAAGTTGTGTAACAGCCAGAAAACAAAAATGACTATGCTGTGTTTAACAGCCAAACAAAATGGATATGCTGTGTAACAGCCAAAACATAAAAGGATATGCTGTGTAATGGCCAAAAAACAAAATGAGTATGCTGTGTTTAACAGCCAAAAATAAAATGGTTATGCTGTATTTAACAGCCAGGAAATAAAAATGATTGGTTTAACAACAAAGATGAAGATAAAGACGTTAGGTTTTATAACAAAATAAAATGAGGTGGGATAGCCAAATAAGGAGGAGTATGTTGAGATTAATAGTTAAAATGGAATGAATAAGTTTAATAACAGAAATAAAGACTATAAATGTTGAGTTCATTAGTAAAAATAAAATGATTATGTTGGAATTAATTACTTTATGAATGTTTATAATAATTGTGATGATTTATATTGTTAAAATATATCCATCTAAGCAAATGAAAGAGAAAAATAGAATTAAAATTGATTATGATGTAAGATTTAAGTAACAGGTTTTTGGGAATAATGGCATAGTTAAATAGATAAAATTGAGGGAAATAACTGAGTAAGATATTAAGTTGTGTTAATTGAAAATTAAGATTTGTTAATGATTTGTGTTAATCTGTGACCGGATCAAAAGCTTTGTTTTGAAAAAATGTGTTTTATGTTTATGTTTTAAAAAAATAATAAAAAACTTTTTTTTTTAAAAAAAAAAAAAGAAGGAGTATGAGAAGCTGCAGAAGTACCAGGGCCTGAAGAAGGAATTAGAAAGCACATGGAAATAAAAGGTCGACATGGTTCAGTGGTGGTAGGAGCACTTGCGGTTTCAACTCCTAAATTGGAAGAGTTACTGAAGAGTCACTTTACTTCAACAGTTAAGCTGGAAGAGTGACTTCCTATGTATATACTACAGTTAAATTGGAAGTTATTTCTGTTAATATGAGGCCTGTTGGGTTAAAGAATAGTTTTAGCTAATAAATAAAAATAAACTTCCTGTCTTCTACCCTTGTAATTCTTAGTTCTATTCTTAAAGCTGGGTCAGTATTATTATTTACTTCTATTTCTGTTTTCATATTTCTACACTGATATAGATACATAAGTGATTTCATTCTTTATTCCATCACTTCCTTCCTCAGAATTCCTTCACCTTTTTTTTTTTTTTTTTGAGTTATGAATGTAAAAAAATCTCTATACAAATGCTGGTCTCTCTATCATTATGAAATTAGCCTGTTTGTATCTTCCAAATCCTATGGGACTCCAAGGCAAAACAATAACATGACCATGACAGCATTGTTAATGTTTCTATGACATTCAAACTAGAAGCCTTTAGAAGTCTGTGAGTATAAACAGTGGTCGATATTACTGTCTATCTCTGCCTGAGAAACAGCTGATGAAATCATGTCAGACTGTTTTACTTGGGCACCATCAAGAATCATGTTGCAGACAGGGACATTTGTATACCAAAAGAAGACTTCTATGGATGATGGTAGCATTGATGGTATCATTGTTGATAGTAATGCCTCAAGTGGCATGCCAGGATCCTAATGTTCAATGTGACCATGATGAGCCTGTTCCTATTCGTCACACATATCATCAGCTGGGAGAAGTTAGCATTGGTAGCATCATTTCTGTGTTCTCGTCATTTTCTGATCCCCCTGATTTCAGTCGACATCCTTCTCAGGAGCTTCAAGATGGACTTATGTAAGTTCCTAATTGATTGATTTTTCAGCTCTGAGTCCAACTGTTCAATTATATGATGATCAAAATTTTTCCTCTAAGCCATAATTAAAACAAAACAAAACACAGAAACATCTTTCCTTCAGACATAGGATACTTGGATTTATTTTCAATGTACATTTTAATGCTCCCACATGAAAGCAGATCAAAAGTCCATTATGACAAATGATATCTAATTCATTCTAGGTAGATAATATAGATTTCTGTACATGACATACATACAACTAAAATCTGAGGAAACTGTATTGCCTATCATTAATATTTAAATTGCTATTACTGGTAGGAAACTTGAGTTTCTTTCTTTGAGATATAAGTCTGGACATATAAATATATTCTTTGAGATATAAGTCTGAAGCAGACCCTTTTAAATGTGTTATGTAATTCTTGTTACAGAATATATTATCAAAACTATCAGCACATTCTGGCTTTAGTGTTTGCTATCAAGGAGATCAATGAAAATCCTCAGATCCTACTCAATGTCACACTGGGCTTTCACATCTATAATAGCAATTTTAGTCCAAGTTGGACTTATCTTGCTTCCATGGGGCTTCCCTTCACCCAGGGCAGATTCATTCCTAACTACAGATGTGGGGTCCCCAAAAATCTGGCTGCTGTTCTTGTGGGACCTGACATCTGTCTCCACGTGGCAACTATTCTGAGCATCTACAAAGTTCCTCAGGTAAGAATGATGACTGACTACCTGAACAAGCTTAGAGTGTTAGCTTTTATGATGAAGAACATGTTCAAATTGTATACAACTTTTTGATAAATACTCATTAAGGAAGTTTTGAAGATTTATCTAAATAGTACGTAAAGAGAAGAACTGGCCTGTATGTCTATTTCAAAATAATAAGAAGGAAATCAACCTGCTTAAAACAACTTAGGGATCCTCCTCTGGTTGTAATACAATCTCTATGTCCTGTAAACCGTGAGAAACCTCCCTTCACTTCTAATCCAGCAAGTCTGTATTCTTCTCCAGTAGAAAAGCAGAGAAATTTGGCATTTTGAAGAAGACAATAGCTATTGTTGAGCATCCATGGATACTTCCTTCTGTAGGCCGATAGCATCTCAAAAATACTCTGGAAAGATTGGAGTAGGAAGAAGGAAAAGAAATTTTGGACTCATAGACATTCATTTCTGTTTGTTTGGATTGACAAATGACTAATGACAATTTTGGCCAGAATGTGTTTGGCATAGGTAAATATTCTGCAATTCCAGGCACCAAATTCAGATTCAGCATTAATGTTTCCTTTTCTAGGACAGTTTTACTCTCTCTGTGTGTGTGCCTGCATGTATTTTACATTTCTTTACAAAGACAACAAACACAAAGAGGGTTCTTCCACAAAAATACTGCTTTCACTCCTGTATCCTGGATATGTTTGGAAATAAATGTCCCAAGGTGATTTTTTCAAGAGGTAACTGGACTTTCCGGTTTTTTAAAAAGACATTTTGCTTCTCACCCAAGAAGCTTCTTCAGCTCTTACTGGATGGTGGGGAATGAAAGGATGTATACTCCTTGCAGACAGCTGGTCATTTTCATTCGTTTCATGAGTCATTAAGGTGACTTGGTGCAAATGGTGTGGAGCCTTCTTGGAACTCTTGAAGGGACTGGGTTGTAGACTGGAGATAGATGATGTCATATCCCTTTGTCTCTGTATAGAGTGGGCTATTCAATTTTGGCATAGATACTTTGACGCCTCTTTCTCTTTGTCCAAAATATGGACTTTGCTATCTTTAAATACAGATGGACTGCTGAATGTAGCCCTGATGTTTTTGTTCTCCTATGTTGTGCCATGTGTTAGCTGTCTGCAAAGAGTATGCATTGGTCCATTCCCCACTATTCAGTCAGAGCTGAAAAAGCTTTTTGGATAAAAAGTGAAATGTCTTCAAAGAAAAATCAGAAAGTCTAGTTGCCTTTTGAAAAAGCAACTTTGGGAGGCCTTTCCGTTGGTGACGTCAGCGTGATAGGAATCGAGGGGACAGCGCTCCGTTCCTTAGGTCCCAATTTTCGGTCTGAAAGCTGAATTTTTTGGCTCTATTGACCATGAAGAGGTCAATAGATTAAAGGGAAAATCCTGAGGACCTCGGGGGTATCAAAAATTGCCCCGAAGGTTCAAGGAAAGTCCCTTAATTCAGCCCGGAAAAAAACCAACCTCTTGTCGGTTGGCCAGAATGCTGACGGTTGCTTAAGAAAAAGGGAAGCGAAGATCGAGCAAACGGCATCAATAAGAATAACTAATTACTCTTATTCTGAAAAACTTTGAAAGATACAATAATTAAAACAACGGATACATAACTAAAAGAGAAACTTCAAACTGATTGGCAAAGCAGAATTGTTAAGAAGAAATGGAGTGAAAGTATAACGGAGTGAGTTAAGGAGGCTAATTGAAGTGTGAGGAGGCGAAACTGACAGGCAATGGAACTGAGGCGATTTTGAGGAAGTGCAACGGAGAGGTGTGGATTGGAAATAAAACACATAGTTATAGATTTAACAGACAGAAATTGGGAAATAGACAAAGATTATTCATTTGGGGAAAGGAATACAGATCCAAGTGTTGGACTTATTTAAAAAAAAAAGAAACGGAGGTGGTGCGGAGACAATAAAGAAGAGACGAAGAAGAAACAGTAACTAGTTTCGGGAGTGACTGTGAGGGATTTAAAAACTTTGTAACGGTGGCAGAGCTTCAGTGAACAGATACTGTAACTATATTAGAGTATTAACTTGCAAATACATAAAAAACATTGAGATTCTGGAAGAGGTGTTTAAAATATTTTTAGAAGGCAAATTGAAAGACTTTGGAAACAATTACAAGCTGAACGACTGTAAAGACACAAAACCAAGTGAGGATTGCAACGACTTCAATTCTGGAACCTAATACAACAAAAGAAATTTATTTTATTGTTTGAGAGACTTAATTTATTTGAATTTTTTTTATAATATTTTAAGTACTTTTATCTATTTATTTGTTTATTTATGTAATACTTAATGTTTTAATATAAAATATAATATATAATATTATAGCCCAAATAGCATAAGGTTTAGGATTACTTAAGTTTAAATGTAAAATATATAATTTCTAATATAAGTAAGAAAAGTTGGAATATATAAGTTTTGAATATTAAATTCAAAATAATCCTATATATATATACATACATCTGATTAATTCTTGTAAAATAGTATAATCATTAATTAATACTTTTTGATTGTGAGGCACATGATTAATTGATATCTAATCTGTTATACAGATAATTAATTAAGAAATAATTAGAAACAAACAATTTAAGTTAGTAATATTGAATTTGATAGTTTTAACTTGCTAGATATATAAGATTGATTGATTGATTCGATTAATATATAAGAGAGAAATAGAATTGTATATTAAGTGTAAATTAATCTTATAATCTGAGAGACATTAAGGACTTTACAATACAAGAAACCTACCACAAAAACTTTTTGCATGTAAGAGTGGAAAAGAATTACATAGTAATTGCTGAACAATTTTATATTTATGCTTGATTAATCCTTTTAGTAAGTGCAAACTCTGATTAATTTTTTGGTGATTGTGTAACTCTGAATAATTGATATTTACTTAATTAAGGATCATTTAGAAATTAATTAAGATTAATAGAATTTATAAGAGAACAGTAATACCTGAATAATTTAAGTAAAATAAGACTAAATATTTAATCCTTATTTACATATTTACACCAGTAATATTTGATGTAATAGTTTTGACTTAATAGATTGATTATTTTATTCTATTATCTATATTAAGATTTAATGAAGTGTTAAAACCCTAAGTTTTCCCCCTTATCTCCTCTACTTTATCCTTCCTATTTCCTCATTAGAATATACAAGAATATATAAATTATATCGATATATTTAAATATTTAACTATTCATTAGGGTGTTAAGTGCTGAGAATACGTATAGAAACTACAGATTAATTAATTTTGGAAGATTTATATGATATAGGCTCTAGACACTCTTATTGATTATTGACAAAAATACTACCAAAAGTAACAAAATTGAAAAACAAAAAGACTGCTTAATTGTATGAAACTCTGGGAGAACCTATTAAAAAGTACTGGTATAACCACCATAACTAAAACAACCAAAAAATAACACCAACCCAGTCATCCTCTATGGCTTCTCCAGCTCAACAGAGATCTATAGATACAATGTTAGGAATGGAAAAAGACAAGACAGCTTCCATTTCCAGCATACATAATATCCAATTAGCTCTGGCAATGATACAGGAAATGATGAGTAAGACCTAGGAAACGATTGCCAACAACCATGAGGAAACAAGACGAAATCATGATGATCTGAAATCTGATGTGGGAAAGATAAATGACAATATACAGAAAATAGACGACAAGATAGAAAAGATCCAACAAAATATTGTCAAGAATGAACAAAGGATCCAAAAGACGGAAATTAAAATGGAACAGACAATAAAAAAAGTAGAAATGCTGGAACATCAACAGCTGACAAGCAGCCGAGAGACGGAAGACTCACTTACATTTCTGGAAATGGAAAAAGCATCATTTTATTTAAGGTTCCAGAATATAACGGAGACCAAAGAGGAAGACCTGGGAGAGATTATGACGGAGATCTTCGCAGAAGCATTGCAGAGAGATAAAAATGATATAAGAAGAGATACTGACGAAATCTACAGGGTGCATACTAATTATGCTTGTAGGAACAAACTTCCAAAAGAGGTACATGTCCGATTTATGAAGAAAACAATAAAAGAAGAGATATACAGAAAAATGAGGGAAGGCACAGACAAGCAACATCCGTACTTTCAGAGACATGTAATAAGAGGTGCACTATATAAAACATGGCAAGATATCAGAAGGCAACACTATAGTAAAATCCCACGATGGTTGTCGCCTATGGAGGCGCTAATTTATCCAAACACTATAGAAATAGGAAAGATGCGGAAATATCAAGAATTGTTGAGTAGTGAGGGAGACCTACTTACGAGACAAGAACTGGAAAGACGAGGCATTATGATTGATTGGTGGCCATATCTTCAAATTGAGTCAAAATATACAGCAGACCGGAGACATTATGATTTTCAAAGCCAACCAAGTGAACTAGATAAAATTTTAAAAGGCACAGATGAGAAAATAATATCTAAAATTTATGGATATTTAATAAGGTATAAATTAGAGGAGGAAACAGTGAAAGAAAACATGGTAAGCTGGGCAAGAAATATAGATTACAATATAGAGTTGGACAGATGGGACAAGCTATGGGCAGAAAATTATAAGATGACACTGTCGATTCCATACAAAGAAAATTTATACAAGATATTTTATAGATGGCACCTTCCTCCGGCACGTTTGGCTAAAATGTTTCCAAACACATCACCAATGTGTTGGAAGTGCAAGACACAAATGGGGACATATTACCATCTCTGGTGGTCTTGCAGGAAGGCACAACGCTACTGGCAAGAGATTAAGAGAATAATCGAAGAAACAACGAGGCAAAGTGTAGAAATGAAACCAGAATTCTTTCTATTTGGAATGACTACACCACAGTGTACCAAGGAGATAAAATATCTTACCATCCACATATTGACAGCGGCACGTATAGTGTACGCTCAGAATTGGAAATCCAAGATAATACCAACAGAAGAAAAAATAATAACAAAAATAAATGAATGCGCAGAGATGGATAGGCTCACAAAAGAGCTCCAAGATAAAGAGAACACTGACTTTTATTTAGTTTGGCAAAAATGGTACACATGGTTAGAAAGAAGGATAGGGCCAACAACATAGGACATTAGGAGAACATAACTCAAGAATTGTAGAAATAGATACATGAGATGAGCCGTAGGATTGTATAAATAAATGGTTAATATGTTTGTAGAAAGATACTGCTGAACTTCAATGAATATATTAAGGTATAAGCAAGTAAATTTGTAAATAGTATGATTAAGGAAAATTGGTTAAATGGACATTAATCACCGATGCAAAGGTTTTCTAGAAGTTAGTCGATTGACTCTTTGTTAATGTATAAGTGTTTACATGTATTTGTGTTTTACGTTTGTTTATGTTAATAAAATTAAAAAAAAAAAGAAATATCAACAAACATATGGGCGGATCATAGCCTGCTAAAAATAATTTGGAAAGGATATCGAAAGAAAAAGAGATGGATGATGAATGTTGAAATCTTAAAAGAGAAAAATTATATACAAACAATAGAAAAAGAAATGAAAATTTTCTTTGAGATTAATTGTAAAGAGCAAACCTCTCTCCAAAATCTGTGGGACATGGCGAAAGCTTACATAAGAGGTCTGACAATAGCATATTTGGCGAAGAAAAATAAAGATAAACAGCAGAAAAGAGATAAATTGTTCAAAGAACTTAAAGAACATGAATACAAACTACAAAATGAACCACAAAACAAAACAGTCAAGGAAAAAATAGGTTTGATAAACATGAAATAAAACTGATCACACAAATAGAAATAGCTAGGAAAATTAAATTAGTGAAACAAAACTATTTCAAACATGCTAACAAGACAGGCCGATGGTTGGCATATAAATTGAAGAAAGAAAAGGAAAAACGGACCATACATCAATTACAAGACAACACTGGAGAGATACAATACAGGAATATGGACAAAAAGAATATAGCGAGAGCATTTTTTCAAAAATTATATGAACAGGAAGAACCCTCGGAAAAAGACATTAGACAATACCTAAGAGAAGTTGAGATTAAAGAATTAACAGAGACACATAGAGACCTATTGGATAGGCCAATTTCAATGATAGAACTTATTGCGACAAGGAATAAACAGAAAATAAATAAAACTCCGGGACCGGACGGAATACCAGCAGAGTTCTATAAGAACTGCCAACATTCAATAGATGAAATCCTGCTTGAAGTATTTAATGATGTAATTATGGAAGCCAAAATTCCAAACTCTTGGACAGAGGCTATCATTACGCTAATACCTAAAGAAGAAGCAGATCACACACAGATTCAAAATTACAGACCGATATCTTTGCTGAATGTGGATTACAAATTATTTACATCAATCATCACA
Organism: Pituophis catenifer annectens; assembly: GCF_029215685.1. Taxonomy (NCBI): domain Eukaryota; kingdom Metazoa; phylum Chordata; class Lepidosauria; order Squamata; family Colubridae; genus Pituophis; species Pituophis catenifer. Next base: position 17,580,964 of record NW_027256895.1, on the reverse strand, counting down.
GAAAGAATCAAGAAAATAATTAAAGATTATATATACCCGGACCAAAATGGCTTTATCCCAAAGAGACAATTAAAAAATAACATGAGACTAATAATCGACGTATTAGAATATTATGAATTGAACATAGATAAAAAAGCGGCCTTAATTTTTCTAGATGCCCAGAAGGCATTTGACAATCTTAATTGGAAATTTCTCACTCTACAATTGGAAGCCATGAAATTTGGGGATAAATTCATAAATATGATAAAAAGAATATACTCCTGCCAGACAGCGAAAATAACAATTAACGGTGATTTAACAGAACAATTCCCAATATTAAAAGGGGTGAGACAGGGATGTCCCCTGTCCCCCCTATTATTTATATTAGCTCTGGAAACCCTCTAAAAGAAATCAGAAGAGATAATGAAATAAAAGGCCTAAAGATCAAACGTGAAGAGTACAAACTCCAAGCTTTTGCTGATGATATTGTATTCATTACAGAACAACCAATAACAACTGGCACCAAGTTACTAGACAAGATAGAGAAATATGTGAGAGTAGCTGGGCTCAAAATTAATAAACAGAAAACAAAAATATTGACTAAGAACCTTACCAATCAACAAGAAAAACAATTAGAAGAGAAATTAGGCATACAAACGACAAAAAGAGTAAAATACCTAGGGATATGGCTGACCAATAAAAGTTCATCAATTAGAGAAGATAATTATGATAAATTAACAAAACAAATTAAGAAAGACTTAGAAATTTGGAAAAAGTTACAGCTATCTCTTTTGGGAAGGATCGCCTCCATTAAAATGAATGTGTTGCCTCGAATACTATTCTTGTTTCAAGTGATTCCAATAAAACCGGGGAAGAACTTCTTCAAGGACTTTAATAAACTAATTGCAGACTACATATGGCAAGGGAAGAAGGCAAGAATTAAACTAAAACACCTACAGGACTCAAGAGAGAGAGGAGGATTGGCATTGCCCGATTGGGAAATATATTACAAAGCATCAGCATTAATTTGGATCAAGGAGTGGATGGAACTCAAAAACCATAGACTATTGAATTTGGAAGGATTCGATCTTCAGCGAGGATGGCATGCCTTCTTATGGGAGGGCACAGACAAAAGGCATGAATATTTTCAGAGACATACAATCAGACACGCATTATACCAAACATGGCAGAGTATTAAAAAGGCACATTATTACAAAATCCCGGAGTGGTTGTCAACGATGGAAGCCCAGATCTATCCAAATGCCATGGACTATAACAAAACGAAAACTTATAAAGATCTGTTAAACAATCAGGGGGAACTAAGAATGAGGCAAGAACTAAAAGAGATAGGTACAGACATTGACTGGTGGCCGTATATACAAATAAAATCAAGATATAATAAAGATTTGGCTTGGTGGTACAGGGGTTTAAAGCACCCTGTTATTAAGCTTATTAAGACCAGCTGCCTGCAATTACTGCAGGGTTCGAATCTCGCCAAGGCTCAAGGTTGACTCAGCCTTCCATCCTTTCTAAGGTAGGTGAAATGAGGACCCAGTTGTGGGGGCAATAAGCTGACTTTGTATAAATATGCAAAAGGATGAAGGCTATTGCTGAGCACATTGTAAGCCGCCCTGAGTCTTCGGAGAAGGGTGGCATATAAATTAAAAAAAAAAAAAATTGAATTTCAAAAAGGTCAAACAGAATTAGATAAAATTTTGCAAGGGACACAGGACAAACTGATCAAAAAAATTTACAATTACTTACGAGGATATAAATTAGAAGAAGAGGTAGTGAAAGAAAATATGATAACCTGGGCAAAAAATTTCGGTTATAGTATTCAATTAGACAAATGGGAAAAACTATGGAAAATAAATTATAAAATGACAATGTCTGTATCCTATAAAGAAAATTTCTACAAAATGTTTTATAGGTGGCACTTGCCACCAGCCAGATTGGCAAGAATGTTCCCCGGCACGCCATCAACATGTTGGAAATGCAACCACCACAAAGGCACCTATAACCATATGTGGTGGACCTGCCCAATGGCGAAACAATATTGGCAAAGGATCAAAATACAAATAGAGGAAATAACACACCAAAAGATAGAACTAAGACCAGAAATTATTAGGCATAGTGAATGGATACTATGAAAAAGAAACAACCTATTTAATTATACATATGATAACAGCAGCACGAATACTATATGCGCAACATTGGAAGAGTAGTGATATACCAACACCAGATAAAGTAATCAATAAAATTATGGAATGTGCGGAATTAGATAGACTCACAAAGGAATTACAAAATAGGGAAGAACATGACTTTTACTTAGTATGGGAAAAGTGGTATAGTTGGTTGAAAGATAGGAAAGAGATGAAGCAATAGGAAGTAAATAAAATAACCAAATATAATATGATGGAAACAAAGGACAGACATAGGTCAACAAAGATCAATATTAGATAGACAAAAGGGAATGACCAAATAAGGAAGAGTCAAAATACAAAGAGAAATGTATATTATAGTTGCGACAAACTGGACATGTATTGAAATGGATGTTTATATGTTTTTATGTTTTGTACGTTTCATTGTTCTGTTTAGTTTATACTTATAAATAAAAATTGGAGAAAAAAAAAAGAAAAAGCAACTTTGGGACAACCATGACCTGGATGACTGAGAATCTCCATAGACATTTGTAAATAAATGCAACTATTTGGAGCATGTTTTATAAGCTCAAGGACACCCAAAGATTCAATTGCATGTTCACATTTTCAGAGACTCCCAACAATCTTTGTTTTTTGCTTCCTTTAGCTGACCTATGGCTCTGCTCCACTCATGGATAAAGAGACTCAAGCCATTTTCTTCCAACAAATGTTTCCAGATGAATCCCACCAGCATAGTGCTCTTCTTCAGCTGTTGTTGCATTTTAGATGGATCTGGATTGGAGTTCTGGCCGTGAATGATGATAACGGAGAGAAATTTGTCCAGGAGGTGCTTCCCATGTTTTCCCAGCACGGCATCTGCTTTGATTTCATACAGGACTTTCCTTATGTAGCGTTTTACATTGATTTTAATGTTCAAATAGCTGAAGGACTCCATATATACCAAGTTCTCATGACCAGCACAGCCAATGTCGTAGTCTTATATGGTGAAAGTAGGTCCCTAACTTTTCTGAGAATGTACTTGGAATTGGCAGAAGTGGAGGCTATACCAAAGAAGACAAAAATCTGGGTTACAACAGCTCAGACAGATTACACTTCAGTTTCCTTTTATAGATCATTGGATATCCGTTTCCTGGAAGGTGCTTTATCCTTTGCGGTTCACACAAAGAAGATTGACATCTTTCCAAAGTTTCTCGAAAGCATAAGTCCAATCAACAACCAGCATGATTATTTTAGGAAAGATTTCTGGGAACAGGCATTCAACTGTTTCTTCACCAATCCTGAAACAGAGAAGTCTGAGAACAAATGTACTGGGCAGGAGAAGCTTGAGAACCTTCCTACGTCTGTGTTTGAAACACACATGACTGGCCAGAGCTATAATGTTTACAATGCCGTCCATGCTGTGTCACATGCTTTGCAATCTCTCTATTTATCAAAGTCCAGGCAAAGGATATTAGTGAAAGAAAGAAGGCAGCAGTTTCTGAATCAAGTGTCATGGCAGGTAAAATCTAAAGCAGAGAAATGTACCATATGTTTAGAAGCAACATCTGTCCATCAACCTTAATGAATAATATTTTTAGGAGATTGGTATGATTTTAAAAGTGAAATAGACTACTGACCTATTGAACTGGAATATTTATATGCTCGTATGGTATAATAGTATAATATGTAATAATTCTATGTGTTTATGGCTATGTTTTGCCTATTTATATCCTTTTATTTGTGCCAATTTTTTTCATGTGTCCATGTCTACGTTACTTGTTTCCTTGTACTTGTTGACAAATAAATAATAAATAAAAAAATAGGCATTGTGCAAAACTCCTGCAACAACCTTTTGAATATTCTTCAGTCCCTCATATTAACTGTTATAAAGATGAGCCTATAAGTAGATGGAAGGAAATGGTTTCCCACCTCCATTATGTGCTGGATCAGAGGCTTTTCAGGGGTGAAATGCTACTGGTTCAGGCCAGTTCACCCAAACCAGTAGTAAAAAATGCTACCAGTTTGCCATATCCGCATGATCGTCGGAACTTTTTTTTAGCATTTTTTTACTACCAATTCCAGCAAACTGGTAGTAAAAAAATGCTTTAAAAAGTAAAAAACAAGTTCTGACAATCTCATGGCACAGCTAATTGTCATACAGTTGATCTTCGGAACTTTTTGTTTTGTTTGTTTTGTTTTTTACTTTTTAAGCATTTTTTTATTACTGGATTGCTGGAACCGGTAGTAAAAAAATGCTAAAAAAAAGTAAAAAAAAAAAAAGTTCCGACGATCATGCAGCACAGCTGATTGTTGCACAACTGATCTTCGGAACCTGTAGCATACTTCAGAACATTTCCCCCCTGCTTATTTTTCCTTCCTTCCTCCATTTCATTTAAGTGGAAATGAAGGAGGTAGTGGGATACATTGGAGAAAACAACTATGTTTTAAGATTATAATTTATGGATAAGGTTTAGGAAATTCATGGAAAACATTGATTTGTCAAATTTATGAATATCGTAATGATTTTTTTTTTGTTACGAGAACAGAAACATCTCCACATTATGCACTTTACCTATACAGATAGTCCCTAAAAGTACTAGAAGAGTTTGCCTGTTACAATGTCCTCCTTTCTAACTTTTTGTAGGGAATGTTCTATGACATAGTAAAATAACTTGGTGAGGAGGAAATGGAAATCACTTTGGGTGATCCATACACTTGTAATACCATAGCCAGGTAATAGAAAGAATTAGAAACACCTGTTTAAAATTAGAAATACTTGTATTCTTACTACCTGGACCTGACCTTCTATATCTGAATTATGATTGAACACAAATAACCTCTAAGTGAGGTGATTGTGAGCCAAATCAAGACACACATACACAGAGAGAGAGAGACACACACACAGACAGACATACACAGACACATATATTATGTTTATACATTTTTATTTTATTGTATTAATATGATATTTTGCTTCTATTCTTGTTTTCAAATGTTTGGTCCTAATCTACAACTAAAATAAAAGCAAACAAGGAATATCCAGTATAAATCCTTCTTTGCCTCCTTCTTTCCTTCCTTCCTCCCTCCCTCGCTCTTTTTATCACTATATTATACTGTAGCTTCATTCCTTTCTACGAAGTGTTTCGTTCAACAACAGTGTTGGTGAAAAGATCACTTTTGACAAAAATGGAGAATTCAATGGCGGATTTGATATTATCAACTGGATCACATTCCCAAACCAGTCCTTTATTAGGGTCAAAGTTGGAAGAATAGATCCCACAGCTCCACCTGACAAATTCTTCAATATCTCTGGGGATTCCATCACATGGCCAGTAGGATTTCCTCAGGTTAGATGTATAAATGAAGATTTGTACAGCATAAAAATGTCTCTCTATTGATGAAAAATTCATAGCATCATCTCTTGGTTAACCTCTGTAGAAATCCCATGGGGAAAGGAAAAAAAGACCTGTATGAATGTTTACATTTGAAATATTTGGTATAGAAATATTTGTCACAGTTTTCCTTGTGACCTCTCATATGGATTATGCTATGACATGGAGTTGCTTTTGAAGAGAGTTCAGAAGTTTAAACTAGTGCAGAATGCAACAGAGCATCTAGTAAGTGACTACTAGGTTATTTGGCATATGCAATATGACTATTCTCTGTGTTAAATAGGTTGCTAGTCTGCTATCATGTGCAGTTCAAGATGCTGGTGTCAACCTTAAAAGCCCTTTATGGTTTAGAACAAGATTAATGGAGGTATCATCTCTCCCTAATCCATACCAGGCAGGCAGGAGTAATATGCTTCAGGTTCCATCAGCCAAAGAATGCTTAAAGCCTGTAAAACATTCCTTTTATGCTCTGTTACCCTTCGACTGGAACTTTTCTGGAGGTCAAGATGGCCAAAATCATGTTGGCCTTTTGTGAGACTCTAAACCCTGGTTCCACGACCAGGTTTGGGACTCTTACTGTGTAAAAGGAAATCCTACTTACATGTATGAATGATATAGGTTTGATATTTCTTGATTGCTTTGCATTTTAATTTTTATAATGCTTGAAATTCCTATATCAAAAATATATTTTTTAAATTTCTTGATAGGCACCACCTTGGTCTTTATGTAATGATCCTTGTAGGGCAGGATGCAGCAAGGTCAAGAAAGAAGGGGAGTCATTTTGCTGCTATGATTGTCTTCCATGTCCAGAGGGGAAAATATCAAAGGAGGATGGTAGGGAGATTCAGGATATAATGGGGCTAAGCATATAGTACCTATTATACAGAGATGTGATTTAGCCGGTTCGCACCGGTTCGGGTGAACGGATTGTTAACTTTTTGTGCAGTTCGGAGAACCGGCTGATCCCACCACTGGTGCTCCCTGCCCTGCCCCTGCCACACTGCCCGCACCATCCCACCCATACAATCTGCCCCTCCCTTCCCCTCCCATCACAGTCACTCCTTATCTCGCCTCGCCCGCTTGCCTAGAGTCACACCCACAGCATAGCTACTACAGCTCTCTGAGTCCCTTGCTTGTGCCCAGGATCCACTTCAATAGCAGTGGCGGAATGTTTTGGGATGGGAGGCAGCAACCCCAAACTGTCTGGGAGCCTGCCCAGACAGAACTTTTAGAAAGGATTCGCTGTGGGACAGAAGATTTTTCTAGAAGGAAAAGCATCCAGAAACCAGTTTGATCATAAGTAATCCAAATATTATGTCCCATATTTCTTACAACTAGAAATTTTTAAATTGCACACTTGTAACGTAAGTAAATAAATAGACTTCTTTTATTATTTAGTAGAAACAAATTCTATTAACAAAGGAATAAGTAGGAGTGGGAAATTTGGAGGTGCTGAAATTGCTGTTTACTTCTTGCATTATCCCTAGCTTCTGCAGCTTCATCTACTATAATTTCCATTTCAGAATGAAAAGAGCATAAATTTGCAAAAATAATAGTTCTATACTAAAGGGGCATTTCTCAGCATGCTGCATTGTGATTTAAGTGATTTAAGATTGGTCTTCACACTTATGACCATTGTAGAATCCCTGCAGTTGTGTGCTAAAAATTCAGGCACTTGGCAACCAGCATGTATTGATGATGGTTGCAGTGTCCTGGGGTCAAATGATTGCAATTTGCAACTTCTTTAACTGGCTTCCAACAAACAAAGTTAGTGTAGGAAACTGGATTTACTTAACAACCATGAGAAGCCTGTGACAAAATAGTTCATAAAATTGGGTACAACTCATTTAATGACTGCCTCACTTAGCAACAGAAGTTCTGATCCTAATTGTGGTTGGTGAGGGACTGTGTGATGCAAGGCCCCTTCAATGTGAGTGAGCCGAGTTGGCCATGCCCACCCAGTCACACCTTCTCAGCTGGCCATTAGGGCAGAGAACTGGTTGTTAAATTATTTGAATCCCACCACTGCTATTATTGTTATACCAATTGCCAACTCTAATGGCCCTGATGAAAGCATGAAATTTATGAAGATCAAAATGGACAATTTCAATAGAGAATGAATTGTGGGTTCAGTATGACATTGTGTATAAGTCAGAATATACATCTCTCTTTTGTTCTTTTTCAGACATGGATGACTGTTCTAGGTGTCCAGACAATCATTATCCAAACCCTGACAGAAATACATGCCTTCCAAAGCAGATTAGCTTTTTATCCTATGAAGAACCCATGGGAATCAGTCTTACTGCCCTTTCTCTTTGCTTTTGTTTAAAGACAATTTTGGTGCTTATAATTTTCATTAAATATAAAGATACTCCCATTGTCAAAGCCAACAATCGGAATCTCACCTACATGCTCCTTGTTTCTCTCCTCCTCTCTTTCCTTTGTGTGTTTCTATTTATTGGGAGACCCAACAAAATTCTGTGTCTCCTTCGTCAACCAGCTTTTGGACTCATCTTCTCTGTGGCAGTTTCTTGTGTATTGTCCAAAACCTTTGTAGTGGTTCTAGCATTTATGGCCACCAAACCTGGCTCCAAAATGAGGAAATGGGTGGGTGGGAGAATGGTCACTTTTATTCTTTTTTCCTGCTCCCTTGTTCAAACCACTATTTGCATAGTATGGTTGGCAATTTTTCCACCATACCCAGATTTTGATACACAGTCAATGTTGGAAGAAGTCATCCTGGAGTGCAATGAGGAATCGATCATGTTCTACTGTGTTTTGGGCTTTATGGGTTTTCTTGCTCTGGTTTGCTTCTCTGCTGCTTTTTTAGCTAGGAAGTTACCTGACAGCTTCAACGAAGCCAAATTCATCACCTTCAGCATGTTGGTCTTCTGCAGTGTTTGGCTTTGCTTTGTTCCAACTTATCTAAGCATAAGGGGGAAATATATGTTGGCTGTGGAGATCTTCTCCATGATTTCCTCCAGTGCTGGCTTATTAGTGTGTATCTTTTTTCCCAAGTGTTTTATCATTGTGATTAGACCTGAACTGAACAATAAGCATCAGCTAATGAAAAGAAAATTGTAAACGATCTTTTTTTGTATATGTGTCTGATAATTTTTCCAAGTATACATTTAAGCCAGAGAGTATATGACATATTCAATTACATAACAGAATGAGATACGTAGCTATAGCCACCTCGCCACAATCAACTCATTAAAAGTCAATTCATTGTGACCAACTCACCAGTTAAATTGGGGCAATTCAACTATTCAATTTAAATATTTAAAGCAATTTAAATATTTTAATTTTTATCATTCACATTTCATTTTGTCCCTCCTTTCTTTAATGATTCTATTCCACTATTTCTTCAATATTATTGCAATTCTTGTTCTGCTGCTAGTTTTCCCATGGTGATTTGACTGCAGCAAGTTGTCTGTGGTGAATTGGCCATGGCAAGTTGGCTGTGGCAAGTGGTCCTAGCCCATTACATAGAACTTCTATGTTTCAGGGTCTATCTTATGAAAAAGCTTCCTCTGTATGATTTAGATGGCTCTGACTCTTTTGTCTTCTTCAAGGATGTGTAGAACTGAGTTTTCTCCTTGATGTTAATTTCTTACATATATTTATTGCATGGTACCTTAGTTTGAGGACTGATTTGATTGAAAGATTTAGGAGCCAACAGATTTCTAGGCTTCGCTCCCTCCCACAGTAGGGGAGGGAGCCAAGGGGAGTTTTTTTTCCTTTTTCCTGCCTTCAATTCTTATAAATGGTTTTGCCTCCTAGTTTACAGCCTGACATAGTCATTAAAATAGCAAACTTTTTTCAGCTCTCTACATTTTTAGACGAAGAACAAATCTAAATGAATCTCACTTAATCAATGATGATATGAGTTGAAGAATATGTATGTAACTCGCGTATATGCATCCCTCTATATTGTTTAATGCTATTTCTCCTATTCCACTTGAGTGGAGTTACGTATGATCTCAGAAAGATAAGCTTTTGGCATGCTTTCTTTCATTTATCTTCTGACACTCTCTGTATGTCACCTTTGTTGGTGAACATATGGCCCATTTGTTCTTTGTTGACTACTCTCAATAAGAATGCTCAATAAGGTTACACAAGAATAAGAGAATGATTAGGAAGATTGAATTCAAAAGTAAAGATAATTCTTGATGCAGAAAGTTGTAAAATATTATATAATGTTATTTATGTTTTGTATTTTACTGTTTGGTGTATGTGAATGTCCTTTTTTTTTTCTTTACTTCTGTTTTTTCTTTTTCTTTTTCTTTTTTCATTTTTTTCTCTTTTTGTATTATGTTTTTGGTTTTTAAAAATGTAAAATATTCAATAAAAATGTTTTAAAAAAACAAATAAAGTAACTCTTGAAAGCCCCACTCCTCAGAGCCTTCCTTTGCAGCCCTCTTCCAAATGGAAATATTGGCACAACGTTATTGGCAACCACTGTAGCTTCTATTTATTTAAATCTAATTTGTATCAGTGAAACATTTGTTGTGTTCCATAGAACAGAAGATGTCATTGGGTCATTGGTGTTTGCTACAGAGACAAGGTCAGCTAGGTGGCCAGCTAGGTGGCCAGATCTTTTCAATTTCTCTCCCTGACCACATGAAGTTGCCTGGGAATTCCCAGTGCCTCATTGCTTCACAAACAATTGAGGGATCTCTTTGTTTAAACCAAAAGGTTCTTTGAGTAATATCTCCATTCCTTTACACACATTCTAATCTTCATATGAAATAAGATGAGCAGTAAAGCCAAATTTATAATTATTAAATTTTACAGCTTATTTATATTTAGAAAATTATGATAGGCATTGATCAAGAAAAAGGAAGTAAGTGATTATAGTCAAATAAATATAAATTAATTTTGCTAATTGGTTAACCAAAGCATGTAGGAATCACACCCTAGTAATAAAGGGTGACTTTAATTACCTGATATCAACTGGGAGACAAACTCTGCATCAAGTGGGAGATCATTCTGGACTGACTATCTGACAACTTTGTCATCCAAAAGGTAGAGGAGGGAACTAGAGGAGCTGCTATAATGGACCTAATGAGCCATAGTAGTGCAGTGGTTAGAGTGCAGTACTGCAGGGTATATCTACTGATTGCCAGCTGACTACAATTTGTCAGTTCAAATCTTACCAGGCTCAAGATTGACTCAGCTTTCCATCCTTCCAAGGTGCGTAAAATGAGGACCTAAAATTGTTGGGAACAATATGCTAACTCTGTAAACTGCTTAGAGAGGGCTGTAAAGCACTGTAAAGTGGTATATAAGTCTAAGTGCTATTGCTATTGCTAATTCATATTAACAATATGTGATCTCCTAGAATCCTGATATGTACTTATTAAAAGATTACGATTTGAAACCCTGCTTAGAATATGACTAATATTTAGGAAGAACTACTAGAACCTGGAAAGTGCATCATTACTGAAACCAAAGGAGAGGAACAAAGAAGCATAGTTGTTGTTAGGCCCTTCTGCTATTCTTTGATTGTTTATCAACACTAACATAAAACACTGTTAGCAAAGTGTTTTGATGTCATTCCTTATCATTCACAGAAGATCGTATGCTCAGACAGAGAGTTTTCACAGCAGAATGTTAATTGTTAAGCAAATGGATTAAATGATTAAAAAGATTAAGGTATTCTGTTCATTACTGGGTGATGATTGCTGTAGCAGGGATTGCCTTGAGAATCATTTGATTCAACACTAGGGTAAAAATATAAGACTTACCCAAAATCATCAAGAGGTCCCAGAGTAGGGTGTTGAATGAAAGTAATGGGACTGGAGTAGACAAAGAGCAGAGAAATAATGCCAACAATTCTGAGATCTCCAGACTGAACATATTTATGATGAATAGGGAGAGGTTTAGTAACATTGCAATTATGATTGGGGACCTTACACAAAGAATAAATACGACCATATTGACTGAAAGTTTTCATTCTGTATACAAATGAGTCTGCTTCCACTTTGGCAAGTGCATATTTGCTTGCTAAATGATCGATTATTGCAAATGGATATTTCCAAATGGCAGTTTCTGCCATGTTTCTTTCAATTCTTTCAAAGACCAAACTGGACATTGTAATGTATTAGTGTTCAAGGGGAGGAACATATGTCTGTCTATAGCTCCAGCTCTAAATGTTTGAAGGAATATTAACATCTTTAGCCTTTGTTCATGTTTTTTCCCTCTGATACTCTCAAGGATTTGAAAAACAAATGAAGATCATGTCTAATTGGATAATTACAAGGTACAGGAGGCATGTAGGTGCTAGCCAGACACTGTGGTAACAGACATAGGCCAGAAGAGAACAATGGTGATAGATGTAGCAGTGCCAAATAGCAGCAACATCAAGAAGGAGTATGAGAAGCTGCAGAAGTACCAGGACCTGAAGAAGGAATTAGAAAGCACGAGAAAATTAAAGGTCGACATGGTTCAGTGGTGGTAGGAGCACTTGCGGTTTCAACTCCTAAGCTAGAAGAGTTACTGAAGAGTCACTTCACTTCAACAGATAAGCTGGAAGAGTGACTTCCTATGTATATACTACAGTTAAATTGGAAGTTATTTCTGTTAATATGAGGCCTGTTGGGTTAAAGAGTAGTTTTAGCTAATAATTAAAAATAAACTTCCTGTCTTCTACCCTTGTAATTCTTAGTTCTACTCTTAAAGCTGTGTCCGATTTATTATCTACTTCTATTTCTGTTTCCATATTTCTACACTGATATAGCTACATAAGTGATTTCATTCTTTTTTCCATCACTTCCTTCCTCAGAAGTCCCTCACATTTTTTTAGTTGTAAATGTAAAAATCTCTATACAGATGCTTGTCTCTCTATCTTTATGAAATTAGCCTTTTTGTATCTTCCAAATCCTATGGGACTCCAAGGCAAAACAATAACCTGACCATGACAGCACTGTTAATGTTTTCCATGACATTCAAACTAGAAGCCCTTAGAAGTCTGTGAGTATAAACAGTGGTCGATATTACTGTCTATGTTGCCTGAAAAACAGCTGATGAAGTCATGTCAGACTGTTTTACTTGGGCATCTTCAAGAATCATGTTGCAGACAGGGAGATTTGTATACCAAAAGAATACTTCTATGGATAATGGTAGCATTGATGGCATCACTGTTGACAGTAATGCCTCAAGTGGCATGCCAGGATCCTAATGTTCAATGTGACCATGATGAGCCTGTTCCTATTCGTCACACATATCATCAGCTGGGAGAAGTTAGCATTGGTAGCATCATTTCTGTGTTCTCGTCATTTTCTGATCCCCCTGATTTCAGTCGACATCCTTCTCAGGAGCTTCAAGATGGACTTATGTATGTTCCTAATTGATTGATTTTTCAGCTCTGAGTCCAACTGTTCAATTATATAATGCTTAAAACTTTTTCCTCTAAGCCATAATTTAAAAAAACAACAACACAGAAACATCTTTCTTTCAAACACAGGATATCTTGATTGATTTTCAATGTACATTTTAATTGCCACATGAAAACAGATCAAAAGTCTGGTATGACAAATGATATCTAATTCATTCTAGGTAGATAATATAGATTTCTGTACATGACGTACGTACAACTAAAATCTGGGGAAACTGTATTGCCTATGATTAATATTTAAATTGCTATTACTGGTAGGAAACTTGAGTTTCTTTCTTCAAGATATAAGTCTGGAAGATTGGACATGCCGTCATCTGAAGCAGACCCTTTTAAATATGTTATGTAATTCTTGTTACAGAATATATTATCAAAACTATCAGCACATTCTGGCTTTAGTGTTTGCTATCAAGGAGATCAATGAAAATCCTCAGATCCTACCCAATGTCACACTGGGCTTTCACACCTATAATAGCAATTTTAGTCCAAGTTGGACTTATCTTGCTTCCATTGGGCTTCTCTTCACCCAGGCCAGATTCATTCCTAACTACACATGTGGGGTCCCCAAAAATCTGGCTGCTGTTCTTGTGGGACCTGACATCTGTCTACACGTGGCTACTGTTCTGAGCATCTACAAAGTTCCTCAGGTAAGAGTGATGACTGACTACCTGAACAAGCTTAACAATTCATTTCTGTTTGTTTGGATTGACAAATGACTAATGACAACTTTGGCCAGAATGTGTTTGGCATAGGTAAATATTCTGCAATTCCAGGCACCAAATTCAGATTCAGCATTCATGTTTCCTTTTCTAGGACAGTTTTACTCTCTCTGTGTGTGTGCCTGCATTTATTTTACATTTCTTTACAAAGACAACAAACACAAAGAGGGTTCTTCCACAAAAATATTGCTTTTACTCCTGTATCCTGGATATGTTTGGAAATAAAAGTCCAAGGTGATTTTTTTCAAGAGATAACTGGACTTTCTGGGTTTTTTTTAAAGACATTTTGCTTCTCACTCAAGAAGCTTCTTCAGCTCTTACTGGATGGTGGGGAATGAAAGGATGTTTATTCCTTGCAGACAAGTGGTCATTTTCATTCTTTTCATGAGTCATTAAGGTGACTTGGTGCAAATGGTGTGGAGCCTTCTTGGAACTCTTGAAAGGACTGGGTTGTAGACTGGAGATAGATGATGTTGTATCCCTCCCTCTCTGTATAGAGTGGGCTGCTCAATTTTGGCATAGATAGACACTTTGATGCCTCTTTCACACCAATGGTTCTCTTTGTCCAAAATATGGACTTTGCTATCTTTAAATACAGATGGACTGCTGAATCTAGCCCTGATGTTTTGTTCTCCTATGTTGTGCCATGTGTTAGCTGTCTGCAAAGAGTATGCATTGGTCCATTCCCCACTATTCAGTCAGAGCTGAAAAAGCTTTTTGGATAAAAAGTGAAATGTCTTCAAAGAAAAATCAGAAAGTCCAGTTGCCTTTTGAAAAAGCAACTTTGGGACAACCATGACCTGGATGACTGAGAATCTCCATAGACATTTGGAAATAAATGCAAATATTTGGAGCATGTTTTATAAGGTCAAGGACACCCAAAGATTCAATTGTATGTACAGATTTTCAGAAGCTCACAACAATCTTTGCTTTTTGCTTCCTTTAGCTGACCTATGGCTCTGCACCAGTCATGGATAAAGAGACTCAAGCCGTTTTCTTCCAACAAATGTTTCCAGATGAATCCCACCAGCATAGTGCTCTTCTCCAGCTGTTGTTGCATTTTAGATGGATCTGGATTGGAGTTCTGGCCGTGAATGATGACAATGGAGAGAAATTTGTCCAGGAGGTGCTTCCCATGTTTTCCCAGCATGGCATCTGCTTTGATTTCATACAAGACTTTCCTTATGTAGCGTTTTACATTGATTTTAATGTTCAAGTAGCTGAAGGACTCCATATATACCAAGTTCTCATGACCAGCACAGCCAATGTCGTAGTCTTATATGGTGAAAGTAGGTCCCTAACTTTTCTGAGAATGTACTTGCAATTGGCAGAAGTGGAGGATATACCAAAGAAAACAAAAATCTGGGTTACAACAGCTCAGACAGATTACACTTCAGTTTCCTTTTATAGATCGTGGGATATCCGTTTCCTGCAAGGAGCTTTATCCTTTGCAGTTCACACAAAGGAGATTGACGTCTTTCCGAAGTTTCTCGAAAGCATAAGTCCAATCAACAACCAGCATGATTATTTTAGGAAAGATTTCTGGGAACAGGCATTCAACTGTTTCTTCACCAATCCTGAAACAGAGAAGTCTGAGAACAAATGTACTGGGCAGGAGAAGCTTGAGAACCTTCCTACGTCTGTGTTTGAAACACACATGAGTGGCCAGAGCTATAATGTTTACAATGCCGCCCATGCTGTGTCACATGCTTTGCAATCTCTCTATTTATCAAAGTCCAGGCAAAGGATATTAGTGAAAGAAAGAAGGCAGCAGTTTCTGAATCAAGTGTCATGGCAGGTAAGATCTAAAGCAGAGAAATGTACCATATGTGTAGTAGCAACATCTGTCCATCAACCTTAATGAATAATATTTTTAGGAGATTGGAATGATTTTAAAAGTGAAATAGACTACTGACTACTGACCTTGTATGGTATAATAATATAATATGTAATAATTCTATGTGTTTATGGCTATGTTTTGCCTATTTATATCCTATTATTTGTGCCAATTTTTTTCATGTGTCAATGTCTACATTACTTGTTTCCTTGTACTTGTTGACAAATAAATAATAATAATAAAATAGGCATTGTGCAAAACTCCTGCAACAAGGAATATTCTTTGAATATTCTTCAGTCCCGCATATTAAATGTTATAAAGATGAGTCTATGAGTAGATGGAAGGAGATGATTTCCCACCTCCTTTATGTGCTGGATCAGAGGCTTGGTAACCTTTTGTTCTAGAAGATTTGATTGGAATGTTTCTAATGAATCATTCAGACCTTTTTGAGTATTCAGATGACTGTCATGTCCACTTTTCAAGGCATTTCCTGATGAAAATGTTCTACATGAATCTCATCATAGACCTTCTATTAAGGCTCACTTGCATTACTGTTCTGTTCATTATTTCTCACTGCCAGGGTTATTCTACACTCAGAAGTCAATTGTTGGAAACTTAATCAGACTCTGTTTTTATGTCACTAAAATCCAATGTACTATGTTGTTTACTCTAGGAGTCCTTGTTAACTCCTGTTTATTTTAGGTGGGAATGTTTGCAATGAATAATACAGACCTTTTTGTATGCCCAATTTTCAAGGCATATCCTGATGAAGATGTTGTGCATGAATCTCATCACAGACCTTCTATTAAGGCTCACTTGCATTGCTGTTCTGTTCATTATTTCTCACTGCCAGGGTTATTCCACACTCAAACTCTGCTTTTATGTCACTAAAATCCATTGTGCTATGCTGTTTACTCTAGGGGTCCTTGTTAACTCCTGTTTATTCTAGAACGAAACAGAAAATATGTTGGATGTGTTCCTTTTACATTCTCTGTTCTCATTATTATAATGTATTTAGTAACTGCTACACTTATTTTCAGGGGTGAAATGCTACTGATTCAGGCCAGTTCACCCAAAACAGTAGTAAAAAATGCTACTAGTTTGCCATATCCGCACGATCATTGGAACTTTTTTTTCTTTTTTTTAGCATTTTTCCACTACCGGTTCCAGCAAACCAGTAGTAAAAATATGCTTTAAAAAGTAAAAAATAAGTTCCAACAATCTCACAGAACAGCTGATTGTCACACAGCTGATCTTCAGAACTTATTTTTTTAAACTTTTTAAGCATTTTTTTCACTACTGGATTGCCGGAACCGGTAGTAAAAAAAATGCTTTAAAAAGGTTTTTTAAAAAAGTTCCGACAATCATGCGGCACAGCTGATTGTTCCACAGCTGATCTTCAGAACCGGTAGCATACTTCAGAACATTTCCCCCCTGCTTATTTTTCCTTGAACAATACCTCAATAAGTGGAAATGAAGGAGGTAATGGGATACATTGGAGAAAACAACCATGTTTTACGATTATAATTTATGGATAAGGTTTAGGAAATTCATGGAAAACATTGATTTATCTGATCATTTCAAATGTTTAGTATATCGTATATATATTTTCTCCAATTACCAACTGAAAAAGTCCTGATGAAACTGTCAAATTTATGAATATCGTAATGAATTTTTTTTTTGTTAAGAGAACAGAAACATCTCCACATTATGCACTTTACCTATATAGATAGTCGCTAAAGGCACTAGAAGAATTTGCCTGTTACAATGTCCTCCTTTCTAACCTTTTGTAGGGAATCTTCTATGACATAGTAAAATAACTTGGTGAGGAGGAAATGGAAATCACTTTGGGTGATCCAGACACTTGTAACACCATAGCCAGGTAATAGAAAGAATTAGAAACACCTGTTTCTAGACTGAGAAATACCTGTATTCTTACTACGTGGACCTGATCTTCTATATCTGAATTATGATTGAACACAAATAACTTCTAAGTGAGGTGATTGAGAGCAAAATCAAGACACATACACACACACACACACACACACACACACACACACACACAGAGAGAGAGAGAGAGAGAGAGAGAGAGAGAGAGAGAGAGAGAGAGAGAGAGAGAGAGAGAGAGACATATTACATTTATACATTTTCATTTTATTGTATTAATATGATATTTTTCCTCTATTCTTGTTTTCAAATGTTTGGTCCTAATCTACAACTAAAATAAAAGCAAACAAGTAATATCCAGTATAAATCCATCCTTCCTTCCTTCCTTCCTTCCTTCCTTCCTTCCTTCCTTCCTTCCTTCCTCCCTCCCTCCCTCCCTTCCTCCCTCCCTCTCTCCCTCCCTCCCTCTTTTTATCTCTATTCCTCTATTATAGCTTAATTCCTTTCTAAGAAATGTCTCATTCAACAACAGTGTTGGTGAAAAGATCACTTTTGACAAAAATGGAGAATTCATTGGTGGATTTGATATCATCAACTGGATCACATTCCCAAACCAGTCCTTTATTAGGGTCAAAGTTGGAAGAATAGACCCCACAGCTCCACCTGACAAATTCTTCAATATCTCTGGGGATTCCATCACGTGGCCAGTAGGATTTCCTCAGGTTAGATGTATAAATGAAGATTTGTCTGCCTTCATTTATACAGCATAAAAATGTCTCTCTATTGATGGAAAATTCATAGCATCATCTCTTGGTTAACCTCTGTAGAAATCCAATCGGAAAAGGAAAAAAAGACCTGTATAAAAGACCTGTACATTTGAAATATTTGGTATAAATATATTTGTCACAGTTTTCCTTGTGACCTCTCATATGAATTATGCTATGACATAGAGTTGCCTTTGAAGAGAGTTCAGAAGTTTAAACTAGTGCAGAATGCAACAGAGCATCTAGTAAGTGACTACTAGGTTATTTGGCATATGCAATATGACTATTCTCTGTGTTAAATAGGTTGCTAGTCTGCTATCATGTGCAATTCAAGGTGCTGGTGTCAACCTTAAAAGCCCTTCATGGTTTAGAACAAGATTAATGGAGGTATCATCTCTCCCCAATCCATACCAGGCAGGCAGGAGTAATATGCTTCAGGTTCCATCAGCCAAAGAATGCTTAAAGCCTGTAAAATGTTCCTTTTATGCTCTGTTACCCTTCGACTGGAACTTTTCTGGAGGTCAAGATGGCCAAAATCATGCTGGCCTTTTGTGAGACTCCAAGACCAGGTTTGGGACTCTTACTGTGTAAAAGGAAATCCTACTTACATGTATGAATGATATAGGTTTGATATTTCTTGATTGCTTTGCATTTTAATTTTTATAATGCTTGAAATTCCTATATCAAAAATATATTTTTTAAATTTCTTGATAGGCACCACCTTGGTCTTTATGTAATGATCCTTGTAGGGCAGGATGCAGCAAGGTCAAGAAAGAAGGGGAGTCATTTTGCTGCTATGATTGTCTTCCATGTCCAGAGGGGAAAATATCAAAGGAGAATGGTAGGGAGATTCAAGATATAATGTGGTTAAGGATATAGTACCTATTATACAGAGGTGTGATTTAGCCGGTTCGCACCGGTTCGGGCGAACAGATTGTTAACTTTTTGTGCAGTTCAGAGAACCGGCTGATCCCACCACTGGTGCCCCCCACCCTGCCCCCGCCACACCACCCACACCATCCCACCCACATAATCAGCCACTCTCTTCCCTTCCCCTCCTGTCCCAGTCACTCTTTAGCTTGCCTCACCCGCTTGCCTAGAGTCACACCTGCAGCATAGCTGCTGCAGCTCTCTGACTCCCTTGCTTGCCTCGACCACATGGCCCAGCTGATCTCTTCCTAGTGAGCCTTCCTTTGCTCCTTGCCCTGTGGTCTTCCATGTAAGCCATGCAGCCCAGCCTGCTTGCCTGCCTTCCCCGGGGCCTCCACAGCCCATCCCACTTGCCTGCTTTCCCACAGCAACCCACACAGTCCCCATAGCCCAGCCTGCTCCTCCTTCTTCTCTTCTGCTGCCCACTCCATTTCCCATTCCTGTATTGCAGCTCAGTGCCAAGGATCCACTTCAATAGCGGGGGGGGGGATGTTTTGGGATGGGAGGCAGCAACCCCAAACTGTCTGGGAGGCTGCCTGGAATGAACTTTTAGAAAGGATTTGTTGTGGGACAGAAGATTTTTCTAGAAGGAAAAGCATCCAGAAACCAGTTTGATCATAAGTAATCCAAATATTATGTCCCATATTTCTTACAACTAGAAATTTTTAAATTGCACACTTGTAACGTAAGTAAATAAATAGACTTCTTTTATTATTTAGTAGAAAGAAATTCTATTAACAAAGGAATAAGTAGGAGTGGGAAATTTGGAGGAGCTGAAATTGCTGTTTACTTCTTGCATTATCCCTAGCTTCTGCAGCTTCATCTACTATAATTTCCATTTCAGAATGAAAAGAGCATAAATTTGCAAAAATAATAGTTCTATACTAAAGGGGCATTTCTCAGCATGCTGCATTGTGATTTAAGTAATTTAAGATTGGTCTTCACACTTATGACCATTGCAGAATCCCTGCAGTCGTGTGCTCAAAATTCAGGCACTTGGCAACCAGCATGTATTGATGATGGTTGCAGTGTCCTGGGGTCAAATGATTGCAATTTGCAACTTCTTCAACTGGCTCCAACAAACAAAATTAGCGTAGGAAACTGGATTCACTTAACAACCATGAGAAGCTTGCTTAAGAACTGTGAGAAAATAGGTCCTAAAATTGGGTACAACTCATTTAATGACTGCCTCACTTAGCAACAGAAGTCTGATCCTAATTATGATTGGAAGTTGAGGACTAAGTTGAGTTGTAATTGATTGTAGTAAAGGGATATGGTTGGTAGAACTAAAGAAAGATGTGTAGATCTTTGATACCAGACTCATGGAGATGGATTAGGTTAGTTTAAATCAGATTTAAACTCAGACTTTCTCAAGCAATTCCCTTTTGCGTAAACATTTTGGAGGTGAGGCAAGTGGCTGGGACACCAGGTGAGGGACCGTGCGATGCGAGGCCCTTTCAATGTGAGTGAGCCGAGTTGGCCATGCCCGCCCAGTCACACCTTCTCACCTGGCCATTAGGGCAGAGAACTGGTTGTTAAATTATTTGAATCCCACCACTGCTATTATAGTTATACCAATTGCCAACTCTAATGGCCCTGATGAAAGCTTCAAATTTGTGAAGATCACAATGGACAATTTCAATGGAGAATAAATTAAGAGTTCAGTATGATATTGTGTACAAGCCAGAATATACATCTCTCTTTTGTTCTTTTTCAGACATGGATTACTGTTCTCAGTGCCCAGACGATCATTATCCAAACCCTGACAGAAATATATGCATTCCAAAGCAGATTAGCTTTTTATCCTATGAAGAACCCGTGGGGATCAGTCTTACTGCCCTTTCTCTTTGTTTTTGTGTAAAGACAATTTTGGTGCTTATAATTTTCATTAAATATAAAGATACTCCCATTGTCAAAGCCAACAACCGGAATCTCACCTACATGCTCCTTGTTTCTCTCCTCCTCTCTTTCCTTTGTGTGTTTCTATTTATTGGGAGACCCAACAAAATTCTGTGTCTCCTTCGTCAACCAGCTTTTGGACTCATCTTCTCTGTGGCAGTTTCTTGTGTATTGTCCAAAACCTTTGTAGTGGTTCTAGCATTTATGGCCACCAAACCTGGCTCCAAAATGAGGAAATGGGTGGGTGGGAGAATGGTCACTTTTATTCTTTTTTCCTGCTCCCTTGTTCAAACCACTATTTGCATAGTATGGTTGGCAATTTTTCCACCATATCCAGATTTTGATACACAGTCAATGTCGGAAGAAGTCATCCTGGAGTGTAATGAGGAATCGATCATGTTCTACTGTGTTTTGGGCTTTATGGGTTTTCTTGCTCTGGTTTGCTTCTCTGCTGCTTTTTTAGCTAGGAAGTTACCTGACAGTTTCAATGAAGCCAAATTCATCACCTTCAGCATGTTGGTCTTCTGCAGTGTTTGGCTTTGCTTTGTTCCAACTTATCTAAGCACAAGGGGGAAATATATGTTGGCTGTGGAGATCTTCTCCATGATTTCCTCCAGTGCTGGTTTATTAGTGTGTATCTTTTTTCCCAAGTGTTTTATCATTGTGATTAGACCTGAACTGAACAATAAGCATCAGCTAATGAAAAGAAAATTGTAAAAACAATTTAAATATTTTAATTTTTATCATTCACATTTCATTTTGTCCCTCCTTTCTTTAATGATTCTATTCCACTATTTCTTCAATATTATTGCAATTCTTGTTCTGCTGCTAGTTTTCCCATGGTGATTTGACTGCAGCAAGTTGTCTGTGGTGAGTTGGCCATGGCAAGTTGGCTATGGCAAGTGGTCCTAGCCCATTACATAGAACTTCTATGTTTCAGGGTCTATCTTATGAAAAAGCTTCCTCTGTATGATTTAGATGGCTCTGACTCTTTTGTCTTCTTCAAGGATGTGTAGAACTGAGTTTTCTCCTTGATGTTAATTTCTTACATATATTTATTGCATGGTACCTTAGTTTTAGGACTGATTTGATTGAAAGATTTAGCAGCCAACAGATTTCTAGGCTTGGCTCCCTCCCACAGTAGATTTTTTTTTTTCTCTTTCCTGCCTTCAATTCTTATAAATGGTTTTGCCTCCTAGTTTACAGCCTGACATAGTCATTAAAAGTAGCAAACCTTTTTCAGCTTTTCACATTTTTAGACGAAGAACAAATCTAAATGAATCTCACTTAATCAGTGATGATATGAGTTGAAGTATATGTATGTAACTCGCGTATATGCATCCCTCTATATTGTTTAATGCTATTTCTCCTATTCCAGTTGAGTGGGTTTACGTATGATCTCAGAAAGATAAGTTTTTGGCATGCTTTCTTCCATCTATCTTCTGACACTCTCTGTATGTCACCTTTGTTGGTGAACATATGGCCCATTTGTTCTTTGTTGACTACTCTCAATAAGAATGCTCAATAAGGTTACACAAGAATAAGAGAATGATTAGGAAGATTGAATTCAAAAGTAAAGATAATTGTTTTTTTGTTTTGTTTTTTATTAAAAAGTTTTACAAAAGGTTTACATATTCCCCCCTTTCCCTACCACCCCCACCCCCTCCCCTCCCTTACCGCCACCATCCCTCCCCCCACCACTTCCCCTTCCCCTCTGCCCACCTCCCCCCCTCTTCCCAGAACAAATTACAGGGTATAACATTCAACAAACATAATCCATTCTAGTCTAAATAATTATAACATTCAGCATCTCTTATTCCTTCAATTCCCTAATTACCCTGCTAACTTAATTACCTAAAAACACACCAAATATCTACATATTTATTCATATCCTATCTGCAACTTCTTATTCCGGTGTTTGCTTTGGATATAATCTATCCATCTTCTCCAGTCCCTTAAGTATCTTTCATTTGAATGTTCCTTCAAGTACGCCGAGACTTTTGCCATCTCCGCTAGGTTTATTACTTTCATTGTCCATTCTTGGATTGTAGGTAGATCTTGCTTCTTCCAATATTGTGCCACCAACAATCTTGCTGCAGTTATTAAATTCAAAATCAAATTAGTCTCTATAACCGTACAGTCCGTAACTATACCCAGCAAAAACAACTGTGGTATAAATTTTAACCTCTTTTTAAGAATGTTTTGTAGGATCCACCAAATTTTTATCCAGAACGCTTTAACCTTTTTACATGTCCACCAAATATGGAAATATGTAGCATCCTCACAATCACAACTCCAACATTTTGGTTGTACATTCGGGTACATACAAGAAAATTTTTTGGGATCTAGATGCCATCTATAAAACATTTTATAAAAATTCTCCCTTAAGTTTTGCGCTTGTGTAAATTTCACATTTCTTACCCATATTTTTTCCCATGTTTCCATCATTATTGGTTTTTCAAAATTCTGCGCCCATTTTATCATACAATCTTTAACTAGCTCTGTTTCCGAATCTATCTCTATCAATATATTATATAATCTTTTTATATGCATTGAACTTTGGTCTCTAGTTTGTTTTATTAAATTTTCATCGCTTTGTATAATACCAATTTTCTGATCTTTTCTCCATCTGGCTTGAAGCTGTACATACTGAAACCAAGTTTGAGTTATTTTTTCCTCTTTCAACACATTCAAAGGTTTTAATTTTAATATACCTCCCTCCATATCAAGAATATCTGTATATGTAATTACATCCTGTCTGCTTTCTATACTCGTGTTCTCTATTGCGTGCCTGGGTACTGTCCATATAGGTATCTTTTCATTTAAGTTATTTTGATATTTCTTTCAGACACGCAATAAAGCATTCCTCAATATATGGCTCTTAAATGCTCTATCCACCTTTTTATCATACACTAAGTAAGTATGCCAACCGTAAACCAAATCATGCCCTTCAATGTTCAGAATCCTTCCATTTGTTAAATTAATCCAATCAATAATTATTTATTTTATTTATTTAAATTTGCTGATAAGATAGCTGCTTCATAATATAATTTTAAATTGGGCATTTTCAGTCCCCCTCTTTCTCGTATATCTTGCATTATTTTCAAGTAAAGATAATTGTTGATGCAGAAAATTGTAAAATATTTTTTTATTGTAAAAATACTTTTAGGAAAGATCGCATCCATCCAAGATGAATATATAACCAAGCATCCAAGATGAATATATTACCAAGAATACTATACTTATTTCAAGTAATTCCAATAAACCCAGGAAGAGCCTTTTTCAAAGATTTCAATAAAATTATCACGGACTACATTTGGCAAGGGAAAAGGGAAAGAATTAAATTAAAACATCTCCAGGACACACAAGAAAAAGGAGGACTAGGAGTACCAGACTGGTAATTATACCATAAAGCAGCATCACTCCTCTGGATAAAAGACTGGATGGAACTTAAAAACAGATGGATACTGAGAATAGAAGGGTTTGACTTACTGAAAGGGTGGCACACATTTTTATGGGAGGAGAGAGATAAACAGCAGGAATATTTCCGGAGACACATCATTAGAGAAGCGCTCTTAAAGACCTGTTTAGAGATCAGAAAAAACCATTAGGACAAAATTCCAGAATGGCTCTCAACAATGGAAGCGCAAATATACCCCAGTGCAATGGATATAAATAAAATGAGAACCTACAAAGAATTATTGAACAGTAAAGGAGAGCTAAGATCACGAGAAAAATTGAAAGAAAAGGGTACAGACATTGATTGGTGGCCATATTTACAAATAAAATCTAGATATAAAATGGACTTGACACAATTTGGATTTCAAAAAGAACCGAATGAATTAGATAAAATTCTATTGGGAACAAATGACAAATAAATAACCAAAATTTATAACTATTTATTAAATTATAAATGAGAAGATGAGGTGGTCAAGAAGAATATGATTATGTGGGCAAAAAAAATTGGTTATAGTATCGAATTGGATAAATGGGAAAAACTATGGAAAGTAAATAGTAAACTAATAATGTCTGTACCCTATAAAGAAAACATCTATAAAATGTTTTACAGGTGGCACCTCCCTCCAGCGTGCCTAGCAAGAATGTTCCCCAACACTTCCCCAGACTGCTGGAAATGTAAAATACAAAAAGGAACATATTACCACATGTGGTGGTCCTGCCACAAAGCGAAACAGTTCTGGAAAATGGTCAAAAACCAAATAGAAGAAATCACAAGTCAGAGAGTATCAATGAAACCAGAAACCTATTTATTAGGAATATTTACAACCCAATATGAAAAAGAAATACAATATCTAATTACCCATATTTTAACTGTAGCAAGAATTGTTTTTGCCCAGAGTTGGAAATTGGGAGATACACCACCAGAAGATAAAATAATCTTAAAAGTGATGGAGTGCGCAGAGATGGATAAACTCACAAAGGAAATGCAGGAAAAAGAAGATACTGAATATTACCTAATATGGCAAAGATGGTACGACTGGCTGGAGAAAAGGAAAATAAAATAGAACTAGAAACATTAAAAAAAAGAAAGGAAATAGTTAGACAGAAATTAAGTACCAAATAAGAAAATAATAAATCAAAAAGGGAATTTAAGATATTGTTATATAGGAAAAGGTGTAGAGATATATTTAGAGGAATATAGTTTTCCGATGTGAATGTCTAAAATACAAGTCATAAGACTTAATATATGTCTATTTGTTGTGTATATTATATTGTCATATTTGTGTTTGCTGTTTTTGTTTTGTCTTTTAATCAAAATAAAATATTTTTTTAAAAAAGAAAGTTGTAAAATATTATATAATGTTGTTATTTATGTTTTGTATTTTACCGTTTGGTGTATGTGAATATTCTTTTTTTTCTTTTTTTCTTCTCTTTTCTTTTTTTCTTTTTTTCATTTTTTTTCTTTTTTTCTATTATGTTTTTGGTTTTTAAAAATGTAAAATATTTTTTAAAAAACAAATAAAGTAACTCTTGAAAGCCCCACTCCTCAGAGCCTTCCTTTGCAGCCCTCTTTCAAATGGAAATATTGGCACAGCGTTATTGGCAAGCACTGTAGCTTCCATTTATTTAAATCTAATTTGTATCAGTGAAACATTTGTTGTGTTCCATAGAACAAAAGATTTCATTGGGTCATTGGTGTTTACTACAGAGACAAGGTCAGCTAGGTGGCCAGCTGAAAGATCTTTTCAATTTCTCTCCCTGACCACATGAAGTTGCCTGGGAATTCCCAGTGCCTCATTGCTTCAGAAACAATTGAGGGATCTCTTTGTTTAAACCCAAAAGTTCTTTGAGTAATATCTCCATTCCTTTACACACATTCTAATCTTCATATGAAATAAGATGAGCAGTAAAGCCAAATTTATAATTCTTATTAAATTTTACAGCTTATTTATATTTAGAAAATTATGATAGGCATTGATCAAGAAAAAGGAAGTAAGTGATTATAGTCAAATAAATATAAATTAATTTTGCTAATTGGTTAACCAAAGCATGTAGGAATCACACCCTAGTAATAAAGGGTGACTTTAATTACCTGATATCAACTCTGATATCAGGTAAGACAAACTCTGCATCAAGTGGGAGATCATTCTGGACTGACTATCTGACAATTTTGTCATCCAAAGGGTAGAGGAGGGAACTAGAGAGGCTGCTATAATGGACCTAATGAGCCATAGTGGTGCAGTGGTTAGAGTGCAGTACTGCAGGGTACTGCCAGCTGACTGCAATTTGTCAGTTCAAATCTCACCAGGCTCAAGGTTGACTCAGCCTTCCATCCTTCCAAGGTGTGTAAAATGAGGACCAAAATTGTTTGGAACAATATGCTAACTCTGTAAACTGCTTAGAGAGGGCTGTAAAGCACTGTAAAGTGGTATATAAATCTAAGTGCTATTGCTATTGCTAATTCATACTAATAGTATGTGACCTCCTACAATCCTGATATGTACTTATTAAAAGATTACTAATGGAAACCTTGCCTAATATTTAGGAAGAACTACTATAACCTGGAAAGTGCATCATTATTGAAACCAAAGGAGAGGAACAAAAAAGCATAGTTGTTGTTGGGCCCTTCTGCTATCCTTTGATTGTTTATCAACACTAACATAAAACACTATTAGCAAAGTGTTTTGATGTCATTCCTTATCATTCACAGAAGATCGTATGCTCAGACAGAGAGTTTTCACAGCAGAATGTTAATTGTTAAACAAATGGATTAAATGATTAAAAAGATTAAGGTACCTTGTTCATTACTGGGTGATGACTGCTGTAGCAGGGATTACCTTGAAAATCATTTGATTCAACACTGAGGTAAAAATATAA
Source organism: Pituophis catenifer annectens (assembly GCF_029215685.1). Taxonomy (NCBI): domain Eukaryota; kingdom Metazoa; phylum Chordata; class Lepidosauria; order Squamata; family Colubridae; genus Pituophis; species Pituophis catenifer. The sequence goes on along the minus strand of NW_027256895.1, from coordinate 17,553,684 downwards.
GACTTACACAAAATCATCAAGAGATCCCACAGAAAGGTGTTGAATGAAAGTAATGGGACTGGAGAAAACAAAGAGCAGAGAAATAATGCCAACAATTCTGAGATCTCCAGACTGAACATATTTATGATGAATAGGGAGAAGTTTAGTAACATTGCAATTATGATTGGGGACCTTACACAAAGAATAAATACGACCATATTGACTGAAAGTTTTCATTCTGTATACAAATGAGTCTGCTTCCACTTTGGCAAGTGCATATTTGCTTGCTAAATGATCGATTATTGCAAATGGATATTTCCAAATGGCAGTTTCTGCCATGTTTCTTTCAATTCTTTCAAAGACCAAACTGGACATTGTAATGTATTAGTGTTCAAGGGGAGGAACATATGTCTGTCTATAGCTCCAGCTCTAAATGTTTGAAGGAATATTAACATCTTTAGCCTTTGTTCATGTTTTTTCCCTCTGATACTCTCAAGGATTTGAAAAACAAATGAAGATCATGTCTAATTGGATAATTACAAGGTACAGGAGGCATGTAGGTGCTAGCCAGACACTGTGGTAACAGACATAGGCCAGAAGAGAACAATGGTGATAGATGTAGCAGTGCCAAATAGCAGCAACATCAAGAAGGAGTATGAGAAGCTGCAGAAGTACCAGGACCTGAAGAAGGAATTAGAAAGCACGAGAAAATTAAAGGTTGACATGGTTCAGTGGTGGTAGGAGCACTTGCGGTTTCAACTCCTAAGCTAGAAGAGTTACTGAAGAGTCACTTCACTTCAACAGATAAGCTGGAAGAGTGACTTCCTATGTATATACTACAGTTAAATTGGAAGTTATTTCTGTTAATATGAGGCCTGTTGGGTTAAAGAGTAGTTTTAGCTAATAATTAAAAATAAACTTCCTGTCTTCTATCCTTGTAATTCTAAGTTCTGCTCTTAAAGCTGTGTCCGATTTATTATCTACTTCTATTTCTGTTTCCATATTTCTACACTGATATAGCTACATAAGTGATTTCATTCTTTTTTCCATCACTTCCTTCCTCAGAAGTCCCTCACTTTTTTCTTTTTCTTCCTTCCTTCCTTCCTTCCTTCCTTCCTTCCTTCCTTCCTTCCTTCCTTCCTTCCTTCCTTTCTTTCTTTCTTTCTTTTTCTTTTTTCTTTTTTTTTGAGTTTTGAATGTAAAAAATCTCTATACAGACGCTGATCTCTCTATCATTATGAAATTAGCCTTTTTGTATCTTCCAAATCCTATGGGACTCCAAGGCAAAACAATAACCTGACCATGACAGCACTGTTAATGTTTTCCATGACATTCAAACTAGAAGCCCTTAGAAGTCTGTGAGTATAAACAGTGGTAGATATTACTGACTATGTTGCCTGAAAAACAGCTGATGAAGTCATGTCAGACTGTTTTACTTGGGCATCTTCAAGAATCATGTTGCAGACAGGGAGATTTGTATACCAAAAGAATACTTCTATGGATAATGGTAGCATTGATGGCATCACTGTTGACAGTAATGCCTCAAGTGGCATGCCAGGATCCTAATGTTCAATGTGACCATGATGAGCCTGTTCCTATTCGTCACACATATCATCAGCTGGGAGAAGTTAGCATTGGTAGCATCATTTCTGTGTTCTCGTCATTTTCTGATCCCCCTGATTTCAGTCGACATCCTTCTCAGGAGCTTCAAGATGGACTTATGTATGTTCCTAATTGATTGATTTTTCAGCTCTGAGTCCAACTGTTCAATTATATAATGCTTAAAACTTTTTCCTCTAAGCCATAATTTAAAAAAACAACAACACAGAAACATCTTTCTTTCAAACACAGGATATCTTGATTGATTTTCAATGTACATTTTAATTGCCACATGAAAACAGATCAAAAGTCTGGTATGACAAATGATATCTAATTCATTCTAGGTAGATAATATAGATTTCTGTACATGACGTACGTACAACTAAAATCTGGGGAAACTGTATTGCCTATGATTAATATTTAAATTGCTATTACTGGTAGGAAACTTGAGTTTCTTTCTTCAAGATATAAGTCTGGAAGATTGGACATGCCGTCATCTGAAGCAGACCCTTTTAAATATGTTATGTAATTCTTGTTACAGAATATATTATCAAAACTATCAGCACATTCTGGCTTTAGTGTTTGCTATCAAGGAGATCAATGAAAATCCTCAGATCCTACCCAATGTCACACTGGGCTTTCACACCTATAATAGCAATTTTAGTCCAAGTTGGACTTATCTTGCTTCCATTGGGCTTCTCTTCACCCAGGCCAGATTCATTCCTAACTACACATGTGGGGTCCCCAAAAATCTGGCTGCTGTTCTTGTGGGACCTGACATCTGTCTACACGTGGCTACTGTTCTGAGCATCTACAAAGTTCCTCAGGTAAGAGTGATGACTGACTACCTGAACAAGCTTAACAATTCATTTCTGTTTGTTTGGATTGACAAATGACTAATGACAACTTTGGCCAGAATGTGTTTGGCATAGGTAAATATTCTGCAATTCCAGGCACCAAATTCAGATTCAGCATTCATGTTTCCTTTTCTAGGACAGTTTTACTCTCTCTGTGTGTGTGCCTGCATTTATTTTACATTTCTTTACAAAGACAACAAACACAAAGAGGGTTCTTCCACAAAAATATTGCTTTTACTCCTGTATCCTGGATATGTTTGGAAATAAAAGTCCAAGGTGATTTTTTTCAAGAGATAACTGGACTTTCTGGGTTTTTTTTAAAGACATTTTGCTTCTCACTCAAGAAGCTTCTTCAGCTCTTACTGGATGGTGGGGAATGAAAGGATGTTTATTCCTTGCAGACAAGTGGTCATTTTCATTCTTTTCATGAGTCATTAAGGTGACTTGGTGCAAATGGTGTGGAGCCTTCTTGGAACTCTTGAAAGGACTGGGTTGTAGACTGGAGATAGATGATGTTGTATCCCTCCCTCTCTGTATAGAGTGGGCTGCTCAATTTTGGCATAGATAGACACTTTGATGCCTCTTTCACACCAATGGTTCTCTTTGTCCAAAATATGGACTTTGCTATCTTTAAATACAGATGGACTGCTGAATCTAGCCCTGATGTTTTGTTCTCCTATGTTGTGCCATGTGTTAGCTGTCTGCAAAGAGTATGCATTGGTCCATTCCCCACTATTCAGTCAGAGCTGAAAAAGCTTTTTGGATAAAAAGTGAAATGTCTTCAAAGAAAAATCAGAAAGTCCAGTTGCCTTTTGAAAAAGCAACTTTGGGACAACCATGACCTGGATGACTGAGAATCTCCATAGACATTTGGAAATAAATGCAAATATTTGGAGCATGTTTTATAAGGTCAAGGACACCCAAAGATTCAATTGTATGTACAGATTTTCAGAAGCTCACAACAATCTTTGCTTTTTGCTTCCTTTAGCTGACCTATGGCTCTGCACCAGTCATGGATAAAGAGACTCAAGCCGTTTTCTTCCAACAAATGTTTCCAGATGAATCCCACCAGCATAGTGCTCTTCTCCAGCTGTTGTTGCATTTTAGATGGATCTGGATTGGAGTTCTGGCCGTGAATGATGACAATGGAGAGAAATTTGTCCAGGAGGTGCTTCCCATGTTTTCCCAGCATGGCATCTGCTTTGATTTCATACAAGACTTTCCTTATGTAGCGTTTTACATTGATTTTAATGTTCAAGTAGCTGAAGGACTCCATATATACCAAGTTCTCATGACCAGCACAGCCAATGTCGTAGTCTTATATGGTGAAAGTAGGTCCCTAACTTTTCTGAGAATGTACTTGCAATTGGCAGAAGTGGAGGATATACCAAAGAAAACAAAAATCTGGGTTACAACAGCTCAGACAGATTACACTTCAGTTTCCTTTTATAGATCGTGGGATATCCGTTTCCTGCAAGGAGCTTTATCCTTTGCAGTTCACACAAAGGAGATTGACGTCTTTCCGAAGTTTCTCGAAAGCATAAGTCCAATCAACAACCAGCATGATTATTTTAGGAAAGATTTCTGGGAACAGGCATTCAACTGTTTCTTCACCAATCCTGAAACAGAGAAGTCTGAGAACAAATGTACTGGGCAGGAGAAGCTTGAGAACCTTCCTACGTCTGTGTTTGAAACACACATGAGTGGCCAGAGCTATAATGTTTACAATGCCGCCCATGCTGTGTCACATGCTTTGCAATCTCTCTATTTATCAAAGTCCAGGCAAAGGATATTAGTGAAAGAAAGAAGGCAGCAGTTTCTGAATCAAGTGTCATGGCAGGTAAGATCTAAAGCAGAGAAATGTACCATATGTGTAGTAGCAACATCTGTCCATCAACCTTAATGAATAATATTTTTAGGAGATTGGAATGATTTTAAAAGTGAAATAGACTACTGACTACTGACCTTGTATGGTATAATAATATAATATGTAATAATTCTATGTGTTTATGGCTATGTTTTGCCTATTTATATCCTATTATTTGTGCCAATTTTTTTCATGTGTCAATGTCTACATTACTTGTTTCCTTGTACTTGTTGACAAATAAATAATAATAATAAAATAGGCATTGTGCAAAACTCCTGCAACAAGGAATATTCTTTGAATATTCTTCAGTCCCGCATATTAAATGTTATAAAGATGAGTCTATGAGTAGATGGAAGGAGATGATTTCCCACCTCCTTTATGTGCTGGATCAGAGGCTTGGTAACCTTTTGTTCTAGAAGATTTGATTGGAATGTTTCTAATGAATCATTCAGACCTTTTTGAGTATTCAGATGACTGTCATGTCCACTTTTCAAGGCATTTCCTGATGAAAATGTTCTACATGAATCTCATCATAGACCTTCTATTAAGGCTCACTTGCATTGCTGTTCTGTTCATTATTTCTCACTGCCAGGGTTATTCTACACTCAGAAGTCAATTGTTGGAAACTTAATCAGACTCTGTTTTTATGTCACTAAAATCCATTGTACTATGTTGTTTACTCTAGGAGTCCTTGTTAACTCCTGTTTATTTTAGGTGGGAATGTTTGCAATGAATAATACAGACCTTTTTGTATGCCCAATTTTCAAGGCATATCCTGATGAAGATGTTGTGCATGAATCTCATCACAGACCTTCTATTAAGGCTCACTTGCATTGCTGTTCTGTTCATTATTTCTCACTGCCAGGGTTATTCCACACTCAAACTCTGCTTTTATGTCACTAAAATCCATTGTGCTATGCTGTTTACTCTAGGGGTCCTTGTTAACTCCTGTTTATTCTAGAACGAAACAGAAAATATGTTGGATGTGTTCCTTTTACATTCTCTGTTCTCATTATTATAATGTATTTAGTAACTGCTACACTTATTTTCAGGGGTGAAATGCTACTGATTCAGGCCAGTTCACCCAAAACAGTAGTAAAAAATGCTACTAGTTTGCCATATCCGCACGATCATTGGAACTTTTTTTTCTTTTTTTTAGCATTTTTCCACTACCGGTTCCAGCAAACCAGTAGTAAAAATATGCTTTAAAAAGTAAAAAATAAGTTCCAACAATCTCACAGAACAGCTGATTGTCACACAGCTGATCTTCAGAACTTATTTTTTTAAACTTTTTAAGCATTTTTTTCACTACTGGATTGCCGGAACCGGTAGTAAAAAAAATGCTTTAAAAAGGTTTTTTAAAAAAGTTCCGACAATCATGCGGCACAGCTGATTGTTCCACAGCTGATCTTCAGAACCGGTAGCATACTTCAGAACATTTCCCCCCTGCTTATTTTTCCTTGAACAATACCTCAATAAGTGGAAATGAAGGAGGTAATGGGATACATTGGAGAAAACAACCATGTTTTACGATTATAATTTATGGATAAGGTTTAGGAAATTCATGGAAAACATTGATTTATCTGATCATTTCAAATGTTTAGTATATCGTATATATATTTTCTCCAATTACCAACTGAAAAAGTCCTGATGAAACTGTCAAATTTATGAATATCGTAATGAATTTTTTTTTTGTTAAGAGAACAGAAACATCTCCACATTATGCACTTTACCTATATAGATAGTCGCTAAAGGCACTAGAAGAATTTGCCTGTTACAATGTCCTCCTTTCTAACCTTTTGTAGGGAATCTTCTATGACATAGTAAAATAACTTGGTGAGGAGGAAATGGAAATCACTTTGGGTGATCCAGACACTTGTAACACCATAGCCAGGTAATAGAAAGAATTAGAAACACCTGTTTCTAGACTGAGAAATACCTGTATTCTTACTACGTGGACCTGATCTTCTATATCTGAATTATGATTGAACACAAATAACTTCTAAGTGAGGTGATTGAGAGCAAAATCAAGACACATACACACACACACACACACACACACACACACACACAGAGAGAGAGAGAGAGAGAGAGAGAGAGAGAGAGAGAGAGAGAGAGAGAGAGAGAGAGAGAGAGAGAGAGAGACATATTACATTTATACATTTTCATTTTATTGTATTAATATGATATTTTTCCTCTATTCTTGTTTTCAAATGTTTGGTCCTAATCTACAACTAAAATAAAAGCAAACAAGTAATATCCAGTATAAATCCTTCCTTCCTTCCTTCCTTCCTTCCTTCCTTCCTTCCTTCCTTCCTTCCTTCCTTCCTTCCTTCCTTCCTCCCTCCCTCCCTCCCTTCCTCCCTCCCTCTCTCCCTCCCTCCCTCTTTTTATCTCTATTCCTCTATTATAGCTTAATTCCTTTCTAAGAAATGTCTCATTCAACAACAGTGTTGGTGAAAAGATCACTTTTGACAAAAATGGAGAATTCATTGGTGGATTTGATATCATCAACTGGATCACATTCCCAAACCAGTCCTTTATTAGGGTCAAAGTTGGAAGAATAGACCCCACAGCTCCACCTGACAAATTCTTCAATATCTCTGGGGATTCCATCACGTGGCCAGTAGGATTTCCTCAGGTTAGATGTATAAATGAAGATTTGTCTGCCTTCATTTATACAGCATAAAAATGTCTCTCTATTGATGGAAAATTCATAGCATCATCTCTTGGTTAACCTCTGTAGAAATCCAATCGGAAAAGGAAAAAAAGACCTGTATAAAAGACCTGTACATTTGAAATATTTGGTATAAATATATTTGTCACAGTTTTCCTTGTGACCTCTCATATGAATTATGCTATGACATAGAGTTGCCTTTGAAGAGAGTTCAGAAGTTTAAACTAGTGCAGAATGCAACAGAGCATCTAGTAAGTGACTACTAGGTTATTTGGCATATGCAATATGACTATTCTCTGTGTTAAATAGGTTGCTAGTCTGCTATCATGTGCAATTCAAGGTGCTGGTGTCAACCTTAAAAGCCCTTCATGGTTTAGAACAAGATTAATGGAGGTATCATCTCTCCCCAATCCATACCAGGCAGGCAGGAGTAATATGCTTCAGGTTCCATCAGCCAAAGAATGCTTAAAGCCTGTAAAATGTTCCTTTTATGCTCTGTTACCCTTCGACTGGAACTTTTCTGGAGGTCAAGATGGCCAAAATCATGCTGGCCTTTTGTGAGACTCCAAGACCAGGTTTGGGACTCTTACTGTGTAAAAGGAAATCCTACTTACATGTATGAATGATATAGGTTTGATATTTCTTGATTGCTTTGCATTTTAATTTTTATAATGCTTGAAATTCCTATATCAAAAATATATTTTTTAAATTTCTTGATAGGCACCACCTTGGTCTTTATGTAATGATCCTTGTAGGGCAGGATGCAGCAAGGTCAAGAAAGAAGGGGAGTCATTTTGCTGCTATGATTGTCTTCCATGTCCAGAGGGGAAAATATCAAAGGAGAATGGTAGGGAGATTCAAGATATAATGTGGTTAAGGATATAGTACCTATTATACAGAGGTGTGATTTAGCCGGTTCGCACCGGTTCGGGCGAACAGATTGTTAACTTTTTGTGCAGTTCAGAGAACCGGCTGATCCCACCACTGGTGCCCCCCACCCTGCCCCCGCCACACCACCCACACCATCCCACCCACATAATCAGCCACTCTCTTCCCTTCCCCTCCTGTCCCAGTCACTCTTTAGCTTGCCTCACCCGCTTGCCTAGAGTCACACCTGCAGCATAGCTGCTGCAGCTCTCTGACTCCCTTGCTTGCCTCGACCACATGGCCCAGCTGATCTCTTCCTAGTGAGCCTTCCTTTGCTCCTTGCCCTGTGGTCTTCCATGTAAGCCATGCAGCCCAGCCTGCTTGCCTGCCTTCCCCGGGGCCTCCACAGCCCATCCCACTTGCCTGCTTTCCCACAGCAACCCACACAGTCCCCATAGCCCAGCCTGCTCCTCCTTCTTCTCTTCTGCTGCCCACTCCATTTCCCATTCCTGTATTGCAGCTCAGTGCCAAGGATCCACTTCAATAGCGGGGGGGGGGATGTTTTGGGATGGGAGGCAGCAACCCCAAACTGTCTGGGAGGCTGCCTGGAATGAACTTTTAGAAAGGATTTGTTGTGGGACAGAAGATTTTTCTAGAAGGAAAAGCATCCAGAAACCAGTTTGATCATAAGTAATCCAAATATTATGTCCCATATTTCTTACAACTAGAAATTTTTAAATTGCACACTTGTAACGTAAGTAAATAAATAGACTTCTTTTATTATTTAGTAGAAAGAAATTCTATTAACAAAGGAATAAGTAGGAGTGGGAAATTTGGAGGAGCTGAAATTGCTGTTTACTTCTTGCATTATCCCTAGCTTCTGCAGCTTCATCTACTATAATTTCCATTTCAGAATGAAAAGAGCATAAATTTGCAAAAATAATAGTTCTATACTAAAGGGGCATTTCTCAGCATGCTGCATTGTGATTTAAGTAATTTAAGATTGGTCTTCACACTTATGACCATTGCAGAATCCCTGCAGTCGTGTGCTCAAAATTCAGGCACTTGGCAACCAGCATGTATTGATGATGGTTGCAGTGTCCTGGGGTCAAATGATTGCAATTTGCAACTTCTTCAACTGGCTCCAACAAACAAAATTAGCGTAGGAAACTGGATTCACTTAACAACCATGAGAAGCTTGCTTAAGAACTGTGAGAAAATAGGTCCTAAAATTGGGTACAACTCATTTAATGACTGCCTCACTTAGCAACAGAAGTCTGATCCTAATTATGATTGGAAGTTGAGGACTAAGTTGAGTTGTAATTGATTGTAGTAAAGGGATATGGTTGGTAGAACTAAAGAAAGATGTGTAGATCTTTGATACCAGACTCATGGAGATGGATTAGGTTAGTTTAAATCAGATTTAAACTCAGACTTTCTCAAGCAATTCCCTTTTGCGTAAACATTTTGGAGGTGAGGCAAGTGGCTGGGACACCAGGTGAGGGACCGTGCGATGCGAGGCCCTTTCAATGTGAGTGAGCCGAGTTGGCCATGCCCGCCCAGTCACACCTTCTCACCTGGCCATTAGGGCAGAGAACTGGTTGTTAAATTATTTGAATCCCACCACTGCTATTATAGTTATACCAATTGCCAACTCTAATGGCCCTGATGAAAGCTTCAAATTTGTGAAGATCACAATGGACAATTTCAATGGAGAATAAATTAAGAGTTCAGTATGATATTGTGTACAAGCCAGAATATACATCTCTCTTTTGTTCTTTTTCAGACATGGATTACTGTTCTCAGTGCCCAGACGATCATTATCCAAACCCTGACAGAAATATATGCATTCCAAAGCAGATTAGCTTTTTATCCTATGAAGAACCCGTGGGGATCAGTCTTACTGCCCTTTCTCTTTGTTTTTGTGTAAAGACAATTTTGGTGCTTATAATTTTCATTAAATATAAAGATACTCCCATTGTCAAAGCCAACAACCGGAATCTCACCTACATGCTCCTTGTTTCTCTCCTCCTCTCTTTCCTTTGTGTGTTTCTATTTATTGGGAGACCCAACAAAATTCTGTGTCTCCTTCGTCAACCAGCTTTTGGACTCATCTTCTCTGTGGCAGTTTCTTGTGTATTGTCCAAAACCTTTGTAGTGGTTCTAGCATTTATGGCCACCAAACCTGGCTCCAAAATGAGGAAATGGGTGGGTGGGAGAATGGTCACTTTTATTCTTTTTTCCTGCTCCCTTGTTCAAACCACTATTTGCATAGTATGGTTGGCAATTTTTCCACCATATCCAGATTTTGATACACAGTCAATGTCGGAAGAAGTCATCCTGGAGTGTAATGAGGAATCGATCATGTTCTACTGTGTTTTGGGCTTTATGGGTTTTCTTGCTCTGGTTTGCTTCTCTGCTGCTTTTTTAGCTAGGAAGTTACCTGACAGTTTCAATGAAGCCAAATTCATCACCTTCAGCATGTTGGTCTTCTGCAGTGTTTGGCTTTGCTTTGTTCCAACTTATCTAAGCACAAGGGGGAAATATATGTTGGCTGTGGAGATCTTCTCCATGATTTCCTCCAGTGCTGGTTTATTAGTGTGTATCTTTTTTCCCAAGTGTTTTATCATTGTGATTAGACCTGAACTGAACAATAAGCATCAGCTAATGAAAAGAAAATTGTAAAAACAATTTAAATATTTTAATTTTTATCATTCACATTTCATTTTGTCCCTCCTTTCTTTAATGATTCTATTCCACTATTTCTTCAATATTATTGCAATTCTTGTTCTGCTGCTAGTTTTCCCATGGTGATTTGACTGCAGCAAGTTGTCTGTGGTGAGTTGGCCATGGCAAGTTGGCTATGGCAAGTGGTCCTAGCCCATTACATAGAACTTCTATGTTTCAGGGTCTATCTTATGAAAAAGCTTCCTCTGTATGATTTAGATGGCTCTGACTCTTTTGTCTTCTTCAAGGATGTGTAGAACTGAGTTTTCTCCTTGATGTTAATTTCTTACATATATTTATTGCATGGTACCTTAGTTTTAGGACTGATTTGATTGAAAGATTTAGCAGCCAACAGATTTCTAGGCTTGGCTCCCTCCCACAGTAGATTTTTTTTTTTTCTCTTTCCTGCCTTCAATTCTTATAAATGGTTTTGCCTCCTAGTTTACAGCCTGACATAGTCATTAAAAGTAGCAAACCTTTTTCAGCTTTTCACATTTTTAGACGAAGAACAAATCTAAATGAATCTCACTTAATCAGTGATGATATGAGTTGAAGTATATGTATGTAACTCGCGTATATGCATCCCTCTATATTGTTTAATGCTATTTCTCCTATTCCAGTTGAGTGGGTTTACGTATGATCTCAGAAAGATAAGTTTTTGGCATGCTTTCTTCCATCTATCTTCTGACACTCTCTGTATGTCACCTTTGTTGGTGAACATATGGCCCATTTGTTCTTTGTTGACTACTCTCAATAAGAATGCTCAATAAGGTTACACAAGAATAAGAGAATGATTAGGAAGATTGAATTCAAAAGTAAAGATAATTGTTTTTTTGTTTTGTTTTTTATTAAAAAGTTTTACAAAAGGTTTACATATTCCCCCCTTTCCCTACCACCCCCACCCCCTCCCCTCCCTTACCGCCACCATCCCTCCCCCCACCACTTCCCCTTCCCCTCTGCCCACCTCCCCCCCTCTTCCCAGAACAAATTACAGGGTATAACATTCAACAAACATAATCCATTCTAGTCTAAATAATTATAACATTCAGCATCTCTTATTCCTTCAATTCCCTAATTACCCTGCTAACTTAATTACCTAAAAACACACCAAATATCTACATATTTATTCATATCCTATCTGCAACTTCTTATTCCGGTGTTTGCTTTGGATATAATCTATCCATCTTCTCCAGTCCCTTAAGTATCTTTCATTTGAATGTTCCTTCAAGTACGCCGAGACTTTTGCCATCTCCGCTAGGTTTATTACTTTCATTGTCCATTCTTGGATTGTAGGTAGATCTTGCTTCTTCCAATATTGTGCCACCAACAATCTTGCTGCAGTTATTAAATTCAAAATCAAATTAGTCTCTATAACCGTACAGTCCGTAACTATACCCAGCAAAAACAACTGTGGTATAAATTTTAACCTCTTTTTAAGAATGTTTTGTAGGATCCACCAAATTTTTATCCAGAACGCTTTAACCTTTTTACATGTCCACCAAATATGGAAATATGTAGCATCCTCACAATCACAACTCCAACATTTTGGTTGTACATTCGGGTACATACAAGAAAATTTTTTGGGATCTAGATGCCATCTATAAAACATTTTATAAAAATTCTCCCTTAAGTTTTGCGCTTGTGTAAATTTCACATTTCTTACCCATATTTTTTCCCATGTTTCCATCATTATTGGTTTTTCAAAATTCTGCGCCCATTTTATCATACAATCTTTAACTAGCTCTGTTTCCGAATCTATCTCTATCAATATATTATATAATCTTTTTATATGCATTGAACTTTGGTCTCTAGTTTGTTTTATTAAATTTTCATCGCTTTGTATAATACCAATTTTCTGATCTTTTCTCCATCTGGCTTGAAGCTGTACATACTGAAACCAAGTTTGAGTTATTTTTTCCTCTTTCAACACATTCAAAGGTTTTAATTTTAATATACCTCCCTCCATATCAAGAATATCTGTATATGTAATTACATCCTGTCTGCTTTCTATACTCGTGTTCTCTATTGCGTGCCTGGGTACTGTCCATATAGGTATCTTTTCATTTAAGTTATTTTGATATTTCTTTCAGACACGCAATAAAGCATTCCTCAATATATGGCTCTTAAATGCTCTATCCACCTTTTTATCATACACTAAGTAAGTATGCCAACCGTAAACCAAATCATGCCCTTCAATGTTCAGAATCCTTCCATTTGTTAAATTAATCCAATCAATAATTATTTATTTTATTTATTTAAATTTGCTGATAAGATAGCTGCTTCATAATATAATTTTAAATTGGGCATTTTCAGTCCCCCTCTTTCTCGTATATCTTGCATTATTTTCAAGTAAAGATAATTGTTGATGCAGAAAATTGTAAAATATTTTTTTATTGTAAAAATACTTTTAGGAAAGATCGCATCCATCCAAGATGAATATATAACCAAGCATCCAAGATGAATATATTACCAAGAATACTATACTTATTTCAAGTAATTCCAATAAACCCAGGAAGAGCCTTTTTCAAAGATTTCAATAAAATTATCACGGACTACATTTGGCAAGGGAAAAGGGAAAGAATTAAATTAAAACATCTCCAGGACACACAAGAAAAAGGAGGACTAGGAGTACCAGACTGGTAATTATACCATAAAGCAGCATCACTCCTCTGGATAAAAGACTGGATGGAACTTAAAAACAGATGGATACTGAGAATAGAAGGGTTTGACTTACTGAAAGGGTGGCACACATTTTTATGGGAGGAGAGAGATAAACAGCAGGAATATTTCCGGAGACACATCATTAGAGAAGCGCTCTTAAAGACCTGTTTAGAGATCAGAAAAAACCATTAGGACAAAATTCCAGAATGGCTCTCAACAATGGAAGCGCAAATATACCCCAGTGCAATGGATATAAATAAAATGAGAACCTACAAAGAATTATTGAACAGTAAAGGAGAGCTAAGATCACGAGAAAAATTGAAAGAAAAGGGTACAGACATTGATTGGTGGCCATATTTACAAATAAAATCTAGATATAAAATGGACTTGACACAATTTGGATTTCAAAAAGAACCGAATGAATTAGATAAAATTCTATTGGGAACAAATGACAAATAAATAACCAAAATTTATAACTATTTATTAAATTATAAATGAGAAGATGAGGTGGTCAAGAAGAATATGATTATGTGGGCAAAAAAAATTGGTTATAGTATCGAATTGGATAAATGGGAAAAACTATGGAAAGTAAATAGTAAACTAATAATGTCTGTACCCTATAAAGAAAACATCTATAAAATGTTTTACAGGTGGCACCTCCCTCCAGCGTGCCTAGCAAGAATGTTCCCCAACACTTCCCCAGACTGCTGGAAATGTAAAATACAAAAAGGAACATATTACCACATGTGGTGGTCCTGCCACAAAGCGAAACAGTTCTGGAAAATGGTCAAAAACCAAATAGAAGAAATCACAAGTCAGAGAGTATCAATGAAACCAGAAACCTATTTATTAGGAATATTTACAACCCAATATGAAAAAGAAATACAATATCTAATTACCCATATTTTAACTGTAGCAAGAATTGTTTTTGCCCAGAGTTGGAAATTGGGAGATACACCACCAGAAGATAAAATAATCTTAAAAGTGATGGAGTGCGCAGAGATGGATAAACTCACAAAGGAAATGCAGGAAAAAGAAGATACTGAATATTACCTAATATGGCAAAGATGGTACGACTGGCTGGAGAAAAGGAAAATAAAATAGAACTAGAAACATTAAAAAAAAGAAAGGAAATAGTTAGACAGAAATTAAGTACCAAATAAGAAAATAATAAATCAAAAAGGGAATTTAAGATATTGTTATATAGGAAAAGGTGTAGAGATATATTTAGAGGAATATAGTTTTCCGATGTGAATGTCTAAAATACAAGTCATAAGACTTAATATATGTCTATTTGTTGTGTATATTATATTGTCATATTTGTGTTTGCTGTTTTTGTTTTGTCTTTTAATCAAAATAAAATATTTTTTTAAAAAAGAAAGTTGTAAAATATTATATAATGTTGTTATTTATGTTTTGTATTTTACCGTTTGGTGTATGTGAATATTCTTTTTTTTCTTTTTTTTCTTCTCTTTTCTTTTTTTCTTTTTTTCATTTTTTTTCTTTTTTTCTATTATGTTTTTGGTTTTTAAAAATGTAAAATATTTTTTAAAAAACAAATAAAGTAACTCTTGAAAGCCCCACTCCTCAGAGCCTTCCTTTGCAGCCCTCTTTCAAATGGAAATATTGGCACAGCGTTATTGGCAAGCACTGTAGCTTCCATTTATTTAAATCTAATTTGTATCAGTGAAACATTTGTTGTGTTCCATAGAACAAAAGATTTCATTGGGTCATTGGTGTTTACTACAGAGACAAGGTCAGCTAGGTGGCCAGCTGAAAGATCTTTTCAATTTCTCTCCCTGACCACATGAAGTTGCCTGGGAATTCCCAGTGCCTCATTGCTTCAGAAACAATTGAGGGATCTCTTTGTTTAAACCCAAAAGTTCTTTGAGTAATATCTCCATTCCTTTACACACATTCTAATCTTCATATGAAATAAGATGAGCAGTAAAGCCAAATTTATAATTCTTATTAAATTTTACAGCTTATTTATATTTAGAAAATTATGATAGGCATTGATCAAGAAAAAGGAAGTAAGTGATTATAGTCAAATAAATATAAATTAATTTTGCTAATTGGTTAACCAAAGCATGTAGGAATCACACCCTAGTAATAAAGGGTGACTTTAATTACCTGATATCAACTCTGATATCAGGTAAGACAAACTCTGCATCAAGTGGGAGATCATTCTGGACTGACTATCTGACAATTTTGTCATCCAAAGGGTAGAGGAGGGAACTAGAGAGGCTGCTATAATGGACCTAATGAGCCATAGTGGTGCAGTGGTTAGAGTGCAGTACTGCAGGGTACTGCCAGCTGACTGCAATTTGTCAGTTCAAATCTCACCAGGCTCAAGGTTGACTCAGCCTTCCATCCTTCCAAGGTGTGTAAAATGAGGACCAAAATTGTTTGGAACAATATGCTAACTCTGTAAACTGCTTAGAGAGGGCTGTAAAGCACTGTAAAGTGGTATATAAATCTAAGTGCTATTGCTATTGCTAATTCATACTAATAGTATGTGACCTCCTACAATCCTGATATGTACTTATTAAAAGATTACTAATGGAAACCTTGCCTAATATTTAGGAAGAACTACTATAACCTGGAAAGTGCATCATTATTGAAACCAAAGGAGAGGAACAAAAAAGCATAGTTGTTGTTGGGCCCTTCTGCTATCCTTTGATTGTTTATCAACACTAACATAAAACACTATTAGCAAAGTGTTTTGATGTCATTCCTTATCATTCACAGAAGATCGTATGCTCAGACAGAGAGTTTTCACAGCAGAATGTTAATTGTTAAACAAATGGATTAAATGATTAAAAAGATTAAGGTACCTTGTTCATTACTGGGTGATGACTGCTGTAGCAGGGATTACCTTGAAAATCATTTGATTCAACACTGAGGTAAAAATATAAGACTTACACAAAATCATCAAGAGATCCCACAGAAAGGTGTTGAATGAAAGTAATGGGACTGGAGAAAACAAAGAGCAGAGAAATAATGCCAACAATTCTGAGATCTCCAGACTGAACATATTTATGATGAATAGGGAGAAGTTTAGTAACATTGCAATTATGATTGGGGACCTTACACAAAGAATAAATACGACCATATTGACTGAAAGTTTTCATTCTGTATACAAATGAGTCTGCTTCCACTTTGGCAAGTGCATATTTGCTTGCTAAATGATCGATTATTGCAAATGGATATTTCCAAATGGCAGTTTCTGCCATGTTTCTTTCAATTCTTTCAAAGACCAAACTGGACATTGTAATGTATTAGTGTTCAAGGGGAGGAACATATGTCTGTCTATAGCTCCAGCTCTAAATGTTTGAAGGAATATTAACATCTTTAGCCTTTGTTCATGTTTTTTCCCTCTGATACTCTCAAGGATTTGAAAAACAAATGAAGATCATGTCTAATTGGATAATTACAAGGTACAGGAGGCATGTAGGTGCTAGCCAGACACTGTGGTAACAGACATAGGCCAGAAGAGAACAATGGTGATAGATGTAGCAGTGCCAAATAGCAGCAACATCAAGAAGGAGTATGAGAAGCTGCAGAAGTACCAGGACCTGAAGAAGGAATTAGAAAGCACGAGAAAATTAAAGGTCGACATGGTTCAGTGGTGGTAGGAGCACTTGCGGTTTCAACTCCTAAGCTAGAAGAGTTACTGAAGAGTCACTTCACTTCAACAGATAAGCTGGAAGAGTGACTTCCTATGTATATACTACAGTTAAATTGGAAGTTATTTCTGTTAATATGAGGCCTGTTGGGTTAAAGAGTAGTTTTAGCTAATAATTAAAAATAAACTTCCTGTCTTCTATCCTTGTAATTCTAAGTTCTGCTCTTAAAGCTGTGTCCGATTTATTATCTACTTCTATTTCTGTTTCCATATTTCTACACTGATATAGCTACATAAGTGATTTCATTCTTTTTTCCATCACTTCCTTCCTCAGAAGTCCCTCACTTTTTTCTTTTTCTTCCTTCCTTCCTTCCTTCCTTCCTTCCTTCCTTCCTTCCTTCCTTCCTTTCTTTCTTTCTTTCTTTTTCTTTTTTCTTTTTTTTTGAGTTTTGAATGTAAAAAATCTCTATACAGACGCTGATCTCTCTATCATTATGAAATTAGCCTTTTTGTATCTTCCAAATCCTATGGGACTCCAAGGCAAAACAATAACCTGACCATGACAGCACTGTTAATGTTTTCCATGACATTCAAACTAGAAGCCCTTAGAAGTCTGTGAGTATAAACAGTGGTAGATATTACTGACTATGTTGCCTGAAAAACAGCTGATGAAGTCATGTCAGACTGTTCTACTTGGGCACCTTCAAGAATCATGTTGCAGACAGGGACATTTGTATACCAAAAGAATACTTCTATGGATAATGGTAGCATTGATGGCATCACT
Source organism: Pituophis catenifer annectens (assembly GCF_029215685.1). NCBI lineage: Eukaryota > Metazoa > Chordata > Lepidosauria > Squamata > Colubridae > Pituophis > Pituophis catenifer. Next base: position 17,536,038 of record NW_027256895.1, on the reverse strand, counting down.
GTTGATAGTAATGCCTCAAGTGGCATGCCAGGATCCTAATGTTCAATGTGACCATGATGAGCCTGTTCCTATTCGTCACACATATCATCAGCTGGGAGAAGTTAGCATTGGTAGCATCATTTCTGTGTTCTTGTCATTTTCTGATCCCCCTGATTTCAGTCGACATCCTTCTCAGGAGCTTCAAGATGGACTTATGTAAGTTCCTAATTGATTGATTTTTCAGCTCTGAGTCCAACTGTTCAATTATATGATGTTCAAAATTTTTCCTCTAAGCCATAATTTCTTTCTTTGAGATATAAATCTGGAAGATTGGACATGCCGTCATCTGAAGCAGACCCTTTTAAATGTGTTATGTAATTCTTGTTACAGAATATATTATCAAAACTACCAGCACATTCTGGCTTTAGTGTTTGCTATCAAGGAGATCAATGAAAATCCTCAGATGCTACCTAATGTCACACTGGGCTTTCACATCTATAATAGCAATTTTAGTCCAGGTTGGACTTACTTTGCTTCCATGGAGCTTCCCTTCACCCAAGGCAGATTCATTCCTAACTACAAATGTGGGGTTCCCCAAAATCTGGCTGCTGTTCTTGTAGGACCTGACATCTGTCTCCACGTGGCAACTATTCTGAGCATCTACAAAGTTCCTCAGGTAAGAGTGATGACTCACTACCTGAACAAGCTTAGAGTGTTAGCTTTTATGATGAAGAACATGTTCAAATTGTATACAACTTTTTGATAAATACCCATTAAGGAAGTTGTGAAGATTTATCTAAATATTAGGCAGAGAAAAGAACTGGCTTGTATGTCTATTTCAAAATAATAATAAAGAAATCAACCTACTTAAAACCAGTACTTAGGGATCCTCCTCCAATTGTAATAAAGTCTCTATGTCCTCTAAGCCATGGAAACCTCCCTTCACTTCTAATCCAGGAAGTCGGTATTCTTCTCTAGTAGAAAAGCAGAAAAATTTGGCATTTTGAAGAAGACAATAGCTAGGGTGTTTTAGGATCCACACTCTTTATACTTTATATTTGCGATCATATTATAAGCAACCGCCTTCTCTTTGCGGATGATGTAAAACTATTCAACACCACTGACAATGGTGCTACTCTACAAAAAGACCTTGACTATGTGGCAGAATGGTCAAACAATTGGCAACTCCAAATCTCAACCAATAACATTGGCAAAAAAAAATCAGAACACAATATACAAGCTGGACGGATATGACCTAACAGATGACCCTCACTCTGTCAAAGACCTTGCAGTACTCATTTCAAATGATCTAAGGGACAGAGCTCACTGTCACAGCATTGCTAAAACAACATTAAGAGTTGTTAACTTAATCTAGCATAGTTTTTTCTCTGGTAATATTAAACTGCACACTAGGGCATACAAAACTTTTGCCAAACCAGCTCATTTATCTGGAACCTGCAGTGCGTATCGGATATTAATACAATTGAACAAGTCCAGAGATATTTCACAAGAACAGTCCTCCACTCCTCTGCTCGCAACAAAATACCTTATGCCACCAGACTTGAAATTTTGGGCTTAGACAACTTAGAACTTCACCATCTTCGGTCTGACCTAAGCATAGTACATAAAATCATCTGCTACAATGTCCTACCAGCCAATGAATACTTCAACTTCAACCAAAAGAATACAAGAACACACAATAGATACAAACTCATGGTAAAATGATCCAAACTAGACAGGAGAAAATATGACTTCAATAACAGAGTTGTCAATGCCTGGAATGCACTACCTGACTCTGTGGTTTCTTCCCCAAATCCCCAATACTTTAATCTTAGACTGTCTACTGTAGACTTCACCCCATTGCTTAGAAGTCTGTAAGGGGCATGCATAAACACACCAGTGTTTCTACTGTCCCTGTCCAATGCTTTTATTTATTTATTTATTTAAACCCCCATCAGGGGTTTGCAGATGGTCCTTTCAGACTCCTTGCAGACAGCTGGTTATTTGCATTCTTTTAGTGGAGGTGTTAAGACCACCTGGAGTTTTATCTGTGGTCATCAGGGTCACCTGAGCAGTGCAAATGGGTATGGAGCCTTCTTGGAACTGTTGAAAGGACTCTCTTGTAGACTGGAGATATATGATAACGTATCCCTCCAAACAGAGAGAGGGCTGTTCAGTTTTGACATAGATGGCCTCTTTGACCCCTCTTTCAAACCATTGGTTCTTTCTGTCCAAAATGTGAACTTTGCTGTCTTCAAAAGAGTGGTGTTTGTCTTTTAAATGCAGATGGACTGCTGAATCTAGACACCCAAAGATTCAATTGCATGTTCACATTTTCAGAGACTCCCAATAATCTTTGTTTTTTGCTTCCTTTAGCTGACCTATGGCTCTGCTCTACTCATGGATAAAGAGACTCAAGGAGTTTTCTTCCAACAAATGTTTCCAGATGAATCCCACCAGCATAGTGCTCTTCTTCAGCTATTGTTGCATTTTAGATGGATCTGGATTGGAGTTCTTGCCGTGAATGATGACAATGGAGAGAAATTTGTCCAGGAGGTACTTCCCATGTTTTCCAAGCATGGCATCTGCTTTGATTTCATACAAGATTTTCCTTATGTAGCTTTTTACGTTGATTATAGTGAAATAATAGGTGATGGACTCCATATATACCAAGTTCTCATGACCAGCACAGCCAATGTCATAGTCTTATATGGTGAAAGTAGGTCCATAACTTTTCTGAGAATGTACTTGCAATTGGCAGAAGTTGAGGATATACCAAAGAAGACAAAAATCTGGGTTACAACAGCTCAGACAGATTACACTTCAATTTCTTTCTATAAATCATGGGATATCTGTTTCCTGCAAGGTGCTTTATCCTTTGCGGTTCACACAAAGGAGATCAAAGACTTTCCAAAGTTTCTTGAAAATATAAGTCCAATCAACAACCAGCATGATTATTTTAGGAAAGATTTCTGGGAACAGGCATTCAACTGTTTCTTCACCAATCCTGAAACAGAGACGTCTGAGAACAAATGTACTGGACAGGAGAGGCTTGAGACTCTTCCTACATCTGTGTTTGAAACACGTATGAGTGGCCAGAGCTATAATATTTACAATGCAGTCCATGTTGTGGCACATGCTTTGCAATCTCTCTATTTATCAAAGTCCAGGCAAAGAATATTAGTAAAAGAAAGAAGGCAGCAGTTTCTGAATCAAGTGTTATGGCAGGTAAGTTCTAAAGCAGAGAAATGTACCATATGTGTAGAAGCAACATCTGTCCATCAACCTTAATGAATAATATTTTTAGGACATTGATATGATTCTAAAAGTGAAATAAACTACTGACTTATTGAACTGGAAATTTATATGCTCATATGGTATAATAGGCATTTTACAAAACTCCTGCAACAACCTTTTGAATATTCTTTAGTCCCTCAAATTAAATGTTATAAAGATGAGTCTATAAGTATATGGAAGGAGATAGTTTTCCCCCTCCATTATGTGCTGGATCAGAGGCTTGATAACCTTTTATTCTAGAAGATTTGATTGGAATGTTTCTAGTGAATCATACAGACTTTTTTGATTATTCTAAGGAATGTGGTGCCCACTTTTCAAGACATTTCCTGATGAAGATGTTCTACATGAATCTCATCATAGACCTTCTATTAAGACTCACTTGTATTGCTGTTTTGCTCATTATTTCTTACTGCTAGGCTTATTCTACACTCAGAAGCCAGTTTTTTGAGAATTTAATCAGACTCTGCTTTTATGCCACTAAAATCCATTGTGCTATGTTGTTTACTCTAGGGGTCCTTGTTAAGTTCTGTTTATTCTAGAATGAAACAGAAAATATGTTGTATGCATTTAGTAACTGCTACTCTTGTTTTTCCTTGAATAATGGAACTTTGAGGAACTTCAAGCCTCGGAGTCTTCTTTCATTGTGAGTGTTACTTGGAACCCTGACATTTATTCTAGAAAGAAACAAAAAATATGTTGGATGTGTTCTTTTTACATTCTCTATTATCCTTATTATATTTAGTAAGAGCTACTCTTGTTTTTCCTTGAATAATGCCTCAGTAAGTGGGAATGAAGGAGGTAGTGTGATACAATGGAGAAAACAACCATGGTTTAAGAACATAATTTATGGATAAGATTTAGGAAATTCGTGGAAAGTAATAATTTATCTGAATTTTCAAATACTTTAGTATATCTGATATATATTTGCTCCAATTGCCACCTGTAAAAGTCCTGTATATTTGCTCCAATTGCCACCTGTAAAATTGTGAAATTTATGAAGATCATAATGAAAAAAATATGTTAAGAGAACAGAAGCATCTCCACATTACGCCCTTTATCAATACAGATAGTCCCTAAAGGCACTAGAAAAGTTTGCCTGTTATAATGCCCTCTTTTCTAACCATTTGTAGGGAATGTTCTTTGACATAGTAAAATAACTTGGTGAGGAGGAAATTGAAATTTTTGGGTCACTTTGGGTCACCTCTGAGATGTAGGTATATATTTCCCAACTTGTAACACCATAGCCAGTCAAAAGAAAGAATTAGAAATAACTGTTTCTATATACACTGTGTGCACAATTATTAGGTAAGTGAATATTTTGCCCATATCATCATTTTTATTTTATTCATATTTTCTACCTCCAAGCTGTATAAATTTGAATACTTAGTGGATATAAACATATCAGGTGATGTGTTTTTGTGTAATGAGGGACAGTGTGGCCTAAGGAGATCAACACCCTATATCAAGATGTGCATAATTATTAGGCAGCTTCTTTTGCTCAGGCAAAATAGACCAAAAAAGAGATTTAAGTGACTCTGAAAAGTCAACAATTGTAAAAAGTCTTTCAGAGCGATGCAGCATCCTTGAAATTGCTAAGATATTGGGGCGTGATCATAGAACCATCAAACATTTTGTTGCAAATATGCTTAATGACGGGTCCTGGGATCCCAAGAGGTGGCATAGCACAAATAAGGTCTCTAAGTTTGTTATGGGTTGTAAAAGGCGTTCATTGTATTCTTTTCTAATTAGATTTTTTAGGTGACTGGGGAGTGGGGTTGGTTGCTGGGGGGGCTCCACCAGGTCAATTGCAGTCCAGGCCATTGGAGGCAGGGTTGGAGTGGGGTTGGGGTCCCCCGGGGTTCCGAGGGAAAGGGTGGGAGCTCTGATCCCTAGGGCAATTGGGAATGGTGGTAGGTGGATGAACAGAAGGCTGTATCGGAATCTGAGAGCAGGCCCCCGCTGTCTCCAAGCGGTGGCAGGCTCCGACCCTCTTGATTCCATCCACTTCCCTGGGGGTTTGGGAGAGCAGGCCCCTGGGCTCAGGCTGGTTTATTTTAATGCCAGATCTGTGGTTAACAAAGCTGTGTGAATTGATCGAGGAGGAAAATGCGGACCTGGCTTGCATTACGGAGACCTGGTTGGGCTCAGAGGGAGGTGTCCCTCTGACTGAACTTTGCCTGCCAGGTTTCTGGGTGCTACACCAGCCGCGGGCCCAGGGTAGGGGCAGGGGAATGGCAGTTGTTATTAGGGAGGCCCTGTGTCCGCGAGAGGTCACTGTACCCCAGATAGATGGGTGCGAGTCCCTCCTCATGAGATGGGGCCCTCGAGGGCAGTTGGGCCTGCTGATTGCATACCTTTCTCCTAGCTGAGTATCAGCAGCCCTTGCCCGGGCTGCTTGACGTTATATCGGGGTTGGTGGTTGAGTTTCCCAGACTTATTGTTCTGGGGGACTTTAATCTGCCTTTCCTGGGTGGGGCGTTGGGGGCGGCCTGGGAGTTCATGGCCTCCATGGTGGCCATGGACCTGACTTAGATAATTCAGGGCCTGACTCATGGGGGGACACGCGCCCAATCTATCTCGGGACAGTAGCATGATGAGTTCGGTGGGGGAATACCAATTATTCATCCCCTTTCATGGACCAATCATTATCTCCTCCAGTTGGGCTTCCATTATGCCACTCCTCGCCGCTGGGATGCGGGACCGACCAACTGGTTCCGTCCCAGGTGCCTGATGGACCCTGATAGGTTTCAGATGGAGCTTGGGATGATGCCTGCCTCCCTTTCCCACGCCCCGGTCGAGACCCTGGTGGAGGCCTGGGAAATGGTGGCCGCTGGGGCTCTCGACCGTGTCATGCCTTTGAGGCCTCTGACCCAGTGCAGATCCCGGTTGGCCCCTTGGTTTACTGAGGAGCTCCGGGAGTTGAAGCCTAGAGAGCTGTTGGAGATCCAGTTGTTCCGATTCAGTCCATGCACAGCTAAGATCTTTTACGGGGTTTTATCTTGTGATGATGGAGGCAGCGAAGCATTCTTACTTCTCTGCCCTCATCGCATCCACGGATAATCATCCAGCCGCCCTGTTTAGGGTGTCCTGCTCCTTTTTGAATTGGGGAGCAGGGGATGACACTCTGTGGGGCCAGGCCAAGGAGTTTAGTCAACATCTGCTGGACAAGATTGATCAGATCCAGGCCGGTCTGGACTCTGACTGGGCAGGGTCGGATGGGGGGGAGATGACTGGTCGTGTTATTTGGGAGGAGTTTGACCCTGTTACTCTGGAAGAAGTGGACAGGATCATGGGTAAGCTGAGTGCTGCCACATGTGTATTGGACCCGTGTCCCTCCTGGCTCGTTTATTCGGCTCGGGAGGTTACATGAGGCTGGATCCAGGCAGTGATTAATGCATCCTTGGGTGAGGGAAGCTTCCCTGCCACTTTGAAAGAGGCGGTGGTGAGGCCCCTCCTCAAGAAACCTGCTTTGGACCCAGCTATTTTAAACAACTTTTGTCCTGTCTCCAACCTTCGCTTTGTTGCGAAAGTTGTTGAGAGCGTGGTGGCACATCAACTCCCGATGGCCCTGGATGAAGTGGAGTACCTGGATCCATACCAATTGGGTTTCAGGCCTGGGTACAGTATGGAGATGGCATTGGTCACACTGGTGGATGATCTCTGGAGGGCCCGAGACAGAGGTTACTCCTCTGTCCTGGTCCTATTAGATCTCTCTAATAGGCTTTCGATAGCATCGACCATGGTATCTTGCTGCGACGCCTCGAGGAGTTGGGAGTGGGAGGCACTGTCTTACGGTGGTTCTCCTCCTACCTCTTGGAACATTCACAGGTGGTGTTGGCTGGGGGACAGTGGTCGGCCCCGAGGCACCTCACTTGTGGGGTGCCCCAGGGGTCGGTCCTCTTTCCTCTTTTGTTCAACATCTATATGAAGCCACTGGGTGAGATCATCCGGGGTTTTGGGGTGAGGTAGCATCAGTATGCTGATGATGATCAGTACCCAGCTTTTTATATCCACCCCAAACCAACCCAGCGATGCCATAGACGTGATGTCCCAGTGCCTGGAAGCGGTGCGGATCTGGATGGGGAGGAACAGGCTTTGGCTCAACCCTGCCAAGACCGAGTGGCTGTGGGTACCGGTCCGATCAAGAGATTCCATCTTTGGTCATAGGGGATGAGGTGTTGCCCCCTGTAGACATAGTGTGCAACTTGGGTGTCCTCCTGGACTCGCGGCTAAACTTGGAAGATAATGTAACGGCCGTAATCAGGGGGGCATTCGCCCAGGTTCATCTGGTGTGCCAGTTGCGCCCCTATTTGGACCTAGATGCCCTATGCACGGTCACTCATGCGCTTGTCACCTCCCGTATTGACTACTGCAATGCCCTCTACATAGGGCTTCCCTTGAAGACCACTCAGAGCCTTCAGCTGGTGCAGAATGCGGCCGCACGGGTTGTGATGGGAGTATCTTGACACTCCCATGTTACACCTCTCCTACGCAACTTGCATTGGTTGCCGGTTGCCCTCCGAGTGAGATTCAAGGTGCTGGTGATTATCTATAAGGCCCTATATGGCTTAGGCCCGGGATATTTGGGGGACCATATGCAGCCAGCAACAGCTGCCCATTGCCCGGTGCATTCCCACAGAGAGGGCCTCCTCAGGGTGCCATTGGCCAGACAGTGTTGGCTGGCGACTCCCAGGGGGAGAGTTTTTTCTGTGGGTGCACCTACCCTTTGGAATCAACTGCCCCTGGAGCTCTGGGTGGCCCCTGACCTCCGCTCTTTCCGTCGTGACCTGAAAACGTGGCTGTTTCATTTGGCTGGCCTGGACTGATGGGGTTTTAATTTTTAACTTGTTAGTTTTGATTGCACTTTTAACTGTTAAATTATGAGATTTGGATTCAATTTCTTTTTAACTTTTTCATTAGATGTTTTTTACTGTTGTGAGCCACCCTGAGTCTGGCTGGAGATAGAGTGGCATATAAATCTCAATAATACATAAATAAATAAAATAAATAAATAGTTAACAGGGTTATAAGAAACGTGTTGAGAAAAAAAGATGCACATTAACTGCCAAAGATTTGAGAAGAATCAAATGTGAAGCTAACAGGAATCCATTATCCTCCAGTACTGTTATATTCCAGAACTGTAACCTACCTGGAGTGCCCAGAAGTACAAGGTGTTCAGTACTCAGACATGGGCAAGGTAAGGAAGGCTGAAACTCGACAACCACTGAACAAGACACATAAGTTGAAATGGCAAGACTGGGCCAAGAAATATCTGAAGACAGATTTTTCAAAGGTTTTATGGACTGATGAAATGACAGTGACTCAATGGACGAGATGGATGGGCCCCTGGCTGGATCAGTAATGGGAACAGAGTTCCACTTCGACTCAGCCAGCAAGGTGGAGGTGGGGTACTAGTATGGTCTGGTATTATTAAAGATGAGCTAGTTGGACATTTTCAGGTTGAAGATGGACTCAAAATCAACTCCCAAACCTACTGTAAGTTTTTAGAAGACACTTTCTTCAAGCAGTAGTACAGGAAAGAGTCTGCATCTTTCAAAATACCTTGATTTTTATGCATGACAATGCTCCATTGCATGCATCAAAGTACTCCATTACATGGCTAGCCAGTAAAGGCCTTAAAGATGAAAGAATAATGACATGGCCCTCTTCCTCACCTGACCTACACCCTATTGAGAACTTGTGGGACCTTCTTAAATGGGAGTTTACGGTGAAGGAAAACAGTACATCTCTTTGAACAGTGTCTGGGAGGCTGTGGTTGCTGCTGTACAAATGTTGATTGTCAACAGATCAAGAAACTGACAGATTCCATGAATGGAAAGACTGTTACTAAAAAGAAGGGTAGCTACTGTATATTGGTCATTGACTTTTTTTTGTCAACTGTCAGAAATGTTTATTGGTACATTTTGAGTTGTTTGTTTATTATTCTCACTGCAAATAAACGAGTGAGATGGGCAAATTTTCATTTAGTTGCATCATAATTTTGCACACTAATAGTTGCCCAATAATTGTGCACACATACAGTAGGTATTCTCCCAAGAAAGCCAAAACCTCACTTTTACTTTCTTAAATGTTCAGGTTTGAGGTTTATTAACATTTTGGAATGACCGAGAGCACTGTAGTTGTTCAATAATGAAATTAATCCTCCAAAATATAGCTTGCCTAATAATTGTGCACAGAGTGTTACTGTGTGTGTGTGTGTGTGTGTGTGTGTATATACATAGTTTGATTTATATGCCGCCCTTCTCCGGAGACTCAGGGAGGCTTACAATGCGTTAAGCAATAGCCTTCATACTTTTGTATATTTATACAAAGTCAGCTTATTGCCCCCACAAACTGGGTCCTCATTTAACCTACCTTAGAAAGGATGGAAGGCTGAGTCAACCTTGAGCCTGGTAAGATTCGAATCTGCAGTAATTGCAAGCAGCTGTGTTAATAACAGGGTGCTTTAAACCACTGTACTACCAAGGCTCCTGTATTTACACTACAAAGTGTAATTTTGTAGATTTTTCACTGATTTTGTTTATTTTGTAATTCTATGTTTATACATTTTCATTTTATTGTATTAATATGATATTTTGCTTCTACTTTTGTTTTCAAATGATTGTTGTATTGTTTGGTGCTAGTCTACAACCAAAATAAAAGCAAACAAGCAATATCCAGTATAAATCCTTCTTTCCCTCCTTCCTTCTTTCCTTCTTTCCTTCCTTCCTCCCTCTTTTTATCATTGTATTATAGCTTCATTCCTTTCTAAGAAGTGTCTCATTCAACAACAGTGTTGGTGAAAAGATCACTTTTGACAAAAATGGAAAATTTATTGGCGGATTTGATATTATCAACTGGATCACATTCCCAAACCAGTCTTTTATTAGGGTCAAAGTTGGAAGAATAGATCCCACAGCTCCACCTGACAAATTCTTCAATATCTCTGGGGATTCCATTACTTGGCCAGTAGGATTTCCTCAGGTTAGATATATGAATCTAGGTTTGTCTGCCTTCATTTATATAGCATAAAAATGTCTCTCTATTCATGGAAAATTCATAGCATCATCTCTTGGTTAACCTCTGTAGAAATCCCATGGGGAAAGAAAAAAAGACCTGTATTAATGTTTACATTTGAAATATTTGTATAAAAATATTTGTCACAGTTTTCCTTCTGACCTCTAATATGGATTATGTATTGACATGGAGTTGCCTTTGAAGAGAGTTCAGAAGTTTAAACTAGTGCAGAATGCAACAGAGCATCTAGTAAGTGACTACTAGGTTATTTGGCATATGCAATATGACTATTCTCTGTGTTAAATAGGTTGCTAGTCTGCTATCATGTGCAGTTCAAGATGCTGGTGTCAACCTTTAAAGCCCTTCATGCCTTAGAAAAAGATTAATGGAGATATCATCTCTCCTCAATTATTTCAATCCATACCAGGCAAGCAGGAGGAATATGCTTCAGCTTCCATCAGCCAAAGAATGCTTAAAGCCTATAAAATGTCCCTTTCCTCCTTTTAGTAACCCTCAACTGGAATGTCTCTCTCTAGAGGTCAAGATGGCCATAATTATGCTGGCCTTTTCTAAGACCCTAAAACTATGATTTCATGCCCATGCTTGGGGCTCTGACTGTGTGAAGGGAAACTCTACTTTGTTGTATGAGCTGTAAGTTTAATATTTCTTGGTTGCTTTACAATTTAATTTTTATAACGCTTGAAATTCCTATATCAAAAATATTATTTTTTTTTTCATTTCTTGCTAGGCACCACCTTGGTCTTTATGTAATGATCCTTGTAAGGCAGGATACAGCAAGGTCAAGAAAGAAGGGGACTCATTTTGCTGCTATGATTGTCTTCCATGTCCAGAGAAGAAAATATCAAAGGAGAAGGGTAGGGGGATTCAAGATATAATGGGCCTAAGCATATAGTACCTATTATAGTTATACCAATTGCCACCTCAAATGGCCCAGATAAAAGCGTCAAATTTTGGAAATTTCAATGGAGAATGAATTAAGGGTTCTGTATGACATTGTTTATAAACCAGAATATACATCTCTGTTTTGTTCTTTTTCAGACATGGAGGACTGTTCTCGGTGCCCAGATGATCATTATCCAAACCCTGACAGAAATATATGCCTTCCAAAGCAGATTAGCTTTTTATCCTATGAAGAACCCGTGGGGATCAGTCTTACTGTCCTTTCTCTTTGTTTTTGTTTTAAGACAATTTTGGTCCTTAAAATTTTCATTAAACACAGAGATACTCCCATTGTCAAAGCCAACAACCGGAATCTCACCTACACCCTCCTTGTTTCTCTCCTCCTATCTTTCCTTTGTGTGTTTCTATTTATTGGGAGACCCAACAAAATTCTGTGTCTCCTTCGTCAACCAGCTTTTGGACTCATCTTCTCTGTGGCAGTTTCTTGTGTATTGTCCAAAACCTTTGTAGTGGTTCTAGCATTTATGGCCACCAAACCTGGCTCCAAAATGAGGAAATGGGTGGGTGGGAGAATGGTCACTTTTATTCTTTTTTCCTGCTCCCTTGTTCAAACCACTATTTGCATAGTATGGTTGACAATTTTTCCACCATATCCAGAGTTTGATGTGCACTCCATGTCTGAAGAAGTTATCCTGGAGTGCAGTGAGGGATCAGTCATCATGTTCTATTGTGTTTTGGGATTTATGGGCCTCTTGGCTGTGATCAGCTTTTCTGCTGCTTTTCTAGCTAGGAAGTTACCTGACAGCTTCAATGAAGCCAAATTCATCACCTTCAGCATGCTGGTCTTCTGCAGTGTTTGGCTTTGCTTTGTTCCAACTTATCTAAGCACAAGGGGGAAATATATGTTGGCTGTGGAGATCTTCTCCATGATCTCCTCCAGTGCTGGCTTATTAGTGTGTATCTTTTCCCCCAAGTGTTTTATAATTGTGATTAGACCTGAACAGAACAATAAGCATCAGTTAATGAAAAGAAAATTATAAATCATCTTTCTTTATATATGTGTCTGATAATTTTTCCAAGTATACATTTAAGCAGAGAGTATACAACATATTCAATTACATAGCAGAATGGGTTAAGTATTGCTTAACGCATTGTAAACCGCCCTGAGTCTCCGGAGAAGGGCGGCATATAAATCAAATTAAAAAAAAAAAGTAGCTACAGCCAACTCATTACAGTCAACTCATCATGGGAGAACTCACCATGGTCAACTCACCACAGGACAGTTCATTGGGAGCAATTCAACTATTCAATTTAAATATTTAAAATAATTTTAAAATATTTTAATTTTTATCATTCACATTTCATTTTATCCCTCCTTTGGTTCATGATTCTATTCCACTCTTTCTTCAATATTAGTGCAATTCTTGTCCTGCTGTGAGTTTTCCCATGCTGAGTTGGCTGTGGCAAGTTGGCTGTGGTGAATTGGCCATGGCCAGTAAGCTGCGGCAAGTGGTCCATATCATGGTACCTCGGATTATTTTCCCCTTTACATTGGATTAAAGTCTAAAACAATGGTTTTTGTTCTTTTGCTTGTGTTTGCATAATATTAAATTCCAATAAGACATGGTCACGTTCACCCAAAGTTCTGGTAGCTTCAACCCCTTCTTTTCTCTGTTAGTAAGAATTAGCCATAGCAATAGCACTTAAACTTATATATCGCTTTACAGTGATTTACAACTCTCTCTAAGCACTTTACTGAGTCAGCATATTGTCCCCAACAATTTTGGGTCCTCATTTTACCCACCTTGGAAGGATGGAAGGCTGAGTCAACCTTCAGCCTGGTGAGATTTGAACTGACAAATTTCAGCCAGCAGTCAGCAATCAGCAGAAGTTTCCTGCAGTACTGCACTCTAACCACTGCACCACTGTGGCTCATTAGGTCCATTATAGCAGCCCTTGTAGTTCCCTCCTTTTCCTTTTGGATGACAAAGTTGTCAGTCGGTCAGGAATGTGTTGATCTCCCACTTGATGCAGAGTTTGTCTCCCAGTTTATGTCAGGTAATTAACTCTTTATTACTGTGGTGTGTTTCCTACATACTTTGGTTAACCAACTAGCAAAATTAATTATATTTGGCTATAATTTCTTTCTTTCTTTTTCTTGATCAATGCCTATCATAATTTTCTAATTTTCTAAATATATAATATTTTAAGATGGAAGAGTTACTGAAGAGTCACTTCACTTCAACAGATAAGCTGGAAGAATGACTTTCTATGTATATATGGTAGTAAATTGAAAGTTATCTCTGCTAATATGAGCTGTCAGGTCTGGGGAGGTGAAAGAGTAGTTTTAGTTCATAATTAAAATAATCATCCTTAGGCTGTTGGTTTGAGCTCCGAGCTTGGCAATTTGATTGCAAATGTTTCATCACCATTTGAGTTTCTTTACATTGTATGTCTCCTGTAATGGAGACGAAATGTTTGCAAACAAATTGCCAAGCTCAGAGCTCAAACCAACAGCCTATTGACCAAACCAAGCTATTAATATTCAAACACATTTCAATAAACATCCTGTCTTCTACCCTTGCAATTCTTAGTTCTATTTTTAAAGCTGTGTCAGCTTTATTAGAATAGAATCAATCTTAGAATAGAATAACAGAGTTGGAAGGGACCTTGGAGGTTTTCTAGTCCAACCCCCTGCTTAGGCAGGAAACCCTACACCACTTCCGATAAATGGTTATCCAATCTCTTCTTAAAAACTTCCAGTTTTGGAGCATTTACAACTTCTGGATACAAGTTGTTCCACTGATTAATTGTTCTCACTGTCAGGAAATTTCTCCTTAGTTCTAAGTTGCTTCTCTCCTCGATTAGTTTCCACCCATTGCTTCTTGTCATACCCTCAAGTGCTTTGGAGAATAGTTTGACTCCCTCTTCTTTTTAGCAGCCTCTGTTATATCAGAACACTGTTATCATGTCACACCTAGTCTTTCTTTTCATAAGAGTAGATATATCCAGTTCCAGCAACCATTCTTCATATATTTTAGCATCCAATCTCCTAATCATCTTGGTTGCTCTTCTCTGCACTCTTTCTAGAGTCTCAACATATTTTTTACATCATGGCGACCAAAATTGGATGCAGTGTTCCAAAATGTGGCCTTACCAAGGCATTATAAAATGGTATTAACACTTCACGTGATCTTAATTCTATCCCTCTGTTTATGCAGCCTAGAACTGTGTTGGCTTTTTTGGCAGCTGCTGCACACTGCTGGCTCATATTTAAGTGATTGTCCACTAGGACTCCAAGATCCCGCTCACAGTCACCACTATTGGTAAAATTGTAGATGTTTTCTGTGCAGGCCCCAAGTATTAGAATAACGATAGCTCAGTGTCACCACATTTTTGCAAAGTACTTTGCAAGAGTGAAGCCTGTAAATGGGAGTTCATATCCACGATAAATTCATTCGCCAAAAACAGTGTAAACCTCAAGAAATTATGTTTGTGGCCTGATTTTTCCATCCTACAACGTATCCGTGCCTGAGACCTCCTTGCAGAGCTTAAAGTTCATTTGGACAAAGGTGAAACAAATCTATATGTCGACTACTGTGCTGACTGTATTAAACATAAGAACATTGGTCCATGCCTAACATTCGTGCTCCTGTTTACCAATGTTAGGTATGCATGCCCTCCATCTCCTTAACGTCCACTCCTATTGGTCTAATGTGCAAACTATTTAATGCAAGAAGCCTCACAATATGTCTGAATTACTTTTGCTCTTGAGCAAAAGTCTCTTTTTGATCTCATTTTTTTTTTTTTGCGAGACTTGGTTGAGTGCATCTTTTCTAGACACTTTTTTTAAAATCTCAAGTGATTATCACATTTTTCAATCTGACTGTGAAAATCATAGAGGTGGTGGTGTTGCAATGTTTTTTTTACAAAAAGTCCCTAGGATTGAAAAAGATTAATGCTATTCCTGAGCTTGCTTTCCCAGAGTCCGTTGTTTGCAACCTGACTCTAAATACTACAGTTCACTTCTTGTTATGTTACAGAGCCCCTGATTATGATCTTGGCCATATGAATAAGTTAATTGAACTATTAACCTGGGCGGCTCCTTGCCCACATCCCTTTGTTCTTCTTGGTGATTTTAATTTGCCATTATTTAATTGGGCCTTAAACAAATCAACAAATGAACTGATACATGTAACTTTTTACAATGCTGTTACAACCTTGGGGCAGTTAGTTGTTGACAACACTAGGCTAAACAATTGTCTAGATCTAATTCTCTGTAATAGCTTAAATTTAATTTATGGCTTACACATTAAAGAACCCTTTTCTAACAGTGATCATAATATGATTGCCTTTTGCATTAATCTGCATCCTCCTGGGTCTTAATGACTATTCTTTGAATTATAATTTTAAAATGGCAAACTATGATTTTGCTGCTGATTTTGTATCTTTAAATTGGCACCATCTGTTTTCAGGTTGTAAAAATGTAGAAGATTTTATAACATTGTTTGCTTGAAATTAATTGAGCCATACATTTATAGTACCATGAAAAACCAAAAAAGTTATAAAGAATAAATTACCCAAAACAATAAGAAAATTACAATCAAAGAAAAAAATCTCTTTGGAGGAACAACAAAACAGGTTACATTGCCAACTTCAAAAGCCACTACAAAACCTTATGTCATCAAATTAAAGATGAATGCACCAACTCTGCAAACAGGAGGAAAAGCTATTAATCTCAAATTCTAGGTGAGCCTTGTACAACTTTGTTAACTTGAAACTTAAAAGAGTCACAAGTGATTCCACCCTTAAAATGGCAAAACGGGGTTGATTGTAATGACAATGTTGGTCAGGCCAATCTCTTCAATTCATTTTTTAGTTCAGTTTTTGTGGATAGCAATGGTTGCAGTCCCTCATTCACAAGTTGAATCACAAATAATTGTAGCAAATTGCTGAATATTAAATTTAGGGTAGATAATGTTGAATTAGCATTATGTAATCTAAAATCAACACTATCCATAGGACCAGATGTTTTATGTGCTTTTTTCTTGAAAAAGCTTGCTACTGTCCTAGCTGAACCTTCTGTACAATTTTCAAAGTATCATTTCAAACTATTATCTGCCTGATCTATGGTCATCAGCTATAGTTATACCAATTTTTAAAAATGCTGACCCAAGTTCAGTTGAAAATTATAGACCAATCTCTTTGTGTTGTGTTACATGCAAAGTTATGGAATCAATTATAAACCAATCCATTGTTCACCACTTAGTGACAAACAACTTGTTACCCGACGAACAGTTTGGCTTTAGAAAAAACTCATCCTGTAACCCACAACTTTTCCACTGTAAAAACATCTGGACTACATGTCTTGATCAAGGCAAAGCTGTAGATGCAATTTACATAGATTTTTGTAAGGCAGTAGTACATGGTAAGCTGCTGTTGAAATTAAACTCTTAAGGCATTTTTAGTCCTTTGCACAAGTGGATTGCTGCTTTCCTGTCTAATAGAATGCAGAAAATCAAAATAGGAAACTCGCTGTCTAATCCTGCACAATTAACAGTGGTGTTCCGCAAGGCAGCGCCTTAGGTCCCACACTTTTCTTGCTCTATATCAACAATTTATGTGATCAACTTAAAAGCAATTGCGTCCTTTTTGCTGATGATGTAAAATTATTCAATACTACAGATAATTCTGTTGTTTTGCAAAATGATCTCAACTATGTGTCTGAATGGTCATCTATTTGGCAACTTCAAATTTCAATCAATAAATGCTCTGTTTTACATATTGGTAAACATAATCAGAATGTCAAGTATAAGCTACCGTATTTTTTGGAGTATAAGATGCTCCAGACTATAAGATACTCCTACCTTTTTTGGAGAAGAAAACAAGAAAAAAAAATCTGCCTCTGCCTCTGCCTCCCAGCAATTTGCCTCCTTGCAGTAAATGGCAAACATCCTGCTTTAGTTTCATTTTCAGCACAGTCTGATTAGCACAAGAAAAAAAATCTGTCTCCCAACAATTTGCCTCCTTGCAGCAAACAGCTTGTGCTAATCAGGCTGTGCTGAAACAGGCTGTTTGCTGCTTGCTGCAAGGAGGTAAATTGCTGGGAGACAGAAGCCAAAGGGTGGGGGCCAGCGGGTGGGCAGGGCTACATTCAGTGTATAAGAGGCACCCAAATTTTCACCCTTTTTTGGGGGTGGGAGTGCGTTTTATACTCTGAAAAATACGGTAGGTGGCATTGAACTACCTGATGACCCTCAGTTTGTCAAGGACCTAAGTGTACTTATCTCTGACAATCTATGCTGCAAAGTTCACTGTAACAGTGTTGCTTAAAAAGCATTAATTTAATTTAATTTAATTTAATTTAATTTAATTTAATTAATCATATTTCTATACCGCCCAACTCCCAAGGGACTCTGGGTGGCTTACAACAGAAATAATACAAACAGTGAACATAATTTTTTTTTAAAAAAATATAAAAGCATTTTAAAAACATTAAAAACACATGCACACCATCCATGGCTGGATCTCGCAAGATTGAACAGCGAGATCAATGGCCCCAGGCCTGCCGGAAAAGCCAGGTCTTCACCGCTTTCTGGAACACCAATAGGGTGGTGGTAGCCCGGACCTCAGGAGGTAACTGGTTCCAGAGAGCTGGGCAGCCACAGAGAAGGCCCTCCCCCACGGGCCCGCCAGCTGGCATTGTTTAGCTGACGGGACCCGGAGGAAACCAACTCTGTGGGATCTTACCGGTCACTGGGAGCTATGCGGTAGAAGGTGGTCTCGAAGATAGCCTGGCCCTGAGCCATGTAGGGCTTTAAAGGTAATAACCAACACCTTGAATTGTGCCCGGAGACCAATAGGGAGCCAGTGCAGCTCATGGAGAATTGGTGTAATATGGGTGTATCTAGGCACACCCACAATAGCTCACGCGGCTGTATTCTAGACCAACTGTAGTCTCCAAACACTTTTCAAGGGTAGCCCCATGTAGAGCGCATTGCAATACTCTAACCATGAGGTGACAAGGGCATGAGTGAATGTGAGGAGAGCCTCCCGATCCAAGTAGGGTCACAATTGGTGCACCAGGCGAACCTGTGCAAAGGTCCCCCTAGCCACAGCTGTCAGACGTTGCTCTAATCCTAGTTGTGAGTCTAGGAGGACACCCAAATTGCGAGCCCGTTCTGAGGGGGACAATTTCTTTCCCCACCCAGAACCAAGGATGGACAATCAACATGGTCTTTAGGAGGCAATACGCACAGCCACTCGGTCTTGTCTGGGTTAAGTCTGTTATGATATTTTGAGGATCAGACTCAATGATGAATTCAGAAGCAATTTCTTCAGTTAAAGGAGAGTTTATTCATAATAGGCATTCTACTTATTCTGTCAGATTTACAGTGAGAAGCAAGCATGAGGTAAAAGCACTCTCTATTTATATCAAAGGGGAGGAGTCAAGGAAGGGGGTGATTACACATGAATACATTAAAGGAGGAGGAATGAATTAACTCTTAATATCCTGTACATATATACATATCTCTTGTTATAGAATAAGGCATTTACTTATGACAAATCCCCCTCTAAATGCCGATTCGACATATGACAATGATTGCATTCGGATTCAGAACTATATAGTACTTGTAATTTTGATGTCAAATATTTGTGTTGTTTAGAAGGTAAAGGTTTAGTTAATATATCAGCTATTTGTTCTGAGGTTTCTCAGTGGATTGCTTTAATGAATCCATCCTGAGATAATTGTCTCACGTGTTTAAATTTGATATCTATATGTCTGGACCTTTGACCAATGACATCAGATCTTGATATTTCTATAGCTGCCTTATTATCTTCATGTATGACAAATGGTAGTATTGGGTTTTTCCAAATATCAGATAATAAATCATTAAACCACACTAAATTATTTGAGGCTTTAGATAAACAGACGTATTCTGCCTCTGTTGTGGAAGTCGCTACTAAATCTTGCTTCCCAGTGTACCAGAATATTGGGCAATCATTTAAAAATAATACATAACCTGAGGTGCTCTTTCTACATTTGATATCACCTGCCCAGTCTGCATCAGCGTAACTGGTGATAATAGGTTCTTTAATATTATTGGGTTCTAAGAGTAGGCAGAAATCTATGCTGTGTTTTAGATATCTTAGTATTCGTTTAACTGCTTCCCAATGATACATAAGTGGCTTACTTACATGTCTAGATAATAAATTAAGTGGCAGAGCTATATCAGGCCTGGTCCAATTAGATATATACAAGAGAGAACCAATAATTGATCTATACAATGTATTGTTCTCGAACTCAGGTGAAGATTCATCCATATTCCTTAGAAAATCAGTCTGCATAGGAGTATCGCAAGGCTTGGCATCTCTTAAATTGCATTTTTCCAGAAGTTCTATAATTTTATCTCTCTGGGATAGTTTGAATCCCTTTCTTGTCTTATTGATTTGAACTCCAAGGTATTTGTTTACCCTTCCTAGCGACTTTAAAGAGAAATGTTCACTTAGCTTGGATACAAATAAGTCTTTCTTTTCTTTATGTTTGCCTATATACAAAATATCATCCACATAGATTAACACAAATTCTAATGATTCACCTTCCTTTCTAACAAAAAAGCAATTGTCTGCAGTTGTGGCTTTGAAATTCATATTTTTAAGCACGCTGACTAGACATTCATACCAACGCTTGCCAGATTGTTTTAATCCGTACAAGCTTTTGTTAAGTAACCAGGTCTCATTTCTATTTGTACATTGGCTATGAGGTGCCTTTACATATATCTCTTTGTCGAGCTTTGCATGTAAGTATGCAGTCTGCACATCATATTGAAAGACATCAAGATTGAGTATAGCCGCTATGACTAAAGCTGTCTTAACACTTTCAGTTCTTACAGTGGGAGAGTATGTGTCAGTGTAATCCTCAGGATATTTTTGAGCATAACCTTGTGCGACTAATCTAGCTTTATATAGTTTATTACCCTCTTCTAAATCTTTGATTTTGAATATCCACCTGGTGCCTATAATTGTCTTGTTCTTAGGGGCAGGGACTGGTGTAAATACACCTAATTCACGCAAGCTGTTCATTTCTTTTGTTATGGCTAATTCCCATTTTTCTCTTTCATCCATGGAAAGTTTTAACACTTCCTCGTATGTGTTGGGTGTTGGTGTTTCGTCATTCACACACATTATATAATCCTTATACTTATTAGGTAATTGTTTTCTGTTACACCTTATTGTTCTTATTGGAATGCTCTCATTATCGTGTAGATACCTTGCTTCCTTTTTGGTTAATGAATCTGTTTTTATCCTGGTATGGTTACCTGTCCATGTTTTGTTTTTGTCATCATGTGAGTTATGTTCATGTTTCTCTCTTTCTATTCTGTCTTGTTGTTTAATGTTGGGTTTTGGATTTTGGATTATCTCGTTAAGATGTATCTTAGACCAGTTGGCCTGTTCATGAAACACTGCTGTTCTTGAGACTATGAATTTGTTATTACTGTCAATGAATCTATATCCTTTTGTGCCTGTTTCGTATCCCATGAATCTGAGCCTTCTGGATACATTATCTCCCTTACGTCTTAATTGTTTTGGTATGTGTACGTCTGCTGTAACTCCAAATATGTGCATGTGTGATATTTTTGGTTTCCTATTGTACATTACTTCGTATGGTGTTTTATTTAGGATGATAGACCAGGTCCTATTTTGGGTATAGTTTGAATATAGTAATGCTTCTGACCAGAATTGTTTTCCTAAACCAGCATCTTCTAATGTACATCTAATCATGGTTTGCAGTGTCGAGTTCTTTCGTTCTACTGTACCATTCTGAAAAGGAGAAAATGGGCTAGTCGTGAAGTGTAGCATTCCTTTGTCTTTTAACCATTGTGAGAATTCTTTTGACATGAATTCGGATCCCCTATCTGTCATGATTTGTTTTATTTTGATATTGTGTTGTGTTTCTACACGTTTGTAAAATTCTTTGAATTTTTGGAAAGTTTCATCTTTGTGTTTTAAAGTATAAACAAATCCATAACGGCTATAGTCGTCTACAATAGTTAGGAAATATCTTTTTTTGTAAGTGATGGATGGTGTTAATGGACCAACCAGATCCATATGTACCAGATCAAAAATTTGGTTAGAGGTCCTTGTTGCCCTCTTTGGTTTTGGGTTTGTTCTGAGTTTTGAGGATTTACATACTGAGCATTCCAAATAGTTTTTACAATCCTTTATTTTGACGCCATCAGCATGTTCAATCATTTTTTGTATTACAGGGAAACTTGCATGTCCCAATTTTCTATGCAACATGTGTGCGCATTCATCATGAATTGGTTTGCCTATATTGGGCCTTTTGTTATTGTGTGTATCACTAGTGGGTGTGTCTTTGTGGTTACAGTGTGTATTGGGTCCTTCATTGTCATTGTTGTTACTATGTTCACTGTCTATGTTAATGTCGTCATCAGTGTTTGTATTGATGTTATGCAACCATTTATCTTCTGTTACAAGGAAGGGTAGGCCCCCTTCGATAATTACACTATTCAATTTAGTCCCATCCTTTTCTAGTATTGCTTTTCCCCCAAAGAAGATTATATTTATGTTGAAATCTTGGCTTAATTTCACTGCACTAAGTATGTTATGTGATATTTCTGGTATCAACAATACCCCCTCTACTTTACCTAAACCAGGTATATTTACATCTCCTTTCCCTATGACTTGAACATTTTCTTGATTGGCTACTCTTATCATAAATTTATCATTTGTGAATGAAGACAGTATTTTCTTGTTATTTGTTGTGTGATTAGTCGCCCCTGAATCTATGAGCCAAGTATTGTTTTTTGATTTTTGTGTGATGACATCGTTATGTTTATCTAATCCATTTAATGATCCTGATTTTCTGTCCCTTGAATTATCCCTATCCTTTCTGCGTTCTCTGTAGTTTGGGGAGTCTCTATATCTGTATCTATCAATAGATGATTGCCTGTCTTGATATCTACCCCTATAATCACGGTTTTGTCTTTCCCTATGAAACATGGGGCAATCTCCCTTAGAGTGTTTTCTGGATCCACAATTGTAACATTCAATTGTTTTTTGGTGATTTTCTTGGAAGGCTACTCTTTTTGCCTGTCTGTGTTCTGTGTATGCATTGTATCTACTTTTCCTCAAATTATCTTCAGCTATTAACTTATTTGACAGACTTTCTATGGATAAGTATCCTAGATTGATTGAGTCTAAATGTGATATGTAGTTATCCCATGATGAATCTAATGAGTTAAGGATAACGCTTTTCATTGTCTGTTCTGATATTATTTCTCCTCTTAGATGTAATTCTGCTCTGGTTTTGTTTAAGGATATTAAATGTTCACTTATGGTGGTTCCAGATCTTAATTTGGCTGAAAAGAAATCTTTAGACATTCTAGTGGTTGTTGCTACACTTTCACTATGAAATAATTTAAACATGCATTGAATTATTTCAGAAACAGTAAGATTATGCTTAATACTGTAGTACATGGCAGGTGATATGCTAGAAATTATTAAATAGAATGCTCTGTGATGCAGGCAGTCCATTTTTAGAGTCCAAGGTCTTTTGGGAGGATTGGTTATAAAAAATAATAAATTTTCTTTCATAAAGACAATCTGAATTTGTTGACACCATTCCTGTAAATTGATGTCATCAATTCTAAGTTTTGGGAAATCACTAGGTAGATTCCCAATATTACTATTCCCACTACTTACAACTGTGGGTAGTCCATGGTCCTGTAGATGTTGAAAATTGCAGAATGGTGTGGGTATTCTGCTGAAGAGCTTGAAAGGTTCTCCTTCTTCATAAAGTTCATTGTAGTTCTCTGTGTTCATCTGCGCATGCGCGTTGGTCATTTCTCTGCTGAAGCCGCTGGGAGAGGTTCTCTTTGCTGTAGCTCCCTCGTAGTGCTCTCCTTCTGATGATTCGGTCTCCGGCTCGATCTTGGGTGTTCTGCTGGCAGCTGTGGTTCGTCTCTTTTCTTTGGAGCTTTCTTGCTTGGGGTATTTTGTTCTTTGGATCGTTTGTGGTGTGGGGGAAATTTCGCAGGGCCCTCTGGGTTCAGGCGTCGTCATCATCGTTGTCCGGATCGAGTTGTGCAGGCTTTGAGGTGTTTGTTTATTTCTTCGTCTCTTTTGTATTTTTGCATTATCGGCTTTTATTGATTCTTTTGAAATTGTTAGACTTGTGCCAAATGTTTTAAATAGTTTTCTCATGGGTGTTTCGATTTCTTGTTCGGTGGATGATTCTTCTGTATATGTTTCTGACTCTTCAGAAGAATAAATATAATTTTTGCTATTTTTTGTGTTTTTTTGCGCCAGAGTTTTTGAATGGTGCATTCTGATTGGTTCAGCTGTGTTCATTTCTGTGGCCGGTTGAAGAGAAGATGGCTGCCTTTCAAAATTTTGAGCGGGACCTCTGGTTTTGCTTCTGGTTATTTTTTCTTTCGTTGTAGGTTCGCTCACCATTTTTGTATTTTCGGGTTTGGCTTTTTCAATTTCTTTTTCTCTCGCTGCTCCGTTTTCTTCCAAGAAGTCTCGGAGTTCTGCGATGAGTTTGTGGTCATCTTTTTTACTTTTTATTAGCCTCAGTATCTCCGATCTGAGGTCTTTGTCTTTTATTTCGTTTTCTTCTTGGTTGTCGGTTTCATCTGCTGTTTCTTCGATGTCTGTAGTGTTATCTTCAGATTCTTTGATTGTTGTATTTATTGGTTCGTCGATCATTTCTTGATCTGTTTTTGTTTCTTTATCATTTGCCCTGGTATTGGGTCTTTCTTTTTTATTCTTGAGGTTTTCTTTCTTAGGCATGTTGGATTTTATTGAGTCAGTTCAACCATCCTCTGCTACCAGTTTGTTATGATATTTTGAGGATCAGACTCAATGATGAATTCAGAAGCAATTTCTTCAGTTAAAGGAGAGTTTATTCATAATAGGCATTCTACTTATTCTGTCAGATTTACAGTGAGAAGCAAGCATGAGGTAAAAGCACTCTCTATTTATATCAAAGGGGAGGAGTCAAGGAAGGGGGTGATTACACATGAATACATTAAAGGAGGAGGAATGAATTAACTCTTAATATCCTGTACATATATACATATCTCTTGTTATAGAATAAGGCATTTACTTATGACAAGCCTGTTGACTCCTATCCAGACCCGCACAGCCTCCAGGCACCGGCACATCACATCCACTGCATCACTGAATTGATGGGTAGAGGGTAGAGATCTACAGCTGGGTATCATCAGCGTATTGCTGATATCTCACCCCGTATCGTTGGATGATCTCACCCAGAGGCTTCATGCAGATGTTAAATAGGAGGGGAGAGAGGACCAAGCCCTGAGGCACCCCAAAAACAAGGGGCCTAGGGGTCGACCTCTGTCCTCCTACCAACACCGACTGTGACCGACCAGAGAGATAGGAGGAGAACCACCATAACACAGTGCCTCCCATTCCCAACTCCCTTAGTCGTCCCAGAAGGATATCATGGTCAATGGTATCAAAAGCCACTGAGAAGTCAAGTAGCACCAAGATGAAGGAATGACTCCCATCTCGGGCTCGCCAGAGATCATCCATCAGCATGACCAAAGCAGTTTCCATGCTGTAGCCAGGCCTGAAGCCAGACTGAAAAGGGTCCAGATAATCCATTTCATCCAATGACCGCAGGAGCTGAAGTGCCACCACTTTCTATACAACCTTTCCCACAAAGGGTAGATTGGAGACTGGACGACAGTTCTTTAATTCTCCTGGATCCAGGGAAGACTTCTTGAGAAGGGGCCTTACAACCGCTTCCTTCAATGGTTGCGGGAAGGACCCCTCCCTCAAGGACACATTAACTAAAGCCTGGAGCCAGCCTCCTGTCACTTCCCTGCTGGCCGAGACCAGCCAGGAGGGGCACGGTCCAACAAACAAGTGGAGGAATTCATTGCCCCTGCAGGCTTGTTCACTTCCTTAGGAGTCACAGGCTCAAACTCATCCCACACAATAGCATTAAGACCTGCCCCCATCATCTCAGTAGGAATTGCCCAATCAGAGTCCAGGTCCATCCGAATCTGAGCGACTTTATCTGACAGAAACTGCACAAACTCCTCAGCTCTACTCTGCAAGGGCTCTTCCACTCCCCCTATATCAAGGAGGGAGCGCGTCACCCTAAACAGGGCAGCTGGGTGCGAATCAGCGCATGCAATAAGTGCAGAAAAATGCAAACATTTTGCCACCCGTATCGCCACTAAATAAGTCCTAATAAAGGATCTTAAGAGTGTTCGGTCAGATTTGGAGTTACTGGTCCTCCAGTGTCGCTCTCAACGTCTCTTCTGGCACTTCATCTCCCGGAGCTCCTCAGTAAACCAGGGAGCTTTCCTGGATCCACCACCATGGAGAGGTTGCAAAGGCACAATCCGGTCCAGTGCCCCGGATGCCGCCCTATTCCAGGCAGCCACCACGGTCTTGGCTGGACTGTGGACAAGGGAGTCAGGTATCTCCCCAAGCTCCTTCTGGAACCCTTCAGGGTCCATTAGGCACCTTTGGCGGAACCACTTAATCGGCTCCGCCTCCCTGCAATGGAGGGAATTTAAGAATTGTAAATTTAATTTTGCACAGATTTTTTTTTTTTTGTAAACATTGAATTGCTAATTAGAATTTATAAAACTTATTCTAGACCAATCTTAGAGTATTGTTCAACTGTTTGGAATCCCTGCCATATATCTGACATCAGTACAATTGAGCAGGTTCAGAAGTATTTCACAAGAAAAGTCTTGCACTATTCTGTACACAAAAGAATTCCCTATGCTACTAGGTTCGAAATTCTCAGTTTGGATAACTTAGAACTGTGTCACTTGCAGTCAGACCTAGGTATTGCATGCAAAATTATATGTAGTAATGTTTTACTTGTAAATGACTCTTTTTCTTTTAATCACAATAATACATGCACTAACAACCGCTTCAAACGTAATATAAATCGTTCTAAACATGACTGTAAAAAGTATGATTCTGTAATAGAGTTGTCAAAGTCTGGAATGCTCTACCTGATTCAGTTGTTTCAGCTACAAATTTTCATAGTTTCAGTCACAAATTGACTTCCGTGGACCTTACATCATACTTCAGTGGTTAGTAGAGGGGGCGTGCATAAGTGCACTAATGTGCCTATCATCCCTGTCACTGGATTTTTATTCTTTTATTCTTGTTCTCGTTTTTGTTTGACAAATTCAAACAAACAAACACTGTACCTGTGCATTTTGTTTTTCTTGACCAAATGTAGAATCTTACTTTTTTCACCATTGAATTTCATTTTGTTAGATAGGGCCCAATGTTCAAATCTGTAATAGATCCTTCCGTATCTTAAGCCTATGTTCTGGAGTGTTGGCTATTCCTGTTAGCTTGGTGTCATCTGCAAATTTGATGAGTTCCCCATCTATTCCTTTGTCCAATTATTTATGAAGATATTGAAGAGTACTGGAACAGACTTCTGGTTGAAGTTGCAGCGATATCAGACACGTCGAGCAGGACTCCATGATCCCATGCTGAGTTCTCTCCATCAGTGGGCTCTGAAAGGAGCCAAAGCCACCCTGTAGGGGAGATGAAGCAAAGAGGGGTGCCCTGCGAGGTTGCGGAGAATCACAACTCTCCTGCCTGACACCGGTTTTTTTCTTTCCCTCTCAGCCATGACAAGGAGAAGAGGCAGTCTAAACATGGCTGCCACAAAGCTAGGACCACCGAGTAATACCTAAGACTGGTGCTGGAGTGGAGTTAGTGAACAGTTGATTGGAACTGGGTGAGAAGATTTTTTTCTTTTTTCTTTATTTTTTTTTTTTTTGCATTTAGTCCCTAAAGTTAAAGGAAAAAAGAAGAAAATCCAGAGAAGACTCTTAGAATTACCTTCTTCAAAGTGGTGAATTATCATAGAGAGAAAAATCCTAGACCTGAATAAAAGGAACTGAGGGGAGAAAAGCTAAAGACTTTTTAATCAAAGAAAATTGGATTTTAAACTGGGTAGATGTTGTTATGGAAAGGCATTATAATATGCTGGAACTATGTACCTGAATTGATTTGAGTATTTAATTTTGTCTCTATAAACTGAATTAAATTTTGATTTTAGTTTACCATGTTTGAAACAAAGCTGAAACCTCTGTTGATGCTGCCATCTACTGGTGAATGGAATATACTACACCACTACAAATCTAGGAAAACTTTGACAGAAAAAACAAGCAACATCTTTTTGAAGGATTGTGGTGATACTAACTGTCCTATAATTAATTGTTTTACTATTGTGAGGATAAGTATGACTTTTAAGTGAAGTAAAGTGACTTTTGTTGTGTGGAAACTGTCTGGACTATTTAAATGGAATTGATTAATAACCCTGAGATGTAAAGTGCTATGATTATTGAACTCTTTGATGACCAAACTAAAATTAAATATATTGTTTGTGGTCCTGACTAAAAGTGGATTTATTAAACTAAGACAAGATGCCCTTTCAGGGGAAAATGAGTGAGATTTCAAGAAAAATGGCATGGATGTTTCAAAGCATTAGGGATACCATGACAAAGAACCAAAGAGAGATAAAAGACTTAATCCAAGACATAAGTGACAAAGTAGAAAATATGATACAACTGGCAATGAATGAAGATCAAAGAGGCCAGGAAAGAGAGGAGGCAACAGAAAGAATGGAGGAAAATATAGAACAGACAAATCACCAAATAAAACAAGAGGATGAGAAAAACTTTTTGAGAGATATAAAATTGGAATTGGAATTGGATAATCTGGAAGATATTTCTGAAAGGGAGATAAGAGTATGGGTGGATATTCTGGAGATTTGCGAGTTTAGGAGGATAGAGATGGAATAATGAAGATACAGATGCTGACAGTGACAAAGATCCAAGAGAAGAATATGGGAGGAAGGCCAAAAAACGAATAAGAATTTAAGTAATAAAATGGGCAATAACATTTTCCCCCTTTTTTCTTTCTTCTTTTTTCTAATAAAATGATGATCTGATTAAAAACTAGAAATAGAGGTAGAAATAAGAATATACACCTTTATATAAAAGATTATGTCTTAACATAAATATGTTAACATATTTATGTTAACATAAATATGTATTAACATTAGGCTTAGTAAGAGTGACCTGACTAGAAGCCATAATAGAGGTAGAAATAAGAATTAGGGAGAATATTAGTAGTTATAATTTCTATATAAATTGAATATAAGCAATAATTAGATGGAAAGATGAGAGGTTGAAAGATGGTATTACAATGTATGTTCAAGAAGATTATTGACATTAGAATGGAACATTGAAATATTGAATAACTACTTTAAAATAATAAAGTACATTTATATTAGGATTATATAAATTTGATTAATGTAACAATTGACTGTTGCTATTTGTATTAACATGAACCATACCCAGAGGCCACACTGTTCATGTATTGATCTTGATATATGTTTAAAAATAAAAACCCAATAAACCTTGGGGAAAAAAAAATACTACCCCACTGCATACCTCCCTCCATGTAGATCCAGTCCCATTGAGGACTACACATTGAGTGTGGTTGGTCAGTCGGGCACGAATCCATCTGGTGAATTATCATCTACTTTTATTTACTTTTATTATTATCTACTTCTATTTCTGTTTCCATATTTCTACACTGAGATATATATAGTAATTTCATTCTTTTCATCACTTCCTTTCTCAGAAGGCCCTCACTATTATTATTTTTTTTTTTTGAGTTGTGAATGTAAAAAATCTCTATACAGACGCTGGTCTCTCTATCATTATGAAATTAGCCTGTTTGTATCTTCCAAATCCTATGGGACTCCAAGGCAAAACAATAACCTGACCACAAAAGCATTGTTAATGTTTCCCATGACATTCAAACTAGAAGCCTTTAGAAGCCTGTGAGTATAAACAGTGGTAGATATTACTGTCTATTTTGCCTGAAAAACAGCTGATGAAGTCATGTCAGACTGTTTTACTTGGGCACCTTCAAGAATCATGTTGCAGACAGGGACATTTGTATACCAAAAGAAGACTTCTATGGATGATGGTAGCATTGATGGTATCATTGTTGATAGTAATGCCTCAAGTGGCATGCCAGGATCCTAATGTTCAATGTGACCATGATGAGCCTGTTCCTATTCGTCACACATATCATCAGCTGGGAGAAGTTAGCATTGGTAGCATCATTTCTGTGTTCTCATCATTTTCTGATCCCACTGATTTCAGTCGACATCCTTCTCAGGAGCTTCAAGATGGACTTATGTAAGTTCCTAATTGATTGATTTTTCAGCTCTGAGTCCAACTGTTCAATTATATGATGCTCAAAATTTTTTCCTCTGAGCTATAATAACAAAACCAAGAAACACCTTTTTTTCAAACATAGAATATCTTGATGTATTTTCAGTGTAGGCCAGAAGTCCATTATGACAAATTATATCTAATTCATTCTAGGTAGAGAATATAGATTTGTGTACATGATGTACGTACAACTAAAATCTTAAGGAACTGTATTACCTATGTTTAATATTTAAATTGCTATTATTGTAGGAAAATTGAGTTTCTTTCTTTGAGATATACGTCTGGAAGATTGGACATGCCATCATCTGAAGCAGATCCTTTTAAATGTGTTATGTAATTCTTGTTACAGAATATATTATCAAAACTACCAGCACATTCTGGCTTTAGTATTTGCTATCAAGGAGATCAATGAAAATCCTCAGATCCTGCCCAATGTCACGCTGGGCTTTCACATCTATAATAGCCATTTTAGTCCAGGTTGGACTTACCTTGCTTCCATGGGGCTTCCCTTCACCCAGGGCAGATTCATTCCTAACTACAAATGTGGGGTCCCCCAAAATCTGGCTGCTGTCCTTGTGGGACCTGACATCTGTCTCCATGGGACAACTGTTCTGAACATCTACAAAGTTCCACAGGTAAGAGTGATGACTGACTTCCTGAACAATCTTAGAGTATTTAGCTTTTACAATAAAGAAGATGTTCAGATTTTATATAACGTTTTGATAGATACCTATTAAGGAAGTTTTAACTATTTATCTAAATAGTAAGTAGAGAAAAGACTTCAGGGGTGAAATCCAGCAGGTTCTGACAAGTTCTGGAGAACCGGTAGTGGAAATTTTGAGCAGTTCGGAGAACTGGCAAATACCACCTCTGGGTGGCCCCAGAGTGGGGTGGGAATGGAGATTTTGCAATATCCTCCCCCAGGAGTGGGGAGGGAATGGGGATTTTTTTTTTTAATTTGATTTATATACTGCCCTTCTCCGGAGACTCAGGGTGGCTTACACTGCGTTAAGCAATAGCCTTCATACTTTTGCATATTTATACAAAGTCAGCTTATTGCCCCTACAAACTGGGTCCTCATTTAACCTACCTTAGAAAGGATGGAAGGCTGAGTCAACCTTGAGCCTGGTAGGATTCGAACCTGCAGTATCCTTCCCCTGGAGTGGGGTGAGAATGGAGATTTTGCAGTATCCTTCCCCTGCCACACCCACCAAGCCACGACCACAGAACCAGTAGTAAAAAAAATTGGATTTCACCACTGAACTGGCTTGTATGTCTAGTTCAAAATAATAAGAAGGAAATCAACCTGCTTAAATCCAGTACTTAGAGATCCTGCTCCAGTTGTAATAAAGTCTCTATGTCCTCTAAACCATGGAAACCTCCCTTCACTTCTAATCCAGCAAGTCTGTATTCTTCTTCTCAGGTAAGAGTGATGACTGACTAGGATTTATACTCCTTGCAGACAGCTGGTCATTTGCATTCTTTTAGTGAGGTATTAAGACCACCTGGCTGGTGGAAATAGGTGTCGAACCTTCTTGTAATTGGTGAGAGGACTGTGTTGTAGATTGGAGACAGATGATGTCATATCCCTCCCCCTCTGTTGAGAGAGAACTGTTCAAATCTTGTCATAGATGGACACTTTGATGCCTCTTTCAAAGTAATGGTTCTCTCTGTCCAAAATGTGGACTTTGCTGTGTTCAAAAGAGTGGCCTCTATCTTTTAAAAGAAGATGGACTGCAGAATCTAGTCCTGATGGGTTTGTTCTCCTATGTTGTGCCATGTGTTACCTGTCTGCAAGGAGTATATTCCCCACCATCCAGGCCCCACCATCCAATCAGAGTTGAAAAAGCTTTTTGGCTGAAAAGCGAAATTTCTTCAAAGAAAAACCAGAAAGTCCAGTTGCCTTTTGAAAAAGCAACTTTGGGACAACCATGACCTGGATGACTGAGAATCTCCATAGACATTTTGAAATAAATGCAAATGGTAGTACAGTGGTCTAAGGCACCCTGTTATTAAGCTGGTTATTAAGACCAGTTGCCTGCAATTACTGCAGGTTCGAATCTCGCCAAGGCTCAAGGTTGATTCAGCCTTCCATCCTTTCTAAGGTAGGTAAATTGAGGACCCAGTTGTGGGGGCAATAAGCTGACTTTGTATAAATATACAAAAGGATGAAGGCTATTGCTGAGCACATTGTAAGCCGCCCTGAGTCTCTGGAGAAGGGTGGCATATAAATCAAATTTAAAAAAAAATATTTGGAACATGTTTTAGTATCTAAGCTCAAGGACACCTGAAGATTCAATTGTATGTACACATTTTCAGGGACTCCTAACAATCTTTGTTTTTTACTTCCTTTAGCTGACCTATGGCTCTGCACCAGTCATGAATAAAGAGACTCAAGCCATTTTCTTCCAACAAATGTTTCCAGATGAATCCCACCAGCATAGTGCTCTTCTCCAGCTATTGTTGCATTTTAGATGGATCTGGATTGGAGTTCTTGCCGTGAATGATGACAATGGAGAGAAATTTGTCCAGGAGGTGCTTCCCATGTTTTCCCAGCATGGCATCTGCTTTGATTTCATACAAGACTTTCCTTATGTAGCTTTTTATGTTGATTTTAATGAAGTAATAGGTGATGGACTCCATATATACCACGTTCTCATGAACAGCACAGCCAATGTCGTAGTTTTATATGGTGAAAGTAGGTCCATAACTTTTCTGAGAATGTACTTGCAATTGTCAGAAGTGGAGGATATACCAAAGAAGACAAAAATCTGGGTTACAACAGCTCAGACAGATTACACTTCAATTTCCTTTCATAGATTGTGGGATATCCGTTTCCTGCAAGGTGCTTTATCCTTTGCGGTTCACACAAAGGAGATTGAAGACTTTCCGAAGTTTCTTGAAAGCATAAGTCCAATCAACAACCAGCATGATTATTTTAGGAAAGATTTCTGGGAACAGGCATTCAACTGTTTCTTCACCAATCCTGAAGCAGAAACGTCTGAGAAGAAATGTACTGGACAGGAGAGGCTTGAGACCCTTCCTACATCCGTGTTTGAAACACACATGAGTGGCCAGAGCTATAATATTTACAATGCTGTCTATGCCGTGGCACATGCTTTGCAATCTTTGTATTCATCAAAATCCAGGCAAAGAATATTAGTGAAAGAAAGAAGGCAGAAGTTTCCGAATCAAGTGTCATGGCAGGTAAGATCTAAAGCAGAGAAATGTACCATATGTATAGTAGCAACATGTGTCCATCAACCTTAACGAATAATACTTTTAGGACATTGTTATGATTCTAAAAGTGAAATAAACTACTGACTTATTGAACTGGAATATTTATATGCTCGTATGGTATAATAGGCATTTTACAAAACTCCTGCAACAACCTTTTGAATATTCTTCAGTCCCTCAAATTAACTGTTATAAAGATGAGTCTATAAATAGATGGAAGGACATGGTCCCCCCACCCCACCCACCCACAGGGGTGAAATGCTCTGAAGTTTGTACTGGTTCGCTTTGCTACCGGTTTGTTTCACACATGCATGCACGGTGCATGCCAAATGCATGCTTCACGCACATGTACACCACAGGTGCTATACAGTGCTGTAAAAGGAGGATTAAGAAGCCTTTTTTGAGTCTACAAAGGTAAGTAGAACAATGAGGGGGTGAAACAGCTGTGCTGAGCAATTTAGATTCCCTAGAAAGCAGGATTTCATGTGGCACAGCTGATCGTCGGAAATACCAGTTCTCCTGAACCGGTAACATTTATTACTACCGGTACTGGCAAATCGATCCAAACTGGTAGCATTTCACCCCTGGTCCCCCCCCCCCACCTCTGTATTATGTGCTGGATCAGAGGCTTGGTAACCTTTTGTTCTAGAAGATTTGATTGGAATGTTTCTAGTGAATCATACCAACTTTTTTAATTATTCAAAGGACTGTCATGCCCACTTTTCAAGGCATTTCCTGATTAAGATGTTCTTCATGAATCTCATCATAGACCTTCTATTGAGGCTCCCTTGCATTGCTGTTCTGCTCATTATTTCTCATTACCAGGGTTATTCTACCCTCAGAAGTCAATTGGTGGAAATAAAACTCTGCTTTTATGCCACTAAAATCCATTGTGATATGTTTACTCTAAGGATCCTTGTTAACTCCTGTTTATTCTAGAATGAAACTGTGTTCCTTTCACGTTCTCTGTTCTCATTATTATAACGTATTTAGTAACTGCTACTCTTATTTTTCCTTGAACAATACTTCAATAAGTGGGAATGAAGGAGGTAGTGGGATACATTGAAGAAAACAATCATGATTTAAAATTATAATTTATGGACAACGTTTAGGAAATTCATGGAAAATATTGATTTATCTGATCATTTCAAATGCTTATATATATATATTTGCTCCAATTGCCAACTGAAAAAGTCCTGATGTAACTGTCAAATTTATGAATATCATAATGATTTTTTTATTATTATTATTGGTTTTTATTGTGAAAATATAGAAATACAATTCTGCATTTTTCGGTTTCGTGGTGTTAACTTATTTACATATTATTTACATAGTATTGTATCTTTGCTTGTATATAGTTTGGGTATTATTACAGGTAATTATATACAGTTAATTATATACAGTTATATACATATTGTTTACTTGTTATTTACGTAGATTGCAATCTTAGTTCAGTAATGTACATGGTAATAGTTAACTCTTTATGAACATTATTAATTAACCTTGATACTTCCCAGATTTAATTTTTTGATTCTTTTCTCTAACCACTCGTACCACAACTCCCACACATTATAATACTCCGTGTTCTCTCTTTCGTTAAGTTCTAATGTTAGCTTGCTCATTTCAGCTCACTCTAATATTTTCTTGATTTCTTGTTCTTCGGTTAGTGGTTTTTTCTCCTTCCAATATTGAGCATAGGTTATTCTTGCCGCTGTCATTATATGTGTAATAAGGTACTTCTTCTTTTTTTCATATTCTGTTTTTAGGATTCCCAGGAGAAAGGTCTTTGGTTCAAAATCAATATTTTCTTTTATTATTTCCATAAGCCATTTCCAGATCATTTTCCAAAATTTTTTCACTTGGGGGCAGGTCCACCAGCAATGATAGTAGGTGCCTTGGTGGTGACCACATTTCCAACAATTGGGACTCATGTTGGGATATATTTTAGCTATCCTAGCTGGGGCTAGGTGCCACCTGTACAGCATCTTATATTGGTTTTCCTTATAGGTCACCGCCTTGGTCATTTTAAGGTTGTTATTCCAGATTGTGTCCCATTCATTTAAGTTTATAGTCCGTCCGATATTTTTGGCCCATGCTATCATCTGTTCCTTAACCACCTCTTCCATCATATCGTATTCCAACAGGTAGTTGTATAATTTCGCTAATATTTTGTTATCTGTTCCCATCCAAATCTTATCGAATCCGTTTGTACCTATCTCAACGCCAAATTCCTCTTTGTCCTTTTTGTACCGGGGCTTTATTTGTGCATATGGCCACCAATCAATGTGAATGCCCTGCTCTTCCAGCTCTTCATTTGTTTTAAGGTTTCCTCCCCCATCTAATATCTCTTTATATTTGACCATTTTCCCCAATTCCAATAAGTTAGGATATATCATGGCCTCCATTGTGGAGAGCCATCTAGGGACTTTTGTATATTATTTCCGTCTTATTTCACCCCATGTCTGTATTAGTGTATCCCTTATTTTATGACTATGAAAATATGTCCTCGCTCTTTTCCCTATGTCCCAGAGGAAGGCATGCCAGCCCCTCTGTAGGTCATGCCCTTCCAGGATCAGGAGTCTTTTATTTTCCAGAGTTCCCCACTCTTTCAACCAGACCAAATTCACTGCTTTGTGGTACATTTCCCATACTGGGAGTCCGAGCCCACCTCTATCCTTTTTATCTTGCAGATTTCTTATCGCAATCCTAGGTTTTTTCCCGCCCCAGATAAATTTTCTTGTAATGATTTTTTTTTTTTGTTAAGAGAGAACAGAAACATCTCCAGATTATGCACTTTATCAATACAGATAGTCCCTAAAGGCACTAGAAGAGTTTGCCTGTTATAATGTCCTCCTTTCTAACCATTTGTAGGGAATGTTCTATGACATAGTAAAATAACTTGGTGAAAAATTAAATAATGGTTGAAATAGAAGTAGAAGTACAATAACAAATATGAGGAAACAAAAACTGTAGAAATGAAATTGTGTACACAGGTAATTTATACGTATATATGTAAATAACTAAATTAATATTAGAAGTATATGTACAAAAGATACATTAGAATAAGGGAGAAAAAAATGTAAGAGTATTTTTTTTTTTTTACTAATGTGAAACTGTTGAAAAGGAAAAATTGTTAAAGTTCTCTTCTTGTTTTTTTAAAAAAATGTTTAATTTTTTTTTTTAAAAAAAAATAACTTGGTGAGGAGGAAATGGAAATTTTGGAGGAAATGGACTCACTTTGAGTCATATCTGAGATGTTCCCCACTTGTAACACTACAGCCAGGTAATATAAAGAATTAGAAACACCTGTTTTGAGAATTAGAAATAATCTTATATATTACGTATATACTACGTTTATACATTTTCATTTTATTGTATTAATATGATATTTTGTTTCTATTCTTTTTTGCAAATGATTGTTGTATTATTTGTTTGGTTCTAATCTACAACTAAAATAAAAGCAAACAAGCAATATCCACTATAAATCCATCCATCCTTCCTTCCTTCCTTCCTTCCTTCCCTCCTCCCTCCCTCCCTCCCTCTTTTATCACTGTATTATAGCTTCATTCCTTTCTAAGAAGTGTCTCGTTCAACAATAGTGTTGGTGAAAAGATCACTTTTGACAAAAATGGAGAATTCATTGGCGGATTTGATATTATCAACTGGATCACATTCCCAAACCAGTCCTTTATTAGGGTCAAAGTTGGAAGAATAGATCCCACAGCTCCACCTGACAAATTCTTCAATATATCTGGGGATTCCATCACGTGGCCAGTAGGATTTCCTCAGGTTAGATGTATGAATCTAGGTTTGTCTTCCTTCATTTATAAAGCATAAACATCTCTTTCTATTGATGGAAAATTCATAGCATCATTTCTTGCTTAACCTCTGTAGAAATCCCATGGGGAAAGGAAAAAAAGACCTGCATTAATGTTTACATTTGAAATATTTGGTATAGAAATATTTGTCACAGTTTTCCTTCTGACCTCTAATATGGATTATGTATTGACATGGAGTTGCCTTTGAAGAGAGTTCAGAAGTTTAAACTAGTGCAGAATGCAACAGAGCATCTAGTAAGTGACTACTAGGTTATTTGGCATATGCAATATGACTATTCTCTGTGTTAAATAGGTTGCTAGTCTGCTATCATGTGCAGTTCAAGATGCTGGTGTCAACCTTTAAAGCCCTTCATGTGTTAGAACAAGATTCATGGAAGTATCATCTCTCTCCAGTTATTTCAATTCATACCAGGCAGGCAGGAGGAGTATGCGTCAGGTTCCATCAGCCAAAGAATGCTTAAAGCTTATAAAATGTTCCTTTTATGCTCCAGTACACTTTGACTGGAACTTCTCTGGAGGTCAAGATGGCCACAATCATGCTCACCTTTTGTGAGATTCTAAAACCTGGTACCATGACCAGGGTTGGGGCTCTGACTGACTCTTACTTACATGTATGAATGATATAGGTTTCTTGGTTGCTTTGCATTTTAATTTTTATAATGCTTGAAATTCCTATATCAAAGATAAATATATATATATATATATTTATTTCTTGATAGGCACCACCTTGTTCTTTATGTAATGATCCTTGTAAGGCAGGATACAGCAAAGTCAAACAAGAAGGGGAGTCATTTTGCTGCTATGATTGTCTTCCATGTCCAGAAGGGAAAATATCAGAGGAGAAGGGTAGGGAGATTCAAGATATAATGGGGCTAAGCATATTTATTATTATTTATTGGTTCGATTTATATGCCGCCCTTTTCCGGAGACTCAGGGCCGCTTACAATGCATTAAGCAATAACCCATAATACCTATTATACAGAGGGGATCCAGCCGGTTTGCCCCAGTTTGGGTGAATGGGTTTTTAACTTTTTGTGCAGTTCAGAAAACTGGCTGATCCCACCACTGGCTGGCCCCACCCTCCCCTCCCCTCCCAGTCACTCCTTATCTTGCCTCGCCCACTTGCTGGAGTCATGCCCATGGCATAACTGCTGTTGTCTCTGGTTCCCTCATTTGCCTCAACCACACAGCTCAGTTGATCTCTGCCTGGTGAGCCTTCCTTCACACCTCGCCCTGCTGTCATCCCCATGGTCCCCATGGCCCAGCCTGCTTACCTGCCTTCCATGTGACCTCCCACACAGTCCCCGTGGCCCAACCTGGTTGCCTGTCTTCCCTGCAGCCTACCACATGTACGCATGACCCAGCCCACTTGCCTGTTTGCACCACAGCCTCCCATATATTGCACATGTCCAATCCTGCTTGCCTGCCTTCCCCGTGGCTTCCCACATGGCCCACAAAGCCCAGCCCACTTGCTTGTCATTCCTGTGGCCTCCCACCTGGCACCACAGTCCAACTGATATCTCCATGGGTGACTGGGCATGTGGCTGACACTCGGCTTCAGCGCCAGAGAGGGCGGGTAAGGAAAGCGGCCTAGCTGCCGGTGCCTTTCATTGGGGTGCGTGGAGCGAGACGGAGTTCCTTTTGCCGTCTCTTCTCCCCCCTCATCAGGGGAGAAAGCTTCCTGCCTCTCACTTAGCCACCCACCCATATTTTGATGCAATTTGGGAGTGTGGCATGTGGAGAGGGGTGGGGCAGGGGATGAAGGGTATTACCAACTCCCAGTCTGACTGGCTTCTTCCAGGCAGGTCTTGCTCTGGCTTTTGGTGTCACAAGATTTTTGTGGGCAGAAGAGCTTCCCCAACCCACCCACACCCAGGCCCTCGCTTCCCCCAAACTTCTTTGCCTACCTTATTTTCAGCTCCATCACATTTCTCCATCACATTTCTCCCTGATATGTGCAGGTTTGTGGGACTAAAAAAAAAGTTCAATCAATCAATTTCAACTTCTCATGTAAGAAAAAGATCTCACAAAGTTGGAATTTATTGATTTTTTTTTTTAGTTCCACAAACTTTTGTTTGCCTGCACATAATGGCGAGAAACACGATGGAGCTGGAAAATAGATGGGCAAAGAAATGCTTGGGAGAAGTGAGGGATCTGAGTGGTGGTGGGTTCTGCGGGGCAGCAATGGCAAAATGGGCAACAAATTGGCCCTCTATTCTCCCTGATCCTCCTGTTTGCATAAACATTTTGGAGGTGAGGTGAGCAGCGGGGAGGCCAGGTAAGGGACTGCGTGAGGCAAGGCCCCTTCGATGTGAGTGAGTCAAGTTGGCCACGCCCATACAGTCTCATGACCATGCCTACTCAGTCAGTCATTAGGGCAGAGAACCGGTTGTTAAATTATTTGAATCCCACCACTGCTGTTATAGTTACACCAATTGCCACCTCTAATGGCCCTGATGAAAGTATCAAATTTATGAAGAACAAATTGGATAATTTCAATGGAGAATGAATTGAGGGTCCAGTATGACATTGTGTATAAGCCAGAATATACATCTCTCTTTTGTTCTTTTTCAGACATGGATGACTGTTCTCGGTGCCCAGACGATCATTATCCAAACCCTGACAGAAATACATGCCTTCCAAAGCAGATTAGTTTTTTATCCTATGAAGAACCTGTGGGGATCAGTCTTACTGCCCTTTCTCTTTGTTTTTGTTTAAAGACAATTTTGGTGCTTATAATTTTCATTAAATATAAAGATACTCCCATTGTCAAAGCCAACAACCGGAATCTCACCTACACGCTCCTTGTTTCTCTCCTCCTCTCTTTCCTTTGTGTGTTTCTATTTATTGGGAGACCCAGCAAAATTCTGTGTCTCCTTCGTCAACCAGCTTTTGGATTCATCTTCTCTGTGGCAGTTTCTTGTATATTGTCCAAAACCTTTGTAGTGGTTCTAGCATTTATGGCCACCAAACCTGGCTCCAAAATGAGGAAATGGGTGGGTGGAAGAATGGTCACTTTTATTCTTTTTTCCTGCTCCCTTGTTCAAACCACTATTTGCATAGTATGGTTGACAATTTTTCCACCATACCCAGATTTTGATACACAGTCAATGTCGGAAGAAGTCATCCAGGAGTGCAATGAGGAATCGATCATGTTCTACTGTGTTTTGGGCTTTATGGGTTTTCTTGCTCTGGTTTGCTTCTCTGCTGCTTTTTTAGCTAGGAAGTTACCTGACAGTTTCAACGAAGCCAAATTCATCACCTTCAGCATGTTGGTCTTCTGCAGTGTTTGGCTTTGCTTTGTTCCAACTTATCTAAGCACAAGGGGGAAATATATGTTGGCTGTGGAGATCTTCTCCATGATTTCCTCCAGTGCTGGCTTATTAGTGTGTATCTTTTTCCCCAAGTGTTTTATCATTGTGATTAGACCTGAACTGAACAATAAGCATCAGCTAATGAAAAGAAAATTGTAAATGATCTTTCTTTATATATGTGTCTGATAATTTTTCCAAGTATACATTTAAGCCATATGTAACAGCATATGCAATTACATAGCAGAATGTACCTACAGACAACTCACCACGGCCAACTCAATACAGTCAACTCATCATAATTTTTATCATTCACATTTCATTTTATCCCTCCTTTCTTTATTGATTCTATTCTACTCTTTCTTCAATATTAGTGTAATTCTTGCCCTGCTGTGAGTTTTCCCACACAGCGTTGGCTGTGGCAAGTTGGCTGTGGTGAATTGGCCATGGACAGTAGGTTGCGGCAAGTGGTCCATTACATAGGACCTCTATGTTTCAGTGTTTACCTCATGAAAAAGCTTCCTCTGTATGATTTAGATGGCTCTGATCCTTTTATCTTCTTCAAGGATGTGAAGAACTGAGTTTTCTCCTAGAAAAGTTAGTTATATATATATATATATATTGCATGGTACCTTGGATTTTTTTTCCCCTTTACATTGGATTAAAGTCTAAGACAATGTTTTTTGTTCTGTTGCTTGTGTTTGCATCATATTAAATTCCAATAAGACATGGTCTGGTTCACCCTAAGTTCTGGTAACTTCAACCCCTTCTATCACCTTTTCTCTGTTAGTAAGAATTTGCAATAGCACTTAATAAGCAGTTTACAGAGTCAGCATATTGCCCCCAACAATTTGAGGTCCTCATGTTACCCACCTCAGAAGGATGGAAGGCTGAGTCAACTATGAGCTTGGTGAGATTTTTTTTTTTTGGGAAAAGTTTTTCAGTTTTATTTCTTATACACATAATATAAAATGTACATTTTCTTATACATAATTAATCCTACATAAAGGATGTTCTCTTTTTAATGCTTTCTTTTCCTTAAAGAAAGCATTAAAATAAGGCATTTTAATTGCATTCGGAGTTGCTCTTCTACCTTTTCTTTCCTCATTTTGCAACAACCCTTCTTTTTCTCCTCTTTCTCTTCTCTCCCTCCTCTCCTCCCTCATCCTACTTCCCCTTCCTTTCCCCCACTCCTCTCTTCTTTTCCCCCTACTCACCTTCTCTCCTACTACTATCCCCTACCCTTCCTTCCTCTCCTTTCCCCTTTCTTCCACTCCTCTCCCTCCCTCTCCTCTTCCTACCCTCTACTCCTCTCTCCTTTCTATCTTCTTTGCTGTGGAATATTCTCCTTGTATAGTATCCGAACAACTCCATTAATCTAATAGTATATATTTTCTTTCAATTTCTTTTCGGATTTATTCTATCAGTATTATCATCATAATTGTACACTTATTCTTATTATCTTCTTTCTTCCACACCTCTCATCCCCCTTTTTCATTTACTCTGGTGTCATCTGGGTTTCTATTTCTTTTTTATCCTCTTCCTCGTTTAACTTCCTATTATCTAAATAATTTAGATTTTCTTTATATGCAATTGCCATTGTCAATTTATAATTCCTTTCCCATAGTTGTTGCCATTTCTCTAATTCTATTGCATATTCAAAATTTTTCACCCATGTTATCATTGTCTCTTCATCTTCCAATCTAATTTGCAACAAATAATTATACAGTTTTTTAATCATTTTTCATCCTTTCCAATCATTATCTTATCCAACTGTGATTTCCCCAAATTAAAACCATATTGTTTCAAGTCTTTATCATATCTTGATTGTATCTGCAGCCATGTATACCAGTCAGTCTCAATCCCTTGTTTTTCTAAGTCTTGTTTCTGTTTTAATTCTCCCTTCTTTGTTAAAATGTCTTTATATCTTACAATCTTGTCCATGTTAATCATATTTGAATGTGTCAACACTTCTATTGTTGAAAGCCACATTGGTACTTCCATATAATGTTTGCATAAAATTCTTCTTGATTTTCATTTGGAGCATATATACCCACAAGTAATATTTTTTATAGTTCATTACAATTTCTACCATTAATACTCTTCTTTCCACATCCTCATATATTTGTATATGAGGATTGTATTGTCTGTTTGATGTAAAATGCTACTCTTCTTTTGCTTTGACCAGCCAAAGTTGTATACAATGTCCCTAGTTTTATTTGCTCCAAATTTTTTATGTTGCTTTCTAATATGCACTTCTTGTAAACATATAATTTCTAATTTTAACTTCTCTAATTTATTGAATATTTTTCTTCTCTTTATTGCTGAGTTTAATCCATTTATATTCAATGATGTTACTTTAATGTCTTCTTCTATTTCTTATTTATTTATTTGCTTTGTTGATCTAGTCATTCTTATCTCCCTTAGTTCCTTAACTTCTTTCGCCCTTGCTCCTTCTCTTAATGCTCTCTCTTTTTGTTCTTTTGTTGTCTCTCTTGGCTGTTCTTTCTTCTCCTCCTGTTGTTCATCCCCTTTTTCTTCCCTCAACCTTCCTTCCTCTTGGACATGTATGTATTGTTTATAAAATAACTCTCCTTTCTCTACTGAATCTAGTCTGTATCTTTGTTCTTCCCAGGTCACCAATATTCCTTCTGGAATCAACCATGTAAAATGTATTCCTCTCTTTATCAAACATTTCATAAGAAATTGATATTCTTTTCTCAAATCTCTCACTCTTCTTGGAATTTGTTTCAGTGCCACTACTTCTCTCCCTTTATGCTTTATCATCGTATTTCTCATCAATTGCAATATCTCTGTTCTCAGTGTTTTCTTGGTGAATCTGACATGAATTTCTCTAGTAGATTATGTCTCATTGCATATCTTGTGTGCACTCTGTATATCTCATCGATTCCACTTAATATCTCTTCCTTACTTTCTTCCATTGCTTCTGCTAGTATCTCTGCAATTTTCTCTGCTAAATTTTCTCCCTTTTCTTCTTCAATGTTTTGTAATCTTAGATAAAAATCAGCTTTATCCATTTCCGGGGTTATAATTGTTTTTTCCTGATTTTTATCAGTAATTGTAAGTCTATAGTCCATCTCTTCATCTTTTTTCTCCATTGCTTCTGCTTTTTCTTCCATTTGCTGCAATCATTTTTCATTTTTCCCTATCATTTTTTTTAACTTCTTTCAATTCTCTTTCCATTTTTCCATTCTCCCATCTACCTTGTCTAATCTTGTCTTAAGATCTTCATATATAGTCTGTAGCATATTTTTAATTCTATGTTTATTTTCTCTTGCTGTGGCATGGGTTCTGTTGTTTCTGTTGCCCAATAGTACCAGATGCTGCAGATATTGATGGTGATGATGAATGTTGTGTTGTTTTCTTCATCTTGTTGTTTTTTTTTCCAAATCTTACTGTCCAATTTATAATCCAAATATTCCATTTCTTCAAATTCAAACTGCCCACTCAGACTCTTCAGGTTCTTGCTACCCTAATCCATATAGATTTAATCCATATAAGATAAAAAAAAGGTAGAAAGACTGTAACTGAAAAAACAACACCAAAAACAATGAAAAATCAAAAACAGCCAAGATGCCCCAAAAAGACAAAAAGAAAAAGGAAAAAGGAAATGGAAAAAGAAGGAAAAAAGAAAAGCAAAAGAGAGAAAAGATTTTTCAAATTTTACTACCCAGTTTTATAATCCAAATACTCAATCTTTTTAAATTCAAAATGCCCAATCAGATTCTTCAGGTTCTTGCTACCCTAATCCATGTAGATTTAATCCATAAACTAAATAAAAAGCCAAGAACAATCAAACAGCCCAAAAGGGCTAAAATGAAGAGAAAAAAATAAAAATTAAAAAGATGGGAGGGGGGAGAGAAGATAGAACCAGATCAGTGCAAAAAAAGAAATAAAAATTAGTCCAAAACTCAGGTGTTTGCCCAAAATATCCAACCAGGTGATAAAAAGATAAAAAAATATGTATATATCTCCCCCAAAAAAGCTTTAAAAATAAAAAAATAATAATAATAATAATAATAATAATAATAATAATAATAATAATAATACCCTGCCAATGAACTCTTTTAAGTCCAGGAAGAGGGAATTTCTACAAAAGAAAAAGAAAGAAAAAGAAAAAGAAACAAAGAAAAGAAAAGAAAGAGGAAAAGGCACAAAAAGAGAAAAACCAGAAAGAAAAAAATAATATTCCAAAGTACCACTATTCCAAAATCTTCCAGAATTTATAGCCCCATCAAACGAAAGGAAACAGCAAACAGCTTTCCTTCTTCTTCTTTTTTTCTTCTATATCTTTCCCCTTCTATTACAAAGTCACTAGATCACTTCTTATCAAAATCCTCTTGCCAGTTTCCAAAACACCCCAAGGTCACTCCCTTCTCGTCTTTTCCTTTGTCCAATTTATCTCTTTAATTTCCTCTGCAATCCAAAGTAATCTTAAAGGAAAAAATAAACCCCCAGCTTCAAAACTCCAAACTCTGATTTGCAAATTACAGTTCTTTAGCCAAAAATGCCTCTTTTCC
The DNA here is from genome assembly GCF_029215685.1 of Pituophis catenifer annectens. NCBI lineage: Eukaryota > Metazoa > Chordata > Lepidosauria > Squamata > Colubridae > Pituophis > Pituophis catenifer. The sequence goes on along the minus strand of NW_027256895.1, from coordinate 17,491,600 downwards.
CAATCTGCTTTCAGTTTATTAAATTGCTTTTTCGGCTTTTGTTAATTAACTTTTATTAATGGCTTCCACTTCTTTGCCGCTGTTCCAGAAGTGGGGAGGTAGACTTTTTCCTCCCCTCTCTCTTTGCCAATTTTCTCGAGTAAATGGTTTTAAAAGTTCAGGAGTTAAATATATAGAGGAATCTTGTTTACAAGACCACCGTCTTACCCAGATAATCACCTTCTTCTTTTTCCTTTATCTTCTTGCATGTGACCGCCTGGCTTTTGGCAACTCCTAATGGCTGCCTTCCCATGCTTCTAGGTCGAGGCTGGATGCAGACACTAAAGAGAAATTGCGGCTTCTCTGTTCATGCCTGCCTGTGCATTCGTTCTTCACTGTTCCTCCAGAACAGCTATGATCCTGCGGATCCCTTAAAGCAGCTGAGATATCAGCATTTTCCAGGAGCCTCCGGAATTTGCTGTATCACCAAATATTGCCCTGGCCACACCAGTTGAGCCTGGTGAGATTTGAACTGCCAAATTGCAGGGAGCTGGCAGACAGCAGAAGTAGCCCGCAGTACTGCACTCTAACCACTGCACCACTGTGGCTCATTAGGTCCATTATAGCAGCCCCTATAGCCCTCTACCTGTTGGATGACAAAGTTGTCAGTTGGTCTGGAATGATCTTCCACTTGATGCAACATTTGTCTCCTAGTTGATATCAGGTATATTAAATCACCCTTTATTACTGTAGTGTGTTTCCTACATACTTTGGTTAACAAACTAGCAAAATTAATTTATATTTATTTGGCTATAATTTTTTCTTTCTTTTTTTTTTTTAATTTGATTTATATGCCGCCCTTCTCCGGAGACTCAGGGCAGCTTACAATGCATTAAGCAATAGCCTTCATACTTTTGTATATTTATACAAAGTCATCTTATTGCCCCCACAAACTGGGTCCTCCTTTAACCTACCTTAGAAAGGATGGAAGGCTGAGTCAACCTTGAGCCTGGTAAGATTCGAACCTGCAGAAATTGCAGGCAGCTGTGTTAATTACAGGGTGCATTAAACCACTGTGCTACCAAGGCTCTTTTTAAAAATATGGAATGCTTCACGAATTTGCGTGTTTTTCTTGATCAATGCCTATCATAAAACCTTCTTGCATTCCCACACAACTGCCGAGATCAAAATTCCAACTGAAATTCCACTCCAACTCTGCAGCCACCAAACACATTCTGAAAAGAACAGAACTAGCCATAATCAGAAATGAACTCCACAGAAAAAGATTCCTCCTAGACCGAATCAACAAGGATCTCCTCACACTTCACCTCAAACTCAGCAACAAGATCCACCCCGCACTTTGGGACAAATCCAAACAACTTGCCGTCTGGAGAGCCGAAACACAGACCACCCTCAAGACACACACACACAGCAACAAACTCCGAAGACTACAAGAACGCCAGAAACAATCCCCTCCACCCTCACAGCCACACATGAAACAAACAGTGCATAACATCTCAGATAGGATCCACACCAAAGCCGAAACCAATGTCCTTTCCAAAGGATTCAACTTTGCAGTCGCTCCCAAAAGCATCCCCACTGAAACCATTATATGCGGAGTTGAAACCAGCCTGACCAAAATCAACCCTGACGACGCAAACAGAATCAGACTCGAAATCACCAACATCCTCTGCACCAGCAAGCCACCCAAAAGTAACTTACCCAAAGAGGAACAGATAGCACTACTTAACCTGAAAGAAGACACCAGCATAATAATCCTACCAGCAGACAAGATCAATGCCACGGTGGTTATGAACACATCTGACTACCAAACCAAATTAACCAACCTACTCCAAGACTCCATATACAAACCCCTAAACACAGACCCCACTACCTACCTGGAAAAAACCACCAGATCCAAAATAAAAGCCTCCCCCATCAGCGAAGAGATTCAGCAAAGAATCATTCCCAGAGAGAAATCATCCAGATGCCCTAAGCTTTATGGTCTCCCCAAGATACACAAAGAAGGAACCCCACTTAAACCCATAGTCAGCTCCATAGGCTCACCTCTACAAAACCTAGCCAAATTTCTCGCCAAACAACTACAGTCCTATGCAGAATCCATCACCTCATACGTAAAAAACTCATTCCAGTTCATAGACATCATAAAGCAACAAAACTTACAGCCCAGTGACCTACTCGTGAACCTCTATGTCATCTCCCTCTTCACCCAAGTACCAATCAAAGAAGCCTTGACAGTTATCCAAAACAAATATAACCCCCCCCCACAAGCACATCTTAGATCTGACCAACCACTGCCTATCCAACACATACTTCATCTATAATGGACAGAAATACAAACAAACAGAAGGAGCACCCATGGGATCACCCCTCTCACCTGTCATTGCCAACCTCTATATGGAATACTTTGAAACCCAAGCTCTAGAAAAATCTGATCACAAACCCAAACTCTGGCTCAGATATGTGGATGACACCTTCATAATCTGGCCACATGGGAAAGAAAAACTGGACAACTTCCTCACACACCTCAACAGCCTACACCCCAAAATACAGTTCACCATGGAAACAGAAGCGAACAACCAACTTCCCATCCTGGATGTCTTAGTCTACAGAAAATCCAATGGCTCCCTAGGACACACTATCTACCAAAAGAAAACACACACAAACCGCTATCTGCACGCACTGTCACACCACCACCCTGCCCAGATCAACTCTGTAGCCAAGACACTCATTTCCAGAACAAAACGCTTAGCTGACGAACAACACCTAAAAACCGAACTACACACTCTCACTAACGTACTAACATCCAATGGATTCCACAGAAATAAGATCACCAACCTAATCCAAAAAGAAAACCCCACTAAAATCCAAGACAGAGAACAAGAAAACGGCAAAGCCCTCCTCCCATACATAAAAGGCACTACAGACAGAATAAGCAAAATCCTCCACAAACATAACATCAAGACAGCATTCTGCACAAACCGAAAAATATCCACCATCCTAAGGAACCCCAAAGACAAAATTGAATTAGAAAATCAAGGAGTATATGAAATCCCATGCACCGCTTGCCCCACCACATACATCAGACAAACCAACAGACGAATAAGTGCACGCATAGAAGAACACAAGAACTCAGTCAGAAAAGAGGTACCAACTTCTTCCCTGGTCCAACACCTTAAAGCCACAGGACATGATATTGACTTTAAAAAGACCAGAACTATCGCCAAAACTGAACACTTTAACAACAGAATAATCAGAGAAGCCATCGAGATAGAAAAATGCCCACACAGCATGAACAAATGAGATGATACCTCCCGCCTACCAGCCATTTGGAAACCCGCCCTTATTGACAAACGAGTCCCTAACACGACGAATGACACCAGACCCATACTCACGAGAGCCACACAGGATGTCACCACCACACATCCACGCAGAAAGCAGACTCAAACCCACACTGATAATGAGCCACGACCAAGGACCAGAAGCCAGACCGCAGCTGCATCATTAGCCACTTTGAACCCCTCCAATCCATACATGAAGCAGACTGACACCCACCGTGAAGAGCTCGCATGGCCACAAACATGAAGCCAAACAACAACAACACAGCTCACCAGCTCAAATCCCCCTGCAACTCAGACTAAGATGAGCACAACCAAGCCCCCACCCAAACAGAACACACCCCCATCCAATCAGAGCACAGCAAAGCCCCTAACCAATCAGAACACACCTCCACCCAATCAGAATACAGCCAAGTTCCCACCCAATCAGCTCACACCCCCACTAGCAGTTAAAAGGAAGAGACAGCTGCGATCTCACATTGCTCCTGGAAGCACGAAGCTGAGAACACCAGCCTGAAGATGACGAATGAGACAAGACACTTCCAATTTTACGTGGGAGAAGACCCGAATAACCAAAGACCTACATATATATATATTATATTATATATACATTGCTTCTTGTCATGCCCTCAGGTGCTTTGGAGAATAGTTTGACTCCCTCTTCTTTGTAGCAGCCTCTGAGATATTGGAACACTGCTATCATGTCACCCCTACTCCTTCTTTTCATAAGACTAGACATATCCAGTTCCTGCAACTGTTCTTCATATGTTTTAGCCTCTAGTCCCCTAATCATCTTTGTTGCTGTTCTCTGCACTCTTTCTAAAGTTTCAACTTATATTTTACATTCTGGCAACCAAAACTGGATGCAGAATTCCAAATGTGGCCTTACCAAGACATTATAAAATGGTATTAAAACTTCATGTGATCTTGATTCTATCCCTCTGTTTATACAGCCTAGAACTGTGTTGGCTTTTTTGGCAGCTGCTGCACACCGCTCACTCATATTTAAGTGATTGTCCAGTAGGACTCCAAGATCCCTCTCACAGTCACCACTATTGAACAAGGTATCTCATATACCGTACCTGAGCGTCTTGTTTTTCTTGCCTAAATGTAGAACCTTACTTTTTTCACCATTGAATTTCATTTTGTTAGATAGCGCCCAATGTTCAAGTCTGTCAAGAGCCTTCTGTCTCTTAAGCCTATCTTCTGGAGTGTTGGGTATTCCTGATAGCTCGGTGTCATCTGCAAATTTGATGACTTGCCCATCTATCCCCTCATCCAAATCATTGAAGGAGATGTTGAAGAGTACTCAGCCTAAAGCAAAGCCCTGGGGTATCCCACTGCATATCTCATTCCATGTATATGCAGTCCCGTGGAGGATTACACATTGAGTGTAGTTGGTCACAATGAATCCATTACTAACACCAGAAGCTTCCACACTTCCACTTCTTGCGCTTGGGAAAGTAGGAGGGGGGATTTAGTAGAGTGTTTGTAATTAGACACAACAGCATTCTTCTCCTCAGTCAAGGTCATAGTGTTCCTGCATCTGGATGAGGACTGGTTGCAGTGATGGCACAATGGGATGGATGGTGATTAGGCCATGTGATGGACTGATGGGTGCAGGGAGGCTGGATTTGGGATTTTGATTTACTGAGGGAAAACCTGGAACTCTCAGATTCAGGTTTTCCTAGATGTGCCAGTATACCTACTCTAATAAATGGGAACTTTGAGAAAATGCCTGTCTTAGAGTTTTTAATTAGAGTTGGGTTGTTCTGCAATGGTGACATTAACCCAAATCCCTCAAAAATTTAATGGCACCCTGAGAGGGGGCTGTCTGGGTGCTGAGCCCAGTGCCGACCTAAACCTCGGGTGGCAGGAAGACTCAGCAAAGATGGAAAAAGAAGAGATTGCTGAGGGAGCCACCAATACTGAAGGACTCATCGAGACCCAGTATTCTGAAGAAGTGGTGCAAGCCCTTGAAGCTGCAGAGATGACATGAAGGCTGGGCATTTGGCCCAAGGAGTCAGATTCCTGGAAAAGTTGCCAGTCTGATCCAACTCTAGAAATGGACCGGAAGAAAGACTACCTGAATATTGTGCCACTTCCAGCCCAATGAAGTCACCCCACGAGCCAGAATGGAGAGATGTGACAGCTTTGGGTCTAGAAACTCCTGAGACTGGAAACTGTTGCCTTTGTCTTTGAGCCAATTGTTGACCTGGCTCCCAGAGCGTTTTGAGTGACTTGAAGTGGAAGTTATGCCCCACGGCCCCAACATCCTCAAGTGTGATGGAGCTTAACACAACCTACTTTTCCTGATCCAGGACCTGGCAGAACTAGGGTGGCACTGGCAACTCTCCACGCAGCCAGGGATGACCGGGGGATCGGATCGGCACAACCAGGCCATGCAGCAGGAGGGAGACAGCAGATGCACCCCGCATGGGGTCCGCTATCCCCTCCAGCTGCCCCCCCTCACCAACCTGCCTTCAATCTACCCCCTGTGGAATATATCGCCCCAAGCTGGGGATTCTATCCAGACCAGGGGTGGGTCTAGTGCCAGTGGATGCCAGCTCCCCTCCTTTCTGCAGCTCAAAAACCAGCACAGCAGCTGGTCCCTGTCCTACCACCAGTCACAATCCAGCAGCCAGCAGCTGTGCCACCGCAGTTTCCAGCTCAGCCACTGATGTTCACCCTACCGCCTGCCGCAGCTCAACAGCAGGTCCCAGCCCCACCGCCCGTTGCCGTGGCCGTTCCACAGAAAGGCCGCCACCACCCCATTTTAGAGCCACATTTGATGGTAAGCCTGGTTTACTTCCTCAGCCAAGTCTGGGCCCATATAGAGCAGTGTGGAGAACAATATGAAACAGATTGCGACTTAGTATCTGCAATTTCAGAGGGGATGAATGAAGGAGACACGTTGGACTGGATGGTCCAGCTGCACAATGAGGGAGCTGCTGAACTGATGCTGAAGGTTTTGTTGAGCTGTTCCATACCAGATTCGAAGACCCTGATTGAATCAAAGAGAATGAAGCCACAATAAAAGTGATGAAGGAAGGTAATCGACCCATAAAAGACTTTGTATGGGACTTTAGATGGGTCGCAGTGAACCTTGGCCACTGACCAGACTGCATAGTCCTACACTATTTTAAAGAAGTCATTTATCAGGAAGTCAGAAAAGCATATAGTATTCGAGGAATGCCAGAGTGGCTACAGGACTGCTATACTATGTCCATAGCTCTGGATAGAGAAATCAACCCACACCGCAAACCCTCAGCAGAGAAGCCACCTCAGAGGATTTTGGCTAGATGTCCTCTGTCTAAGCCAGTTGAGGCCCTTCCTTCTTAACCTACAGGGACTATCAAATGATACCATTGTGGACAAATGGGTCATCGAGCTTCCAAGTGCCTGGCACCTGCACCAGTTCCACAACAATGTCCTGTCATGGCCACCAGAGGCAGTAGGGCTTCACGAAAGCCCCCAGACTCCAGGCGATTTGCCCAACAAGCCATAGAGGTTCCCCTCCCCACCGAGGAGAGTGAGGAACCTTTGGCCAAAGGAGCCCCTCCCAGCGAGGCTATCGATGAAGATGACTGATGGTGAGTGCAGCCACCACCCCTTTTCAATTAAAGTGAGATTGGTGGTGCCTGAGACTGGAGAGCAAGGAGAGGTATCAGCAGTAATAGATACAGGTTGTACCAGACATCTAATTTGGCATCCAATTGTTGAACAATTAAGGATACAAACTAGAGCCCTGAAATGCCCAATTAAGTTCAAACACGTGGATGGAACATTAATTGGAGGGGTACCAACCACCCACATTACAGAACTGGTTAAATTAGAAGTTGGAATGCATCATGAACTTATACAATTTATAGTAGCACCCAAGATGTCCGAATCCATCATATTAGGCTTTGTGTGGCTTGAAAAATGGGGGCCCTACCATTAAATGGGAAGATAGATACAGGAAGATCATAATTGGCATCGGCCCACTTCCCCTGGTCCCTCCTCCCAAGGGACTGCCAACCTCCAGAAACAGCCGCCACCAATTCAGACCTACCTCCAGGCGACCCCCAGATTCCTAAGGAATATGGAAACATAGCCGAGCCATTTAGTGAGGAGGAATGTAACATCCTCCCCCCTCATCGAGCCATGGATTGTGCCATTGAATTAGAACGTGGGGCCAAGTTACCAAAACCCAGAATGTACTCCATGACACCTGTGGAAATGACAGAGTTGAGGAAGTACATTGATACCAACGTAGCTAGAGGATTCATCGACATTGCAAAATCTAGAGTGACAGCCCCTGTACTGTTCAAAGAGAAGAAAGAGGAGGGGCTGAGATTATGTGTTGATTTTAGGGATATGAACACCATTTGCATACAAAATACCTACCCCCCTACCCCTAATGAAGGACTTGCTGAACCACTTGTCAAAAGGCAAGATCTTCAGCAAGCTAGGTCTAAGGGAAGCCTACTAATGAGTCCGCATAAAGGAGGGAGATGAATGGAAAAGCCCTGGAGTACCCCACTGCATACCTCACTCCATGTAGATGCAGTCCCATTGAGGACTACACGTTGAATGTGGTTGGTCAGACAGTTATGAATCCATCTGGTGGATTATCATGTTTTTATCTACTTTTATTATTATATACTTCTATTTCTCTTTCCATATTTCTACACTGAGATATATAGTGATTTCAATTTTTTCCATCACTTCTTCTCTCAGAAAGCCCTCACTTTTTTTTTAGTTGTGAATGTAAAAAAATCTCTATAGAGGAGCTTGTTTCGCTATCATTATGAAATTAGCCTGTTTGTATCTTCCAAATCCTATGGGACTCCAAGGCAAAACAATAACCTGACCATGACAGCATTGTTAATGTTTCCCATGACATTCAAACTAGAAGCCCTTAGAACTCTATGAGTATAAACAGTGGTAGATATTACTGTCTATGTTGCCTGAAAAACAGTTGATGAAGTCATGTCAGACTGTTTTACTTGGGCACCTTCAAGAATCATGTTGCAGACAGGGACATTTGTATAGCAAAAGAAGACTTCTGTGGATGATGTTAGCACTGATGGCATCACTGTTGACAGTAATGCCTCAAGTGGCATGCCAGGATCCTAATGTTCAATGTGACCATGATGAGCCTGTTCCTATTCGTCACACATATCATCAGCTTGGAGAAGTTAGCATTGGTAGCATTATTTCTGTGTTCTCATCATTTTCTGATCCCACTGATTTCAGTCGACATCCTTCTAAGGAGCTTCAAGACGGACTTATGTACGTTCCTAATAGATTGATTTTTTGCAGCTGTTTAATTATACAATGCTCAAAAATCTTTCTTCTGAGCTATAATAACAAAACCCAGAAACACCTTTTTTTCAAACATAGGATACCTGGATTTATTTTCAATGTACATTTTAATGCTGCCACATGAAAGCAAATCAAAAGTCCATTATGACAAATTATATCTAATTCATTTTTGGTAGAAAATATAGATTTGTGTACATAATGTAAGTACAAGTAAAATCTGAGGGAACTGCATTACCTATGATTAATATTTAAATTGCTATTACTGTAGGAAAATAGAGTTTCTTTCTTCGAGATATAAGTCTGGAATATTGGACATGCCATCATCTGAAGCAGACTCTTTTAAATGTGTTATGTAATTCTTGTTACAGAATATTTTATCAAAACTACCAGCACATTCTGGCTTTACTGTTTGCTCTCAAGGAGATCAATGAAAATCCTCAGATCCTGCCCAATGTCACACTGGGCTTTCACATCTATAATAGCAATTTTAGTCCAGGTTGGACTTACCTTGCTTCCATGGGGCTTCCCTTCACCCAGGGTAGATTCGTTCCTAACTACAAATGTGGGGTCCCCCAAAACCTGGCTGCTGTCCTTATGGGACCTGACATCTGTCTTCATGTGGGAACTGTTCTAAACATCTACAAAGTTCCTCAGGTAAGAGTGATGACTGACTACCTGAAGAAGCTTAAATTTTTATAAAATGTTTTATAGATGGCATTTAGACCCCAAAAAATTGTCGTGTATGTACCCTAATGTTCAGCCAAAATGTTGGAGATGTGATTGTTTAGATGCTACATATTATCATGTTTGGTGGACTTGTAGGAAAGTTAAGGCTTTTTGGATAAAAATTTGGTGGGTCATGCAGAATGTTTTGAAGAAAAAAATTCAATTTTCTCCACAACTGTTTTTATTGGGTATAGTTAAGGGTTTTACATTGGGTGAAACAAAATTGTTATTGTATATGATAACAGCAGCAAGATTGTTGATAGGTAAATACTGGAAGAATGAAGCTTTGCCCACTATCGAGGAATGGACTTTGAAGATGGCCAGTTTTGCAGAGATGGCGAAGATTTCAGCATACTTAAAAGATTGTTCACAAGAGACTTATGAATGGGAATGGAAAAAGTGGATAGATTATGTTCAGAACAAATATCAAACTAGGAAGTATCAAATAGCTTTCATTTGAAAATGATATATCAAGATATTATATTTCAATGTAATGAAGATGAAAAATTATACGGGGGAGGGAGGGGTTCAAGTTTTACACAAAGGGGGTTTTTTTACTTGACATGAGTATATTGTGTGGAAGTCCGGGGGGACGGGAGGGCTAGGGAGGGTTAGGGAGGTTGGGAAGTTTGGGGTGGGTTGAGGGGGGGGGGGAAAGGGGTGAAAACGTAATTGTAAAACTTTTGCAATAATAATAAAAAAAAAGCTTAGAGTGATAGCTTTTATGATGAAGAGCATGTTCAGATTGTATACAACTTTTTGATAGATACCCATTAAGGAAGTTTTGAAGATTTATCTAAATAGTAAGTAGAGAGAAGAACTGGCCTGTATGTCTATTTCAAAATAATAAGGAAATCAACCTGCTTAAAATCAGTACTTAGGGATCCCACTTGTAATAAAGTCTCTATGTCCTCTAAACATTGAGAAACCTCCCTTCATTTCTAATCCAACATGTCTGTATTCTTCTCCAGTAGAAAAGCAGAGAAATTTGGCATTTTGAAGAAGACAATAGCTATGGTGTTTTAAGTGTCTTGGGCATCCATGGATGCTTCCTTCTGTAGCCCAATAGCATCTCCAAAATATTCTGGAAAGATTGGAGTAGGAAGAAGGAAAAGAGATTGTGGACTTGGAAGAGACATTCATCTCTGTTTGATTGGATAGGCAATTTAGAATGACTAATGACAACTTTGCCCAGAATGTGTTCGCAATATGTCAATATTCTTCAATTCCATACACCAAATTTAAATTCAGCATTATTTTTTCCTTTTCTAGTACAGTTCTGCTATGTGTGTGTGTGTGCCTGCATGTGTTTTGCATTTCTTTACAAAGACAACAAACACAATGAGAGTTCTTCCACAAAAATATTGCTTTCACTCCTGTATCCTGGATATGTTTGGAAATAAATGTCCCAAGGTTATTTTTTCAAGAGGTAACTGGACTTTCTGGGTTTTTTAAAATACATTTTTCTTCTCACCCAAGAAGCTTGTTCAGCTCTTACTGCATGCTGGGGAATGAAAGGATGTATACTCCTTGCAGACAGCTGGTCATTTTCATTCTTTTCGTGAGACATTAAGGTGACCTTAATGTGGGTGTGGAGCCTTCTTGGAACTGTTGACAGGACTGTGTGTAGACTGGAGACAGATGATGTTGCATCCCTCCTCCACTCTGTTGAGAGGGCTGTTCAGTTTTGGCATGGATGGCCTTTTTGACCCCACTTTCAAATCAGTGGTTCTCTTTGTCCAAAATGTGGATTTTGTTGTTTTCAAAAGAGTGGCCTTTGTCTTTTAAATGCAGATGGACTGCTGAATCTAGACACCCAAAGATTCAATTGCATGTACAGATTTTCAGAAGCTCCCAACAATCTTTGTTTTTTGCTTCCTTTAGCTGACCTATGGCTCTGCTCCACTCATGAATAAAGAGACTCAAGCCGTTTTCTTCCAACAAATGTTTCCAGATGAATCCCACCAGCATAGTGCTCTTCTCCAGCTCTTGTTGCATTTTAGGTGGATCTGGATTGGAGTTCTGGCCGTGAATGATGACAATGGAGAGAAATTTGTCCAGGAGGTGCTTCCCATGTTTTCCCAGCATGGCATCTGCTTTGATTTCATACAAGTCTTTCCTTATGTAGCATTTTACATTGATTTTAATGTTCAAGTAGCTGAAGGACTCCATATATACCAAGTTCTCATGACCAGCACAGCCAATGTCATAGTCTTATATGGTGAAATTAGGTCCATAACTTTTCTGAGAATGTATTTGCAATTTTCAGAAGTGGAGGATATACCAAAGAAGACAAAAATCTGGGTTACAACAGCTCAGACAGATTACACTTCCAATTCCTTTCATAGATCATGGAATATCCATTTCCTGCAAGGTGCTTTATCCTTTGCGGTTCACACAAAGGACATTCAAGACTTTCCAAAGTTTCTTGAAAGTATAAGTCCAATCAACAACCAGCATGATTATTTTAGGAAAGATTTCTGGGAACAGGCATTCAACTGTTTCTTCACCAATCCTGAAACAGAAACGTCTGAGAACAAATGTACTGGACAGGAGAGGCTTGAGACCCTTCCTACATCTGTGTTTGAAACACGCATGAGTGGCCATAGCTATAATATTTACAATGCAGTCTATGCTGTGGCACATGCTTTGCAATCTCTGTATTTATTGAAGTCCAGGCAAAAGATAGTAGTGAAAGAAAGAAGGCAGCAGTTTCCGAACCAAGTGTTATGGCAGGTAAGATCTAAAGCAGAGAAATGTACCATATATGTAGTAGCAACATCTGTCCATCAACCTTAATGAATAATATTTTTAGGACATTGATATGATTATAAAAGTGAAATAAACTTGTGACTTATTGAACTGGAATATTTATATGCTCGTATAAAACTCCTGCAACAACCTTTTGAATATTCTTCAATTCATCAAATTAACAATCATAAAAATTTGTCTACAAGCAGATGGATGTAGATGGTCCACTCTATCTCCATTTTGGGCTGGATCAGAGGCTTGGTAATCTTTTTTTCTAGATGATTTGATTGCAATGTTTGCAATGAATAATACAGACCTTTTTGTATGCCCAATTTTCAAGGCATATCCTGATGATGTTCTTCATGAATTTCATCATAGACCTTCTATTAAGGCTCACTTGCATTGCTGTTTTGCTTTATTTCTCACTGCCAGGGTTATTCTACACTCAGAAGTCAATTTTGTTTAAAAAATTAATCAAGTTAATCAAGAGTTAGGAAATTCATGGAAAATATTGATTTATCTGATTATTTCAAATGCTTATACATATTTGTTCCAATTGCAACCTGAAAAAACCTGATTAATTGTCAAATTTATGAGTATTGTAATGAAAATTTTTTGTTAATACAACAGAGCCATCTTCAACTTATGCAGTTTATCAATACAGATAGTCCCTAAAGGCACTAGAAGAGTTTGCATGTTATAATGTCGTCCTTTCTAACCATTTGTAGGGAATGTTCTATGACATAGTAAATGGAAATTTTGGGTCACTTTGGGTCATCTCTGAGATGTAGCAGGGGTGAAATGCTCCCGGTTCAGACTGGATAACCTGATCTGGTAGGGATGACAGTGGGTGGTTCAGAGAACCAGTAGCAAAAATTTCTGCCCACCCCCCCATGCCCAGCTGAGCCGCATGATCATCAGAGGCTTTTTTTTTTTTTACTTTTAAAAGCATTTTTTCTTCTGCCAAAAAAATGCTTTTAAAAGTTTTTTAAAAAAGGCTCTGATGATCACGGGGCTCAGCTGGGATCGTCAGAGCCTTCTAAAAGCCAAAGAGGTTGTAGAAAAAATGCTTTTAAAAAGCTCTGATGATCCCAGATGAGTTGCCTGATCGTCAGAGGCTTTTTTTCTTTTAAAAGCAAAAAAAAAAAAAAGTTTTTAAAAGAAAACAGTCACATTAACCTCCCACCCCAAGCCACACCCATAGAACCCGTGGTAATAAATTTTACATTTCACCACTGAGGTGTAGGTATATATTTCCACACTTATAACACCATAGCCAGGCAATAGAAAGAATTAGAAACACCTGTTTCTAGAATTAGAAATACCTGTATTCTTACTAGCTGAACCTGACCTTCTATATCTGAATTATGATTGAACACAAATAACCTCTAAGTCAGGTGATTGTGAGCTAAATAAAGATATGTGTGTGTGTGTGTGTGTGTATGTGTGTGTATATACTGTATGTAAGTTTGTGTCTGTGTAAACACACACACAATATTTATACATTTTCATTTTATTGTATTAATATGATATTTTGCTTCTATTCTTGTTTTCAAATGATTGTTGTATTATTTGTTTGGTCCTAATCTAAAACTAAAATTAAAGCAAACAAGCAATATCCAGTATAAATCCATCCTTCCTTCCTTCCTTCCTTCCTTCCTTCCTTCCTTCCTTCCTTCCTCCCTCCCTCCCTCCCTCCCTCCCTCCCTCCCTCCCTCCCTCCCTCTTTTTATCTCTAATCCTCTATTATAGCTTAATTCCTTTCTAAGAAGTGTCTCATTCAACAACAGTGTTGGTGAAAAGATCACTTTTGACAAAAATGGAGAATTCATTGGCGGATTTGATATTATCAACTGGATCACATTCCCAAACCAGTCCTTTATTAGGGTCAAAGTTGGGAGAATAGACCCCACAGCTCCACCTGATAAATTCTTCAATATCTCTGGGGATTCCATCACGTGGCCAGTAGGATTTCCTCAGGTTAGATGTATGAATGTAGGTTTGTCTGTCTTCGTTTATACAGCATAAAAATGTCTCTCTATTGATAGAAAATCCATAGCATCATCTCTTGATTAACCTCTGTAGAAATCTCATGGGGAAAGGAAAAAAAGACGTGCATGAACGTTTACATTTGAAATATTTGGTATAGAAATAATTGTCATAGTTTCCTCATGACCTGTCATATGGATTATGTATCGACATGGAGCTGCCTTTGAAGAGAGTTCAGAAGTTTTAACTAGTGTAGAATTCAACAGAGCATCTAGTAAATGACTACTAGGTTATTTAGCATATGTAATATGACTATTCTCTGTGTTAAATAGGTGGCCAGTCTGAAGTGGTGTAAAGTTTCCTGCCTAAGCAGGAGGTTAGACTAGAAGACCTCCAAGGTTCCTTCCAACTCTGTCATTCTCTTCTCTTCTCTTCTCTTCTCTTCTCTTCTCTTCTCTTCTCTTCTCTTCTCTTCTCTTCTCTTCTCTTCTCTTCTCTTCTCTTCTCTTCTCTTCTCTTCTCTTCTCTTCTCTTCTCTCCTCTCCTCTCCTCTCCTCTCCACTTCACTTCACTTCACTTCACTTCACTTCACTTCACTTCACTTCCAGTCCATTCCAGGTAGGCAGGCAGGCAGGCAGGCAGGTGGAATATGCTTCAGGTTCCACCTGCCAAAGAATGCTTAAAGCCTATAAAATGTTCCTTTTATGCACTAGAACACTTTGACTGGAACTTCTCTGGAGGTCAAGATGGCCACAATTATGCTCACCTTTTGTGAGACTCTAAAACCTGGTACCACGACCAGGGTTAGGGCTCTTCCTGTGAAAAAGGAAATCCTACTTACATGTATGAATGATATAGGTTTGATATTTCTTGGCTGCTTTACATTTTAATTTTTATAATGCTTGAAATTCCTATATCAAAGATATTATTTTTTTAATTTCTTGTTAGGCACCACCTTGGTCTTTATGTAATGATCCTTGTAGGGCAGGATACAGCAAGGTCAAGCAAGAAGGGGAGTCATTTTGCTGCTATGATTGTCTTCCATGTCCAGAAGGGAAAATATCAGAGGAGAAGGGTAGGGAGATTCAAGATATAATGGGGCTAAGCATATAGTACCTATTATACAGAGGAGGGATTCAACTGGTTCACACTGCTTCAGGTGAATGGGTTGTTAACTTTTTGCACAGTTCGGAGAACTGGCTGATCCCACCACTGGCTGGCCCCACCCATGCCTCCCCTCCCAGTGACTCCTTTTCTTGCCTCGCCCGCTTACTAGAGCTGCTGCTCTTTGGTTCCCTCACTTGCCTCAACAATGTGGCTCAGTTGATCTCTGCCTAGTGAGCCTTCCTTCACCCTTCACCCTGCTGCCACCCCCATGGCCCCCAGCCCAGCCCACCTTCCCTGTGGTCTCCCACACAATCCCTGCAGTCCAGCCCGCTTGCCTGCCTTCGCCGTGGTCTCCCATGGGGCTTCCACAGCCCATCCCGCTTGCCTGCCTTCCGCACAGTCTCACACACAGCCCATCCCGCTTGCCTGCCTTCCCCACAGTCTCACACACAGCCCAGCCCACTTGCCTGCCATTCCTGTGTCCTCTCACCTGGTACCACAGCCCAGCTGATCTCTGCATGGGTGACTGGACATGTAGCTGATGCTTGGTTTCCAGTGCCAGAGAGGGCAGGGAAAAAAGGAGACTCGGCTGCCGCTGCCTATCATTGGGGCACATGGAGCAAGACAGAATTCCTTTTGCCGTCTCTTTTTTCCCCCTCTCCAGGCATGGAGAGGCTTCCTGCCTCTCACTTAGCAACCCACCCCTATTTTGATGCAATTTGGGAGTGTGGAAGGTGGAGAGAGGTGGGGCAGGGGATGAAGGGTATTATCAACTCCCAGTCTGACTGGCATCTTACAGGCAGCTCTTGCTCTGCCTTTCGGTGTCACGAGATTTTTGTGTGCAGAATATAAATCTCTCTTTTGTTCTTTTTCAGACATGGATGACTGTTTTCGGTGCCCAGATGATCATTATCCAAACCCTGACAGAAATACATGCCTTCCAAAGCAGATTAGCTTTTTATCCTATGAAGAACCCATGGGGATCAGTCTTACCGCCCTTTCTCTTTGTTTTTGTTTAAAGACAATTTTGGTGCTTATAATTTTCATTAAGTATAAAGATACTCCCATTGTCAAAGCCAACAACCAGAATCTCACCTACACACTCCTTGTTTCTCTCCTCCTATCTTTCCTTTGTGTGTTTCTATTTATTGGGAGACCCAACAAAATTCTGTGTCTCCTTCGACAACCAGCTTTTGGACTCATCTTCTCTGTGGCAGTTTCTTGTGTATTGTCCAAAACCTTTGTAGTTGTTCTAGCATTTATGGCCACCAAACCTGGCTCCAAAATGAGGAAATGGGTGGGTGGGAGAATGGTCATTTTTGTTCTTTTTTCCTGCTCCCTTGTTCAAACCACTATTTGCATAGTATGGTTGACAATTTTTCCACCATACCCAGATTTTGATATGCAGTCAATGTCTGAAGAAGTCATCCTGGAGTGCAATGAGGAATCGATCATGTTCTACTGTGTTTTGGGCTTTATGGGTTTTCTTGCTCTGGTTAGCTTCTCTGCTGCTTTTTTAGCTAGGAAGTTACCTGATAGCTTCAATGAAGCCAAATTCATCACCTTCAGCATGTTGGTCTTCTGCAGTGTTTGGCTTTGCTTTGTTCCAACTTATCTAAGCACGAGGGGGAAATATATGTTGGCTGTGGAGATCTTCTCCATGATTTCCTCCAGTGCTGGCTTATTAGTGTGTATCTTTCTTCCCAAGTGTTTTATCATTGTGATTAGACCTGAACTGAACAACAAACATCAGCTAATGAAAAGAAAATTGTAAACGATCTTTCTTTACATGTTTGTTTTATGTTTTATGTTTTATTAAATTTTTATACCGCCCTACTCCCGAAGGACTCAGGGCGGTGAACAGGCACAAGATAAAATACAGAAATACAAAAGTTAAGAACAATTTAAAACCAAATTAAATAATATTGGCCCACAACAATTAAAATCCCAATAAATTTAAGACAAATTAAAATTTAAAATTTAAAATTTAAAAGAAAGGGGAGAAAAATTAGGCCAGGCCGGCTTGCTGGAATAAGAGGGTTTTAAGAGCACGGCAGAAGGTGCACAGATCCGGGATCCTCCGTATCTCCGGGGGGAGCTCATTCCAGATAGTGGGTGCCCCCACAGAGAAGGCCCTCCCCCTGGGGGCTGCCAGTCGACACTGCTTGGCTGATGGCACCCAGAGGAGACCCTCTCTATGAGAGCGTACTGGCCGGTGGGAGGCTATTTGTGGTAGTAGGCGGTCCCGTAAATAACCAGGTCCTAAGCCATGAAGCGCTTTAAAGGTGGTCACCAAAACCTTGAAGCGCACACAGAAGACCACCAGGAGCCAGTGCAGCTCACACAGGAGAGGTGTTACACGGGAGCGCCATGTTGCTCCTATAACCACCCGCGTGGCCGCACTCTGCGCCAGTTGGAGCCTCCACGTGCTCCTCAAGGGGAGCCCCATGTAGAGAGCATTACAATAGTCCAGGCGGGAGGTGATGAGGGCATAAGTGACTGTGTGTAGGGAGTCCCGATCCAGAAAGGGACGCAACTGGCGGATCAGGCAAACCTGATGAAAAATCCTCCCGGTCACGGCCGTCAAGTGCTCTTCTAAAGACAGCCGTGAATCCAGGAGGACACCCAAGTTGTGAGCCCTCTCCATGGGGGCCAGCGATTCGCCCCCAATAGTCAGCGATGGCGTCAACTGACTATATCGGGATGTCGGAAACCACAGCCACTCGGTCTTGGATGGGTTGAGCCTGAGCCTGTTCCTCCCCATCCAGATCCGCACGGCCTCCAGACACCGGGACATCACTTCAAGGGCATCGTTGGGGTGGTCCTGGGTGGAGATGTACAGCTGGGTATCATCAGCGTACTGATGGAACTTCACCCCGAAACCACGGATGATCTCGCCCAGCGGCTTTACATAAATGTTGAACAGAAGGGGCGAGAGGACCAACCCTTGTGGCACCCCACATTCGAGGGGCCTCGGGGACGACCTCTGCCCCCCTGCCAACACAGACTGCAACCGGTCAGAGAGAAAGGAGGAGAACCACCATAGAACAGTGCCCCCCACCCCTAACTCTTCCAGCCGGTGCAGCATGATACCATGGTCGATGGTATCAAAAGCCGCTGAGAGATCTAATAGGACCAGGACAGAGGAGCAACCCCTGTCCCGAGCCCTCCAGAGATCATCAACCAACGTGACCAATGCCGTTTCTGTGCTGTACCCAGGCCTAAAGCCCGACTGGAACGGATCCAGATACATCGTTTCATCCAGGTACTGGGAGAGCTGTCGCGCAACCACACTCTCAACAACCTTCGCCACAAAACGAAGGTTGGAGACCGGATGATAATTAGCCAACACTGCTTGGTCCAGGGAAGGCTTCTTGAGGAGAGGCCTCACTAACGCCTCTTTCAAGGCGGTGGGGAAGTCACCCTCACCCAACGAAGCATTTATAATCCCCTGGAGCCAGCCTCGCGTCACCTCCCGGGAAGCTAGCACTAACCAGGAGGGGCACGGTTCCAATAAACAAGTGGTCGTGTTCAGTCTACCCAGAATCCTGTCCATGTCCTCATGGGTCACAGGATCAAACTCATCCCAGATAACATTCTCAAGACCTGCCCCAGTCCCTCCCCCTGAGACTACCCAGTCGGAGTCCAAATCTTCCCGGATCTGAGTGATTTTGTCATGCAGATACTGAACAAAATCCTCGGCTCTACCCTCCAAGGGGTCCTCCCACGCTTCCTGGTGAAGCAGGGAGCGGGTCACCCTAAACAGGGCGGCCGGGCGGTTATCTGATGATGCAATAAGAGCAGCAAAATAGCTACATTTCGCTGCTTTTATCGCCACTAGGTAATTCCTAATATGAGATCTTACCAGTGTCCGGTCCGATTCTGAAAGACTGGCCCTCCAACTACTCTCTAGGCATCTTTTCTGGCACTTCAACTCCCTTAGCTCCTCAGTAAACCAAGGAGCCAAATGAGATCGGCACCGGGTCAGAGGCCGCAAAGGCATGACCTGGTCCAGAGCTCCAGTGGCCGCCCTATCCCAGGCGGCCACTAGGTCTCCAGCTGAGGCGTGTGCCAGAGCCTCAGGAAATGGCCCAAGCTCCATCTGGAACCTATCAGGTTCCATCAGGCGCCTGGGGTGGAACCATCTTACCGGCTCTGCCTCCCTGCGGTGGGGTGCAGCGGTTTGGAGGTCAAGATGAAGGAGAGAGTGATCTGACCATGACAAGGGCTCGGCAACTATATCCCCTATCTCAAGATCACTCAACCACTGTCCAGAGACAAAAACCAGATCCAGCGTGTTTCCCCCCATGTGGGTAGGGCCATGAATTAACTGGGTCAGGTCCATGGCTGTCATGGAAGCCATGAACTCCCGAGCCACCTCAGATGCCTCACCAACAGACGGCAAGTTGAAATCCCCCATGACCATAAGCCTAGGGGTATCAACCGCCACTGCGGCAATGACGCTGAGTAGCTCGGGCAGGGCTGCTGCCACATGGCAGAGAGCCAGGTACGTGATCAGCAAACCCATCTGAACCCCGTGACCCCATTTCACAAGGAGGGATTCACAGCCAGCTGTCTGAGGAACAGTGGCCTCCCTCGGTCTCAGACCTTCGTTAATAATAACCGCTACCCCCCCCGCCCCTACCCTGCAACCTCGGCTGATGGAATGCGTGGAAACCTGGTGGGCACATTTCAACAAGAGGGACCCCCCCTCTTGGCCCAACCAGGTTTCCGTAATACCTGCCAGGTCCGCTCCCCCCCTCCTGAACAAGATCACAAATGAGGGGGGCTTTATTTACTACAGACCTGGCATTGCATAACATCAGATGGAGGCCAGGGCCCTGAGGATCTGCGCCACCTGGAGAACAAGTGGAGCTTTGGGGGCCGGAGCGCGCCACCGCTCGAAGACAGCGGGCGCGCACTCCTCTAACACAATCGGGCCCCCTGCTCCTGCCATATCTACCCCTCCCACCCACAGTACTGATGGTAAAAACTTTATCTGGATGAACTTTAGCCCCCCCTTGACCCCGGGCCCCCCCACCCCCTGTGCCGTGCTCCACAGCCATACCTGGCCCTCCCCTTAGTGGGTATCCCCCATACCCACGGCCTTACTTCTCATCCAACCCTCCCCCCCAGAACCCCTTAAGACATTCGCTAAAACTTTATATAAAAAAGCCCTCAACCCCCTCTTCGCGACATGCCACCTCTTTGGGTTCCAAAGCCCTTCATCGAGGTAGGCCTTTGATAACGTGGAAGGCCAGGCTTGCGAGAGGGGGGGAGTCTCGCAAGGCAAAGAGCTCAGCCGGTGAATACATTCCTGCAAGTCCGCCTGGGGAAATGGAATCAGGCTAAGGATTCAATGATGGTACATTTAAAGGTCCAGGAGAGACAGTTCACCATTTTGGCGCGGATCAGAACCGGGGCTCCACTGTCCTCTCATGGCAGTGGAGAGGAGTCTCAAGCTGATGCCCCGAAAAACAATGACCAAGCCACCCTCTCACGGCGGCTGGTATCGACAGGTCTAATTCAGTGGCAATAACAGCAAGGTGACTCCCTCGATGACCACACCCAGGCTTAAGCCTCTCCTCACAGCAAGGCATTGTAAATGTGACTGGGACTGATGATATAGCCGGAAACCGGGGGTCAATTATAGTCAGGTCAGGTCAGGGGTCCAATAAGTCCAATGCAGTCCAGTGCCGGTGCTGATAAGGTCCAGATCAAATGGCCACAGCCCCAACCACGCCGCGGCGAGGAGGGGAAAATGGATACAGGCCAGGGGAAGGCAAGCCAGTCACCCAACTTTGCCAAACCCCCAGTCTCCATTAGGTCTTCTAATCCCCTTTAAGTCCCTGGTCTTCAGGGGTCTTCAGGAGTCAGCAACTGGTCAGACTGCATTCTTCCCTTCCTCCCCTCCGCAGTAAATAACCGACCCTGGTAGAAAGGTCTAAAGTCGGTCTGAAAACAGCCAGGGTAGCACCGTTTCACCCAGCACTGCCGCAGCGGCCATCGTTTCATCCCCAGCTGCCGCAGCCGCCGCTCCAACCATCGCGGCCGCTGCTGACAACTGGGAACCATATCAGGGTGCTTTTCCGGGGGGGTAAGCGACACTCCAACGAGCCGCTGTCTCCCCACACCCCTCCCCACTCCGGCCACCGCTGGGGGGGCGCTGCTGGGGGGGACGCCAAGGCAACCCGGCGCCGTCCTGACCTTGCTCCAGCCTCCCGTTCACCGCCGCCATAGCCTCGCGGCGTTTTTCGGCTCCAGCCGCCCACGCCGATCGTCCAGGGGAGCTCAAAAGCTCGCAACAGGCCACCCACACATTCCTCTTGCTGGGCCAGGGCCAACAGCTGATATTCGGCCCCCCGAGAGTCCTCAGCAGGCCCTACTTCTCCCCCGAGGCATCGGAGCTTCACCTACGGGCCGCCATCTTCGTGCATGCTCAGAATTGTACCTGTCTAATTATTTTTCCAAGTATACATTTAAGCCAGAGAGTATACAACATATTTAATTACATAGCAGAATGGGTTAAGTATTGCTTAATGCATTGTAAGCCTCCCTGAGTCTCCAGAGAAGGGCGGCATATAAATCAAATTTTTTTTAAAAAAAAATAGCTACAGCCAACTCACCACAGCCAACTCATTACAATCAACTCATTGTGAGAGAACTCACCATGATCAACTCACCACAGGACAGTTCATTGGGGGCAATTCAACTATTCAATTTCAATATTTAAAATAATTTAAAAATATTTTAATTTTTATCATTCACATTTCATTTATCCCTCTTTTCTTTAATGATTCTATTTCACTCTTTCTTCAATATTAGTGCAATTCTTGTTCTGCTGTGAGTTTTCCCATGCAGCAACTTGTCTGTGGCAAGTTAGCTGTGGTGAATTGGCCACGGCAAGTTGGCTGCGGCAATTGGTTCTAGCCCATTACATAGGACTTCTATGTTTCAGTGTCTATCTTATGAAAAAGCTTTCTCAGTATGATTTAGATGGCTCTGATCCTTTTATCTTCTTCAAGAATGTGCAGAACTGAGTTTTCTCCTAGATGTTAATTTGTTACATATATTTATTGCATGGGTATCTTGGATTTTTTCTTTATATTGAATTAAAGTCTAAGACAATGGTTTATGTTCTGTTGCTTGTGTTTGCATTATATTAAATTCCAACAAGACACAGTCATGTTCACCCAAAATTCTGATAATTTCAACCTTTCTATCACTTTTTCTCTGTTAGTAAGAATTAGCAATAGCAATAGCACATAGACTGATATACCACTTCACAGTGCTTTACAGCCTTCTCTAAGTGGTTTAGAAAGTCAGCATAATGTCCCCAACAATCTGGGTCCTCATTTTACCCACTTGGAAGGATGGAAGACTGAGTCAACCTTGAGCCTAGTGAGATTTGAACTGCCAAATTGCAGACAGCTGGCAGTCAGCAGAAGTAGCCTGCAGTACAGCACTCTAACCACTGCGCCACTGTGGCTCATGAGGTCCATTATAGCAGCCCCTTAGTTCCCTCCTCTTTTGGATGACAAAGTTGTCAGTCAGTTGGTCCGGAATGTGCTGATCTCCCACTTGATGCAGAGTTTGTCTTCCAGTTGATATCAGGTAATTAAAATCACCCTTTATTACTGTGGTGTGATTCCTACATACTTTGGTTAACTGATTAGCATAATTAATTTATATTTATTTGGGTATAATTTCTTTCTTTCATTTTCTCGATCAATGCCTATTATAATATGATAAATATAAACAAGCTATACAATTTAATGAGAATTATAAATTTGGCTTTACTGCTCATCTTATTTCATATGAAGATTAGAATGTGTCTAAAGGAGTGGAGATATTACACAAAGAACCTTGAGGTTTAAACAAAGAGATCTCTGAATTGTTTCTGAAGCAATGTGACACTGAGAATTCCCAGGCAACTTCATGTGTGGAGGTCAGAGGGACAAATTGAAAAGATCTTCCAGCTGGCTTCCTAGCTGACCTTGTCTCTCTAGCAAACATCAGTGAGCCAATGACATATTTTATAAGGCAAAGGATAATACATTGAATTGAGGTCCAATCCATGATGCCAGTAGTATCCAACTTACATGCTTTCCCCTTTCTGGTCAATATGCTGGAGTATGATCACTGAAAATATCACAGATCACATCAACAACTCACAGCACGTTGCATGGTCATAAATCTGTTTGGTGTATTTATGGCTATGAAACACTTGATTAAGAGGGAAAAAAGTAATTCAGAATGCCAGCAGATGAAATTATTCTAATTTTTCTGGGTAAACACTAGATGACAATTGCAACATATAGAAAACTATTCTTTGTGTGGTCACAGCAACAAATATAAGATGTAGAGTTCTATGGAACAAAACAAATGTTTCATTGATAGAAATATCAATGCCAATTGATATATAGACTGCCAAGAATATTTTGCTAATATTTCCATTTGGAAGAGGGCTGCAAGGGAAAGCTGTGATGAGTGGGGCTTTCAAGAGTCACTTTAATGCCCAGATATAGGGGGAAAGGGATTCTGGGTCTGTCTTCAGTTATGTAGAGTTATGTTCTGTTATGTAGTGGAAGAGAAATATTTGTGTTTATTGCCTTTCAATTCCAAGGAAGCATTAGATTGTCAATCTTCCAATGTTTGGTAATTGTACAAAACTGGCTTGATTTGGTTTGTCTTTTCCTCTTTGCCCATCTAATCAATTTAGGAAGATCACAATCTTCTTCTTTGTTTAAAATAAAAATATATATTTAAGATTTTGATTACAACAGTAAAAGCAAATTTCAACTAAACTCAGAGAGAGCAAGAGAGAGGGAAAGAAACTATCAAAAGCACAAGGAAAGAGCAAGAAAAAAAGAACAAGTAAAAGAAATGAAATGACTTCCAATTTCCGTCACAGTATAAGCAAACTTAATAACTTTTCAGCCCCTAGAAGGCTACTCTTTGTTTCATAACCTATTTCCTTTCTATATGCATAAATCAATGGGGGGTTGCTTCCCGGGAGAACCGGTAGTGGTGGCAGCTGGAGGCTCCACCCACCTGCCCAGATGTCAATCAAAAATGCTCTGCAGAATCTACAATTGGAGATGATTCCAGATTACTGTAAAGAAATTTTAAATGCAGAAATTACAGTTGGGGAAATAGCAATAGCTATCAAGAAACAAGCTAATGGAAAAATTCCGGGACCGGATGGGATTCCTAGTGAATTTTATAAAGGAGTCTTTGATTCACTTAGTTTGTACATTAAAGATCTATTTAATGTACAAACATGTACATAATGTATCTATTATAATGAGGTTTTATTATACTCTAAGATACCCCGGTCCTGGACGGAAGCCTACATTTCCCTAATCCCGAAACCCGAAACAGATAAAACTCTGATCCAGAACTATAGGCCAATCTCGCTCCTGAATGTGGATTACAAGATTTTTGCGACAATACTAGTTGAGAGACTCTGGGTGTTCCTGTCCCGATTTATCCACCAAGACCAGAATGGTTTCCTGCCTCATAGGCACCTAAGAGATAATATAAGGGTAGTATTGAATGCCTTAGAATACTATGAGACACACTCTGATAAACCAATGGTAATGATTTTTCTGGATGCCCAAAAGGCTTTTGACAGAGTCAACTGGAATTTTATAATACAACAATTGGAAGTGATGGGTTTTGGGCCTCAATTTACAAGGGCTGTTCAAGCCATTTATTCTAAACAGTTGCCAAGGCTGCTGTTTAATGGATCATTATCAGATGAGATACAGATTTATAAAGGTACCAGACAAGGATGTCCTCTTTCACCGCTGCTATTTATTTTAACACTTGAACCACTTCTTAAGACAATCAGGCAGGATTCGGAAATTAAGGGCTTAAAAGTTAAAGGGGAAGAATACAAACTCCAAGCATTTGCCGACGATTTGGTTTTCATATTAGAAGATTCCCTTATTATGGGACCAAAATTACTTACTAAATTAGATGAATACGGGGAGGTAGCGGGATTAAAAATCAATAAGGATAAAACCAAAATGTTAACAAAAATTTGTCAGGTGCTCAAAAGGAACAGATCCAAAGTATTATGGGGATTAATTGTGTCAAAAAACTTAAGTATTTAGGTATTTGGCTTACAAATAGATGTTCTTCTATCAAAGAGCTCAATTATTCCAAATTATTAATAGACACAGCGAATGAAGTGGAGAGATAGCAACATATTCAGATCTCATTTTTGGGTAGAATTGCCACGATAAAAGCCCATGTTTTACCGAAATGGATCTTTTTATTCCAAACGGCTCCTGCAAGATTGGATTATTTTTTTTTTAGGAAATTAGACCAAATTCTAAGTAAATTTATTTGGCAGAGTAAAAAACCCCATATAAAAAGAAAAATGCTGCAAGAGCACAAAACAAGGGGTGGCTTGGGGCTCCCTATGTGGGAGCTTTATTACTAAGCTTCATCCCTGGTCTGGATAAAAGATTGGGTGATCCTCTCAAGAAAGCGCATTTTAGCAATTGAAGGATATGATTTGCAGTGGGGATGGCATTCCTTCTTGTGGTCTCAGAAAGACAAACAATCCAAACATTTTACTAATCATTATATTAGAGGAATTTTATTAAGGGTTTGGGAAATGGTGAAGAAGCAAGTTTACACACAGATTCCTAAGTGGATTCCTAGAGGCAGTGACCCTTCTGACTGTGCTCAATATAAAGAGGAACTGGGTTTATGGTGACTTGTTGGATGAAGTCGGGAGACTTAGACCTAGAGCCAATCTTCAAACTAGAGGATTAGACATAGACAATTCAAACTAGATTCGCTAGGGATAAACAGGAACAGGGTATTTCCCTTCATTTACAAACTTTTGACAAGCTTCTCCTAAGTGGCCGAAGGAAATTTATTACCAACGTTTGCAATCTTCTTCTGTCCAATTTTATGGCGGAGGAGATTGTAAAGGACACAATGATTGCCTGGGGGAGAAATATTGGAACAACAATTCAGCTTGATGCATGGCAAAATGTATGGAACAAAACTATGAAACTGACCCTTTCTTCCCCATTCAAAGAAAACTTTTATAAAATGATCTACCATTGGTATCTTCCCCCCCCCCCCCCGCCGCCAGAATCGCTAAGATGTTCCCAGGATCCTCTGATAGATGTTGGAAATGTGGGTCAGCCAAGGGTACTTTCTTCCATCAGTGGTGGATTTGTCTGTCAGCTAGACGCTATTTGGGGAAGATACAGCAGTGGCTGCTGGAAATAACAGGTGTGAGCTTTCCCCTTCACCCAGACCTCTACTTACTTGGAATAAGACTGGACTACATTGACAAGAAGGATTGGTATATATTTGTCCATGTCTCAACAGCGGCGAGAATGGCATTTGCTCAACTGTGGAAAGATGCAGATACACCCCCTGACCATCTGATAATAAACAAGATTCTCCGATGTGCTGAGATGGACAGGCTAACATATATCTTAAAAGACAAGAAAGATTCAGTATATAATAGAAGTTGGGACAGATGCTTTGTCTGGCTCAAAAGAAGATTAAACCTAGGAGAAGGGTGATAAGATCGTCTAATTAGATTAACTAGATATTTACTAGGCTATATAATTCTTTATAATTTTGATAAAAACAGGCCAATTGTTTTGCAGATAGTTAAAAGAACTTGATTGCATTGAAATGTTTGGCTAGGATGATATTAGTTAATATTAATTGGAGAGTGAGCTTAACTCTCGGTTAGTCATGTTTGTTGTTGCGTTTTAGCCTTGTGTTTATGTGTTTCTATATTTCACTTCTTATATTGCTTTCCAATCATTATTGTGTGTTAATTTTACTGTAAATATTTAATAAAGATTTTTTTTAAAAAAAAACAAAAACAAAAATGCTCTGCGCATGCGCAGAAGTGCCGTGCCCATAGGCTATCGATAGTGAACCTGTAGCACTGGGATTTGAAACCCACTACTGGCATAAATCCAGAGATCATCAACATTTCAGTCCAGCTGTTAGCAAAAAAATCTATAAATATTTACTAGAGATCTTATTTTAACCTTGGTCAAACAAATCAAATTTATAGTCCTTCCTTTTACTTTTAAAAACTTTGGCCTTTGGTGCTTTCAGATATTTTTATAGGATTTGATCTCTCAACTTTTAATTTCCTATCACAAGAACTTCTTGGAGGATTTAACAAATCTCTTTTGCATCTCCAATAAAGTTACTATCCAGGCCATTCTCTTGGTTTATCATTTGTATTTTCAATTTATTTTTCAAGACTTAATTTGTATGAAGTCTTTATCCAGATCATTTGTAGCACCTGGTAGCAGACTAAAGCACTGTTATTAACATCAGCTGCCTGCAATTACTGCAAGTTCAAATCTCACCAGGCTCAAGGTTGATTCAGCCTTCCATCCTTTCTAAGGTAGGCAAAATGAGGACCCGGATTGTGGGGGGCAATAAACTGACGTCCTATAAATATACCAAAGTATGAAGGCTATTGCTTAACGCATTGTAAGCCACCCTGAATCTCCGGAGAAGGGCGGCATATAAATCAAAATAATTTTTTTTAAAAATAAAATAAAATAAATGGTTCTCTCTGTCTTATAATCATACATTTGAAATTGTCCAGTATTTCTGATTCTAATATTTCTACATCAGGCAAAATTCATTTCACCACTTTATCATGTAAATCTCTCAAAATATTCTCTTTTGCAGTTTCATTATTTTGTTAATATCTTTTGGATGTCATATAGTCATAGAAAAAGACATCATTGCTGACACTATACCTACTAATTTCTGACTCTAGTCTTTAAAAATTTCTTAGAGTATTTCAAATGTCCTAATAATAAAGAGGGCTGTAAAAATTTTTACAGACCCCTCACATCCGGGACATAAACTGTTTCAACTCCTACCCTCAAAACGATGCTATAGAGCACTCCACACCAGAACAACTAGACACAAGAACAGTTTTTTCCTGAACGCCATTACTCTGCTAAACAAATAATTCCCTCAACACTGTCAAACTATTTACTAAGTCTGCACTACTATTAATCTTCTCAGTGTTCCCACCACCCATCTCCTTCCACTTATGACTGTATGACTGTAACTTTGTTGCTTGCATCCTTACGATTTATATTGATATTGTTCCTGATTGCTTATTTGTACCCTATGACTATCATTAAGTGTTGTACCTTATGATTCTTGACGAACATATCTTTTCTTTTATGATGCATATGAGAGCATATGCACTTGGTGCATATGCACCAAGACAAATTCCTTGTGTGTCACTTGGCCAATAAAAAAAAATCTAATTCTATTTGTGTCATTTTGTAAATTCCTCCATTAAATCAGAAACTTTTTAAAGTTTTGATAATTAGGTTGACTTTGTTGTTAAACAAATGGTTTTAATTAACTAGAAATGTAAGGCAAAATGTCGAAGTTGGTTTTTTTTTTTTTATTCTGCTGCACTGCAAAAAGTTGGTAGTCACTGTTTTTTTTATCTTAACACCTTTTCTTTTTCTTTGTCTATTTGTCTTGACTTTAGTTTCTATTTGTCTTTTGTCCTATAATGAACTTTAATAGAAATGTTTTAAAAAATATAATTCACACTAATTCATCTATCGGATTATTTGAATTCACACTAATCATGGTTCGCCTGTATCAAATTAACAAATAATCACACATTCTATTTCTTAATTTTTTCTATCTCTGAGCTTTTATCTAAGCATGTATATATTTAAAATATTCCCCTACTTTTTATAGACCATTCTCTGCCAATCTAAAGCAGACCTGAGAAATTTCTTTTCATGTTACTTATTTCCTTTAGCTGAAGAGCTACATATGATTATCTTCTCTATAATTATCAAATTAACTATGATTCCCACTAGATCTTCTCCAGATTATTCAGGTGCCAAGTTGAGTCTATTATTTACAACAAAAATCAACCCTGGATCTGAATGTTCTACCAGTTTCACCACTGATAAAGAAGACAGTAACCTTCTGTTTTCAACCAAGCTGGTCAAGACATTGTATTTTGTGATGCTCAAATTGTAGATATCGGGTTATGTCATTTATAAAACTCTGCTCATCACTGGTTGTTGGTGTTCTTCTATACCCAACTTCCAGTTGCAACAATTTCTGCCAGATATTTAGAAAAGGCAAACAAGTCAAGTAAGGTTCTATAACAGCACCGAGTGACAGCAAACACAAAGGCACAAAAATTGAATGCCAATGCAAAAGATAAAGTTAGTATGCAACAGAAGAATGTCATACAAGATGGTGATGACCATGATGTCAATATTAGTATCAATGCCTGAAGCAACGTGCAAACTTCCTCTTCTTAACTGCAACATTATTAAGCCTCTCCCTATTCTTCACAAGTACACTCATCCTGGAGATATCATCATTGCTGGAATTATCTCTCAAGTCTACACTTTTTCCAGTCCAATTCTCTTTGACCGTCATCCTTCAAATGAACTTCAAGATGAAGTGATGTAAGCTTCTCCTTTATTCTGAGAAATGAATTCTGCTCCAACAGTCATTCACACGATCTAGGGTAATTTACTTTAAACAGTCAGAATATATTACATTCACGTGGGCCTTCATCTACTTTAAAATATCTTCTTTTCTCATTTGGTTGGTTAGCTAATTCTTATTGATTTATTCATTATTGATTTCTGGCTGGCCAACTTGCAGTGTGACTTTTTATTATTAACAAATGTCAGGTTACTAAGTGATACGTTTAATCTTAGAATAATCAGTGAACAAATGTGGTCATCTGAAGTTAACTGTAATAGTCACTGTAATCTAAAGATCCCATTGTCAGAAGTCACTTTTTTCTCTAACTACAAGCTACCAAAACTGCTTTAAACAGAAATCTCCATTTTGAAGTTGGTTTGGGGAACATGAATGCATCTAAAGCAAAGTGTAGAATTCAAGGCAAAATCATTTTTTTTCCTGGAATGCAGAGAAAACAAAAATAATATTTGCTGATTTTATTTATTTATTTATATTTTATTTATTTCCTGGAATCATACCAATATTTTCTTTTCGTATTTTAATTTTATATGTTCATAGCATAGTAAAACACACTTCATCAAACAATACTGAAACTAAATTGAAACAAGTATTACATTTACTTAATAAAATTACTTAATAAAACATTACTTAATTTTCATTGTCTAGTTTAATTAAAAGAAGGACTAGGGGAGACATGATAGCAGTGTTCCAATATCTCAGGGGCTGCCACAAAGAAGAGGGAGTCAAGCTATTCTCCAAAGCACCTGAGGGTAGGACAAGAAGCAATGGGTGGAAACTAATCAAGGAGAGAAGCAACTTAAACTAAAGAGAAATTTCCTGACAGTTAGAAAAATTAATCAGTGGAACAACTTGCCTCCAGATGTTGTGAATGCTCCAACACTGGAAAGTTTTAAGAAGATGTTGGATAACTATTTGCCTGAAGTGGTGTAGTGTTTTCTGCCTAGGCAGGGGATTGGACTAGAAGACCTCCAAGGTCCCTTCCAACTCTGTTATTCTATTCTATTCTATTCTATTCTATTCTATTCTATTCTATTCTATTCTATTCTATTCTATTCTATTCTATTCTATTCTATTCTATTCTATTCTATTCTATTCTATTCATGACAGGGTTCTCTTTCAGAGTTACCAAAATATTCTAGCCCTGGTGTTTGCTGTGGAACAGATCAATGAAAGCCTTCAGATCTTACCTAACCTCACATTTGGGTTCAATATCTATAACAGTAATTTCAGTCCAAGCAGGACTTTCTTGGCCTCAATGGAGCTTCTCTTCACACTCATCCCAAACTACAAGTGTGGCTTTGGAAACATTCCTGTAGCAGCAATTGGAGGACCTGACATCTGCCTTCACATGGCGAGCATTTTGAGCATCTACAAAATTCCACAGGTAATCCAAGATTCAGAATATTAAATGTCAGTTTTCATGAGATTGTCATTCTTTGGAAGCCCTCTTGTGTTTGGAAAATGGAGAAGTAAAGGAGCATGGGAAATGTTTTAATATGATGATAGGCATTAAGGGTTTAGAGATCCTTCCATCTGAAAAAGTAAGATTTTAAAGATTTCTACTGAATCTATACAGTAAAGTAAAGGTAAAGGTTCCCCTCACACATATGTGCTAGTCATTC
This sequence comes from Pituophis catenifer annectens, assembly GCF_029215685.1. Lineage (NCBI taxonomy): Eukaryota > Metazoa > Chordata > Lepidosauria > Squamata > Colubridae > Pituophis > Pituophis catenifer. The sequence continues at coordinate 17,460,228 of NW_027256895.1, read as the reverse complement.
CTGACTCTAGCGGGGAGGGCTAATCTCCGTTTCAAAGCTGAAGAGCAGTGCTGTCTGAAGATGTCTCCATGGTCATGTGGCCGGCATGACTAAATGCCAAAGGCACACGGAACGTTGTTACCTTCCCACCAAAGGTGGTCCCTAATTTTTCTATTTGCATTTTTACATGCTTTCGAACTGTTAGGTTGGCAGAAGCTGGGACAAGTAACGGGAGCTCACCCCATTACGCAGCGCTAGGGATTCAAACCACTGAACTGCCGACCTTTCGATCGACAAGCTCAGCGTCTTAGCCACTGAGCCACCACGTCCCTTTAATCGATACAGTACATGACTTCATATTTCTGAAATTAATTATGGTTATCATTCATTTTCAGAAATGGATACATTTTTTCCATCCCAGGTTTCATTAATATTAATCTAAAGTATATGATAGACCACATGTCTGCCTCTCTGTGACAGGAGAAGGGAGCGTTCGAAAAAGGTGATTAGGAATTGTATGTGGAGAATGACTTTGGTATCTACAAGTCTAGAGGTGCTCCTTTTTCCTCCTTCATCCTCAGCACCTGTTTCAGAGGGAGTGACTTCCCCAAGAATTTAGATTAAGTGTCAGAAGACATTTAGAATATCTGTAAAATGTCAGATTAACAATTGGTTCCTACCTGGGTTACACATACTGCATTTGCCCCCCCTCTAATTTTAAAACATGCTGCAATCAATATGTATAATGTAAAACACTCATGTTCATAATAAATAGTATCATTCTGAAGCATCCTTGTGATGAAACTTTGCTATAGCATTTCACTAGATTTTTATGTATTCCTACATCTATGGAGACACCACAATGAGCTTTTTACTAAATCTCTACTATGTGGTTTGTTGATCAGGAACTGATAATAAGTGATGACTTGGATTCCTGTAGGAAATAGTTCTAAAGATTCATAGGCAGCAGATGTGAAATTGGCAAAAGAAGAGAAATCTTAACAGAATAACAGAGTTGGAAGGGACCTTGGAGGTCTTCTAGTCCAATGCCCTGCACAAGCAGGACCACCGTATATCATTTCAGAAAAATGGCTGTCCAGTATCTTCTTAAAAGCATCCAGTGATGGAAGCACCCACAACTTCTGAAGACAACTTGTTCCACTGGTTAATTATTCTCACTGTTAGGAAATTTCTCCTCACTTCTAGGTTGCTTCTTTCCTTGATTAGTTTCCATTCATTGTTTCTTGTCTTGCTTTCTGGTGTTTTGGAAAATAGGTTGATTCCCTCTTCTTTATGGCAGCCCCTCAAATACTGGAGTGCTATCATGTCACCCCTAGTCCTCCTTTTCACTAGACCAGATAAACAATTCCTGCATCTGTTCTTCATATGTTTTAACCTCCAGCTCCGTAAAACATCTGTGTTGACTTAATTATCATTGGGGACAATTCAAAGAGAAAGAGTTTGGCTGTAATGCGAATGACTAGTAGATGGCTGCAATGGACTTATACAGTTCTAGTTGCTTTAGCTGTAGCCTTTCTCTAAATCCAGATAAAGTGAGGATCATGTTCCTAAAATTTCTTGGAATTTTTATAAGACAAAGGCTCATCTATTTATGGAAACTACTAAATTATTGGATGGAAAGGCATAGGAGAGTACTAAGTGAAGAACATTTTTTTTTAATTTATTTGTCAAACACATATAAGATAATAGATATAAGTATAAACATGATTATGAATACAGGATAAGGATATAAATAAATGGGGACAGTAGGACAGGGATGATAGGTACGTTGGTGTGCTTATGCACACCCCTTACAGACCTCTTAGGAATGGGGTAAGGTCAACAGTAGACAGTCTAAGTTTAAAGTTATTGGAGGCATTGACCACTTTGTTGCTGAAGTCATGTTTTGTGCAATCGAGTTTGGAGCAGTTTACCTTAAGTTTGTATCTATTGTGTGCTCATCTATCATTGTGGTTGAAGCTGAAATAGTTATTGACAGGTAGGACGTTGTAGCAGATACTTTTGTGTACTACGCTTAGGTCAGTCCAAAGGCGGTGTAGTTCTAAATTGTCTAATCCCAAAATTTCAAGCCTCGTGGCATAAGGTATTCTGTTGTTAGCAGAGGAGTGGAGTACACTTCTCGTGAAATACCTCTAGACTCGCTCTATTGTATTAATGTCCAATGTACAGTGCGGGTTTCAGGCAGATGAGCTGTATTTGAGAATTGGTCTAGGAAAGGTTTTGTGTGCCCTAGTTTGCAGTACAATATTTCTGGAGAAGAAGCTTCACAAGAATTCATCAACAAAGGTAACATACAGAGGGTGTCAGAAGATAGATGGAAGAAAGATTGCCAAAAATTGATCTTTCTGAGATCATAAGTAAATCCACTCAACTGGAATAGTAGGTATAGCATTAAACAATATAGAGGGATGCATGTGTGCTAGTTAATACATATATTTATGTATATATATATATACATATATATCAACTCATATCATCGCTGATTAAGTCAGATTCATTTTGATTTGTTCTTAGTCTACAAATTAGAGAGCTGAAAAACGTTTGCTGCTTTTAATGATTATGTCAGGCTATGAACTAGAAGGCAACACCATGAAAAGAAGGACTAGGGGAGACATGATAGCAGTGTTCCAATATCTCAGAGGCTGCCACAAGGAAGAGGGATCAAGCTATTCTCCAAAGCACCTGAGGGTAGGACAAGAAGCAATGGGTGGAAACTAATCAAGGAGAGAAGCAAGTTAGAACTAAGGAGAAATTTCCTGACAGTTAGAACAATTAATCGGTGGAACAACTTGCCTCCAGAAGTTGTGAATGCTCCAACAGTAGAACATGAAGGTGTTGGATAACCATTTGTCTGAAGTGGTGTAGGGTTTCCTGCCTAAGCAGGGGGTTGGACTAGAAGACCTCCAAGGTCCCTTCCAATTCTATTCTATTCTATTCTATTCTATTCTATTCTATTCTATTCTATTCTATTCTATTCTATTCTATTCTATTCTATTCTATTCTATTCTATTAAAATTTATAAGGATTGAGGGCAGGAAAGAGAAAAAAAGCATGCTGTGGGGAGGAGCCAAGCCTAGAAATCTGTTGGCTCCTAAATCTTTCAATCAAATCAATCCCTGAACTCTTGTCTGTGGCCTCGTACAATCCTGATATGTACTTGTTAAAAGATTACTATTTGAAACCCTGGTGGTTGGAATATGCCTAATATTTAGGGAAAAACTACTAGAATCTGGAAAGTGCATCATTATTGAAACCAAAGGAGAGGGACAAAGAAGCACAGTTGTTCTTGTTGTTTGTTGTTTTTAAATTCCATTAGCTCACATATGGCTCTGCTCCAGTAACAAATAAAGGCGTTTTTTTACAACAAATGTTCCCAAATGAGGCCCTACAACACAAAGGCATCCTCCAGTTACTGCAGCATTTTAGGTGGACATGGATTGGTGTTCTTTCTGGGAAAGATGATACAGGAGAGAAGTTCATCCGGGATATACTCCCCATGTTTTCTCAGCTAGGAATCTGCTTTGATTTTATAGAAACGTTCCCTAGCCTGGCATTTTACAGTGATTTTATGGAAGTGATGGATAAAGGACTTGAAGTATACAAAATCATCATGAAAAGCATGGCCAACGTGATCATTGTGTATGGCAAGATCCAGACAATGACATTTTTAAAATCGTTTCTCCGTTTTGCAGAAGTGGAAGACATACCCTTGCGCCCCAAAATCTGGTTTATGCCAGCACAAATGGATTTTGCAACAGTATCCTTTAACCTACACTGGGATATACATTTCATCCACGGCGCTTTATCTCTCTCTGTTAACTCAAAGAAAGTATTGGGATTTCAGGAGTTTCTTCAGAGCAGAAATCCAACCACAGAAAGGCACGATGGCTTTATTAGAGATTTCTGGGAGCAGGTGTTTGATTGCTCATTTCTCAACTCTAAGAAGAGTAAAGGCACTGAGAGAATTTGTACTGGAGAAGAGAAACTGGAGAGACTCCCTACTTCTGCTTTTGAACTTAGGATGAGTGGCCACAGCTACAACGTGTACAATGCTGTCTTTGCTGTGGCACATGCTTTGCAGTCAATGCACTCCTCTAAATCCCAGCAAAGAAATTGGATGAACTTGGGGAAACAGTCGTTTCAGGACCTACAATCATGGCAGGTAATATCTAGAGCAGAGAACTTCAGGAAAACTTATATTCTCTATGGTTGTCAATTCTAAGTTAGAAAACATTTTCCTCCTAAACAACAGAGTGCTATAGTATTTACATGGTCAATTTTGTAATATTTCATCTGCAAAAGAATTCCACTGGTATATGGAAGGCTACTGTATATAAAGGAGAGAGAATTAGAGAGAGCAGGGACCTCCAGTATTTATAGAACAATCTCAAAGAACACAGTAAACTTATATAAGTAAGGTAAAGGTAAAGGTAAAGGTTCCCCTTGCACATATGTGCTAGTTTTTCCCGACTCTAGGGGGCGGTGCTCATCTCCGTATCAAAGCCGAAGAGCCAGCGCTGTCCGAAGACGTCTCTGTGGTCATGTGGCTGGCATGACTAAATGCCAAAGGCGCACAGAACACTGTTACCTCCCCACCAAAGGTGATCCCTATTTTTCTACTTGCATTTTTTTTTTGGTAAAGTTTTTTTTTTTTTTTAAACACACACACAAACAAATATACAATACATCTTTTCTGAACAGAATATTGGCCCGGTCTTAAATTTGTACAGATTTTTGTTCATCTTTAACACAATTTTATATGTTCAATTTTTCTCATAGCATTTATTCTCTTTAATTTTAAGAAACCAATATTACCCTTCATCTTGATTTCTCATCCTATTATAGCTCAATTTTTCTTTTACCTCCTTAAAATCTGAACCCCTAAATTTAGATTCACATAACATAGTACAATCCCCAATTATTTCCTTAAATTCACTTCTTCTAATCACCAATGATTCTTTTATCAACTACAGGTGAAACTCGAAAAATTAGAATATCGTGCAAAAATTCATTTATTTCAGTAATACAACTTAAAAGGTGAAACTAATATATGAGATAGACTCATTACATGCAAAGCGAGATAGTTCAAGCCTTGATTTGTCATACTTTTGATGATTATGGCTTACAGCTCATGAAAACCCCAAATTCACAATCTCAGAAAATTAGAATATTGTGAAAAGGTTCAATATTCTAGGCTCAAAGTGTCCCACTCTAATCAGCTAATTAAGCCATAACACCTGCAAAGGGTTCCTGAGCCTTTAAATGGTCTCTCAGTCTGGTTCAGTAAGAATCACAATCATGGGAAAGACTGCTGACCTGACAGTTGTGCAGAAAACCATAATTGACACCCTCCATAAGGAGGGAAAGCCTCAAAAGGTAATTGCAAAAGAAGTTGGATGTTCCCAAAGTGCTGTATCAAAGCACATTAATAGAAAGTTATGTGGAAGGGAAAAGTGTGGAAGAAAAAGGTGCACAAGCAGCAGGGATAACCGCAGTCTGGAGAGGATTGTCAGGAAAAGGCCATTCAAAAGTGTTGGGGACTTTCACAAGGAGTGGACTGAGGCTGGAGTCAGTGCATCAAGAGCCACCACACACAGATGGATCCTGGACATGGGCTTCAAATGTCGTATTCTTCGTCAAGCTGCTCCTGAACAACAAACAACATCAGAAGCGTCTTACCTGGGCTAAAGAAAAAAAGAACTGGTCTGTTGCTCAGTGGTCCAAAGTCCTCTTTTCTGATGAGAGCAACTTTTGCATCTCATTTGGAAACCAAGGACCCAGAGTCTGGAGGAAGAATGGAGAGGCACACACTGCAAGATGCTTGAAGTCCAGTGTGAAGTTTCCACAGTCTGTGTTGATTTGGGGAGCCATGTCATCTGCTGGTGTTGGTCCACTGTGCTTCATTAAGTCCAGGGTCAACGCAGCCGTCTACCAGGAGATTTTGGAGCACTTCATGCTTCCTTCCGCAGATGAGCTTTATGGGGATGCTGACTTCATTTTCCAGCAGGACCTGGCACCTGCCCACACTGCCAAAAGTACCAAAACCTGGTTCAATGACCATGGGATTACTTTGCTTGATTGGCCAGCAAACTTGCCTGACCTGAGCCCCATAGAGAATCTATGGGGCATTGCCAAGAAAAAAGGTGAGAGACATGAGACCGAACAATGCAGAAGAGTTGAAGTCCGCTATTGAAGCATCCTGGTCTTCCATAACACCTCAACAGTGCCACAGGCTGATAGCATCCATGCCACGCCGCATTGAGGCAGTAATTGATGCAAAAGGGGCCCAAACCAAGTACTGAGTACATATTCATGCTTATACTTTTCAGAGGTCCGATATTGTTCTATGTACAATCCTTGTTTTATTGATTTCATATAATATTCTAATTTTCTGAGATTGTGAATTTGGGGTTTTCATGAGCTGTAAGCCATAATCATCAAAATTATGACAAATCAAGGCTTGAACTATTTTGCTTTGCATGTAATGAGTCTATCTCATATATTAGTTCCACCTTTTAAGTTGCATTACTGAAATAAATGAACTTTTGCATGATATTCTAATTTTTCGAGTTTCACCTGTATTCCAAATAATACAATTCAACATATTAGTAGAGACCAATTAACTATATATCTTAACCCAAATGTTCCGACTGCTGCAATTTCATGTATTAAACTTCTTATTTCTGGGTCTTATTTTCAAGTCTTAAACATCCCTACATTTTGTCATGTTTTCATATTGACTTAAATAATTCATTATTACCATTATATTATTTCATCAATTATTTATATTCTTATCTCTTATTTTAAAAGTAATCCATTTATCATAATTTCACTAATTAATGAAACATATTCAATGAAAAATCAATTAAATATCAATCTTACTCCAGTATCCCTAAATTTAAACTCATACAACATAATACAATTCCTAATTATTTTCTTAGAATCTCCTATTCCAGTCTCAAATATTTTTTTCTTTATCAACTGTTCCAAATAGCACACTTCAACATTTTTATAAAAACCAGTTAATTATATCTAATTAATTCATAATCCAATATCATTTCAACTTTCTTAACTTATTTAGTTAAATTCCAAATATACAATTGAAAATATTCCAGTTATTACAATCCCCTTCATTAATTAAAAATATTCCAATTATTACATTCATCATACATGCATATAGTTTGAAATCATTTCATTAAAAATACAATTTCATCTTTTCTCTAAGATTCATTTCAGTTACCATATTCCTCTTCCATTTCTCTCTCCCTTTCTATCTTTATATTTTCTTTTCTTTTTCTTTTTCTTTCCCCTACTTTTCTTTTGTATTTTAAAGTCCTGAACTCTCTTTTCTCTTTTTTTATCTTTCCACTGTTAATCCCAATACAATCATTTTGTTTTTTAAGAGCATACACTCTTCTGTTTTGCTGTACCTTTCCCATTCTTTTCCAACCCTTTTCTCTTTTTCTTATGTTCTCACTGATAATCCCAATGTAATCATTTATGTTTTTATATTCTTTCTATTCCTCCCTCTTTTCTTTCTTTATTTGTTTCCCCTTTTTCTATTTCTTCCATTGTTAATCCCAATGTAATTTTTGAAATTCTCCTTTTTATTATTGCTACCCACATAATCATTTAATTTTGCACAATCAATCTCCTTGTCTTTGCCTTCTTCTTTATTGTCAGTCTCTTTTTCTTGCTTCTCATTAGTTGTTTCTTTGTCAGCTTGAATGTATCCTAAATCATCAAGTTTCAATTTTCCATGCAAGATTGTGGTCATTTCCCTTATTTCCATTTTCAATGATAAGCACATCGTTTTCATCATTTCTTTAAGTTCCTGCACCATTTTATTCTTTCTAGGTTAAAATTATTCCAATTGAAGTTACGTTGTAATCCTCTTTTGTTTCCAAAGCCAAGACACTTGTGAACAAACAAAGCCTCCTTAAAAATTCTCACATGCTGTTATCCCTTTCAAGATTCAAGTTTTTTTTTTCTTTTCCAAAACAAGGATTCAGTGTTGCAATATTTTTTTTCTCCTGAAGATGGCTCTCTGCAATCCACTATTACAATCAGCAAGCTGGAAAAGTATCCATTTTGTTTGCTGTCAGCTTTAAACAATTTTTACTTATTTAACTTTTCTTCTTTTTCACCTTTATATGCACCAAATCAGTTTAAAATTCAGTCCAGATTTGCATAATCCAAATTTAATGTTACATTCCAATTTAGTTTCATTTTAAAGTCATTAACCAGTCCTTTCTGTTACAAGTTTTTCTTCCTTCTTTATCCTTCCTCCTGTTGTTGCTCCATCCTCCGAGCCTATCTTATCGGAGGGAGAAGGCTCCGAACATGAAGGAGAGGAGTAGGCCAGGCCTCCCTCTCCAGGCCTCTCCTCTCTGGCACTGCCTCAGGTGCCGGCCGAGGAAGAGGAGATTAGCCAGGAGCCAGGTGTCTCCGATGATAGCGATGGAGGCGATCTGTTGTTCCTGGATCCACGCCAATGAAGGCGTGATAAACGGTTGCAGCAGTTGAGGAGGCATGCCAGGGATTAGGCTGAGTCACTGGACCACACCCCAGAGACTATATAAGAGAGTGTGGTGGCCATTTAAGACTCTGTGACGGACAAAAACTAACTCTGGCTAGTCACTTTGAACAACGCTTAAATCTGACGAAGGTTTCTTGTTTTGAACTGGACTATTTGCAAACTGTGTGTATTTCTGTTTATCTGGTGAAGGGATATGCTGCTAATCCCAGGAGGGATACTGGTTCTATGGACATGAGGCCTGAGGAGGCGGAATATGGCTATCCTCACCCTTGAGCTTTCTATCAAAGTCTCCATGGATTGGCCTGGTGAGAGACGGCCGCCCTGGAAACTTTCGGGGTCGAATGATATGCACCTCCTTAGCCACTGTCGTGAGAGGACAGTGGAGCTTGGCAGCCTGACCATGGACTGGAATTTTCCCTGCGCTTTTAACATCAGCGGTCCCCCACCCTTGGACTGTTTCCCCTGATGGCTATATGTATTCAGTGTCGGAACTCCTTGTCCTGCAAGATTCTCCCCTCTCGCAGGCTTGGCCCCCCACATTATCGAGGGCCTATCTCGATGACGGACTTTGGAGTCCGGAGAGATGGCATGGAGCAAGGAAGAATTTATGGGGCTTTTTAGGGAAATTTTTAAAGATTTTAAGGGGTTCTGGGGGGGGGTTGTAATTATTCTTTTAAAGATACTGGGAAGACGACTATGGCGGATGGGGGGGGGAAATCCACCAGGGTCAGAGCCGTGCCCGGCACAGGGTAACGATCCGGGGGGCACTGGACGAGGGATTGGGAAAGGGATGGGGGACGATATCTATGAGGGCTGTACCATCGGCACGGTGAATGGGAGGGGCAGATATGGCGGGAGCAGGGGACCACATCAGGTGTTGGGGGCTCGCACTTGCTGTCTGAGAGCAATTGCTTGCCCCGGTCCCCAAGGCTCTGCTCGGATACTAGGTGGCTTAGATACTCAGGAGCTGGGCCTTCGGCTGATGCTGTGCAATGCCAGGTCCGTGGTCAATAAGGCCTCCCTCATTCACGATCTTATACAAGAGGGAGGAGCGGACCTGGCGGGTATTACGGAGACCTGGTTGGGCCCGGAGGGTGGCGTCCCTCTGGTTGAAATGTGCCCACCAGGCTTCAGAGCATTCCATCAGCCGAGGGCCCAGGGGAGGGGCGGGGGGGGTGGCGGTTATTATTAACGAGGATCTGGGTCCGAGGGAGACCACTGTGCCTCAGATAGCCGGATGTGAGTCCCTCCTTGTGAGGTGGGGCCGTGGGGTTCAGATGGGCTTGTTGCTTACGTACCTGGCTCCCTGCCGCGTGGCAACAGCCCTACCTGAGCTACTCGACGTGATAGCCACGGTGGCAGTAGATACACCCAGGCTTTTAGTCATGGGTGATTTCAACTTGCCATCCGTTGGTGAAACGTCTGAGGTGGCTCGGGAGTTCATGGCTTCCATGACAACCATGGACCTGACCCAGTTAGTTCATGGCCCTACTCACAGGGGAGGTCACACTCTGGATTTGATTTTTGTCTCTGGCCAGTGGTTGAGTGGCCTTGTTATAGGGGATATAGACATGGAACCCTTGTCATGGACTGACCACTCACTCCTTCGCCTAGATCTTCGAACCACGACCCCTCGCTGCAGGGAGGTGGACCCAATTAGATGGATCCGCCCCAGGCGCCTGATGGATCCTGATAGGTTCCAGACGGAACTTGGGCCATTTCCTGAGGATCTAGCACATGACTCGGCCGAGGACCTGGTAGCCGCCTGGGATCGGGCGGCTGGTGGGGCCTTGGACCGAGTTGTGCCTTTGCAGCCTCTGACCCGATGCCGATCCCGTGCGGCTCCTTGGTTTACTGAGGAGCTGAGGGAAATGAAGCGCCAGAAAAGACGCCTGGAGAGCAGTTGGAGGGCCAGTCTCGCTGAATCTGATCGAACACTGGTAAGGTCTCATATTAAGGCCTACCTAGTGGCGATAAAGTCGGCAAAGTCTAACTACTTTTCTGCCTCTATTGCGTCATCAGGGAATCATCCGGCCACCCTGTTTAGGGTGACCCGCACCCTGCTCCATCTGGGAGTGCGGGAGGATCCCTTAGAAGGCAGGGCGGAGGATTTCGGACAATACCTGTATGACAAAATCGCTCAGATCCGGGGGGATCTGGACTCTGACTGGGTAGATCAGGGCAGGGTGACGAGGAACAGTCTTGAGAATGTTATCTGGGAAGAGTTTGATGCTGTGACTCCCGATGATGTGGACAGGATTTTGGGGAGACTTAGTGCGGCCACATGTTTACTGGACCCGTGTCCCTCCTGGTTGGTACTGGCTTCCCGGGAGGTTACACGAGGCTGGCTCCAGGGCGTCATTAATGCTTCGTTGAGTGAGGGTCACTTCCCCACTGCCCTGAAAGAGGCGGTGGTGAGGCCTCTCCTCAAGAAGCCGTCCCTGGATCCAGCAATATTGGCCAACTATCGTCCTGTTTCCAACCTTCGCTTCATTGCGAAGGTTGTTGAGAGTGTGGTCGCGCAACAGTTTCCGCAATTCCTGGAGGAAACATCCTATCTAGATCCGTTCCAGTCGGGTTTCAGGTCTGGGCACAGCACGGAAACGGCATTGGTCGCATTGGTGGATGATCTCTGGAGGGCTCGGGACAGGGGTTATTCCTCTGTTCTGGTCCTATTAGATCTCTCAGCGGCTTTTGATACCATCGACCATGGTATCATGCTGCACCGGCTGGAAGAGTTGGGGATGGGAGGCACTGTGTTGCGGTGGTTCTCCTCCTTTCTCTCCGACCGGTCGCAGTTTGTGTTGGCAGGGGGGCAGAGGTCGACCTCGAGGCCTCTCATCTGTGGAGTGCCGCAGGGATCGGTCCTCTCGCCCCTTCTGTTCAACATTTATGTGAAGCCGCTGGGCGAGATCATCCGTGGCTTTGGGGTGAGATACCACCAGTACGCTGATGACACCCAGCTGTACATCTCCACCCCAGGCCACCCCAACGATGCCCTTGAAGTGATGTCCCAGTGCCTGGAGGCTGTGCGGATCTGGATGGGGAGGAACAGGCTCAGGCTCAACCCTTCCAAGACTGAGTGGCTGTGGCTCCCGGCATCCCGATATAGTCAGTTGACTCCATCGCTGACTATTGGGGGCGAGTCTTTGGCCCCCACTGAAAGGGCTCGCAATCTGGGAGTCCTCCTGGATAGGCAGCTGTCTTTGGAGGAACATCTGACGGCTGTTACCAGGGGGACCTTTTATCAGGTTCGCCTGATTCGCCAGTTGCGGCCCTTTCTTGATCGGGATTCCTTGTGCACAGTCACTCATGCCCTCGTCACCTCTCGCCTTGACTACTGCAACGCTCTCTACATGGGGCTCCCCTTGAAGAGCACCCGGAGGCTCCAGCTGGTCCAGAATGCAGCAGCGCGGGTAGTGATGGGAGCAACATGGCGCTCCCATGTAACACCGCTCCTGCGCGAGCTGCACTGGCTCCCGGTGGTCTTCCGGGTGCGCTTCAAGGTGTTGGTTATCACCTTTAAAGCGCTCCATGGCATAGGGCCTAGCTATCTCTGAGACCGCCTGCTTCTACTGATGACCTCCCATCGACCCGTGCGCTCCCACAGAGAGGGCCTCCTCAGGGTGCCATCAGCCAAACAATGTAGGCTAGTGGCCCCCAGGGGGAGGGCCTCCTCTGTGGGGGCTCCCACCCTCTGGAATCAGTTGCCCCCGGAGATAAGAAGAATCCATGACCTCAATGCCTTCCGTCGTTCCCTGAAAACCTATCTTTTTCAGCAAGCCGGGTTGGCTTAGAACAAATTTTTAAATTCTTTTAATTAGTTTGTGATTCTTAACTTCGGGCCAAAATTTATATATATTTTAAATGTTTTAATATTTGTATTCTATGTTTTTTATCTTGGCTGTACACCGCCCTGAGTCCTCAGGGAGAAGGGTGGTATATAAATTGGAAATTAAATTAAATTAAATTAAATATTAAGTAAAAAGCACTTGGCAGTCGGTGCTCGTCTTGCTGCCAAGTTTTTGATAACAAACTGTGCGTGCCAAGTGCTTCCTTTAACCCTCGGCTGGGTGTGTGTGTGTGTGTGTGTGTGTGTGTGTAGACGGGGACAGAACACCTCCTTTTATAGTTCCCAAATTAAAAAAAGGGTCTTTTCGGGTTCTCAATTCTTCTGATTTTTTTTAAAGTTCTCCAAATACTTAAATTCCCCCCCCCAAAAAAAAACCCCCACAATTTTCAGATAGGGTTTTATTACTTTATAATTTCTGCCTTAATCTTCTTTTTTTGTCCTTTCCCACGTTTATTAGCCGCTGTTATCACGCTAGGGCATTTATAATTGTTTTTTTATTTATTATTTATTTATTTATTATATTTCTATACCGCCTTTCTCCCGTAGGACTCCAGGTGGTGTACAGTCAAGAAAAATATAGACACACAAACATCATAAAATTGCTAATTAAAATTGTTACTTAGTTTGGTCAATTAAATAAAACCCAGAATTAGATAACATTTAAAAAATCATTCGCATGTTTGTATGTTTAGCCCTGTCTGTTGGAACATCAGGGTCTTGAGGGCACGGCGGAAAGCACGGAGATCAGGGATATTCCGTATCTCCGGGGGCAAAATAAAAATCCTCTTTTTTTCTTTCTGCCTATGAGTTAAATATCACTCATCAGGCATCAATATTCTGCTCAATTCTCCATGCTTGCACAGTGTGTCAGGTTTCGACTGCACTAGAGTAAATGCAGCTTGAAGTGCTGACACAGTGCTTGGTCCGGTTGCCCCAGCTTCTTGGCAGTCGTAATGGCCATCGCCCCCCGCTGCAGAGTCAGAAAGAATTTCCTATGACCTCCGAAGAACTTGCCTGTTCCTCTTGGTCTTCCAAGATGCCTCTCTTTCTTCCCTGTCCCTACAGGACAGATCCGAAGAGGTTGTAAAAAAATGCTTTTTTTAAAAAAAGAAAAGCCTCTGATGATCACACGGCTCAGCTGCGATCGTCAGAGGCTTTTAAAAGCATTTTTTTCTGCAACTTCTTAAGATTGTAGAAAAAATGCTTTTAAAAGTAAAAAAAAAAAAAAGTTGGCCATGCCCACCCAGTCACATTACCCCCCCCAAGCCATTCCCACAGAACTGGTAGTAACAAATTTTACATTTCACCACTGCTTGAAAGACTGACTGGGTTCTCTCCTCCTTCCTTCTTGTAGCCTAGTGATGGAAGAAGTGAGCAGCACTCGGTAGGGTAACAATGAAGAAATTGGAAAATGTATTCAAACGTTATGATGTGCCTATATCTAGAAAAAGAATCAAAATCATGCAAACCATGGTATACCCTCTGAAATTCTACAAAAGTGTTGGTTTTAGCTATAGCTGTCTGACAGCAAGCCAGTCATGTGCCAATTGTTAAACTAGAAAACCTTCTATTTCTACCTGAATGGGAGAGCACTGTTTATGATGGAGAACAAGTGGTTTTATTCAGCTGGTTCTATCCAGTTCAGGTGAACTGGTAGCGGCGGCTGCGGGAGGCTCTGCCCACCTACCTGGACGTCATCACATCCCATTTTAGATTCTCTGTGCATGTGCAGAAGGCCCTGTGCATGCACGGAGGTGGTGCACAAAGCAAGCGCACACCCACACGTGTTTCACATTTGCGAACCGGTAGTGAAGGTAAGTGAATACCACCACTGTGCAGTACTGTAAAATATCTTCTGAAGGTATTTGGTGTAGTGGTTAAAGCACTTGCTAGAAACCAGGAGAGTTGTAGTATTACCTTAGGCATGAAAGCCGGCTGAGTGACCTTGGGTCTGTTTTTCTCAATTGTTGTGTTGTTATGGGGAGAATAGGTGGAGGAAGAAGTCAGTGGTGGGTTGCTCCCGGTTTGGCCTGGTTTGGCCGAGCTGGTAGTGGTGACGATGTGATGTCACCAAACCGATTCTCTTTGACTGGGAGCTGGGCCCTCCCGCCCGTCCCATTTTATTCCTACCTTTATTTTTGGTTTTTTAGCCCAGCTGATAGGCGCAACAGAGTCGACTGTTGCATCTCAGCTGGCCTAACACGCTTGCACGGAACGCAAGTTTGGGGATCGCGCGCAAAGTGCATGCACAAAGAGAACAGGTGATAACACTGGTTGGAACCCACCACTGGAAGAAGTATATAGAAAATAATAAAGGCAAAGTAAAAATAAACAAATAAACAAATAATGATTTAACCCACCCCTTACAAATTTTCTCTTTGTGCCTCTCAAATTTAGCTGCATCCTTTTCTGAGAAGTGTCTTCTTCAACAATAGTGTGGGTGAAAAGATTTCCTTTGACAAAAATGGAGAATTTATTGGAGGATTTGATATTATAAACTGGGTCACTTTTCCCAACCAGTCATTTTCTAAAGTGAAAGTAGGAAGCATAGATCCCTTTGCTTCTCCAGACAAAGCCTTCAGTATTCATCTGGATTCCATCACATGGCCAGAAAGCTTTAATCAAGTCAGTGATATTGTCTTTGTTTTGATTCAGTTAATCAACATTGGGGGAAAAAAAGCAAACTTCTGGAAAAGTTTTTCATTTCTGAGTTGCATTCAATTACTTTTTATGTATTTATATCCTTATCAAGAAACAAATAGACTCATGTTTTATTGTAGTCTGTCATCTTACTTCTTAATTCTTTTGTTTGAAAAGACTTCTAAAGATTAAAGAGTGATTCTTGGATTTGTATTTCCAGATAGACAGGAGTAAAGTTCAAAATTAATATGGTGGTTGTCTCTGAGTAGATATTCCTCAGTAATCTGTAATCTTTGTAGTCTGCAAATAAAAATGAATATCTCTGATCCCCTCAGATAAGGGCATTTATAGCCATAATTCCAGACTAAAATCTTCCAGTGCTTTTGGACTTGAAATCCATGAATACCAACTAGCAGTCAGAAGACATGATGAAAACTCATTAATTTCACAGTAACTGTGAAACCATAATTTCAATTGGGAAACTGTGAGCATCTTAGACCAAATTGAGTGCAAAAACACAAGAGAATTCCTGGAAGCCTGGCACTTGGACAAATTGACCATCAATAGGCAAATAGAGATGAACAACATCTACATACCATTCAAAAGAGACAATCATACAGGCCAAAAAGGAAACAAAGACCCAAACATTCCCTTCCTAGCAATCAACATCCAGATGAGCAGAGACTGACACCAAGATTAATGTTAGAGTAACAACTAAGATGCAAACAACAACTCAGACAAACAAGCTAATAGTAAACAGCCCAGTCAAGGAACCACAAAGACCACTCTCCACAAAACTGATAGGGCAAGCCATTAAGATATAAAATGAGATCAAACCCCACTCCCTGCTAGAATTGATAATGTTATCTTAGTCTGGTAAAGAAACATCTGCAAGAAAACAACCAGATTCACAGAGCACCAAGGATCCCTGAGTCCAACCCTTAGCTACAAATATTATCTTCTATCAAAACTGTTTATTTTTCAGCATGAAGTAAATCTATTCTCTCTCTCTCTCTCTCTTCTTGTTACTTCTGGATCAGTCACTCCCCATTTCTTTGTGTAATAATCATTGCCAGAGAGGATATAGGAAGGCCAAAAAGGAAGGGAAGCCATTTTGTTGTTATTATTGCCTTCTATGTCCAGAAGGGAAGATTTCAACTGAAGACGGTAAGAAGTACTATGCACAGAGGTTTTCTAAAACAAAACAAAACAAAGTAATGAGAATGAATCTGCTGATGAAGAGTTGTGTGCCTGGATATGTAAACTCTTCAGTTGTGAAAGTATTTACAAGATGAAAGCAATATGAGTGAATAAAGATACACTGAGTTCAGATATAAATATGTAAGACGAGGGACTAAGTAAAATGCTATCATAAGTGTTGAGTGATGTTCTTAAGAGACAGGTGGAGGAGCTGCTACCAAGACCATTGTCAGATAAAAGCAGCCTCACAATCTCCCAAATCCTAGTTGAAAGCCTTTAACCTCTATTTCAAACTGGGTGAAACTAAACACCATTTAGTAGTACATGAATAAGCTTACATCTAAGTTTAATTATAAGATATCTGCAACAGGGCTATCTAAAAAGTAGGCCCTGTTCCCTAATTGTAGTTAATTGATCAATTATTCAATAATGAATTATTATTCTTTCATTATTCAATAATGAATAATTCATTATTGTTCAATGGATTATTATTCACCGCCCTGAGTCCTGCAGGAGTAGGGCGGTATATAAATCTAATAAAATAAAATAAATAAAATAAATAATTATTCAATATTGAATTATTGAATTATTTGGGATAATGAGATAATTAGACAAAGGCATTTTCATTCCTTCCAGATGATACAAACGATGATCAGGGGCTGATATTAAATTCAATGTACCACTAGGAATAATCTGTGGGAAAATAAAATCCTTTCAATTTAACAGATTTGTTTCTTTGATCTCATTTCATCTCAGGCTGAGTTCCTCCTAGCCATATTCTGTAATGGGGGGGGGGTGTTGGTGTTGTATTGATGAGTGTAACAGAATTTTTTGCTGATTGCTTTTAGATACAGGTGACTGTTCTCCATGTCCCGAAGATCAATACCCAAATCACAACAAGGATTCATGTCTCCCCAAAGTGATAACTTTCTTATCATATGAAGAACCACTGGGGATGAGTTTGACTATCTGTGCTCTGTCTTGTTCTGCTATCACAATTTTACTGCTCCAGATCTTCATTAAACACAGGGACACTCCCATTGTAAAAGCCAACAACAGAAATCTCACCTACATTATCCTCATCTCCCTTCTGCTCTCTTTCCTTTGTGTTTTGTTATTTATTGGAAGACCAAAGGAAGTTGTGTGTCTTCTTCGACAACCAGCTTTTGGCATTATCTTCTCAGTGGCAGTTTCCTGTTTATTGGCCAAAACCATTGTGGTTGTCCTAGCATTCATGGCCACCAAGCCTGGGTCCAAAACGAAGAGATGGGTGGGGAAAAGAATGGTGAGCTCCATTGTACTTTCCTGCTCTCTTGTTCAAGTCATCATTTGTGCCTCATGGCTGATGACATCCCCACCATACCCAGATTCTGATAAACATTCACTCTCTCAAGAAATCATACTAGAATGCAATGAAGGTTCAGTGACCATATTTTATTGCGTCTTGGGTTTTATGGGCCTTTTGGCCACTATCAGCTTCTCTGCAGCTTTTCTAGCCAGGAAATTACCTGACAGTTTCAATGAAGCCAAATTCATCACCTTCAGCATGTTTGTCTTCTGCAGTGTTTGGTTATCTTTTATCCCAAGTTACCTGAGTACCAAAGGGAAATATATGGTGGCTGTGGAGATCTTCTCCATCTTATCTTCCAGTGCTGGCTTGTTGGGTTGTATCTTTGCCCCCAAATGTTTTATCATCCTGTTCAGACCTGAACTGAACAGCAAGCATTTGCTCATGAAGAGATAAGTTTTAAATCCTGAAAAATTATTCCCAGTAACTAATGCAGATTCTGTTGGAATAGGATGAGGTCAAACAACTCAAAGTCCATCACCTTGTCATCATGGCACAAAGTATCTTATCAATACAAACCAAAGTGCTTTTAGAAAATATGGATCGGCTCTGTTATTAAGTAGAATAATGTGACTGCTTTAAAAGTGTTTAAATTTATTTGCCATATTTTAAGTAATGAAGATAGTAAGGTATTTTCCGGGTCTGACTGAATTCTCATGTCACTATAGAGGTTGTGCTGAACAAAAACTTTTATTTTCTGGGCCTGAAATATTGGAGGAATTTGTGCAGAATTTGTGAGGTATATCTGTGATATTTATGCATTGCAATAGGAAAATAATTTTTATTATATGATTTTATTTTTGGCTGCAATAAAACTACTTATGTAGTCATTGCCTGAGAGTCTTTTTCCATTAATTTAGCTCTTTGGGTATTAAGCAAACCTCAAAAAAAAAAAAATGCAGTTATGTGGACATGTAGGGAAGAGAACACTATTGCATTTTTCTGCCTTCTAGCTTCAACCTCCAATACGAGAATTTAGTTTTTAATTCCTTGAAAATCATAGATCTGTATTTTACACAATCAAATCACTTCACACATTGGGGACCAGGTGAATTGCTCTCCTTTAAATTATTACTGGAGATGTTGTTGATATATTCAAGCTCATGTGTCTTCTCATGTGTTCTGAGCTTTCTCTCACTTTAAACTTTGATTTTGGAGGAAAAAACAAAAAACAACCCATATCCTGTTATTCATTTATTAAACAAATTTAATGGCTTCTCAACTCACAGTGACTCTTGTATCCAATTTTTTCACAATCTACCATTTAGACATACGAGGCTATAGCTACAGCAACCATTATGCCATAGCTGTGATAATCATTATCTACTGTATATTCAATACATGATGCCGGCTTACTGTCAAACTACATCTCCTTCCTACTGAATTTATTATAATTTTATACTGCCAGTCATTAATCCATTTCAAAACTTCAGATTCTCCAAACCGATAGGTGCCCTAGATATGTCTTTTCTCTGTGCTTCAGTATCCCCCTCCTTCATGTGTGGATAAACACATCTTCTTTCTTTGCACAGTACATGATTTTCTCGGTGGTGATGTCTTGTGCGATTGTCGTCAAACCTTTGTTCTTGTTCTAGACTGAGACAGAGTGTCCAAATCTTTATCTGCAGGAAAAGAAAGAAGTTCAGATAATTTAATTGTCAGGGTTCTGACAGATGCCTTAATGAAATCATGAGTCTCGAGCCAAGCTTCAAAAGAAATCCAGTTGTTTATTAGGAGCTTCATGTCGGCATGTTCCAAGTGAAACCAACTCTGACCCCACATAATTTACAGCCCTGGCTTGACCCTGTTTCCCCACTCCCCCCCCCCAGGGTGTGTCATCAATCACATTCATCAATGGAGCAATTTTGCAGGTTGTAGAGATCACTCCCGTCCCACGAGTCCATGACATGGTCCAATCAAAGCACTTTCCCAACTGAAGATACCTCCTAGTTCCAGCCTTCCAGGTGCAGGGTAAGATGTCCTTGACTCTCTGAGAAAGGAATGTTATTATGACTATTATATATCACCCTGGCTCCACACAATTTCCCCCTCCCAATTTCCCACAGTAGTAATGTGGCAGGCCTGAAGCTCCAACGAAAAAGATGGCTTCCAGGCCTGATAGCTGTATTGCTTATTTGTTCCCTCTGACAGTTATTAAGTGTTGTACCTTATGATTCTTGACAAATGTATCTTTTCTTTTATGTACACTGAGAGCGTATGCACCAAGACAAATTCCTTGTGTGTCCTATCACACTTGGCCAATAAAGAATTCTATTCTATTCTATTCTATTCTATTCTATTCTATTCTATTCTATTCTATTCTATTCTATTCTATTCTATTCTATTCTATGCTATGCTATGCTATGCTATGCTATGCTATGCTATGCTATGCTACGCTACTCTACTCTACTCTACTCTACTCTACTCTACTCTACTCTACTCTACTCTACTCCATTCCATTCCATTCCATTCCATTCCATTCCATTCCCCTTCTCCTATTTGGTACCTTGTTTGTATTTTACGATTAATGAATAATTATGATTATTTATTTATTTATTAATTATTAATTATGATTAAGGATTGTGACTATGATTTATGATCTATCACCTATCACTTGTTGTTTACATGTACACTGAGAGTTTATGCAGCGGAGACAAATTCCTTTCGTGTCCAATCACACTTGGGCCATTAAACAATTCTATTCTGTATCTCATAGAACTTGTAATCCTGAGCAGGTAGTTGTTTTTCTGGCAATTACCAAATTAGCCCCAATTACTTTCATTTCATCTCCAAGTCTCAAGGGTGTTTTGTTAACCACCAGCAAAACTAAAATGTAAGATAGAAGGACCTTGTTCTTATTTGCTCTACAATGTAAAGAAGCAGAATATATATATTTTTGTTGTTGTTGTTCTTTAATGCTCTTGGTTGGTACTGTAAATCAGCCAAGAGGTCATTCAAGTTAGGCTGTGCTATTCGGCCAAGAATCTATTAAGAGAAAGAAATAGGACAAATAAGACTGCAAAGAAGGAATTCTATCATGCAAATTAATGAAGCTCTCTCTATTGCTCTTAATGCTGTTGTTTAGGGCAGTTTCAGAGATTCCTAATATGAATTGCATTGTTGGTGATCCTATTCCAATTCTTCATAAATACTATCAATCAGGAGATGTCATTGTTGCTAGTATTTTGTCTCAAATATATATATTTTCAAACACAATAAACTTTCATGAAAAACCTTCTACTGACCTTTTCTATGATACTGAGTAAGATGCTCATGTATCTAAAACTAATTATTCAGAAATGAGTTTGATGTTTTGTGCTGGTCTATATTGTATATCTCTTTATCCGTGAAGACTGAAATTGTTTAAGGATGTCTTGGATGTCAAGGTCCATTAATAATGCATTGGGAATAAACAGTTCTACTTAATCTCATTCATAAGGATGAGTTCATGATTCTGACTTCATGATTTTGGCAGGTCAAATTCTCAGTTATTTCAGTGTAAGAGGTTTAATGCTTTACATGTATCTATTTTTCTGCAATTTACTAATTAAGTTATCTGTAAATTACTTTGGAGGAAGTTTTTGGAATTCCATATAATAAAACACTGTTTTCTATTATATTCCAAGCTTACTGCCTGAGAATGAGATGTTGATCCAATATTTATTTTTAATTAAATTTCACCAAGGACAATCATAAATTCATGTCCTAGTTTTTTTTAATTAAAATCTTTCTGAAAGCATTTTTTTAATTAATGAAATATTCTGTTTTATTTCAAGATTTCTCCATTCCTTAAAAAGAAATGGAGTAATTCTGTTGCACAACTAAATAAATTTGTTCTGAGTAATGAAATATCGGTATATTTGTGAAGATAACAATTTCCCCATTTTCTTAAAGTTATTTTGTCATTTATACACAGACTTAAAGTTCTGATTTTCACTGTTTCTAAAATGAATATCAACAGTTGAACTGATTGTCAATAATTTCTCTGAAATCCAATTAGTCACAATAACATGGTGCTTAGTTATTTCAGTCTTGCAAGACTTCTGTGGACAGGAAAACCCTTGTTAAGATACAATCTTGAGAATTATGGTGCTAAATTTTAATCAATGAACTAAATTAAGGGGTGTGGGAGACAACTACCTCATGGAGGTTACCCCTGAATTTATAATTGATTTTTTTCTACACATGCAGAATGGTTCTGTAGAATGAAGATATAATCACACCAGGAGGCACAAAGACAATAATATGATTGCTATTGAATTCTGTATAGGATTAGTTGTACGCTTGCATTCTTGGATATTTTCTAATATTAAACAGTATCCTTTAAAGTAGTACCATTACTATGTGATGAAGACTGAAATAGATGTATTTTATTTAACAACTTTCATTAGTACGATGGAAGCTTTGAGTATAATATATTTAAAGCTATGAGTTGAACAAAAGTCCTGCAGCTCTTGTGCTGAAACCAATGAGCTCAAATCAATGTGTAATTTTCATTTCAGCGTGGTGACTCAGCTCTACCAACACATTTTGTCTTTGGCATTTGCTGTAAAGGAGATCAATGAAAATCCCCAGATTTTGCCCAACCTCACTCTGGGCTCCCATATCTATAACAGCAACTTTATTGCAAGCTGGACATATCATGCCTCAATGGAAGTATTCTCAACACAAGGCAAGTTAATCCCTAACTACAAGTGTGAAACAGAGAACAACCTAGTGTCAGTCATTGGAGGACCTAATTCTGAAGTCTGTATCCACATGGCAGCCATCCTGTCTATTTACAAGATTCCACAAGTAAGAGTTTCTTCCCATTGTTTAAATTTGTATCTATCTATCTAGCCTTTAAGTTCAAATTCTATCCTTTTGAGAACAAATAGCTTAAAAATATATCTATATCTATCTATCTAGATCTAGATATACAGATCTAGATCTAGATATACAGATCTAGATAGATAGATAGATAGATAGATAGATAGATAGATAGATAGATAGATGATAGATTGTTCTACATTTACATCTAGATCTACAGATAGATACAGATAGATAGATAGATAGATAGATAGAGGACCCAGAGTCTGGAGGAAGAATGGAGAGGCACACACTGCAAGATGCTTGAAGTCCAATGTGAAGTTTCCACAGTCTGTGTTGATTTGGGGAGCCATGTCATCTGCTGGTGTTGGTCCACTGTGCTTCATTAAGTCCAGAGTCAACGCAGCCATCTACCAGATTTTGGAGCACTTCATGCTTCCTTCTGCAGACGAGCTTTATGGGGATGCTGACTTCATTTTCCAGCAGGACTTGGCACCTGCCCACACTGCCAAAAGTACCAAAACCTGGTTCAATGACCATGGGATTACTGTGCTTGATTGGCCAGCAAACTCGCCTGACCTGAACCCCATAGAGAATCTATGGGGCATTGCCAAGAGAAAGATGAGAGACATGAGACCAAACAATGCAGAAGAGCTGAAGGCCGCTATTGAAGCATCCTGGTCTTCCATAACACCTCAGCAGTGCCACAGGCTGATAGCATCCATGCCACGCTGCATTGAGGCAGTAATTGACTCAGTACTTGGTTTGGGGCCCAAACCAAGTACTGAGTACATATGCATGCTTATACTTTTCAGAGGTCCAATATTGTTCTATGTACAATCCTTGTTTTATTGATTTCATGTAATATTCTAATTTTCTATGATTGTGAATTTGGGGTTTTCATGAGCTGTAAGCCATAATCATCAAAATTATGACAAATCAAGGCTTGAACTATCTCGCTTTGCATGTAATGAGTCTATCTCATATATTAGTTCCACCTTTTAAGTTGCATTACTGAAATAAATGAACTTTGGCACGATATTCTAATTTTTCGAATTTCACCTGTATGTTCTCTTTTAACATAGCAAGGCATCTGCTTCTCAGCACATTCAGTTTACAGGATTAGGGAACTTGATTTCATAATGTCCTTCATATAGGAAAGAAATTAGATAGGTAGGTAGGCAGCTAGTAGGTAGGTAGGTAGGTAGGTAGGTAGGTAGGTAGATGATAGATAGATAGATAGATAGATAGATAGATAGATAGATAGATAGATATAGAGATATAGAGATATAGAGATATAGAGATATAGATAAGGTAAAGGTAAAGGTTCCCCTCGCATATATGTGCTAGTCGTTCCCGACTCTAGGGGGCGGTGCTCATCTCCATTTCAAAGTCAAAGAACCAGCACTGTCTGAAGACATCTCCGTGGTCATGTGGCTGGCATGACTAAATGCCAAAGGCACACAGAACGCTGTTACCTACCCACCAAAGGTGGTCCCTATTTTTCTATTTGCATTTTTTACGTGCTTTCCAACTGCTAGGCTGGAAGAAGCTGGGACAAGTAATGGGAGCTATGTGGCACTAGGGATTTGAACTGCTGAACTGCCGACCTTTTAATTGACAAGCTCAGCATCTTAGCCACTGAGCCACCACATCCCTGATATATATAGATATATAGATTTATCTAGCTATTAATTCTCTAACACAGTTTTTGTTTATGTGCTATAGTTCACCTATGGTTCCGCTTCTGAGATGAATAGGAAAACTCAAGCTATTTTCTATCACCAGATGTTTCCAGATGTACACAGACAATATAAAGGGATTCTCCAGTTACTGTTGCATTTCCAGTGGACATGGATTGGGGTACTCTATGACAATGATAACAATGGAGAGAGATTTGTCCAGGATGCACTTCCTATGTTTTCTCAGAGAGGAATCTGCTTTGATTATATAGAACTATTCCCAATAATCACATCAGTTACTGATATTGATAAGATGGTGGCGGAGGGAATACATCAGTATCATGCTATTATTAAAAGCATTGCTAATGTATCCATTGTTTATGGTGAAATTGAGACCATGGTATTTTTCAGAATGTTTTCCACATTGTCAACATATGAGGATGTATCAATAATGGCAAAAGGAAGGGTTTACCTTATGACGGCTCAGATGGAATTCACATCATTCCCCTTTCAAAGGAAGGAAGGCATAGACTTGCTTCATGGTGCCCTGTCCTTAGCAGTTCATTCAAAAGAGGTCCCGAGATTCACTGACTTTCTTCGGTTGATAAATGCTAGCTTTGAAGGAGAAGATGGCTTCATTCAGGGTTTTTGGGAAGAGGCCTTTGGATGTTTCTTTCCCGAGTCCACGATAGACAGGCAAGGAAGGGTCTCCTGCACTGGTAAGGAGAAACTGGAGAATCTCCCAGCATCTATTTTTGAAATGAGCATGACTTCCCATAGCTACAGCGTCTATAATGCAGTCTATGCTGTGGCATATGCTTTGCACAACATGCTTTCATTTCAATTGAAAAAAACAGAGAGTGTCATTGAAGCAATCCATAGCTTGCTGGCTCAACACCTGTGGGAGGTAATGTCTTGGACAAACTGATTTCAATTAGATCAGCGTGTCTCATGAGAGACATTCTATACTAAACATAAAAATATTGTTTTGTATTATAGTTCCTTTGTGACAAGAACCATTTTTAAAGTACCATATTATTCAGAGTAAAAGACACACCTAAGTATAAGATGCACCTTAGTTTCTGGGGAGGAAAATAAGAAAAAAAATCTGCCTACCAGGTATTCATCTAGCTAGCGTTCTTAGCCTGGTCAGCTTCAGCACATTAGCTTGCTTGCTAGTTTTGAGGTTGGGGTTGGTTGGGGCTAAAAAACAGCTTCTAAAGCACAGCTAATCGTCGGAGTGAGCAGCAATTAGAAAAGCAGGCAAAACACAGAAGATCACTTTGCTCATGTTGGGGCTGAAAAACAGCTTCAGAAAAACAGCTGATTGTCGGAGGGAGCTCCAGTGACTAAAGCAGGCAAAGCACAGAAGGGGTAAGAGAAGGCAGCAGCTGTTTGGGTAGCCATTTTGGGTGCTGCACATCACGTTTTCATCCTCCAAACGCATTGCGTTTTTGGGCGGTGATCGGCAGTGATGTGCTTTGGTAATCTCCGCAGCCTTGAAGGCCTCTCAAATGGAGCATTTGGAGGCTGAAAATGCGACGTGCAGAGCCCAAAAACACAAGCCACCGACAATGGTGGCAATCTCTGCAGCCAGGAAAAGGACAAGCAGAGGCGGGTGGGTACGGTTACATTCGGGGTATGTATTTTCAGCCTCTTTTAGATGGGAAAAAAGTGTGTCTTATACTCCAAAAATACAGTAGCTCATGTGGTTTAAAATTTCAGATGTATATATGGGCTGAGTAGGAATGGAAAGCTGATTAACAAATGTGCCATATATCTTCAGAGACAAACTGGTCTATTTCATAGCAATTGTTGGTGAAACATCAGGAAATCTGTTGTCTAGACCATGTCACTAATCGCTGAAACCCAATATTACCTAATAAATACCAGCCATGAAAACTAGTATTGGTTCTCAAACTCTTTTTTTTTTCACAATGGTAGAATGTATCTTTTTAAATAGGGTGCATTTCTACTTAACTCTTCCATGGTTGTTCAGCGGAGAGTATACTAGTGATTTTTGTAGGTTCCAAACAACTTCAGTTTTACATTTAGAAATATGTTGAACCAGCTGCAGATAGATAATAAGTGGTGTGGTGGCCTAGTGGTGAAGATTCTCGCCTCCCACTCAGAAAGTTAAGAGTTCAATCCTAGGTAGGACCAGAGGTGGGCTTTACATACTGTAGCAACCGGTTTGCGCAGCACCGGAAATGTGAGCATGCATATCATGTATGCGGCATCACAAAACACAGCAATTCACTCACGCGCACTGTCCACACATGCATGAGGCATCAAAAACACAGCGATATAGGACGGGATTGCGCCTGGGCAGGTGGGCAGGTGGGCGGGGGGCGGGGGGCGGGGGGCGGGCCCACCCATAGGTTGCCACTACCGGTTCGCCCAAACCAGTCCAAACCGGCTGAATACCACCTCTGGATAGGACAGATGATTCTCTCCTAGGGAGCAAAGAAAAAAAAAATATGTTGCAGACTCCATGTGGTGTCAGGGAAGGCACCTGGCCAGTAATAGGAAATTTGCCTGAGAGTTCCTATGTATTGAGATCTAACCACACAGGCACAATTCACAACCAATTAGTGATATGCATGAGCTTGCATAGTAACATGTATCAAGCAAACAAAAACTTGAGGCCTTCTCAGAAAATGAATTTAGTCATCCTAATTTCTTCATTTTTCCTAGAACACTATTCGAAGTCCTGTTCTCTGCCTATTTGTTTTACATGAAACAAACTTAAAGAGAAAAGAACAATGTCATTAAATATATCCTGTATTTCCTCTTCTCTCTTCAGCTCAACCATTTTCTGAAAATCATTTCATTTAACAACAGTGTTGGGGAAACAATTTTCTTCAATCAAAATGGAGAAGTGGAAACTGGATTTGATATTATCAACTGGGTAACCTTCCCAAACCTTTCCTTCCTTAGAGTCAAAGTTGGAGACATACAACCCTTGTCTCTCACAGAAAAAACATTTACTATTTCAGAGGAATCCATAATCTGGCCAAAGTGGTTTAATCAGGTAGGTCCTGTAAATCTTTGAGTTCTATTCAAGACTTAAAAAGCTTTAAGAAAATAATTTGTTGGAGTAACTATTCTTCAACTACTCAGAAAGTTGTCTGAAAATACAGAGAAAATTTAGAAAAGAATGTCAGATCATGAGACATAGGAGAAAGAATCCAATAAAACATGAAAAGTTCAACTATGGCCTTTTACATAAAGTATCATTATGCAGTAATCATATATTTCAGGATAAGCATGCAACCTCTTCTTGCTTAATATGCCCATGCAGGAATGTCACATTTATTCGATTGCATTCAATTATACCATGGTTTCCATTTAGAATCATGACTTAAATATATTTGGGAGCTATATTCATTCATTTGAGTTACCATCTCCAATTGAAGCATTTCTAATTGAAAACTTGTAAGAGGAAAATCAATAATAAAGAAAATGTCACTATGAAATGCTAAGAAATTCAAAATACAACGTTTAAACACCATTTGATTGGTGCAGATATACATCATGTCACTTTTCTTTTAACCTGACTCGTTGCTTAGCTATCACTCTCTATATGTCACTGAGAAATGATAATAAATTCAAAATACGACGTTTAAACCAGTGATGGGTTGCTCCCGGTTCTGTCCGGTTCTTGTGAACCAGTAGTAAAAGCGGCGGGAGGCTCCACCCACCCGCCCAGACATCATAATGGATGATCTGTGCATGTGCAAACCGGTAGTAAAGGTAAGTAGAACCCACCCCTGGTTAAACGCCATTTGATTGGTGCAGATATACATCAGGTCACTTTTCTTTAATCTGACTCATTGCCTAGCTATCACTCCCTATATGAATTTCTGGATACCCATAAGCAAAATTGAAAAACAATTTTCCCCTAGAGGATTCTTCATTATAAGTTGTCATATATGATTTTTTTTTTTTGAATTATTCACCTATGAAAGCACACGTTTCTCTGGTTATTTGTAGATATGCATATTTGCAAGATGGAAAACCTTCTTCTCTTTCTTTTCTCGGTAGACAAAGCCTCTTTCTGTTTGCAATGACCATTGTCATCCAGGTTACAGGAAGGCCAAAAAGGAAGGGAAACCATTTTGCTGCTATGATTGCCTTCCTTGTCCAACAGAGAAGATTTCGAATCAGAAGGGTAAGAGATAGTACATAGAGGAATGGTTGCCCACTAGTAGTCTGGGATCATGACTGATGATTTGCTGAGGTACCCAGGTTGTCCATCATGCAGCTGTCTATATGGATAAACAGTTAAAACAGATCTGATTATTCCAATATCATTTTCAAGAAATCTATATATCAGTAATATTTTGGCACTGAGTGCTGATGCACCCCAGAAGTAAAGCTACCTAGTAGGCATGCGCATGCCAGGAAATGAACTTCTGGTTTCAGCTTGTCTTCCGGTTACTGGCGCGCATACATGTGCAATTATCAGCTGCCCAGCATGCATGCGCACAACGGAAACCAGAAGACTAGCTCTTCCGGTTTCCAGCATTGCCACATTGCATGCACGCCAGAAACCCGGAAGAGGATCGGGTGACGCTACGCATGTCAGCGGTCATGGCTCCATGTGCCACTTCAGGCAAACGTGCTATAGGTTTGCCATCACGGCTATATATAGAATAAAAGCCTTTTTCTCTTTCCCCACAGACATGGACAACTGCTTTCCGTGTCCACTAGATCATTATCCAAATGAGAAGCAAATTTGCTGCCTTCCAAAATATGTAACATTTTTATCCTATGAAGAAATGCTGGGGAACATTTTTACCAGCTTTATTCTTACTTTTTCTATTATTACTATTTTGCTGCTCTGGCTCTTCATTAAACACAATGACACCCCTATTGTGAAAGCCAACAACGAGACCCTCACCTACATTCTTCTCATCTCCCTCCTGCTCTCGTTTCTCTGTGCTTTGCTATATATTGGTCAGCCTCGTCAATGGACATGCCTTCTTCGGCAAGTTACTTTTGGTATCATCTTCTCTGTAGCAGTTTCTAGCATTTTGGCAAAGACTATCATTGTAATTCTTGCTTTCATGGCTACCAAGCCGGGATCCAGAATTAGAAAATGGATGGGGAAGAGACTGGGTCTTTCTATTGTCCTTTCTTGCTCTTTTATTCAAACCATTATTTGTACAGTATGGCTATCAACCTCTCCCCCATTTGTAGATGTTGACATGTATTCCATGCCAAAGGAAATTGTATTGATATGTAAGGAAGGGTCAACCGTCATGTTCTACTGTGTCCTTGGTTTTATGGGTCTCTTGGCAATTATCAGCTTCCTGGTGGCTTTCCTGGTCAGGAAGTTACCGGACACCTTTAATGAAGCCAAATTTATCACCTTCAGCATGTTGGTCTTTTGCAGTGTCTGGCTGTCCTTTGTTCCAACCTACTTGAGCACAAAGGGGAAATATATGGTGGCTGTAGAGATCTTCTCCATTTTGTGCTCCAGTGGGGGGTTACTGGCTTTCATCTTCTTCCCAAAATGTTACATTATTCTGTTGAGGCCTGATTTAAATAACAAGGAACAGCTAAAAAGGGGGAAAAACTGAAGAGTTAAAAGTTAACCATAAGTAAATAGTTTGCACCAAGATTTTTCATTTTCAAGTATTTGATACAGCTTGGTTGTATTATTTCATTCCTCCACAACAGAAATGGAATTAAAGTTATTAATTACATAAAAAACTGTCTAGGTCTGTGGGATTTTTGTTCAATCCTTGAAATGTCTGCTGATCTAAAGCCAAATACCTATAAGAAGATAGCAATAGCAATAGCACTTAGTGTCAGCATTCCAGAAACCCCCCGACTCCCAGTAAAGACACTGAAGCAGGCATTTTCCAAAGTTCTCTTTACTAGCAATAGGGAAACTGGCACATCTGGGAAATCCCGAATCTGAAAAACCCGGGCTTTCTTTCAATAATACAAAGCTTCCAAAACCAACCCCTTTCTCCCCTTTCGGTCACATGCTCCAATCGTCATCCGTTCCACCTCAAGCCACCCCCTGGCCACTCCTCCTCCAGGTGCTGGCTCACCCTGACCTTGACCAATAGGAAGAACGCTATTATGTCAACTAACTCCCTTCTCCTAAATCCCCCCTCCTACTTTCCTACACATGAGGAGGTGGCAGCATTGAAGCTTCTGGCCTAATATGGCTTCCAAGGCTGACAGGCATCCCCCCCTGCAGAAAGAATCACATCCTGAAAACAAAACAGACAAAACACAAAAGAAGGGGTTAACATTTAGCACCAAACCCTTTAACCCCCCTCGCCCCCCCCCCAGGAGGACCTTTCGGTTTGTCAGGAAATGTGTCATGAAACTGTTTCACGAGCACATCAGCTTTCACATCCCAACTCTTAACCCAAGTAGCTTCAGTCAAAGGGTAGCCTTTCCAGTGTACCAAATATTGCAATCGGCCCCTGTAAAGTCTAGAGTCCAAGATTCTCTTCACCTCATAATGAGTCTCCCCTTGTATTACTAAAGGAGGGGGTGGAGCAGCTGACAAAGGTCTGAGGGTGGATTTTCTAACAGGTTTCAATAAGCTGCTGTGGAAAACGGGGTGTATTTTCCCTAATATGCGAGGGAGCCTAAGTTGGACAGTCACTGGGTTAATCACTTTCACTATAGGAAAGGGACCTATGAATTTGGGTCCAAACTTCTTGCTGAGCACTCTCAATTTTAGGTACTTGGTTGACAAATACACCTTATCACCTATTCGGAAAGGCGGCTGGAGACCCCGATGTTTGTCGGCTTGAGCCTTATATTTCTCCGCTGACTCCATACAATGGACACAAATAAAATGAAAACATATCAGGATCTCTTAAATGAAGAAGGAAAACTAAAAACAATAGAAGAATTAAGAACTCAAGGTGTGGAAATGGACTGGTGGCCATACTTACAATTAAAATCCAGATATAAAACAGATATGGAAAAATTCGGAATCGAAAAAGAACTAAATCAGTTAGACAAAATTTTATTGGGCGCCAATGAGAAATTAATAACAAAAAACTATAACTTCCTATTGGCATATAAATTAGAAGAGGAAATAGTTAAAGAAAACATGATCACGTGGGCGACGAATTTCGGATACCCTATAGAATTAAATAAATGGGAAAAATTATGGAAAATTAACAGCAAACTAACAGTATCAGTACCGTGCAAAGAAAATGCTTACAAGATGTTTTATAGATGGCACCTCCCACCGGCACGGATCTCAAAAATGTTTCCCAATACATCCTCACTCTGCTGGAAATGCAAAGCACAAAAAAGGACATACTACCACATGTGGTGGTCGTGTCCCAAAGCCAAACAATTCTGGAACAATATTAAAACCCAATTGGAAGAAATAACAACTCAAAAAGTACCATTAAAACCGGAAATTAGGCATATTTACACGTAATTATGAAAAAGAAATAATATATTTAATCACACATATTCTGACTGTGTCAAGGATCACTTATGCACAAAATTGGAAACTGGAAGAAGTCCCAACACAACACAGAATAACATCCAAAGTCATGGAACATGCTGAGATGGACATACTCACCAAGGAAATCCAAGGAAAGGAAGAATCTGACTACTATCTGGTTGGGCAAAGGTGGTATCAATGGTTGGAGATAAAGAAACCAAACAAAAAGAGGATCCTAAAAGAGTAAAATAGAATTCCGTACCAAATGAGACGACGAATAACTAAATATCAATAAAATAATATCGTTATATAAGGTGAGAGGAAGGAATATATATTGAGGAATATAGGTTATCAATGTCGTAAGAAATTTGACATTACGTTTAGATGTCATTAATGTTATTAATGTTGTGTATTGTTTTACTTGTACTTGTATGTGTATGTGTATGTGTATTTTGTGTGTTTTTATAATTAATAAATGTGGGGGGGAAAAGAATAAAATATGAATGAAAGCAAAATTTTTGTTTTGGTGTCACTTTTGGTGTTCCTTTTTTTAAAAACATAATGTTAAGAAATGTAGTTTGTTTAAAAAGGAAGCCAAAGCAATGTTCTTGAAATTTCTCCAAAATCTTGAACTTTTGTCAATTTTTGTGAGTAAGCAAATTGGAAAGTAAGGATGTAAGAAAAAAATATGCTCTAATTTAATGTTTATAGCAGGGGTGTCAAACTCGATTCCATTGAGGGCTGCATCAGGGTTGTGTTTGACCTGGGGAGAGGCAGAGTGGGCATGGCTTTCTAATACTACAGACTTTTTTCAATCATCCCTAGCCAAAATGTCTTCGAATCAGAGAGTTTCATTGTTAGAGATCCCTTGCCAATTGAACTACCTCCATGTGTGGTTGTGTACAGTTTGCGACAATGAAATAAGTTACTATTTTTATTTCTCCCAGAGGTTCCCAGGGATATTAGTAAGCTGATAGTTTATTTCCCATATCACAACAGATCCCAATATAGGCCTACTTGTATTGCTTTGCATTAATTAACTTGGTTCTTTTGCTTTGTTTTCATGTTCGGTTTGTGAATGTATTGATTAGTGGAACTGATTATAAATTGATTTTTGCTGATTGGTTTTAGATAAAGAAGACTGTTCTCAGTGTCCTGAAGATCAATACCCAAACCACAACAAAAATTCCTGCATTCCAAAAGTAATAACCTTCTTATCATATGAAGATGCTCTGGGAATCAGTCTGGCTGTTTTTGTTCTTTCTTTTGCTTTCATCACATCTTATGTGCTCAAGATCTTCATTCAACACCAGGACACTCCCATTGTAAAAGCCAAAAACAGAAATCTCACCTACATTATCCTCATCTCCCTTCTGCTCTCTTTCCTTTGTGTTTTGTTATTTATTGGGAGACCAAAGGAAGTTGTGTGTCTTCTTCGACAACCAGCTTTTGGCATTATCTTCTCAGTGGCAGTTTCCTGTTTATTGGCCAAAATCATTGTGGTTGTTGATCTGTCCCCGTCCACACACACACACAAACACAGCCAGCCGAGGGTTAAGGAAACACTTTGGCACACACCCAGGTCTTTATCTCCAACTTGGCAGCGATATACACACCGTCTGCCAAGTGCATTTATTTCCACAGAACAGAAAGATAAAATACTCAGCGTACAAAAAGTCCAATCAGAATAATATTTCACTCAGCAGTTCCGGACGAGGCTTTAGTGACTATCCAAGGTTTACTTTTGTTCGTCACAAGGATCACTGGCCACCACCCTCTATTATATAGTCTCTGGGGTGTGGTCCAGTGACTCAGTTCTAATCCCTAGCACGCCTCCTGAGCTGCTGCAATCGTTTATCACGCCTTTGGAGGCATGCGTCCAGGAATGATGTCTCT
The DNA here is from genome assembly GCF_029215685.1 of Pituophis catenifer annectens. Classification (NCBI taxonomy): domain Eukaryota; kingdom Metazoa; phylum Chordata; class Lepidosauria; order Squamata; family Colubridae; genus Pituophis; species Pituophis catenifer. The sequence goes on along the minus strand of NW_027256895.1, from coordinate 17,426,820 downwards.
CCCTCTCTCGGCTTGTCGTTCGTTCAGAACTGCGATAGGAAATAATCACCAGTAACACAGAGAGAATCAGGGTTTACTTTGGCAATGATAAGCTTGCAGTCAAAAGTAAAGTACAAGTCAGTGTTTTGGTTCAAAGTCAGCGCTGGGTGTAATCACACCACAGCGCTATTTAACAAAAACTCAGCCCCTTAAACATACATCCGGTGATTATCAATCAAGCACCCCCCACGCCCTTAACAGTAACAGCTGCGAGCACCAGAGCAGCGAGGACATCAGAATCGGAGAGGCCCGGCAACGTCATCAATCATTGCCCTGAATGCTGCTATCCAGGAACTGTTTGTGTGTTCGCTGCGGCTGCTTATCTCCACTCCTTCGTCTCCCACACCCCCCATCGATGGCAAGCTCCAGTAGGACTCGACAGGCGGCCCCCCCTACCAGGAGCTCACCTATAAATAGAAAGCATACAGATGTTAGTCACTGTTACGATCCTGCATTAGGTTTGTCTGGGTATTTCCGATGGAACCGTTGTATCAATTGGGCAGCGTGAACATCGGGTGCTGCCACCCACGAGGTCTGTGTTACAGGGTATCCTTTCCACTGCACAAGATATTGTAACATCCCCCTACGAACCCTGGAGTCCAATATTCGGTCTATCTCATATTGGTTGGTATGCACGGGACCCGGTGGAGTAGTCGAGGTACCTGGCCTTTCTATCGTCACCGGTTTCACCAAACTGCTATGGAATACGGGATGTATCCTACTGAATAGAGGGGGAAGTTTAAGAGCTACAGTTACAGGATTGATGACTTGTGTTATGGGAAATGGTCCTATATATTTAGGTCCTAATTTTTTACTGGGCAGTCGGAGTTTAAGGTATTTCGTAGATAAGTATACTTTGTCTCCTATCCGGAATGGTTTTGGATCAGCTCTTTTCTTGTCTGCATATTTTTTGTACTCGTCTGCTGCCTTTTGTAATGCTGTTTTTACACTTGGCCATACATTACTAATTTTATCGGCCCAACCACGTGGCGTGTCACCGTCTGTCATAGGGGGATCTAACTCTGGAATGGCTGAAAACTCTCGGCCATATATTACTTGGAAAGGGGAGAACCCAGTACTGCGGTGTGGTATGTTGTTATATGCCACTTCGGCGAAAGGCAGGAGTCCTGACCAATTTGTCTGCTGGTAAGAAACGTAGCATCTGATATATCTTTCGACCATGGCATTGGCCCGTTCAGCCGCCCCGTTAGTGCTCGGGTGGAATGCTGAACTTAATCCTTGAGAGGACCCAATTAAATGGACAAATCGTCTCCAAAACTTAGAGGTGAATTGAACACCGCGGTCGGATATAATCCTCTTAGGTGCTCCATGGAGACGATAGATATGTTGCAAAAAGAGTTCAGTTAATTGTCGCGCGGATGGTATGCTTTTACATGGCACAAAGTGGGCCTGTTTCAAAAACAGATCTACCACCGTCCAAATTACCAGTGTGGCCATGGCTAGGGGGGAGATCGACTATGAAATCCATAGCGATCTCTTCCCAAGGCCTGCTAGGATTCGCGACTGTCTCTAATAGTCCTAACGGTCGTCCAGACCAGGGTTTGGCGGTTGCACAGGTTGTGCAACCTTTTACGTATGTTTCTATGTCCGTACGCATTCGTGGCCACCAGAATTGCCTCCTCACAAGGTGTAGAGTTTTTAAATACCCAAAATGGCCTGCTGATTTGGCATCATGGCACCTGCATAACACTACGTTCCGTAAACGTTCTGGAACATATATTCTATTCTCCCTCCACGCTATTCCATCATTATAGCTAACCATAGAGGGGGTTTGGATTACCCATTGATCCTGTTGTAAAGCTGTTTTAAACTCGGTACGTAAGTGACCATCTACTTCTGTAAGTCTTAATAGGGTTTGGGAAGGTGCAATTAGAGGTTCTATCACTTCCTCTCGCTTGCTATTATACTGTGGCATCCGGGACAGTGCATCAGCCAGGAAGTTTTTCCCAGCAGGAACATACCGCAACCGGAAAGAGAAACGCTGAAAATATTGTGCCCACCTTATCTGTTTGGGAGATAGTCGCCTGGGCGTTTGTAAGGCTTCTAAGTTTTTATGGTCCGTCCATACCTCAAAAGGATGAGACACCCCCTCCAAGAGATGTCGCCATGTCATCAACGCCCAACGGACCGCGAATGCCTCTTTTTCCCAGATCGCCCATGCCCGCTCTGTCGTGGTTAACTTTTTAGACGTATAGGCACAAGGTTGTAACTCTCCCTGCTGTGTTCTTTGTAGGAGTACTGCTCCTACAGCCACGTCGCTAGCATCTGCTTGGACTACGAATGCCTGCGTTGGGTCTGGATGCTTGAGTACTGGTTCTTGAGCAAAGAGTGTTTTTAACTGCTCGAAAGCCATTTGACATGCTGACGACCACGTCAACGCTTGTCCCGGCTTTGGTTTAGCCGTGGCCGGTTTGGTCCGTAACAGATCCGTTAGTGGTAGGGCTATTTCAGCAAATCTGGGAATGAACTGCCGATAGAAGTTTGCAAAGCCTAGAAAGCTCTGTAATTGCTTTCTGGTTCTAGGGGCCTGCCATTCAAGCACTGCCTGGACTTTTCTGGGATCCATCTCTACCCCGCTCTCTGATATTCTATAGCCTAGATAATCTATCCTCTTTTTGTGAAACTCACATTTGGATAGTTTCACGTACAGCTTAGCAGCTAATAATTTGTCTAAGACCTGTCGGACCAGAGATATATGTTCCTCTTCAGTTTGCGTGTAAATTAAGATGTCATCCAAATATACAAGGACACCCCTGTACAGATGTTCATGCAGCACTTCATTGATGAACTGCATGAACACCGCAGGGGCGCCCTGTAGTCCGAACGGCATGACCTGGAACTGATAGCTTCCCAAGGGACAATTGAATGTTGTTTTCCACTCATCCCCTGGTTTGATTCGTATCCTATAATACGCTTCGCATAGGTCGAGTTTTGTAAAGATACAACCGGTGGCTAGGGCAACTAACAGGTCCTTCATTAAGGGAAGTGGATAGAGGGGCTCCACACACACTGCATTGAGGCTTCTGAAGTCAACGCATAAGCGTAAACCCCCATCTTTCTTCCCACGAAACAGGACAGGGGCAGCCATCTTTGATCGACTAGGTGTGATAAAACCCCGGGCCAAGTTCTTGTCTATATATTTTCGTAATTCTTTTAGTTCGGGTTGTGTCATTGAATACATCCGGGGCTTGGGTAGCTTCGCCCCGGGTATTAACTCAATACTGCAATCCGTAGGCCGGTGAGGGGGCAGGGTCTCACATTCCTCCTCACTAAAGACTCTGGCGAGATCCCTATACACATTAGGATACGTCGTGTCTGCTGGTGGGCTCTCTGCTTCTATTCCCCCTGCTGGCTCCTTTTCCTCCTTGGTAGGGGGAGGTCCCAACGGTAATCGAAGTTTGCGAAAACCCCCTTCCCACCATATCGTAGGAGCCCACTTGTCCAACCATGCTAATCCTAAAATCACTGGTTCTAACATTTTCTCCACTATAATAAACCGAATAGTTTCGGTGTGCTCCCCAATATCGAGGTGCACCTTTTCTGTTATATGAGTCACTGGTGCCCCTCCCAGCAATGAACCATCCATTTGTTCAAAGGTAATAGGGATTCTCAACCGCACAACCCACAGCCCAAGTTCGTCAACTATTGCCCTACGAATTAAACAACGAGTACACCCTGAATCAATCAATGCCTCATATCGGCGTCCAGTGGTTGCCCGTGGGTTTCGGAGTACGACTGGTACCACAAAAGGTCGGATGGGGTCGCTCACCATCGGGTCGTGTGGGTCCTCATCGTCGTCATCACTATCCCCAGCCACAATCGGGAACTTTTCCGCCACCACTTTCTTAGTATCTGTAGCCAGGGGATCCCTCTCCATACAGGATGTTCGAGTCATTTGGGACCGTTCGGATGTTGGTCGGCCTCTGCCTCTCAACACAGCTCTAGGAGGGGGGTTTTGGTCCAAGTTGCGGGGCATGGGATGAGGACAGTCGGCTGCTCGATGACCAAGGCGATTACATCTGAAGCAACGAAATGCAGGCCGCTGGATCCTTTCCCCCAAGCCGGAGCCAGCATTCGGTTTAGTCTCCTTGGGTGTTTGTGTGCGTTCTGCTGGTCGTTTTCCTTGACTTGCAACCTCTTCACCCCATATACGGAATTCTCGGAGACCGACGTCCAATTCGATGGCTGCCTTGTACCACACACTCAACTTGGGGGGCAAGCCCCGGTACACGCAGGCTTGCCGTAAATCACGGTCTAGTCCTTTATGGAATTGGTGCACCAGAAGACGTTCTGGCCACCCCACCAACCGAGCCGCAATCTTTCGGAACTCCTGTACATATTCCTTTGCTGGTACGCCCCGTTGCTTAAGCGCAAAGCCCTGAATGCTGCTATCCAGGAACTGTTTGTGTGTTCGCTGCGGCTGCTTATCTCCACTCCTTCGTCTCCCACACACCCCATCCATGGCGAGCTCCAGTAGGACTCGACACCCTCGCTCTCATTTGAGCCACCTGTCTCCCTGCTAATCTCCTCTCCCTCGGCCGGCACCTGAGACAGTGCCAGAGGGGAGGGGCCTGGAAAGGGAGGCCTGGCTGACTCCTCTTCCTCATGCTCGGAGCTTTCTTCCTCCGATGGGACAGGCTCAGAGGGCGGGGCCACAACAGTTGTCTTAGCATTCATGGCCACCAAGCCTGGGTCCAAAATGAGGAGATGGGTAGGGAAAAGAATGGTGAGCTCCATTGTACTTTCCTGCTCTCTTATTCAAGTCATCAGTTGTGCCTCATGGTTGATGACATTCCCACCGTACCCAAATTATTATAAGCATTCAGTCTCTCAAGAAATTGTACTAGAATGCAACAAAGGATTTACTGCATCTTGGGTTTTATGGGCTTTTTGGCCATTATCAGCTTCTCTGCAGCTTTTCTAGCCAGAAAATTACCGGACAGCTTCAATGAAGACAAATTCATCACCTTCAACATGTTTGTCTTCTGCAGTGTTTGGTTATCTTTTGTCCCAAGTTACTTGAGTACCAAAGGAAAATATATGGTGGCTGTGGAGATCTTCTCCATCTTAACTTCCAGGGCTGGCTTGTTGGGTTGTATCTTTGCCCCCAAACCAGGGGTGAAATTCCCCCAGTTCGGACAGGCTTGGGCGAGTAGGTAGCGATGGTGGCGGGCAGTTCGGAGAACCGGTAGCAAAAATCCCTGCCCCTGCCCAGAGCCATGTAAAAGAAAAAAAAATTCTTTTTTTCTCCCCCCCTCCCAGCCTCCAGCTTGCTTACCTTAGCTGCTGATCACATGACGATTGCAATCCGTGCATCAGCAAGCAACCGAATCTCCCTGCCTGCAATCAAGCTCATCGGTGAGCAGCTCTTTCTGCCTGCCTGCCTTCCTGCCTAGACTTGTGGACTTCAACTCTCAGCAAAGTTGGCTGAGGAATTCTGGGAGGTGAAGTCCACAAGTCTTATAGTTGCCAAGGTTGGAGACCCCTGTTCTATTTGGTAAGCTTTTTTCCCCTTTGGGAGCTTTAAAAAAAATAGTTAATTGGGGGTTTTTTAGTTGTTCTTTTTTTAGACCTAGCCATTTAAAGTTTAGGAAGTTTTAAATTTAGCTGCTTTTATATAAAAATAAATTAAAATAAAATAATATTTGTGCAGCTTTCTGAGATTTCGTGTGTTTCTGTAGTGTTTCACTCTAACTACACAAATACACAAAATCTCACAAAGCTGTATGTGGAATTTTGTTTGTGTAAAGTGTGAAAGTTGGTTTTTTGGGCTTTTTGTGGCTGTGTGAGGTTCCTGCTTGTTGCAGGGGCCATTTTGAGTCTAGCACAGCTGCTTTTACATTGTGGGTGAGCCAGTTGTGTTGTGTTGTGTGTGTGTAAAGTGTGAAAGTTGTTTTTTTGGGCTTTTTGTGGCTGTGTGAGGTTCCTGCTTGTTGCAGGGCCATTTTGAGTCTAACACCTCTGCTTTTACATTGTGGGTGAGCCAGTTGTGTTGTGTTGTGTTGTGTTTTGTAGGTTAAAAAAGGGCAAAGAAGTGACATTGACTTGGCCACGCCCACCCATTCACCTTACCACCAAGCCACGCCCACTAATTAAGCCACACCCACAGAACCGGTAGCAAAAAAAATTAGATTTCACCCCTGCCCCAAATGTTTTATCATCCTGTTCAGATCTGAACTGAACAGGAAACATTTGCTCATGAAGAGATAATTTTTAAATCCTAAAAAATTATTCCCAGTAACTAATGCAGATTCTGTTGGAATAGGATGAGGTCAAACAACTCAAAGTCCATCACCTTGTCATCATGGCACAAAGTATCTTATCAATACAAACCAAAGTGCTTTTAGAAAATATGGATCAGCTCTGTTATTAAGTAGAATAATGTGACTGCTTTAAAAGTGTTTAAATTTATTTGCCATATTTTAAGTAATGAAGATAGTAAGGTATTTTCCGGGTCTGACTGAATTCTTATGTCACTATAGAGGTTGTGCTGCACAAAAACTTTTATTTTCTGGGCCTGAAATATTGGAGGAATTTGTGCAGAATTTGTGAGGTATATCTGTGATATTTATGCATTGCAATAGGAAAATAATTTTTATTATATGATTTTATTTTTGGCTGCAATAAAACTACTTATGTAGTCATTGCCTGAGAGTCTTTTTCCATTAATTTAGCTCTTTGGGTATTAAGCAAACCTCAAAAAAAAAAAATGCAGTTATGTGGACATGTAGGGAAGAGAACACTATTGCATTTTTCTGCCTTCTAGCTTCAACCTCCAATACGAGAATTTAGTTTTTAATTCCTTGAAAATCATAGATCTGTATTTTACACAATCAAATCACTTCACACATTGGGGACCAGGTGAATTGCTCTCCTTTAAATTATTACTGGAGATGTTGTTGATATATTCAAGCTCATGTGTCTTCTCATGTGTTCTGAGCTTTCTCTCACTTTAAACTTTGATTTTGGAGGAAAAAACAAAAAACAACCCATATCCTGTTATTCATTTATTAAACAAATTTAATGGCTTCTCAACTCACAGTGACTCTTGTATCCAATTTTTTCACAATCTACCATTTAGACATACGAGGCTATAGCTACAGCAACCATTATGCCATAGCTGTGATAATCATTATCTACTGTATATTCAATACATGATGCCGGCTTACTGTCAAACTACATCTCCTTCCTACTGAATTTATTATAATTTTATACTGCCAGTCATTAATCCATTTCAAAACTTCAGATTCTCCAAACCGATAGGTGCCCTAGATATGTCTTTTCTCTGTGCTTCAGTATCCCCCTCCTTCATGTATGGATAAACACATCTTCTTTCTTTGCATAGTACATGATTTTCTCGGTGGTGATGTCTTGTGCGATTGTCGTCAAACCTTTGTTCTTGTTCTAGACTGAGACAGAGTGTCCAAATCTTTATCTGCAGGAAAAGAAAGAAGTTCAGATAATTTAATTGTCAGGGTTCTGACAGATGCCTTAATGAAATCATGAGTCTCGAGCCAAGCTTCAAAAGAAATCCAGTTGTTTATTAGGAGCTTCATGTCGGCATGTTCCAAGTGAAACCAACTCTGACCCCACATAATTTACAGCCCTGGCTTGACCCTGTTTCCCCCCTCCCCCCCCCCAGGGTGTGTCATCAGTCACATTCATCAATGGAGCAATTTTGCAGGTTGTAGAGATCACTCCCATCTGGCCGCTGTGGGTAACCCTGGGAGACAGTCTTGAGAGAGATATGTCTGGAATGTGCTTTTGTTTTTGGCTGCCGTGCTGCTTCGCCATTTTCCCATCTCTCTTGCCTATGGCAACTTAAGAGCAGGCTAGGGATGTTTTGCGTGTTGATATCAATCCTGAGATAGATATATTTTCCGCAAAGTATTTCCTTCCTTTTAACTGAACAAAGTAACACAAAGAGCTATAGTATAAGCAAAGGATCAGATTACTAATATAGTTTATTAATATATAGATTAAAAACAGCAAATAATGAGAAATGTCCTGGTGGATTTTGAAAGATTAAAGCTGAAATCCTGGCCACATTCTCCAATTCCTTATAGACTACATACTTGATTTGCTACTGGCTATGGCCAACAGTTAGACCTCAATGTGTCATTTCTGTCACACTTTACATGATGATACATTCTGTTTTCACTCCAATCCAATTGAAAAGAAATGAAAATCTCAAAAGTTTGATATGGAACACTATGGAATACTTTATATACTTATTTATTTCTAAGGACCTTTGGGTCTTTTCCTTATTGAGAGAGCATGGATGGAGATGGTTTTTGATGAAAGATGACCCGATGCCGATCCCGTGCGGCTCCTTGGTTTACTGAGGAGCTGAGGGAAATGAAGCACCGGAAAAGATGCCTGGAGAGCGGTTGGAGGGCCAGTCTCGCTGAATCTGATCGAACACTGGTAAGGTCGCATATTAAGGCCTACCTAGTGGCGATAAAGACGGCAAAGTCTAACTACTTTTCTGCCTCTATTGCGTCATCAGGGAATCGTCCGGCCGCCCTGTTTAGGGTGACCCGTGCCCTGCTCCATCTGGGAGTGCGGGAGGATCCCTTAGAAGGCAGGGCGGAGGATTTCGGACAATACCTGTATGACAAAATCGCTCAGATCCGGGGGGATCTGGACTCTGACTGGGTAGATCAGGGCAGGGTGACGAGGAACAGTCTTGAGAATGTTATCTGGGAGGAGTTTGATGCTGTGACTCCCGATGATGTGGACAGGATTTTGGGGAGACTTAGTGCGGCCACATGTTTACTGGACCCGTGTGCCCCCTGGTTGGTACTGGCTTCCCGGGAGGTTACACGAGGCTGGCTCCAGGGCGTCATTAATGCTTCATTGAGTGAGGGTCACTTCCCCGCTGCCCTGAAAGAGGCGATGGTGAGGCCTCTCCTCAAGAAGCCGTCCCTGGATCCAGCAATATTGGCCAACTATCGTCCTGTTTCCAACCTTTGCTTCATTGCGAAGGTTGTTGAGAGTGTGGTCGCGCAACAGTTTCCGCAATTCCTGGAGGAAACATCCTATCTAGATCCGTTCCAGTCGGGTTTCAGGTCTAGGCACAGCACGGAAACGGCATTGGTCACGTTGGTGGATGATCTCTGGAGGGCTCGGGACAGGGGTTATTCCTCTGTTCTGGTCCTATTAAATCTCTCAGCGGCTTTTGATACCATCGACCATGGTATCATGCTGCACTGGCTGGAAGAGTTGGGGGTGGGAGGCACTGTGTTGCGGTGGTTCTCCTCCTTTCTCTCCGACCGGTCGCAGTTTGTGTTGGCAGGGGGGCAGAGGTCGACCTCGAGGCCTCTCATCTGTGGAGTGCCGCAGGGATCGGTCCTCTCACCCCTTCTGTTCAACATTTATGTGAAGCCACTGGGCGAGATCATCCGTGGCTTTGGGGTGAGATACCACCAGTATGCTGATGACACCCAGCTGTACATCTCCACCCCAGGCCACCCCAACGATGCCTTTGAAGTGATGTCCCAGTGCCTGGAGGCTGTGCGGATCTGGATGGGGAGGAACAGGCTCAGGCTCAACCCTTCCAAGACTGAGTGGCTGTGGCTCCCGGCATCCCGATATAGTCAGTTGACTCCATCGCTGACTATTGGGGGCGAGTCTTTGGCCCCCACTGAAAGGGCTCGCAATCTGGGAGTCCTCCTGGATAGGCAGCTGTCTTTGGAGGAACATCTGACGGCTGTAACCAGGGGGACCTTTTATCAGGTTCACCTGATTCGCCAGTTGCGGCCCTTTCTTGATCGGGATTCCTTGTGCATAGTCACTCACGCCCTCGTCACCTCTCGCCTTGACTACTGCAACGCTCTCTACATGGGGCTCCCCTTGAAGAGCACCCGGAGGCTCCAGCTGGTCCAGAATGCAGCAGCGCGGGTAGTGATGGGAGCAACATGGCGCTCCCATGTAACACCGTTCCTGCACGAGCTGCACTGGCTCCCGGTGGTCTTCCGGGTGCGCTTCAAGGTGTTGGTTATCACCTTTAAAGCGCTCCATGGCATAGGGCCTAGCTATCTCCGAGACCGCCTGCTGCTACCGATGACCTCCCATCGACCCGTGCGCTCCCACAGAGAGGGCCTCCTCAGGGTGCCATCAGCCAAACAATGTAGGCTGGTGGCCCCCAGGGGGAGGGCCTTCTCTGTGGGGGCTCCCACCCTCTGGAATCAGTTGCCTCCGGAGATAAGAAGAATCCATGACCTCAATGCCTTCCGTCGTTCCCTGAAAATCTATCTTTTTCAGCAAGCCGGGTTGGCTTAGAAGAAATTTTTAAATTCTTTTAATTAGTTTGTGATTCTTAACTTTCGGGCCAAAATTTATATATATTTTTAAATGTTTTAATATTTGTATTCTATGTTTTTTATCTTGGCTGTACACCGCCCTGAGTCCTCAGGGAGAAGGGCGGTATATAAATTGGAAATTAAATTAAATTAAATTAAATATATTCCTGAGATATATTGACTCTATGACTATATCACTATGTGATATATTCTATCATTCTGCTGAACACCTAATTAGGCCTAAACATATTTACCCATGTACTAGCTGTTGTCAGAGTTCCAAGTAACACCCCCAACGAAATAAGACTCCAAGGCTTGAAGTTCCTCAAAGTTCCGTTTTATTAGAGATGTCATATTGGCACATCTGGGAAAACACGAATCTTAAAGTTTCCAGGTTTTCCCCACCCAAAGGAAAGTTCAAGTCCCTGCCCAAGACCCACAAGTCCATGACATGGTCCACTCAAAGCACCATCCCAACTGAAGATGCCTCCCAGTTCCAGCCTTCCAGGTGCAGGGTACGATGTCCTTGACTCTCTGAAAAAGGAATGTTATTATGACTATTATATATCACCCTAGCTCCACACAATTCTCCCATCCCAGTTTCCCACAGTAGTAAATGTGGCAGACCTGAAGCTCCAATGAAAAAGATGGCTTCCAGGCCTGATAGCTGTATTGTTTATTTGTTCCCTCTGACTGTCATTAAGTGTTGTACCTTATGATTCTTGATGAATGTATCTTTTCTTTTATGTACACTGAGAGCGTATGCACCAAGACAAATTCCTTGTGTGTCCAATCACACTTGGCCAATAAAGAATTCTATTCTATTCTATTCTATTCTATTCTATTCTATTCTATTCTATTCTATTCTATTCTATTTCCCTTCTCCTATTTGGTACCTTGTTTGTATCTTACGATTAATGAATAATTATGATAATTAATTAATTAATTAATTAATTATTAATTATGATTAAGGATTGTGACTATGATTTATGATCTATCACCTATCACTTGTTGTTTACATGTACACTGAGAGTTTATGCAGCGGAGACAAATTCCTTTCGTGTCCAATCACACTTGGGCCATTAAACAATTCTATTCTATATCTCATAGAACTTGTAATCCTGAGCAGGTAGTTGTTTTTCTGGCAATTATCAAATTAGCTCCAATTACTTTCATTTCATCTCCAAGTCTCAAGGGTGTTTTGTTAACCACCAGCAAAACTAAAATGTAAGATAGAAGGACCTTGTTCTTATTTGCTCTACAATGTAAAGAAGCAGAATATATATATATTTGTTGGTGTTGTTCTTTAATGCTCTTGGTTGGTACTGTAAATCAGCCAAGTGGTCATTCAAGTTAGGCTGTGCTATTCGGCCAAGAATCTATTAAGAGAAAGAAATAGGACAAATGAAAGACTGCAAAGAAGGAATTCTATCATGCAAATTAATGAAGCTCTCTCTATTGCTCTTAATGCTGTTGTTTAGGGCAGTTTCAGAGATTCCTAACATGAATTGCATTGTTGGTGATCCTATTCCAATTCTTCATAAATACTATCAATCAGGAGATGTCATTGTTGCTGGCATTTTGTCTCAAGTCTATACATTTTCAAACACAATAAACTTTCATGAAAAACCTTCTACTGACCTTTTCTATGATACTGAGTAAGATGCTCATGTATCTAAAACTAATTATTCAGAAATGAGTTTGATGTTTTGTGCTGGGTCTATATTGTATATCTCTTTATCCATGAAGACTGAAATTGTTTAAGGATGTCTTGGATGTTAAGGTCCATTAATAATGCATTGGGAATAAACAGTTCTACTTAATCTAATTCATAGGGATGAGTTCATGATTCTGACTTCATGATTTTGGCAGGTCAAATTCTCAGTTAATACTGTGGAAGAGGTTTAATGCTTTACATGTATCTATTTTTCTGCAATTTACTAATTAAGTTATCTGTAAATTACTTTGGAGGAAGTTTTTGGAATTCCATATAATAAAACACTGTTTTCTATTATATTTCAAGCTTACTGCCTGAGAATGAGATGTTGATCCAATATTTATTTTTAATTAAATTTCACCAAGGACAGTCATAAATTCATGTCTAGTTTTTTTTTTAATTAAAATCTTCCTGACAGTATTTTTTAAATTAATGAAGTATTCTGTTTTATTTCAAGATTCCCTATTCCTTAAAAAGAAATGGAGTGATTCTGCTGCACAGCTAAATAAATTTGTTTTGAGTAATGAAATATCTGTATATTTGTGAAGATAACAATTTCCCCATTTTCTTAAAGTTATTTTTTCATTTAAAGTTCTGATTTTCACTGTTTCTAAAATGAATATCAATCGTTGAACTGATTGTCAATAATTTCTCTGAAATCCAATTAGTCACAATAACATGGTGCTTAGTTATTTCAGTCTTGCAAGACTTCTGTGGACAGGAAAACCCTTGTTAAGATACAATCTTGAGAATTATGGTGCTAAATTTTAATCAATGAACTAAATTAAGGGGTGTGGGAGACAACTACCTCATGGAGGTTGCCCCTGAATTTATAATTGATTTTTTTTCTACACATGCAGAATGGTTCTGTAGAATGAAGATATAATCACACCAGGAGGCACAAAGACAATAATATGATTGCTATTGAATTCTGTATAGGATTAGTTGTACGCTTGCATTCTTGGATATTTTCTAATATTAAACAGTATCCTTTAAAGTAGTACCATTACTATGTGATGAAGACTGAAATAGATGTATTTTATTTAACAACATTCATTAGTACGATGGAAGCTTTGAGTATAATATATTTAAAGCTATGAGTTGAACAAAAATCCTGCAGCTCTTGTGCTGAAACCAATGAGCTCAAATCAATGTGTAATTTTCATTTCAGCGTGGTGACTCAGCTCTACCAACACATTCTGTCTTTGGCATTTGCTATAAAGGAGATCAATGAAAATCCCCAGATTTTGCCCAACCTCACTCTGGGGTCCCATATCTATAACAGCAACTTTATTCCAAGCTGGACATATCATGCCTCAATGGAAGTATTCTCAACACAAGGCAAATTAATCCCTAACTACAAGTGTGAAACAGAGAACAACCTAGTGTCAGTCATTGGAGGACCTAATTCTGAAGTCTGTATCCACATGGCAGCCATCCTGTCTATTTACAAGATTCCACAAGTAAGAGTTTCTTCCCATTGTTTAAATTTGTATCTATCTAGCCTTTAAGTTCAAATTCTATCCTTTTGAGAACAAATAGGTTAAATATATATCTATATCTATCTATCTAGATCTAGATATACAGATCTAGATCTAGATATACAGATCTAAGATAGATAGATAGATAGATAGATAGATAGATAGATAGATAGATAGATAGATGGATGATAGGTAGATAAATAGATACACACAGAGACACGTGTGTGTGTGTTCTCTTTCTGGTTACTATGAACAGTTAATACAAACCTGTGACGAACGTAGATTTTTCTTTAGTGAGAAACGAACAAATATGTAAAATAGTATGGAGAAGTTTTGTTTTTGTTTTCCAACATGCAAAGAAAACCATTACATGATTCATTTTCAGCACACGCAATGCTATACCAACTGAACTCATCCCAAATAAAACGTTCATTTTTAATTCAGTTCAGTCGGCTGGACATTCTTGGTTTATCTTTCATTATTTTCTTTTGAGAGTGGCCATCAGAATTTCATTTTTTAATATGTACCAATGTGTTCACAGAAAAAAAATGTCAATAAAGGTTATCTTTATTTTTTCCAAAGCATTTTTTTTTTTACATTTCTGTTGTATGTTCTCTTTTAACATAGCAAGGCATCTGCTTCTCAGTACATTCAGTTTACAGGATTAGGGAACTTGATTTCATAATGTCCTTCATATAGGAAAGAAATGAGATGATAGATAGATAGATCGATAGATAGATTGATAGATAGGTAGGTAGATAGATAGATAGAGACATGGAGACATAGAGATATAGAGATATAGAGATATAGAGATATAGAGATATAGATAAGGTAAAGGTATGTGCTAGTCATTCCCGACTCTAGGGGGCGGTGCTCATCTCCATTTCAAAGCTGAAGAACCAGCACTGTCTGAAGACATCTCCGTGGTCATGTGGCTGGCATGACTAAATGCCAAAGGCGCACGGAACGCTGTTACCTTCCCACCAAAAGTGGTCCCTATTTTTCTATTTGCATTTTTTATGTGCTTTCAAATTGCTAGGTTGGAAGAAGCTGGGACAAGTAACAGGAGCTCACCCCATTACACGGCACTAGGGATTCAAACTGCTGAACTGCCGACCTTTCAATTGACAAGCTCAGCATCTTGGCCACTGAGCCACCAATTCCCTGATATATATAGATATATAGATTTATCTAGCTATTAATTCTCTAACATAATTTTTGTTTATGTGCTATAGTTCACCTATGGTTCCGCTTCTGAGATGAATAGGAAAACTCAAGCTGTTTTCTATCACCAGATGTTTCCAGATGTGCACAGACAATATAAAGGGATTCTCCAGTTACTGTTGCATTTCCAGTGGACATGGATTGGGGTACTCTATGACAATGATAACAATGGAGAGAGATTTGTTCAAGAAGCTCTTCCTATGTTTTCTCAGAGAGGAATCTGCTTTGATTATATAGAACTATTCCCAATAATCACATCAGTTACTGATATTGATAAGATGGTGGCGGAGGGAATACATCAGTATCATGCTATTATTAAAAGCATTGCTAATGTATCCATTGTTTATGGTGAAATTCAGACCATGGTATTTTTCAGAATGTTTTCCACATTGTCAACATATGAGGATGTATCAATAATGGCAAAAGGAAGGGTTTACCTTATGACGGCTCAGATGGAATTCACATCATTCCCCTTTCAAAGGAAGGAAGGCATAGACTTGCTCCATGGTGCCTTGTCCTTAGCAGTTCATTCAAAGGAGGTCCCGAGATTCACTGACTTTCTTCGGTTGATAAATGGTAGCTTTGAAGGAGAAGATGGCTTCATTCAGGGTTTTTGGGAAGAGGCCTTTGGATGTTTCTTTCCCGAGTCCATGATAGACAGGCAAGGAAGGGTCTCCTGCACTGGTAAGGAGAAACTGGAGAATCTCCCAGCATCTATTTTTGAAATGAGCATGACTTCCCATAGCTACAGCATCTACAATGCAGTCCATGCCGTTGCATATGCTTTGCACAACATGCTTTCATTTCAATTGAAAAAAACAGAGAGTGTCATTGAAGCAATCCATAGCTTGCTGGCTCAACATCTATGGGAGGTAATGTCTTGGACAAACTGATTTCAGTGTGTCTCATGAGAGACATTCTATACTAAATGTAGAAATATTGTTTTGTATTATATTTCCTTTGTGACAAGGACAGTTTTTAAAGTACCGTATTATTCAGAGTATAAGACACACCCGAGTATAAGATGCACCTTAGTTTTTGGGGAGGAAAATAGGAAAAAACCCCAGTTAGTGCAGCACCGGAAATGTGAGCATGCATATCATGTATGCAGCATCACAAAACACAGCAATTCACTCACACCTGCCATCCACACATGCATGATGCATCAAAAACACAGCGATATAGGACGGGATTGCACCCAGTCAGGGGGCTGGGGCGGTGGGCCCACCCGCAGATTGCCACTACCGATTCGCCCAAACCAGTCCAAACCGGCTGAATACCACCTCTGGATAGGACAGATGATTCTCTCCTAGGGAGCAAAGAAAAAAAAATATGTTGCAGACTCCATGTGGTGTCAGGGAAGGCATCTGGCCAGCAATAGGAAATTTGCCTGAGAGTTCCTATGTACTGAGATCTAACCACACAGGCACAATTCTCAACCAATTAGTGAAATGCATGAGCTTGCATAGTAACATGTATCAAGCAAACAAAAACTTGAGGCCTTCTCAGAAAATGAATTTAGTCATCCTAATTTCTTCATTTTTTCCTAGAACACTATTCGGAGTCCGTTTTCTGCCTATTTGTTTTACATGAAACAAACTTAAAGAGAAAAGAACAATGTCATTAAATATATCCTGTATTTCCTCTTCTCTCTTCAGCTCAACCATTTTCTGAAAATCATTTCATTTAACAACAGTGTTGGGGAAACAATTTTCTTCAATCAAAATGGAGAAGTGGAAACTGGATTTGATATTATCAACTGGGTAACCTTCCCAAACCTTTCCTTCCTTAGAGTCAAAGTTGGAGACATACAACCCTTGTCTCTCACAGAAAAAACATTTACTATTTCAGAGGAATCCATAATCTGGCCAAAGTGGTTTAATCAGGTAGGTCCTGTAACTCTTTGAGTTCTATTCAAGACTTAGAAAGCTTTAAGAAAATAATTTGTTGGAGTAACTGTTCTTCAACTAAGTCAGAAAGTTGTCTGAAAATACAGAGAAAATTTAGAAAGGAATGTCAGATCATGAGACATAGGAGAAAGAATCCAATAAAACATGAAAAGTTCAACTATGGCCTTTTACATAAAGTATCAGTATGCAGTAATCATATATTTCAGGATAAGCATGCAACCTCTTCTTGCTTAATATGCCCATGCAGGAATGTCACATTTATTCGATTGCATTCAATTATACCATGGTTTCCATTTAGAATCATGACTTAAATATATTTGGGAGCTATATTCATTCATTTGAGTTATCATCTCCAAGTGAAGCATTTCTAATTGAAAACTTGTAAGAGGAAAATCAATAATAAAGAAAATGTCACTATGAAATGCTAAGAAATTCAAAATACAACGTTTAAACACCATTTGATTGGTGCAGATATACATCATGTCGCTTTTCTTTTAACCTGACTCATTGCCTAGCTATCACTCTCTAGATGTCACTGAGAAATGATAATAAATTCAAAATACGACGTTTAAACCAGTGGTGGGTTGCTCCCGGTTCTGTCCGGTTCTTGTGAACCAGTAGTAAAAGTGGAAGGAGGCTCCACCCACCCACCCGGACATCATAATGGATGATCTGCACATGTGCAAACTGGTAGTAAAGGTAAGTAGAACCCACCCCTGGTTTAAACGCCATTTGGTTGGTGCAGATATACATCAGGTCACCTTTCTTTTAATCTGACTCATTGCCTAGCTATCACTTCCTATATGAATTTTTTGATACCTATAAGCAAAATTGAAAAACAATTTCCCCCTAGAGGATTCTTCATTATAAGTTGTCATATATGATTTTTTTTCTCTGAATTATTCACCTACGAAAACACACGTTTCTCTGGTTATTTGTAGATATGCATATTTGCAAGATGGAAAATCTTCTTCTCTTTCTTTTCTCGGTAGACAAAGCCTCTTTCTGTTTGCAATGACCATTGTCATCCAGGTTACAGGAAGGCCAAAAAGGAAGGGAAACCATTTTGCTGCTATGATTGCCTTCCTTGTCCAACAGAGAAGATTTCAAATCAGAAGGGTAAGAGATAGTACATAGAGGAATGGTTGCCCACTAGTGGTCTGGGATCATGACTGATGATTTGCTGAGGTACCCAGGTTGTCCATCATGCAGCTGTCTATATAGATAAACAGTTAAAACAGATCTGATTATTCCAATATCATTTTCAAGAAAATTACATATCAGTAATAGGGAACCTTTTTGGCACTGAGTGCTGATGCGCCCCAGAAGTAAAGCTACCTAGTAGGCATGCGCATGCCAGGAAATGAATTTCCGGTTTCAGCTTGTCTTCTGGTTACTGGCACGCATGCATGTACAATGATCAGCTGCCCAGCATGCATGCGCACAATGGAAACCAGAAGACCAGCTCTTCCGGTTTCCAGCACTACCATACTGCATGCACACCAGAAACCCAGAAGAGGATCGGGCGACACTACACATGCTAGCGGTCATGGCTTCATGTGTGTTAGAGAAAATTTATTTCTCTATAGCTGTGCCTATTAATGGCTTTTAGAATGTACAGATACATAAGCCAATCAGAGGGCAGCTAATATGTTTGAATCTCCAGGGTCCTCCCCTAACTTTCCCAGTTAGCAGTATAAAAGGAGATTTTTAACAGAAACCCCTGCTTTGACTCTGGCTCTGGATCTTCAGTTTACTCTTCAGTTTGCTCTTCTGTCTAATACTGTATTGTATTCTAAGATCTTCCATTAGATAACTGTGAGCAGTTTGGAAGTTCGTTAGAAGAACAGTTCTGTGGTATATAATAATATTTCTTATGAGGAAGAATAGTCATAGATAAAATAGCTTAGAGAGAATAGATAGATAGATAGATAGATAGATAGATAGATAGATGATAGATAGATAGATGACAGTATAATTTATCATAGTAACTAAGTGCTGTTTATTAATTGAATAGATATTGTTATGTTTTTATTATGTAAATAAAAACATTTACTTTTAACTGCTTCAGAGGCTCATTTGTTTAAATAGAATTTCATAGAGATAAAGGTTCACGGTTCATTGATTTTATTAACCTCCACAACAATTGGTAGCAGAGGATGGTTGTTTATTGAACCTTATCTCTATCTACTTAACAAATATGCCCGCACTAAAGTCTACTAGGAAAGCAAGGGTCTCAACCAGAGCCTTCACCAGGCGAATGGCAACCAAAAGCAGATTAACAGAACCAAGGGTCAGGGCGAATTTGACTGAAGCGCACCATGCTTCTATAACACAGGAGGCTAGGATAATGACAGGTCCTAAAGAATGTATGCCAGTACTAGAAAGCCTTGCAGTCACTAGTGACAGTAATCCATGTGCAGATGTTGAGAGCAAAAGAACGCCACTTCTGCCATTAAATTTAAATTCTGCAGAGAGGGACGAAATGAGGTCTGCAATATTACAAGCATTCAGCTTGCAGGCAGCAAGCGAAGACCTGGTGGTAGATCTAAATGCACTACTTCAAATAACAAAAATGGCACCAAGCCAGTTAACAATTGAAATTCTACAAAATAAAATGGTGTCACCTTTCAAACTGTCAACTACTGGCAACCCGCTATGGCAAGCAGGCACCGGCATCGAAGACACCCAATTGTCAGCATACAATGCTGTGGTGACACAAAGAGACCAGCCAGCTGAAGAGCTATCTCTGCCGGCATCAGCAGCACCACTGGTCCCAGCCGTGCCGAGCATGACACCGGCACTGGCCGAATGGACCCGAGCCCAGGCGACCAGCCCCATCGCAGAGGCCCAAGCAACAATGACAAGAAGCTCACCTACCGAGCTTGAGACAGAAGAACCAGTCAAAATATTGACAGCAGCCTTCAGATCCAACTTCCAGCTCCCTCACAACTATCGTGCGAAAGCAGCCCGACCCGAAACCATTCTGACGACTGCGGCCCACTACTTAACTGCTTCCATGATGATGGACTTTTCTGCAGTGTATCCAGTCTTTGGGAACATTTCTGGGACTACTCCAGCCGAGACTGAGGTCCCAGAGGCAGGCCCGAGGCCTTCTGCTGAGGAGCAGACGAAGAGATCCTCACTCCTCGGAGTCCCAATGAAAATGAGCTGCGCGCCTGCGCAGTTCAGTGTCTCAACCCCTCTCATAAGGGAGGAGCAACTGTCAAACAGCCGGCCAATGGGATTCAAGATGTCTGCTTCTATACACATGCCTTTCTGTTCCTTTAAGAAATTGCAGCACCATGGCCAGCAACAGCTATCTTTTTCAGGATCTGCAAATACAAGTGTATTGCCGCCTGGTTTTAAATGTTAAATTTAAACGGAAAGAATTTACAAGAGTGGGTGAAAGGGGTACAGGTGGTACTAATGAAGGAAAATGTATTGTCTTTATTATTAGAACCTCCCCCTAAGCCCTGGACTCTGGAAATTGATTTGTTACATCATAAGGCTTTTTGTATTTTATTACTAACTATTGACCCAGCATTGTATCCTAGTATTCCACATAATTTAACTATAAGTGAAGTATGGGAAAAAATATTTAATTTGTTTTGTTGGAAGAATTATAATGCAACTAGAAGGATTTCCACAGAATTCCATTCTGCTAAATTGAGGGCAGGGGTGGATATGAATGAGCATCTTTGTGAGCTCAATAAATTGAGGGAGGAATTAATTTTAAGAGGGGAGCCTGTGTCAGAACAGAGCTTAATAAGCATAATTATTAATTCATTAGACTCTAGCTGGAATAATTTTATTTCCCAATTGGATAACACCAGCTATGAGGGTATGTCCCTGGAAGTCCTGTCTGATAAACTTATTGCAGAGGACAATCTGAGAAAAGACAGGGCAGCCTTCCACAGGAAGGAAAGACCAACTAGGAGGTCTAATAGTCCTGAAAGGGTAAACACTGTTGGGGAATGTTTTAATTGTGGGTCCAGGGACCATTACAAAAGAGACTGCCCACGTAATGTCAATGCCAGGGCAAGTCAAAGGGCACCTTCTGGTGACAGGTACAGAAGGAGATCACCTACACCACATAGATGGCCTGAGTCTTCGGAGAGGGGTGGCATATAAATTGAATTAATTAAATTAAAATAAATTAAATAGACAGCCACAAGATAAACCTTCCAGCCAGAGAAGGGGTAAATGGTCAAAGAAAAATGAAAAAAGGGACAGATTCAACTTTAATAATAATTTTGTTACTGTAATAGAGACTGCAGAATCAAAAATATCTAAGAAATAACATGAACAACTGTGGCTGTTGGACAGTGGGGCTAATAAACACATTGTGAGTGACAGAAAACTGTTTTATGAATTAAAATACCATAATTCTATGGTCAAGGTTGCAAATGGCATAAGGGCTAAGGGAACTGGAATTGGAAAGATATTAATCCCGGGGATTGGGGAAGTAAATGGTGTTTTGTATGTACCTGAAATTGATTATAATTTGCTCAGCACAGTAAAAAATAAGCGAAAACTCTAAGATAGAGGTACTATATAAAAAGGTATTGCCATTGTAGCAAATGATAACCGAGTAATTGGGGAAGTTTTAAAAATTAATGGTCTGCCTTATTATTCACCAATTATAAGAGATAATGAATATGATACCAGCAACCAGGTCACTGATTCTAATAGTGATGATGAATCTAAGCCTGAATCAGATGATGAGACTGAGTGTAACCAAGAAAAGAGGGGTTACAGATTTATTTATTTATTTATTTATTTATTTATTTATTTATTTATTTATTTATTTATTTATTTATTTATTTATTTTATTTATCAAATGACTATATAACCTAAAAGATATGAGGATGTGTTAAAGCTATCTAAAAAAGAGCAGGAGAATTGGCGTAGTGCAATGGATACAGAATTGAAAAGTCTTAAGAAATTAGATGTATACACAACCACAAAATTACCAAAAGGTAAAAAGGTAATTGGCACTAGATGGGTCT
Organism: Pituophis catenifer annectens; assembly: GCF_029215685.1. Lineage (NCBI taxonomy): Eukaryota > Metazoa > Chordata > Lepidosauria > Squamata > Colubridae > Pituophis > Pituophis catenifer. Next base: position 17,405,112 of record NW_027256895.1, on the reverse strand, counting down.
TCAAGAAGAAGCCAGTTGAAAAAGGTGAATTTATTTATAAGACAAGATTGGTTGCACAGGGCTTCTCAGAGATTCCCTGATGACTATGTTGATACCTTCTCACCTACAGTTAGACCTGAGAGCGTTAAAACTGCGCTCACCATAGCTGCCATAAAAGAGGAGAGTGTATACCAGTTTGATATACAAACTGCGTATTTACATGCTAAATTAGACAAAGAGATATATGTCAAGGCTCCTCAAGGCGTAGATCATAAGGAAGGTGATGTTTGGCTATTAAATAAAAGCCTCTATGGTCTTAAACAATCGGGCAGAAGGTGGTATGAATGTCTTACCAAACGTCTAAAGCAGATGGGTTTTTCTGCATCATTGGCTGATGAATGCGTATTTATCAGAAGTAACCAGGGCACCAAAGAAACCATTTTGGTTTATGTAGACGACATTTTGTACGTATGTAAATCAGAGAGCAGATGTAAGATGTTCTCTGAAGAATTAGGCCAGAATTTTGCCCTAAAGCCTCTAGGCCGAATTGACAAATTTTGGGGGGTTAAATTTGTTAAGGCTAAGAAGGGGTTTAAGCTTTCTCAGTGGGATAAAATATTAGAGTTAATTGAAAGATGCAACATGGCAGAGGCCAAGCCCTGTGACACTCCCATGCAAACATGCAAATATGTGTATACTGAAAGTGCCAAATTTGATCAGAAGACATTCTACAAATCTGTAATAGGATCACTATTGTACATTGCAGGATGGACAAGGCCAGACATTAGTCTAGCTGTAAATGTATTGTCCAGACATTCTGAAAACCCCATTCAATTTCACTGGAATGGGATAGAAAGAGTCCTCGGGTATCTGAAGAGTACTGTAAATTGCTCACTTATTTTAGAACCTTATGTATCAGAAAAACCTAAATTATATTGTTATACAGATGCAGATTGAGCAGGGGACATCAAATCCAGAAAGAGTACTTCGGGGTATGTAATATTACTGAATGGAAGCCCAGTCTACTGGTATTGAGGGAAACAGAAGTTGATTGCCACTTCTACTGCTGAGGCAGAATATATATGTCTATCCAAGGGTTTAAACAATTTAGTATGGTTTGATGATCTTTTAATGAATTTATGGGAAGAACCTGTATATCCAATAAGAATTCACAAAGATAATATGGCACAATTAAAATATCAAAGGCTGACACTGTCGGGCAAAGGTCACGCCATATTGATATTAAATACAAGCATGTGAGACAGCTAAGCAAATTGGGTTTTATTGAAACCAAATTTTGTGAGACAAAAGAACAGATAGCAGACATACTAACTAAACCATTGCCCTGGGAACAACACCAATATCTATTGGGTAAAATAAGTTTGGTGATGTAAAGAATGTATTTGTGTATGATACATTGTATGTAAAGGATATATAATTAGCATCAATAGACACAGAGAAGGGGATTGTTAGAAAAAAATTATTTCTCTATAGCTGTGCCTATTAATGGCTTTTAGAATGTACAGATACATAAGCCAATCAGAGGGCAGCTAATATGTTTGAATCTCCAGGGTCCTCCCCTAACTGTCCCAGTTAGCAGTATAAAAGGAGATTTTTAACAGAAACCCCTGCTCTGACTCTGCCTCTGGATCTTCAGTTTACTCTTCAGTTTGCTCTTCTGTCTAATACTGTATTGTATTCTAAGATCTTCCATTAGATAACTGTGAGCAGTTTGGAAGTTCATTAGAAGAACAGTTCTGTGGTATATAATAATATTTCTTCTGAGGAACAATAGTCATAGATAAAATAGCTTAGAGAGAATAGATAGATAGATAGATAGATGACAGTATAATTTATCATAGTAACTGTGCTGTTTATTAATTTATTTTATTAATTTATTTTATTTTATTTTATTAAATTTCTATACTGCCCTTCTCCCGAAGGACTCAGGGCGGTGAACAGCCAGAGGATAAAACACAGAGATACAAAATTTAAAATAGATTAAAACAAATTAAATAATTTAGGCTGAATTTTAAAATACCCCATAATTAAACAGATTAAAATTTGTGTTTAAAATTTAAATTTAAAAAAGGAGAAGATTTAGGCCAGGCCAGCTTGATGAAATAAAAATGTTTTAAGCGCGCGACAGAAGGTGCGAAGATCCGGGATCCTCCATATCTCCGGGGGGAGCTCGTTCCAGATCGTAGGTGCCCCCACAGAGAAGGCTCTCCTCCTGACGGCACCCGGAGGAGCCCCTCTCTATGGGAGCATACTGGCCGGTGGGAGGCTATTGGTGGTAGCAGGCGGTCCCGTAGATAACCAGGTCCTAAGCCATGGAGCGCTTTAAAGGTGGTAACCAAAACCTTGAAGCGCACTCGGAAGACCACCGGGAGCCAGTGCAGCTCGCACAGGGGAGGTGTTACATGGGAGCTCCACGTTGCTCCCATCACCACCCGCGCGGCCGCACTCTGCGCCAGTTGGAGCCTCCGAGTGCACCACAAGGGGAGCCCCATGTAGAGAGCATTACAATAGTCCAGATGAGAGGTGACGAGGGCATGAGTGACTGTGTGTAGGGAGTCCCGATTTAGAAAGGGACGCAACTGGCGGATCAGGCGAACCTGATGAAAAATCCTCCCGGTCACAGCCATCAAATGCTCTTCGAAAGACAGCCGTGAATCCAGGAGGACGCCCAAGTTGCGAGCCCTTTCCGTGGGGGCCAATGATTCACCCCCAATAGTCAGCGATGGCGCCAGCTGACTATATAGCTGAATAGATATTGCTATGTTTTTATTATGTAAATAAAAACAGTTACTTTTAAATGCTTCAGAGGCTCATTTGTTTAAGTAGAATTTCATAGAGATAAAGGTTCATGGTTCATTGATTTTATTAATTCCACAACAATGTGCCACTTTGGGCACATGCGCTATAGGTTTGACATCATGGCTATATATAGAATAAAAGCCTGTTTCTCTTTCCCCACAGACATGGACAACTGCTTTCAGTGTCCACTAGATCATTATCCAAACGAGGAGCAAAATTTCTGCCTTCCAAAATTTGTAACATTTTTATCCTATGAAGAAATGCTGGGGAACATTTTTACCAGCTTTATTCTTACTTTTTCTATTATTACTATTTTGCTGCTCTGGCTCTTCATTAAACACAATGACACCCCTATTGTGAAAGCCAACAATGAAACCCTCACCTACATTCTTCTCATCTCCCTCCTGCTCTCGTTTCTCTGTGCTTTGCTATATATTGGCCAGCCTCATCAATGGACATGCCTTCTTCGGCAAGTTACTTTTGGCATCATCTTCTCCATGGCAGTTTCTAGCATTTTGGCAAAGACTATCATTGTAATTCTTGCTTTCATGGCTACCAAACCAGGATCCAGAATTAGAAAATGGATGGGGAAGAGACTGGGTCTTTCTATTGTCCTTTCTTGCTCTTTTATTCAAACCATTATTTGTACAGTATGGCTATCAATCTCTCCCCCGTTCCTAGATATTGACATGTATTCCATGCCAAAGGAAATTGTATTGATATGTAAGGAAGGGTCAACCGTCATGTTCTACTGTGTCCTTGGTTTTATGGGTCTCTTGGCAATTATCAGCTTCCTGGTGGCTTTCCTGGTCAGGAAGTTACCGGACACCTTTAATGAAGCCAAATTTATCACCTTCAGCATGTTGGTCTTTTGCAGTGTCTGGCTGTCCTTTGTTCCAACCTACTTGAGCACAAAGGGGAAATATATGGTGGCTGTAGAGATCTTCTCCATTTTGTGCTCCAGTGGGGGATTACTGGCTTTCATCTTCTTCCCAAAATGTTACATTATTCTGTTGAGGCCTGATTTAAATAACAAGGAACAGCTAAAAAGGGGGAAAAACTGAAGAGTTAAAAGTTAACCATAAGTAAGTAAGTAAATAGTTTGCACCAAGATTTTTCATTTTCAAGTAACCACTTTGTATTTTATACAGCTTGGTTTCTTTGTTCCCATTATATTATTTCACTTCTCTACAACTAAAATGGAACTAAAGTTGTTAATTACATAAAAAACTGTCCACCCTAGGTCTGTGAGATTTTTGTTCAATCCTTGAAATGTCTGATGATCTAAAGCCAAATACTTATAAGAAGATAGCAATAGCAATAGCACTTAGACTTGTATACTGCTTTACAGTGCTTTACAGCCTTCTCTAAGTAGTTTACAGAGTCTGCATATTGCCCCCAACAATTTCAGGTCCTCATTTTACCCACCTCGGAAGGATAGAAGGATGAGTCATCCTTGAGCCTGGTGAGATTCAAACTGCCAAATTGTAGGCAGCCAGCAGTCAGCAGAAATAGCCTGCAGTACTGCACTCTAACCACTGCGCCACCATGGCTCATGGTATCTCTTTTGTCATCGGTTGAAATATTTAATAATAAATATTTATTTATTTATTTAAGCAAAAGCACTATTGTAAATTCTATCTGTTCAATATATATTTCAAGAATAAAATATGAATGAAAGCAACATTTTTGTTTTGGTGTCAGTTTTGATGTTCCTTTTTTAAAAACATAATGTTAAGAAATCTAGTTTGTTTAAAAAGGAAGACAAAGCAATGTTCTTGAAATTTCTTCAAAATCTTGAACTTTGTCAATTTTTGTGAGTAAGCAAATTGGAAGGTAAGGATTTAAGAAAAAATATGCTCCAATTTAATGTTTATAGCAGGAGTATCAAACTCGATTCCATTGAAGGCTGCATCAGGGCTGTGTTTGACCTGGGGAGGGGCAGAGTGGGCATGGCCAACTCAATGTCACTCATGTTGGGGGCACCTGTGGTGGTCCAAGCGCTCTGCCAGAGAAAATGAAATCCCGATCTCCGTTTTCAGCTGTGATGGCCTCCTGCAACCCTCTGCCAGCGAAAACAGATCTCAGGAGGGTCACCCGCAGCCCTCCCAAGCTCTGTTTTAAGTCGCAATGGTTTCCTGCAACCCTCCACCCACAGCCCTCCCAAGCTTCATTTTCACTGGCAGAGGCAGTCCTTTGCTGTTTCCAGGGCAGCCCCGTGGGCCAGATCTAAGCACCCCGAGGGTGGGATCCAGCCCCCAGGTCTTTAGTTTGACACCTCTGGTTTACAGTTTTTACCTATCAATTGTATTCACTTTTCTTTAAGAAGGAATAATGTCATTTCTGTGTTTGCAATATTTAGTGTTCTTGATTTTTTGATTGCTTGAAGTGCCAAAGGTCTAGCAAACATAGACCATATATTTTAAATCAATGATGTCATTAGCATAAAATATTACAATTGTAGAATAAGTCAGGACTGTATAAATGTATGTTCTAATGCTGAAACTGCACCTCCAGCAGCAAAAAGGAATCGGATCCAATCCTTTATTACAAGTCTCCAAAAATAAAATAAAAGCAAACCCTGACCAAACCTATTATCCAGGATTATCAATTAGGAACACTGAAATGAACACAGAAGATCTATCATTTAGCAGTCTGAAATAATTAGCAGTAAAAATAGTAAAGTTCTCAGTCCTCCAAATATGGCTTACAACTGGTCCTTGAACGTAATAATCATAAAAGCAGCCCCACAATCATGTAATTAAAATTCGGTGCTTGGCAACTGGGATGTATTTATGATACTTGCAGTATCCCAGAGTCACATGACTGCCATTTGCAAGCTTCCCATTGGGCTTCTGACAAGCCAAATCAATGGGAAAAACCATATTTTCTTAGCGTATTTTCTTAGCGTATTGGACATTAATACAATTGAACGTGTCCAGAAATATTTCACAAGAAGAGTCCTCCACTCCTCTGCTCCCAACAAAATACCTTATGCCACCAGACTTGAAATTCTGGGCTTAGAAAACTTAGAACTACACCGCCTTTGTTATGACCTAAGCATAGCTCATAAAATTATCTGCTACAATGTCCTACCTGTCAATGACTACTTCAGCTTCAACCACAACAATACACAAGCATACAATAGCTACAAACTTAAAGTGAACCACTCCAAACTCAATTGCAGAAAATATGACTTGAGCAACAGAGTGGTCAATGCCTGGAATGCACTACCTGACTCTGTGATTTTCTCCCGAAACCCCCAAACTTTTACCCTAAGACTGTCTACTATTGACCTCCAATGGTGAAATGTAAAAGTTGTTACTACCGGTTCTGTGGGCATGGCTTGATGGGGGGGGGGGTAATGTGACTGGGTGGACGTGGCTAACTTTTTGGTTTTTTTACTTTTAAAAGCATTTTTTTCTACAACCTCTTTGGCCGAACAGGTTGTAAAAAAATGCTTTTAAAAGCCTCTGATGATCCCAGCTGAGTTGCCTGATCATCAGAGGCTTTTTTTCCTTTTAAAAGCATTTTTTCTACAATCTCTTCGGCTGAAGAGGTTGAAGAAAAAATGCTTTTAAAAGCTTCTGACAATCAGGCAACTCAGCTGGGATCATCAGAGGCTTTTAAAAGCATTTTTTCCTGCAACCTCTTTTAAAAGCCTCTGATGATCAGACAACACAGCTGGGATAACCACCCGGATCACCCCAACGATGCCCTTGAAGTGATGTCCCATTGCCTGGAGGCCGTACGGATCTGGATGGGGAGGAACAGGCTCAGGCTCAACCCTTCCAAGACTGAGTGGCTGTGGCTCCCGGCATCCCGATATAGTCAGTTGATGCCATCACTGACTATTGGGGGTGAATCATTGGCCCCCACGGAGAGGGCTCGCAACTTGGGCGTCCTCCTGGATTCACGGCTGTCTTTAGAAGAGCACTTGACGGCCGTGACCGGGAGGATTTTTCATCAGGTTCGCCTGATTCGCCAGTTGCGTCCCTTTCTGGATCGGGACTCTTTACGCACGGTCACTCATGCCCTTGTCACCTCCCGCCTGGACTATTGCAACGCTCTCTACATGGGGCTCCCCTTGAGGAGCACCCGGAGGCTCCAACTGGCGCAGAGTGCGGCCGCGCGGGTGGTAATGGGAGCGACATGGCGTTCCCATGTAACACCTCTCCTGCGCGAGCTGCACTGGCTCCCGGTGGTCTTCCGGGTGCGCTTCAAGGTTTTGGTTACCACCTTTAAAGCGCTCCATGGCTTAGGACCCGGGTACTTGCGGGACCGCCTACTACCACCAATAGCCTCCCACCGGCCGGTACGCTCCCATAGAGAGGGGCTCCTCCGGGTGCCGTCAGCCAAACAATGCCGACTGGCGGCCCCCAGGGGGAGAGCCTTCTCTGTGGGGGCACCTACTATCTGGAACGAGCTCCCCCCAGAGATACGGAGGATCCCGGATCTGCGCACCTTCCGCCGCGCCTTAAAGACCTTACTATTTCACCAGGCCAGCCTGGCCTAATTTTCCCCCTCTTTTATAAAAGATTTTTAAAATTTTAAATATCTTTTAGTATTTATATATTCAATTTTAAATTGGTTTTAAAAGTTTGGGGTTTTAAATTTGTCGGGGCCAAAATTATTTAATTTGATTTTATTCTATTTTTTAAATTTTGTATTGTATGTGTTTTTATTGTCTGGCTGTCCACCGCCCTGAGTCCTTCGGGAGTAGGGCGGTATAGAAATCTAATAAATAATAAATAAAATAATAATAATTAGAGGCTTTTTAAGGCATTTTTTAAAAAATGCTTTTAAAAGCCTCTGACGATCCCAGCTGAGCCGCCCAATCATCAGAGGCTTTTTTTTTTACTTTTAAAAGCATTTTTTCAGCTAAAGAGGTTGTAGAAAAATGCTTTTAAAAAAAGCCTCTGATGATCGTGCGGCTCAGCTGGGCATAGGGGGGTGGGCAGGGATGTTTGCTACCGGTTCTCCAAACCACCCACTGCCATCGCTACTGGATTGGGCAATTCGGTCCAAACTGGGATCATTTCACCCTTAACCTCACCCCATTCCTAAGAGGTCTGTAAGGGGCATGCATAAATGCACCAGCATGCCTACTGTCCCTGTCCTAATGTTTCCTCTATTTGTATCTATTTTATGTATCCAATCCATGCTTATACTTATATATATTACCTACTATATTATTGACAAATGAATAAGATAAACAAACAAACAAACAAACAAACAAACATTTATGTGATTTGTTTAACAACTGTGGTAAAAAAAAGGACTTAAAATTGAGCATGGCAGCTACATAATTTAGCAGCAGAAGAGATTGTTGTCATAAATTGAGGATTACTTTGTTTCATGGCACACAATCCATTAATGCTGCAAAGGCTATAAATGTTAGGATCCCTTCAACCTCTAGGGATCTGTTGCACTCCTCTTTCTTGAAACTCTGAGGACTTATTAAACTAATTGAACTAAGTAGCCTGAGCAAGGTGATGGATAGGGACTGAGGATTACAAACAGGAGATGATGACTTACTCTCCCCCTCAACTGTCCCTCTCTCCTTTATCAGATCTAGATCTATTACGACCACTCAGCGTTAACTTGCAATCTTAGATCGATCTGCAGCTTTATTTACCACCCAAGATTACCCTGATTATTTAACCCTAAATACTTTGTCCAGTGGCTCTGCCTTACTTTTTTGATCTAATCCTCGGCCATCGCTGGTATCAGGACTGGAGGAGATACAGACATCGAGAGTCTTGGATTATGGGGAGATAAACCACCTTCTCTTTGTTTGTTTCAAATGGTTTGGTCGCTGTGAGAGGATGACCCTTTGAGACCTCTACCCCCACCTTCTTTGGATGGACTTACTACAACCACAAGACTTCCCATCGTCGTGAGAGGGCGATGATGTTCCGATGTATTGACATTTGTAACATACTGGTCTCCCTTTTACATCTATTTCCTCCCTTATTTTAAATTACCTGTCTTAACCATCTCTAACACTCTTAGAAGAAAATGATCCTTCATCTCCTTCAACTCGCTCCTATCTTTGATGTATTCAACTGCGGAGCTCCTTGCACTGCGAGATTCCCCCCTCTCGCATGTCTGGCTCTCTCAGTTATCAAGGGCGGCCCTTGAGGACAGGTTTTGGAACCCTGAGAGGTGGTTTGCAAAAAACCGACAGCTTTGGGGTTTTTTAGATAAATCTTTAAGTTCTATTTTAAGGGGTTCTGGGAGGGATTGTGGGAATGGATCTGGGGGGATCCATAAATCCACTGAAAGGGGTAATGGGTCTGATAATCATGGTGGGGAGGATGGGGACAGAAATCTGACAAGGATGCAGGGGGATGAAGCGATGGGCATTAGTATAGTAAGTGGGAGGGGCAGATATGACGGCTGCAGGGGGCCATATTATGTTTCGGGAGTGCGCACTCGATGTTTACGAGCGATTGCCCACTCCGACCCCCAAAGCACTGCTCGTTTCCCAGGTTGTCCAGAGTCTCAGACCCTGGGTCTACGGCTGATGTTATGTAATGCCAGGTCAGTGGTAAATAAAGCCCCCCTCATTCATGATCTTATTTCAGAGGGGGGTGATGACCTGGCAGGGATTACGGAGACCTGGTTAGGCCAGGAGGGAGGAGTTCCCCTTGTGGAAATGTGCCCGCCAGGTTTCCGTGCATTCCATCAGCCAAGGACTCAGAGAAGGGGTGGGGGAGTGGCAGCAATCATTAGAGAAAGTCTTTGCCCGAGGGAGGCCACTGTTCCTCAGATAGCCGGATGTGAGTCCCTCCTTGTGAAGTGGGGTTGGGGGATTCAGATGGGCCTACTGATTGCGTACCTGGCTCCCTGCCACGTAACAGCGGTCCTGCCTGAGCTGCTCGACATTATAGCCGGGGTGGTGGTGGAAACCCCCAGACTTATTGTTATGGGGGATTTTAACCTGCCATCTGCTGGTGAGATGTCGGAGACGGCTCGGGAGTTCATGGCTTCCATGACGGCCATGGACCTGACCCAGGTAGTTCAAGGCCCCACCCACTTGGGGAATCACACTCTGGACTTGATTTTTGTCTCTGATCAGTGGCTGAATGATCTAAGAATAGGGGATATAGACATCAAGCCCTTGTCATGGTCTGATCATTCTCTCCTTCACATGGACTTTCAAGTCACTTCCACCCACCGCAGGGAGACAGAAACAACCAAATGGTTCCATCCCAGGTGCCTGATGGACCCCGAAAGGTTCCTGATGGAGCTTGGGCCATTTCCTGAGACTCTGGCTCACGACTCGACTGAGGACCTGGTGGTCGCCTGGGACAGGGCGGCTACTGGGGCCTTGGACCGCGTCGTGCCTTTGTGGCCTCTGACCCGATGCCGATCTCATCTAGCTCCTTGATTTTCCGAGGAGCTGAGAGAGATGAAGCGTCGGAAAAGATGCCTGGAGAGCGATTGGAGGACAAGTGGTGATAAGAGCGGCGAAGTCTAGCTACTTCTCCGCTCTTATTACATCTGCAGAGAACCGCCCAGCTGCACTGTTTAGGGTGACCCACTCCCTACTTCAGGTGGGGGTACGGGAAGATCCCTTAAAGGGTCGAGCTGAGGATTTTGTACAATTCCTGCATTATAAAGTCACTCAGATTCGGGAAGGCCTGGACTCCGATTGGGTAGATCCAGGGGAGGAGATGGGGGCAGGTCTTGAGAGCGTTATCTGGGAAGAGTTTGACTCTGTGGCTCCTGAGGACGTGGACAGGATTCTGGGCAAGCTTAACGCTGCCACATGTTTATTGGACCCGTGTCCCTCCTGGTTGGTACTGGCCTCCCGGGAGGTTACACGAGGCTGGCTCCAGGGGATTATAAATGCTTCTCTGAGTGAGGGTGTCTTTCCCGCCACCTTGAAAGAGGCGGTTGTGAAGCCCCTCCTCAAGAAGCCTTCCCTGGACCCGGCTATATTATCAAATTATCGTCCAGTCTCCAATCTTCGCTTTGTTGCGAAGGTTATTGAGAGTGTGGTGGCGCGACAACTACCCCGATACCTGGATGAAGTTGTCTATCTGGATCCGTTCCAGTCGGGTTTCAGGTCACGATACAGCATGGAAACGGCATTGGTCGCATTGGTGGATGATCTCTGGAGGGCTCGGGACAGAGGTTGCTCCTCTATCCTGGTCCTTTTAGATCTCTCAACGGCTTTTGATACCATCGACCATGGTATCTTACTGCACCGGCTGGAGGGGTTAGGAATAGGGGGCACCGTGCTTCGGTGGTTCTCCTCCTTCCTCTCTGACCATTCGCAGTTTGTGTTGGCAGGGGGGCAGAGGTCGACCTCGAGGCACCTTATGTGTAGGGTGCCGCAAGGGTCAGTCCTCTCACCCCTTCGGTTCAACATTTATGTAAAACCGCTAGGCGAGATCATCTGTGGTTTTGGGGTGAGTGTTCATCAGTATGCTGATGACACACAGCTATACATCTCCACCCCAGACCACCCCAACGATGCCCTTGATGTGATGTCTCGCTGCCTGGAGGCCGTGCGGATCTGGATGGGGAGAAACAAGCTCAGACTCAACCCCTCCAAGACCGAGTGGCTGTGGCTTCCGGCGTCCCGGTATAGTCAGCTGGTACCATCACTGACAATAGGGGATGAGATCTTGCTCCCCACAGAGAGGGCCTGCAACTTGGGTGTCCTCCTGGATTCACGGTTATCTTTAGAAGATCATTTGACGGCTGTGGCCAGGGGTGCCTTTTATCAGGTTCGCCTGATCCGCCAGTTGCGTCCCTTTCTGGATCGGGACACCTTGTACACGGTCACTCATGCCCTAGTTACCTCCCGTATGGACTACTGTAATGCTCTCTACATGGGGCTCCCCTTGAAAAGCACCCGGAGGCTCCAACTGGTCCAGAACGTAGCCGCACGGATGATTATGGGCGCAGCCCGTTATGCCCATGTAACACCTCTCCTACGCGAGCTGCACTGGCTCCCGGTGGTCTTCCGGGTGCGATTCAAGGTGTTAGTTATCACCTTTAAAGCGCTCCATGGCTTAGGACCTGGGTACCTACGAGACCGTCTTTTGCCACCAATAGCCTCCCACCGACCAGTTCATTCTCACAGGGAGGGACTACTCAGGGTACCGTCAGTCAAATTATGCCGACTGGCGACTCCCAGGGGGAGGGCCTTCTCTGTGGGGGCTCCAACCCTTTGGAATGAACTGCCCCCGGAGATATGGAATATCCCTGATCTCCGTGCTTTCCGCCGTGCCCTCAAAACCCTGATGTTCCAACAAGCAGGGCTAAACATATGAACATGTGAATGTTTTTAAAATGTTATCTAATTTTAGGTTCTATTTAATTGGGCCAAACTATGTTATAATAATAATTTTAATTAGCAATTTTATGATGTTTGTGTATCTATATTTTTCTTGACTGTACACCGCCTTGAGTCCTACGGGAGAAAGGCGGTATAGAAATATAATAAATAAATAAATAAATAAATAAATAAATAAATAAATAAATAAATAAATAAATAAATAATTTTCCTGCTCATTGTAACTGCACAATTGTGTCCATCACATCAAACTTCATGGTATTCCATTCCTGCCACATTTTAAAATGTATATTCGAAGACCACAGATGCAAAAACTGACAGATTTATTTTGCAAAATTGTACATTTCAATTGAAATTTTGGCAAACGCACACCAGTTTGAAGTGTCACAGTCTTTCAAATACCTTTCCTTGTCATCCCCAAGTCCAGAGACCAGACAACAAAATCCAATCATTCAATCCTATGTTAGCTTGCATCTAATGGACAGAATGTTTATCCCAGATTTTTTTCCCCAACAATTTCATAAGGAACACTAAGGAATACCTTATGTATGTGTGTGTATCAGTGGTGAAATTCAATATTTTTTACTACTGGTTCTGTGGGCTTGGCTTGGTGGGCATGGCGTGGCTTGGTGGGCATGCCTTGGTGGGCCTGGCAGAAGAAGAATACTGCAAAATCTCCATTCCCACTCCACTCCAGGGGAAGGATACTGCAAAATCCCCATTCCCACCACACTCTGGGGCCAGCCAGAAGTGGTATTGCCGGTTCTCCGAACTACTCAAAATTTCCACTACTGGTTCTCTGAACTGCTCAAAATTTCCGCTACCGGTTCTCCAGAACCTGTCAGAGCCTGCTGGATTTCACCTTTGGTGTGTATGTGTGTGTGTACACACACACACACACACACACACAAACACACACAAACACACACACACACACACATACTTGAGGCTTTTTATTAGCAAAAAGGCCTATATATGGATGGAGGTGAGTTTTGATGAAAGATATTGAATATATTCCTTTGATAAGTCAGTAAAAATTGTAATCCTGAACAGGAGGTTATTTTTTCAGGCAATTATCAAATTAACCCCAGTTATTTTCCTTTCATCTTCCTGTCTCAAGGGAGCTTCATTAACCACCAGCAAAACTAAAACCTAAGACAGAAATAATTCAGTCATTATTTGCTCTATAATGCAAAGAAGCAGACTACTGTATATATATTTGATGGTGTTGTTCTTAATATTCTTGGCTGGTGCCACAATCTAAGCAAGTGGTCATTCAAGATAGGCTGTGCTATTCAGCCAAGAATTCATTAAAAGAAAAAATAGGACAAATGAAAGACTGCAAAGAAGGAATTCTATCATGCAAATTGATGAAGCTTTTTGTATTGTCTTAATGCTTTTGTCTGGGGTACTCTCAGAGATTCCTAACATGAACTGCATTGTTGGTGATCCTGTTCCAATTCTTCATAAATACTATCAATCAGGAGATGTCATTGTTGCTGCTATTTTGTCCCAAATCTATATATTTTCAAACACAATATACTTTCATGAAAAGCCTTCTACTGACCTTTTCTATGATGTTGAGTAAGATACTCATGAATCTAAAACTAATTATTCAGAACTGAGTTTGATGTCTGGTGCTGGGTCTGTATTATACTATCCCTTTTCCCATGAAGACTGGAATTGTTCAAGGATGTCTTGGATATCAAGGTCCATTAACAATGCATTGGGAATCAACAGTTCTGCTTAATCTCATTTATATGGATGAGTTCATGATTTTGAGTTCATGATTTTGGCAGATCATATTCTCAGTTAATTCTGTGGAAGATACATGTTTTATATGTATCTACTTTTCTGCAGTTTACTAACTAATTTATCTGTAAATTACTTTGGCGGAAGCTTTACGAATCCCACATAATAAAATACTGTTTTGTACTGTATTTGTAGCTTGTTGCATGAGGATGATATGTTGATGAAATATTTATTTTTAATAAAGTTTCATGAAGGATAGTCATAAATCCATTTGCTAAATTTCTGTTCTGAAATCTTTCTTACAATATTTTCTTTTCTTTTTCTTTGTTTTTAAGTAAAGAAATGTCCCATTATATTTCAAGATCCCCCTATTCCTTAAAAAGAATTGGAGTAATTCAATGGCATGGCAAAATAAATTTGTTTTGGTCAACTCATAAAAAAACTCATCTTTTTTTTTTGAATTGCAAAATGCCTGTATATAATGTAAGATAAGAGTTTCCCCATTTTTTAAAAAAAATATCTAGGCATTTGTACTCACAGTAGTGGCCAAAATTGTGGAAACCTTTTGGGAAAAGTATATTTTTGAGGTTTGATGGCTAATAACACCACTTGTTTTTGGAGTATCAAGATAATCATATTCCACTGCTGAAATCCCCTGGGAATAGCCCAATTGAAAATCTATGGAGCCGACTAAAGAAACTTATTAGTCAGACGCAACCCAGCAATAAAACCCAGTTAATAGAAGCAATCATTCAATCAATCTTGGTGTCATATTTTAACAGCTGCAGAACTAAAAGACTTGGTTTACTCCATTGGAAGATGTTGTAAGGCCACAATTCATGCTAAAGATTACCCAACTAAGTATTAACTGACATGGTGATAATTTTTGTATATCTCATATTTTGTATGGTGATAATTTTGCATATCTTGTTCTTTTCTATGTGTTTCACTTTTCTTCTTTATACTGTAAATGCTATTCTAATAGCAAATCCTTCATAAAAGGATTCATTACATTCATTACATTCTTGATTAAATTATCTTTCCATTGATATATAATTTTATGGTACTACTCAAAAAAAAAAGTGGTGTTATTAGCTAGTTTTAGAAAATACATTTTTCTCAAAAGGTTGCCACAATTTTGGCCACTACTGTATAAGCTGTTCTTATTTTTACTGTTTCTAAACTGAATATCAACAGAGAAACTGATTATCTCTGTGTTATTATGAATAACTAAAGTTTTGATTTCCCAGAACTTCAGTTATTCACAATAATATACTGCTTAGTTATTTTAGTCTTGCAAGACTTTTGTGGACAGGAAAATTTTTGCTTAGCAGCAATTTTGATACAGTCTCATCTGATCAATGCAATCTCACCTGAAGGTAGCTTTGAGAACAATATATTTAAAGCTATGAGTTGAACAAATGTCCTGAAACCAATGAGCTGTAATCAACATTTCATTTCAATTCAGGGTGGTGACTCAGCTCTACCAACACATTTTGTCTTTGGCATTTGCTATAGAAGAAATCAATAAAAATCACCAGATTTTGCCCAATCTCACTCTGGGCTTCCATATCTATAACAGCAATTTTATTGCAAGCTGGACATATCATGCCTCAATGGAAGTATTTTCAACAGAAGGCAAGTTAATCCCTAACTACAAGTGTGAAACTGAGAACAATCTAGTGTCAGTCATTGGAGGACCTAATTCTGAAGTCTGTATCCACATGGAAGCTATTCTCTCTATTTACAAGATTCTACAAGTAAGAGTTTCCTCTCAGATTTTAAATCTATAGCTATCTGTCTAAGTCACTGATGGCAAACCTTTTCTAGACCGAGTGCCCAAAGTGTGCACATGCGTGTGCAAATGCGTGCGAATGTGCGTGCCCGAACCACCAAAATACAATACACGTGCAGCCCCCTGCATGCACTCCACGCCCCATATGCTCACACGGCCTCCCACACATCCCCCTCCCCCTGTGTATGCACCCCCTGCATGCACCCCCGAATCCGCCCCTGTGCATGCATGCGCCCCACCCCCAGTGCATGCGTGGCAGAGACCTGAAGACCAACTGGCCAGCAGGAGGTGCGTGCGCATGCACAGTGGAGCTGAACTGGGGTGATGGTTCGTATGCTGTCAGAGAGGGCACTGCATGCCACCTCTGGCATGTGTGCCATTGCTTCGCCATCACGGGTCTAGGTTTTCCTTTAAGTTTAAGTTTCTCCCTTTGGGGAAAAAATAGTTTTGAAAAATATATACTAATTCCCTTTCTCCTTACTACAAACTGTTAATGAAAACCTGTGAAGAATACAGATTTCCCTTTCCGGAGAAATGAAAATAGTAGGGGAATAGTTTTGTTTGATGTTCCAACATGAACACATGCTATACTGACTGAACTCATCCCAAAAAATGTCATTACTGACATTACATGAACTGAGTTCCGTCTACTGGAGATTCTTTGTTTAACTTTTTCCAAAGCATATTTTCACATTTCTGTGGTATGTTCTCATTGTTACATAGCAAGGCATCTGCTTTTCAGCACATTGTTTATATGGGATTAGGGAATTTGATTTCATAAACTCCTGTGTGTAAGAAAGAAATGATATTTTACTCACACATGGAAAAAGATATAAAAAAATTGATTTATCTAGTTACTAATTTTCTAAAACAATTTTTGTTTATGTGCTGTAGTTCACTTATGGCTCTGCTTCTGAAATGAATAGGAAAACTCAAGCTGTTTTCTATCACCAGATGTTTCCAGATGTACACAGACAATATAAAGGGATTCTCCAGTTACTGTTGCATTTCCAGTGGACATGGATTGGGATACTCTATGACAATGATAACAATGGAGAGAGATTTGTTCAAGAAGCTCTTCCTATGTTTTCTCAGAGAGGAATCTGCTTTGATTATATAGAAGGATTCCCAATAATGACATCAGTTAGTGAAATTGATAAGATGGTGACAGAGGGAATAAATCAGTATGATGTTATAATTAAAAGCATTGCTAATGTATCCATTGTTTATGGTGAAATTGAGACCATGATATTTTTCAGAATGTGTTCCACATTGTCAACATATGAGGATGTATCAATAATGGCAAAAGGAAGGGTTTACCTTATGACGGCTCAGATGGAATTCACATCATTCCCTTTTCAAAGGAAGGAAGGCATAGACTTGCTCCATGGTGCCCTGTCCTTAGCAGTTCATTCAAAAGAGGTCCCAAGATTCACTGACTTTCTTCGGTTGATAAATGCTAGCTTTGAAGGAGAAGATGGCTTCATTCGGGGTTTTTGGGAAGAGGCCTTTGGATGTTTCTTTCCAGAGTCCACGATAGACAGGCAAGGAAGGGTCTCCTGCACTGGTAAGGAGAAACTGGAGAATCTCCCAGCATCTATTTTTGAAATGAGCATGACTTCCCATAGCTACAGCATCTACAATGCAGTCCATGCCATTGCATATGCTTTGCACAACTTGCTTTCATTTCAATTGAAAAAAACAGAGAGTGTCATTGAAGCAATCCATAGCTTGCTGGCTCAACACCTATGGGAGGTAATGTCAACATATTGCTTTGTGTTATATTTCTTTTTTACCTGGAATCATTTTGTTAATTGATTCCAGGAGGCGTGATGAGCACCAAAATCAATGGGAATTTTTTTCCCCATAATAAATAATGTAGTGTGTCACAAGGCAGCGGACAACAAGAAGTTCTAGTTTGTGCATTGAGTACTAAACAAACAATGAGTATCAGGACAATTTTTTTTTTGCATCAAAATGCAATGAGTACCAAATCTGATGAGTTTCAAAGTAGTTGAGTACAAAGATACCACTATAGCTCACGTGGTTTAAAATTTCAAAAGTATATATCGGCTAAGCAAGAATGGAAGCTGGTTTACTAATATAGACTGTATCTTGAGAGGCCCGTTGGGTCTAATTCATAGCAGTTGTTGGTGAAACACCAGGAACTCTATTGTCTTGAACATAGTTACTAATCACTGAAGCCTAATATTACCCCCAAAAATGTGAGCTATGAAAGCTAGTATTGGTTCATAAACTGTCAGGTGATCAATGTCTCAGTCATCTAGGTCATGCTTGTCCCAAAGGTGCTGAAGAAGCTTCTTGGATGAGAAGTGAAACTTCTTCAAAGAAAACCAGAAAGTCCAGTTGCCTCTTGAAAAAGCGCCTTTGTCAAGTGATCACTTTTTTCACAATGGTGGGATGTGCCTTCCTAAATAGGCTGCATTTCTACTTAATTCTTTCATGGCTATTCTATGTCATAGTGATTTTTATATGTTCCAAACAACCACAATTTTACAATTAGAAATATGTTGGATCAGTTGTAGAAAGACCAGTTACTGATACATCTTCCCAAAGAGCTCTGATCTGTGGTAGAATTCAATTTTTTTTTACTACCGGTTCTGTGGGCGTGGCTTGGTGGGCATGGTGTGGCTTGGTGGGCATGTCTTGGTAGGATGGCTGGGGAAGGATACTGCAAAATCCACATTCCCTCCCCACTCCTGGGGGAAGGATATTGCAAAATCTCCATTCCTACCACACTCTGGGGCCAGCCAGAAGTGGTATTTGCCATTTCTCCAATCTACTCAAAATTTCCTCTACTGGTTCTCCAGAACCTGTCAGAACCTGCTGAATAGCACCCCTGGTTCTCATAGGCTATTTGCCTAAGAGTTACTCTGTATTGAGACCTAACCATACAGGCACAGATCACACCCCTTTACAAATAGGCATGAGATTGCATAGCAACATGTGTCCAGCAAACAAATACTTGAGGCCTTCTCAGAAAATGAATCTATTCATCTTAATTTCTCCTTTTTCTCTAGAACGCTATTCTAATTCCTGTTTTCTGTCTATGTCTATTTGTTATACATGGAAAAAAAACTCAAATGGAAAACAGCAGTATCCTTAAATATATACTGATGAATTGCAATCTCATCTCCTCTCTTCAGCTCAACCATTTTGTGAAAATAATCTCATTTAACAACAGTGTTGGGGAAACAATTTTCTTCAATCAAAATGGAGAAGTGGAAACTGGATTTGATATTATCAACTGGGTAACCTTCCCAAACCTTTCCTTCCTTAGAGTCAAAGTTGGAGACATACAACCCTTGTCTCTCGCAGAAAACACATTTACTATTTCAGAGGAAACCATAATTTGGCCAAAGTGGTTTAACCAGGTAGGACCTATACATCTTAAGAGTTCTATTCAAACTTAAAAATATATGTTTTGAATTAACTTCTCTTCAACTACCTCAGAAAATACAGAGAAAATGTAGAAAGAAGTGTCAGATCACAAGATATAGGAGAAAGAATCCAACAAAACATGAAATGTTCAAATATTTCATTTTACACAGAATATCAATATTCAGGAATCATATATTCCAGGACAAGCATGTCATCTCTTCTTCCTTAATATGCTCATGTGTTAATACCATATTTATTTGATTGCATTCATTTATACCATGGTTTCCATCCAAAATCATGACTTAAATATATTTGGGAGCTATATTCATTCATTTGAGTTATTATCTCAAATTGAAGTATTTCTAATTGAAAACGTGTAAGAGGAAAATCAATAATAAATAAAATATCACTGTGAAATGCTAATAAATTCAAAGTATGACATTTAAATGACATTTGATTGGTGCAGAAATACATCATGTCACTTTTCTTTTAATCTGATTCATTGCCTAGCTATCACTCTCTATATGAATTTCTGGATATACATAAGCAAAATTGAAAAACAACTTTCCCCTAGAGGAGTCTTCACAATAAGTTGTCATATATGATTTTTTTTCTGAATTATTCATCTATGAAAGCACATGTTTCTATGGTTATTTGTAGATATATACATTTGCAAGATAGAGAACCTTCTCTTTCTTTTCTCTGTAGACAAAGCCTTTTTCTGTTTGCAATGACCATTGTCATCCAGGTTACAGGAAGGCCAAAAAGGAAGGGAAACCATTTTGCTGCTATGATTGCCTTCCTTGTCCAACAGAGAAGATTTCAAATCAGAAGGGTAAATGATACTGTGTTTCCTTGAAAATAAGACCCTGTCTTATATTTTTTGAACCCCAAAATAAGCACTTGGCCTTATTTTGGGGGAAGTCTTATTATTTTGGGGTACATGGAACAAGATGGGATTCCCCTTGCCATCTTACCTGATTTCCAGCTCTGTCTCCCTAACCCTAACCAGAGGAAAGGGCAGGGACCATCTGCGCATGCATATTAATATTTTTGGGGTGGTGGTGGTTTATTTTCAGGGAGGGCTTATTTTCAGGGGTGGCTTATTTTAGCGCATGCACTCAAAAGCCTGATTGGTTTTATTATCTAGGGAGGCTTATTTTCGGGAAAACAGGGTAATACTTAGAGGAATGGTTGCCCATTTGGCAGCTGTGGTCACAACTGATTATCTTTTGAGTTACTCGGATTGATGGAGTCAATTTCTATAGCTGCCCAACTCAGCCAAGTGACTCTGGTGGCTTACAATTCTAAAATTAAAAAAATAAAAATAAAAAAGTTAGAAAATATAAAAACAATAAAAACATCCATAAAATAAATAAGTACAAACAGCATCTGTGATAGCAATAGCACTTAGAATTATTTCCCACTTCATAGTGCTTTTACAGCACTCTCTATGTGGTTTTATAGAGTCAGCCTATTGCCTCCAACAGTTTGGGTCCTCATTTTACCCATCTCGGAAGGACGGAAGGCTGAGTCAACCTTGAGCCAGTGGAATTTGAATTGCTGAACTGCCGAACTGCAGCAAGCAGTCAGCTGAAGTAGTCTATAGTACTGGCACACTAACCACTGTGCCAACTCGGCTCATAATGAACCAATTAACAGTAAAACCAAGTAACATGGCCCTTATCAAAATCTTATCAAATTTAGAAGGCTAAAAAGGAAGGGAAACCATTTTGCTGCTTTGATTGCGTTCCTTGTCCAACAGAGAAGATTACTAATCAGAAGGGTAAAAGATACTACCCAGAGATGTGGTGCCCCAATGGTGGTCTGGGATCATGACTGATGATCTGCTGAGGTGCTCAGGTTGTACATCATGCAGCTGTCTATAGGGATTAACAACTAAAACAGATCTGATTATTCCAGTATCATTTTCATGAAAGCTATATACAGTATAGAATAAAAGCCTGTTTCTCTTTCCCCACAGACATGGACAACTGCTTTCAGTGTCCACTAGATCATTATCCAAACGAGGAGCAAAATTTCTGCCTTCCAAAATATGTAACATTTTTATCCTATGAAGAAATGCTGGGGAACATTTTTACCAGCTTTATTCTTACTTTTTCTATTATTACTATTTTGCTGCTCTGGCTCTTCATTAAACACAATGACACCCCTATTGTGAAAGCCAACAATGAAACCCTCACCTACATTCTTCTCATCTCTCTTGTGCTCTCATTTCTCTGTGCTTTGCTATTTATTGGCAAGCCTCATCAATGGACATGCCTTCTTCGGCAAGTTACTTTTGGCATCATCTTCTCCGTGGCAGTTTCTAGCATTTTGGCAAAGACTATCATTGTAATTCTTGCTTTCATGGCTACCAAACCAGGATCCAGAATTAGAAAATGGATGGGGAAGAGACTGGGTCTTTCTATTGTCCTTTCTTGCTCTTTTATTCAAACCATTATTTGTACAGCATGGCTATCAACCTCTCCCCCGTTCCTAGATATTGACATGTATTCCATGCCAAAGGAAATTGTATTGATATGTAAGGAAGGGTCAACCGTCATGTTCTACTGTGTCCTTGGTTTTATGGGTCTCTTGGCAATTATCAGCTTCCTGGTGGCTTTCCTGGTCAGGAAGTTACCGGACACCTTTAATGAAGCCAAATTTATCACCTTCAGCATGTTGGTCTTTTGCAGTGTCTGGCTGTCCTTTGTTCCAACCTACTTGAGCACAAAGGGGAAATATATGGTGGCTGTAGAGATCTTCTCCATTTTGTGCTCCAGTGGGGGATTACTGGCTTTCATCTTCTTCCCAAAATGTTACATTATTCTGTTGAGGCCTGATTTAAATAACAAGGAACAGCTAAAAAGGGGGAAAAACTGAAGAGTTAAAAGTTAACCATAAGTAATTAAGTAAATAGTTTGCACCAAGATTTTTCATTTTCAAGTAACCACTTTGTATTTTATACAGCTTGGTTTCTTTGTTCCCATTATATTATTTCACTCCTCTACAACTAAAATGGAATTAAAGTTGTTAATTACATAAAAAACTGTCTACCCTAGGTCTGTGGGATTTTTGTTCAATCCTTGAAATGTCTGATGATCTAAAGCCAAATACTTATAAGAAGATAGCAATAGCAATAGCACTTAGACTTGTATACTGCTTTACAGTGCTTTACAGCCTTCTCTAAGCAGTTTACAGAGTCTGCATATTGCCCCCAACAATTTCAGGTCCTCATTTTACCCACCTCGGAAGGATGGAAGGCTGAGTCAACCGTGAGCCTGATGAGATTCAAACTGCCAAATTGTAGGCAGCTAGCAGTCAGCAGAAATAGCCTGCAGTACTGCACTCTAACCACTGCGCCACCATGGCTCATGGTATCTCTTTTGTCATCGGTTGAAATA
Source organism: Pituophis catenifer annectens (assembly GCF_029215685.1). Lineage (NCBI taxonomy): Eukaryota > Metazoa > Chordata > Lepidosauria > Squamata > Colubridae > Pituophis > Pituophis catenifer. The sequence goes on along the minus strand of NW_027256895.1, from coordinate 17,382,641 downwards.
TTTAATAATAAATATTTATTTATTTATTTAAGCAGAAGCACTATTGTAAATTCTATCTGTTCAATATATATTTCAAGAATAAAATATGAATGAAAGCAACATTTTTGTTTTGGTGTCAGTTTTGATGTTCCTTTTTTAAAAACATAATGTTAAGGAATCTAGTTTGTTTAAAAAGGAAGACAAAGCAATGTTCTTGAAATTTCTTCAAAATCTTGAACTTTGTCAATTTTTGTGAGTAAGCAAATTGGAAGGTAAGGATTTAAGAAAAAATATGCTCCAATTTAATGTTTATAGCAGGAGTATCAAACTCAATTCCATTGAAGGCTGCATCAGGGCTGTGTTTGACCTGGGGAGGGGCAGAGTGGGCATGGCCAACTCAATGTCACTCATGTTGGGGGCACCTGTGGTGGTCCAAGCGCTCTGCCAGAGAAAATGAAATCCCGATCTCCGTTTTCAGCTGTGATGGCCTCCTGCAACCCTCTGCCAGCGAAAACAGATCTCAGGAGGGTCACCCGCAGCCCTCCCAAGCTCTGTTTTAAGTCGCAATGGTTTCCTGCAACCCTCCACCCACAGCCCTCCCAAGCTTCATTTTCACTGGCAGAGGCAGTCCTTTGCTGTTTCCAGGGCAGCCCCGTGGGCCAGATCTAAGCACCCCGAGGGTGGGATCCAGCCCCCAGGTCTTGAGTTTGACACCCCTGGTTTACAGTTTTTACCTATCAATTGTATTCACTTTTCTTTAAGAAGGAATAATGTCATTTCTGTGTTTGCAATATTTAGTGTTCTTGATTTTTTGATTGCTTGAAGTGCCAAAGGTCTAGCAAACATAGACCATATATTTTAAATCAATGATGTCATTAGCATAAAATATTACAATTGTAGAATAAGTCAGGACTGTATAAATGTATGCTCTAATGCTGAAACTGCACCTCCAGCAGCAAAAAGGAATCGGATCCAATCCTTTATTACAAGTCTCCAAAAATAAAATAAAAGCAAACCCTGACCAAACCTATTATCCAGGATTATCAATTAGGAACACTGAAATGAACACAGAAGATCTATCATTTAGCAGTCTGAAATAATTAGCAGTAAAAATAGTAAAGTTCTCAGTCCTCCAAAAATGGCTTACAACCAGTCCTTGAACGTAATAATCATAACAGCAGCCCCACAATCATGTAATTAAAATTGGGTGCTTGGCAACTGGGATGTATTTATGATACTTGCAGTATCCCAGAGTCACATGACTGCCATTTGCAAGCTTCCCATTGGGCTTCTGACAAGCCAAATCAATGGGAAAAACCATATTTCTTAACATATTTTCTTAGCGTATTGGACATTAATACAATTGAACGTGTCCAGAAATATTTCACAAGAAGAGTCCTCCACTCCTCTGCTCGCAACAAAATACCTTATGCCACCAGACTTGAAATTCTGGGCTTAGAAAACTTAGAACTACACTGCCTTTGGTATGACCTAAGCATAGCTCATAAAATTATCTGCTACAATGTCCTACCTGTCAATGACTACTTCAGCTTCAACCACAACAATACACAAGCCTACAATAGCTACAAACTTAAAGTGAACCGCTCCAAACTCAATTGCAGAAAATATGACTTCAGCAACAGAGTGGTCAATGCCTGGAATGCACTACCTGACTCTGTGGTTTCCTCCCGAAACCCCCAAACTTTTAACCTAAGACTGTCTACTATTGACCTCCAATGGTGAAATGTAAAAGTTGTTACTACCGGTTCTGTGGGCGTGGCTTGATGGGGGGGTAATGTGACTGGGTGGGCATGGCCAACTTTTTGGGTTTTTTTACTTTTAAAAGCATTTTTTTCTACAACCTCTTTGGCCGAACAGGTTGTAAAAAAAATGCTTTTAAAAGCCTCTGATGATCCCAGCTGAGTTGCCTGATCGTCAGAGGCTTTTTTTTTCCTTTTAAAAGCATTTTTTTCTACAACCTCAAAGAGGTTGAAGGAAAAAATGCTTTTAAAAGCTTCTGACAATCAGGCAACTCAGCTGGGATCATCAGAGGCTTTTAAAAGCATTTTTTTCCTACAACCTCTTTTAAAAGCCTCTGATGATCAGACAACACAGCTGGGATCATTAGAGGCTTTTTAAGGCATTTTTTAAAAAATGCTTTTAAAAGCCTCTGATGATGCCAGCTGAGCCGCCCAATTTTATTTTATTTTATTTTATTTTATTTTATTTTATTTTATTTTGAATTTGTATACCGCCCTTCTCCCTGAGGACTCAGGGCGGTGAACAGCCAAGTAAAAACATCAAGTACAAATATTAAAATACAGTTAAAAATATACATATATAAATTTGGCCCCGTTAATTAAAAACAATAAACAAAACACTTAAAAACACTTAAAAACTTAGGCCAGCCCGGCTTGCTGGAAAAGGAAGGTGTTAAGGGCAAGGCGGAAGGCACTGAGGTCTTGGATTCTCCTTATCTCTGGAGGCAGTTGATTCCAGACGGTAGGTGCCCCCACAGAGAAGGCCCTCCCCCTGGGGGTCACCAACCTACACTGTTTGGCTGATGGCACCCTGAGGAGGCCCTCTCTGTGGGAGCACACAGGTCAATTGGGAGGTCGTTGGTGGCAGCAGGCGGTCTCGAAGATAGCTAGGCCCTATGCCATGGAGCGCTTTAAAGGTGATAACCAACACCTTGAAGCGCACCCGGAAGACCACTGGGAGCCAGTGCAGCTCGCGCAGGAGCGGTGTTACATGGGAGCACCATGCTGCTCCCGTCACTACCCGCACTGCTGCGTTCTGGACCAGTTGGAGCCTCCGGGTGCTCTTCAAGGGGAGCCCCATGTAGAGAGCATTGCAGTAGTCAAGGCAAGAGGTGACGAGGGCATGAGTGACTGTGCACAGGGAATCCCGATCAAGAAAGGGCCGCAACTGGCGAATCAGGCGAACCTGACAAAAGGTCCCCCTGGTTACAGCCGTCAGATGTTCCTCCAAGGACAGCTGCGTATCCAGGAGGACTCCCAGATTGCGAGCCCTCTCAGTGGGGGCCAACGACTCACCCCCAATAGTCAGTGATGGAGTCAACTGACTATATCGGGATGCCGGGAGCCACAGCCACTCAGTCTTGGAAGGGTTGAGCCTGAGCTTGTTCCTCCCCATCCAGATCCGCACAGCCTCCAGCCACTGGGACATCACTTCAAGGGCATCGTTGGGGTGGCCTGGGGTGGAGATGTACAGCTGGGTGTCATCAGCATACTGGTGGTATCTCACCCCAAAGCCACGGATGATCTCGCCCAGTGGCTTCACATAAATGTTGAACAGGAGGGGCGAGAGGACCGACCCCTGAGGCACTCCACATATAAGAGGCCTTGAGGTCGACCTCTGCCCCCCCTGCCAACACGAACTGCGACCGGTCGAGAGAAAGGAGGAGAACCACCGTAATACGGTGCCCCCCATCCCCAACTCTTCCAACCGGTGCAGCATGATACCATGGTTGATGGTATCAAAAGCCGCTGAGAGGTCTAACAGGACCAGAACAGAGGAGCAACCCCTGTCCCGAGCCCTCCAGAGATCATCAACCAACGCGACCAATGCCGTTTCCGTGCTGTGCCCAGGCCTGAAACCTGACTGGAACGGATCTAGATAGGATGTTTCCTCCAGGAATTGCAGAAACTGTCGCGCGACCACACTCTCAACAACCTTCGCCAGGAAGCGAAGGTTGGAGACAGGACGATAGTTGGCCAATATTGCTGGATCCAGGGACGGCTTCTTGAGGAGAGGCCTCACCACTGCCTCTTTCAGGGCAGCGGGGAAGTGACCCTCACTCAACGAAGCGTTGATAACACCCTGGAGCCAGCCTCGTGTAACCTCCCGGGAGGCCAGTACCAACCAGGAGGGACACGGGTCCAGTAAACATGTGGCCGCACTAAGTCTCCCCAAAATCCTGTCCACATCATCGGGAGTCACAGCATCAAACTCCTCCCAGGCTTTTTTTTTTTACTTTTAAAAGCATTTTTTCAGCTAAAGAGGTTGTAGAAAAAATGCTTTAAAAAAAAGCCTCTGATGATCGTGCGGCTCAGCTGGGCATAGTGGGGTGGGCAGGGATGTTTGCTACCAGTTCTCCAAACCACCCGCTGCCATCGCTACTGGATTGGGCAATCCGGTCCGAACTGGGATCATTTCACCCTTGACCTCACCCCATTCCTAAGAGGTCTGTAAGGGGCATGCATAAGTGCACCAGCATGCCTACTATCCCTGTCCTAATGTTTCCTCTATTTGTATCTATTTTATGTATCCAATCCATGCTTATACTTATATATATTACCTACTACATTATTGACAAATAAATAAAATAAATAAATAAACAAACATTTATGTGATTTGTTTAACAACTGTGGTAAAAAAAAAAAGGACTTAAAATTGAGCATGGCAACTACATAATTTAGCAGCAGAAAAGATTGTGTCATAAATTGAGGATTACTTTGTTTCATGGCACACAATCCATTAATTTCCCTGCTCATTGTAACTGCACAATTGTGTCCATCACATGAAAGTTCATGGTATTCCATTCCTGCCACATTTTAAATGTATATTCGAAGACCACAGATGCAAAAACTGACAGATTTATTTTGCAAAATTGTACATTTCAATTGAAATTTTGGCAAACGCACACCAGTTTGAAGTGTCACAGTCTTTCAAATACCTTTCCTTGTCAGCCCCAAGTCCAGAGACCAGACAACAAAATCCAATCATTCAATCCTGTTAGCTTGCATCTAATGGATAGAATGTTTCTCCCAGATTTTTTTCCCCAACAATTTCATAAGGAACACTAAGGAATACCTTATGTATGTGTGTGTATCAGTGGTGAAATTTAATATTTTTTACTACTGGTTCTGTGGGCATGGCTTGGTGGGTGTGGCGTGGCTTGGTGGGCATGGCAGGGGAAGAATACTGCAAAATCTCCATTCCCACTCCACTCCAGGGGAAGGATACTGCAAAATCCCCATTCCCTCCCCACTCCTGGGGGAAAGATATTGCAAAATCTCCATTCCTACCACACTCTGGGGCCAGCCAGAAGTGGTATTGCCGGTTCTCCGAACTACTCAAAATTTCCACTACCGGTTCTCTGAACTGCTCAAAATTTCCGCTACCGGTTCTCCAGAACCTGTCAGAGCCTGCTGGATTTCACCTTTGGTGTGTATGTGTGTGTGTATACACACACACACACACACACACACACACACATATACTTGAGGCTTTTTATTAGCAAAAAGGCCTGTATATGGATGGAGGTGAGTTTTGATGAAAGATATTGAATATATTCCTTTGATAAGTCAGTAAAAATTGTAATTCTGAACAGGAGGTTATTTTTTCAGGCAATTATCAAATTAACCCCAGTTATTTTCCTTTCATCTTCCTGTCTCAAGGGAGCTTCATTAACCACCAGCAAAACTAAAACCTAAGACAGAAATAATTCAGTCATTATTTGCTCTATAATGCAAAGAAGCAGACTACTGTATATATATTTGATGGTGTTGTTCTTAATGTTCTTGGCTGGTGCCACAATCTAAGCAAGTGGTCATTCAAGTTAGGCTCTGCTATTCAGCCAAGAATTCATTAAAAGAAAAAATAGGACAAATGAAAGACTGCAAAGAAGGAATTATATCATGCAAATTGATGAAGCTTTTTGTATTGTCTTAATGCTTTTTTCTGGGGTACTCTCAGAGATTCCTAACATGAATTGCATTGTTGGTGATCCTATTCCAATTCTTCATAAATACTATCAATCAGGAGATGTCATTGTTGCTGCTATTTTGTCCCAAATCTATATATTTTCAAACACAATATACTTTCATGAAAAGCCTTCTACTGACCTTTTCTATGATGCTGAGTAAGATACTCATGAATCTAAAACTAATTATTCAGAACTGAGTTTGATGTCTGGTGCTGGGTCTGTATTATATTATCCCTTTTCCCATGAAGACTGGAATTGTTCCAGGATATCTTGGTTGTCAAATTCAATTAATAATGCATTGGGAATCAACAGTTCTACTTAATCTCATTTATATGGATGAGTTCATGATTTTGAGTTCATGATTTTGGCAGATCATATTCTCAGTTAATTCTGTGGAAGATACATGTTTTATATCTATGTACTTTTATGCAGTTTACTAACTAACTTATCTGTAAATTACTTTGGCGGAAGCTTTACGAAAACCACATAATAAAATACTGTTTTGTACTGTATTTGTAGCTTGTTGCATGAGGATGATATGTTGATGAAATATTTATTTTTAATAAAGTTTCATGAAGGATAGTCATAAATCCATTTGCTAAATTTCTGTCCTGAAATCTTTCTTACAATATTTTTTTCTTTTTCTTTGTTTTTAAGTAAAGAAATGTCCCATTATATTTCAAGATCCCCATATTCCTTAAAAAGAATTGGAGTAATTCAATGGCATGGCAAAATAAATTTGTTTTGGTCAACTCATAAAAAAACTCATCTTTTTTTTGAATTGCAAAATGCCTGTATATAATGTAAGATAAGAGTTTCCCCATTTTTTAAAAAATTATCTAGTCATTTGTACTCACAGTAGTGGCCAAAATTGTGGAAACCTTTTGGGAAAAGTATATTTTTGAGGTTTGATGGCTAATAACACCACTTGTTTTTGGAGTTTCAAGATAATCATATTCCACTGCTGAAATCCCCTGGGAATAGCCCAATTGAAAATCTATGGAGCCGACTAAAGAAACTTGTTAGTCAGACGCAACCCAGCAATAAAACCCAGTTAATAGAAGCAATCATTCAATCTTGGTTTCATATTATAATAGCTGCAGAACTAAAAGACTTGGTTTACTCCATTGGAAGATGTTGTAAGGCCATAATTCATGCTAAAGGTTACCCAACTAAGTATTAACTGACATGGTGATAATTTTGGTATATCTCATTTTTTGTATGGTGATAATTTTGCATATCTCGTTCTTTTCTACGTGTTTCACTTTTCTTCTTTATACTGTAAATGCTATTCTAATAGCAAATCCTTCATAAAAGTTATTGCATTACATTCTTGATTAAATTATCTTTCCATTGATATATAATTTTATGGTACTACTCAAAAAAAAAAGTGGTGTTATTAGCTAGTTTTTGAAAATACACTTTTCTCAAAAGATTTCCACTATTTTGGCCACTACTTTATAAGCTGTTCTTATTTTTACTGTTTCTAAACTGAATATCAACAGAGAAACTGATTATCTCTGTGTTATTATGAATAACTAAAGTTTTGATTTCCCAGAACTTCAGTTATTCACAATAATATACTGTTTAGTTATTTTAGTCTTGCAAGACTTCTGTGGAGAGGAAAAATTTTGCTTAGCAGCAATTTTGATACAATCTCACCTGAGGGTAGCTTTGAGAACAATATATTTAAAGCTATGAGTTGAACAAATGTCCTGAAACCAATGAGCTGTAATCAACATTTCATTTCAATTCAGGGTGGTGACTCAGCTCTACCAACACATTTTGTCTTTGGCATTTGCTATAGAAGAAATCAATAAAAATCACCAGATTTTGCCCAATCTCACTCTGGGCTTCCATATCTATAACAGCAATTTTATTGCAAGCTGGACATATCATGCCTCAATGGAAGTATTTTCAACAGAAGGCAAGTTAATCCCTAACTACAAGTGTGAAACTGAGAACAATCTAGTGTCAGTCATTGGAGGACCTAATTCTGAAGTCTGTATCCACATGGAAGCTATTCTCTCTATTTACAAGATTCTACAAGTAAGAGTTTCCTCTCAGATTTTAAATCTATAGCTATCTGTCTAAGTCACTGATGGCAAACCTTTTCTAGACCGAGTGCCCAAAGTGTGCACATGCGTGTGCAAATGCGTGTGAATGTGCGTGCCCGAACCACCAAAATACAATACACGTGCAGCCCCTGCATGCACTCCACCCCCCCATATGCTCACATGGCCTCCCTCACATGCCCCTCCCCCTGTGTGCACACCCTGCATGCACCCCCGAATGCGCCCCTGTGCATGCATGCGCCCTAACCCCAGTGCATGCGTGGCAGAGACCTGAAGACCAACTGGCCAGCAGGAGGCGCGTGCGCATGCACAGTGGAGCTGAACTGGGGTGATGGTTCGTATGCTGTCAGAGAGGGCACTGCATGCCACCTCTGGCATATGTGCCATTGCTTCGCCATCACGGGTCTAGGTTTTCCTTTAAAAATAGTTTTGAAAAATATATAGTAATTCCCTTTCTCCTTACTACAAACTGTTAATGAAAACCTGTGAAGAATACAGATTTCCCTTTCCGGAGAAATGAAAATAGTAGGGGAATAGTTTTGTTTGATGTTCCAACATGAACACATGCTATACTGACTGAAAATGTCATTACTGACATTACATGAACTGAGTTCAGTCTACTGGAGATTCTTTGTTTAACTTTTTCCAAAGCATATTTTCACATTTCTGTGGTATGTTCTCATTGTTACATAGCAAGGCATCTGCTTTTCAGCACATTCTTTCTATGGGATTAGGGAATTTGATTTCATAAACTCCTGTGTGTAAGAAAGAAATGATATTTTACTCACACATGGAAAAAGATATAAAAAAATCGATTTATCTAGTTACTAATTTTCTAAAACAATTTTTGTTTATGTGCTATAGTTCACTTATGGCTCTGCTTCTGAAATGAATAGGAAAACTCAAGCTGTTTTCTATCACCAGATGTTTCCAGATGTACACAGACAATATAAAGGGATTCTCCAGTTACTGTTGCATTTCCAGTGGACATGGATTGGGGTACTCTATGACAATGATAACAATGGAGAGAGATTTGTTCAAGAAGCTCTTCCTATGTTTTCTCAGAGAGGAATCTGCTTTGATTATATAGAAGGATTCCCAATAATGACATCAGTTAGTGAAATTGATAAAATGGTGACAGAGGGAATAAATCAGTATGATGTTATAATTAAAAGCATTGCTAATGTATCCATTGTTTATGGTGAAATTGAGACCATGATATTTTTCAGAATGTGTTCCACATTGTCAAAATATGAGGATGTATCAATAATGGCAAAAGGAAGGGTTTACCTTATGACGGCTCAGATGGAATTCACATCATTCCCTTTTCAAAGGAAGGAAGGCATAGACTTGCTCCATGGTGCCCTGTCCTTAGCAGTTCATTCAAAAGAGGTCCCGAGATTCACTGACTTTCTTCGATTGATAAATGCTAGCTTTGAAGGAGAAGATGGCTTCATTCGGGGTTTTTGGGAAGAGGCCTTTGGATGTTTCTTTCCTGAGTCCATGATAGACAGGCAAGGAAGGGTCTCCTGCACTGGTAAGGAGAAACTGGAGAATCTCCCAGCATCTATTTTTGAAATGAGCATGACTTCCCATAGCTACAGCGTCTACAATGCAGTCTATGCTGTGGCATATGCTTTGCACAACATGATTTCATTTCAACTGAAAAAAACAGAGAGTGTCATTGAAGCAATCCATAGCTTGCTGGCTCAACACCTATGGGAGGTAATGTCAACATATTGCTTTGTGTTATATTTCTTTTTTACCTGGAATCATTTTGTTAATTGATTCCAGGAGGCGTGATGAGCACCAAAATCAATGGGAAATTTTTTCCCCATAATAAATAATGTAGTGTGTCACAAGGCAGCGGACAACAAGAAGTTCTAGTTTGTGCATTGAGTACTAAACAAACAATGAGTATCAGGACAATTTTTTTTTTGCATCAAAATGCAATGAGTACCAAATCTGATGAGTTTCAAAGTAGTCGAGTACAAAGATACCAGTATAGCTCACGTGGTTTAAAATTTCAAAAGTATATATCAGCTAAGCAAGAATGGAAGCTGGTTTACTAATATAGACTGTATCTTGAGAGGCACGTTGAGTCTAATTCATAGCAGTTGTTGGTGAAACACCAGGAACTCTATTGTCTTGAACATAGTTACTAATCACTGAAGCCTAATATTACCCCCAAAAATGTGAGCTATGAAAGCTAGTATTGGTTCATAAACTGTCAGGTGATCAATGTCTCAGTCATCTAGGTCATGCTTGTCCCAAAGGTGCTGAAGAAGCTTCTTGGATGAGAAGTGAAACTTCTTCAAAGAAAACCAGAAAGTCCAGTTGCCTCTTGAAAAAGCGCCTTTGTCAAGTGATCACTTTTTTCACAATGGTGGGATGTGCCTTCCTAAATAGGCTGCATTTCTACTTAATTCTTTCATGGCTATTCTGTGTCATAGTGATTTTTATATGTTCCAAACAACCACAATTTTACAATTAGAAATATGTTGGATCAGTTGTAGAAAGACCAGTTACTGATACATCTTCCCAAAGAGCTCTGATCTGTGGTAGAATTCAATTTTTTTTTACTACCGGTTCTGTGGGCGTGGCTTGGTGGGCATGGTGTGGCTTGGTGGGCATGTCTTGGTAGGATGGCTGGGGAAGGATACTGCAAAATCCACATTCCCTCCCCACTCCCGGGGGAAGGATATTGCAAAATCTCCATTCCCACCACACTCTGGGGCCAGCCAGAAGTGGTATTTGCCGGTTCTCCAATCTACTCAAAATATCCTCTACCGGTTCTCCAGAACCTGTCAGAACCTGCTGAATAGCACCCCTGGTTCTCATAGGCTATTTGCCTAAGAGTTACTCTGTATTGAGACCTAATCATACAGGCACAGATCACACCCCTTTACAAATAGGCATGAGATTGCATAGCAACATGTGTCCAGCAAACAAATACTTGAGGCCTTCTCAGAAAATGAATCTATTCATCTTAATTTCTCCTTTTTCTCTAGAACGCTATTCTAATTCCTGTTTTCTGTCTATGTCTATTTGTTATACATGGAAAAAAAACTCAAATGGAAAACAGCAGTATCCTTAAATATATCCTGATGAATTGCAATCTCATCTCTTCTCTTCAGCTCAACCATTTTGTGAAAATAATCTCATTTAACAACAGTGTTGGGGAAACAATTTTCTTCAATCAAAATGGAGAAGTAGAAACTGGATTTGATATTATCAACTGGGTTACCTTCCCAAACCTTTCCTTCCTTAGAGTCAAAGTTGGAGACATACAACCCTTGTCTCTCGCAGAAAACACATTTACTATTTCAGAGGAAACCATAATTTGGCCAAAGTGGTTTAACCAGGTAGGACCTATACATCTTAAGAGTTCTATTCAAACTTAAAAATATATGTTTTGAATTAACTTCTCTTCAACTACCTCAGAAAATACAGAGAAAATGTAGAAAGAAGTGTCAGATCACAAGATATAGGAGAAAGAATCCAACAAAACATGAAATGTTCAAATATTTCATTTTACACAGAATATCAATATTCAGGAATCATATATTCCAGGACAAGCATGTCATCTCTTCTTCCTTAATATGCTTATGTGTTAATACCATATTTATTTGATTGCATTCATTTATACCATGGTTTCCATCCAAAATCATGACTTAAATATATTTGGGAGCTATATTCATTCATTTGAGTTATTATCTCAAATTGAAGTATTTATTTATTTATTAATAAATAAAATATCACTGTGAAATGCTAATAAATTCAAAGTATGACATTTAAATGACATTGGATTGGTGCAGAAATACATCATGTCACTTTTCTTTTAATCTGACTCATTGCCTAGCTATCACTCTCTATATGAATTTCTGGATACACATAAGCAAAATTGAAAAACAACTTTCCCCTAGAGGAGTCTTCACAATAAGTTGTCATATATGATTTTTTTTCTGAATTATTCATCTATGAAAGCACATGTTCCTATGGTTATTTGTAGATATATACATTTGCAAGATAGAGAACCTTCTCTTTCTTTTCTCTGTAGACAAAGCCTTTTTCTGTTTGCAATGACCATTGTCATCCAGGTTACAGGAAGGCCAAAAAGGAAGGGAAACCATTTTGCTGCTATGATTGCCTTCCTTGTCCAACAGAGAAGATTTCTAATCAGAAGGGTAAATGATACTGTGTTTCCTTGAAAATAAGACACTGTCTTATATTTTTTGAACCCCAAAATAAGCACTTGGCCTTATTTTCGGGGAGGTCTTATTATTTTGGAGTACATGGAACAAGATGGGGCTCCCCTTGCCATTTTACCTGATTTCCAGCTCTGTCTCCCTAACCCTAACCAGAGGAAATGGCAGCCATCTGCGCATGCATATTAATATTTTTGTGGTGGTGGTGGTTTATTTTCAGGGAGGGCTTATTTTTAGGGTGGCTTATTTTAGCGCATGCACTCAAAAGCCTGATTGGGCTTATTATCTAGGGAGGCTTATTTTTCGGAAAACAGGGTAATACTTAGAGGAATGGTTGCCCATTTGGTAGCTGTGGTCACAACTGATTATCTGTTGAGTTACTCGGATTGATGGAGTCAATTTCTATAGCTGCTCAACTCAGCCAAGTGACTCTGGTGGCTTACAATTCTAAAATTAAAAAAAAAAAAAGTTAGAAAACATAAAAACAATAAAAACATCCATAAAATAAATAAGTACAAACAGCATCTGTGATAGCAATAGCACTTAGACTTATTTCCCACTTCATAGTGCTTTTACAGCACTCTGTAAGTGGTTTTACAGAGTCAGCCTATTGCCCCCAACAGTTTGGGTCCTCGTTTTACCCATCTCAGAAGGATGGAAGGCTGAGTCAACCTTGAGCCAGTGGAATTTGAATTGCTGAACTGCCAAACTGCAGCAGGCAGTCAGCTGAAGTAGCCTATAGTACTGGCACACTAACCACTGTGCCACCTCAGCTCATAATGAACCAATTAACAGTAAAACCAAGTAACAGGGCCCTTATCAAATTCTTATCAAATTTAGAAGGCTAAAAAGGAAGGGAAACCATTTTGCTGCTTTCATTGCCTTCCTTGCCGTCCAACAGAGGATTGCCGACGGATTGCCATCCAACAGAGAAGATTACTAATCAGAAGGGTAAAAGATACTACCCAGAGGTGTGGTGCCCCAATTGTGGTCTGGGATCATGACTGATGATCTGCTGAGGTACTCAGGTTGTCCATCATGCAGCTGTCTGTAGGGATTAACAACTAAAACAGATCTGATTATTCCAGTATCATTTTCATGAAAGCTATATACAGTATAGAATAAAAGCCTGTTTCTCTTTCCCCACAGACATGGACAACTGCTTTCAGTGTCCACTAGATCATTATCCAAATGAGGAGCAAAATTTCTGCCTTCCAAAATTTGTAACATTTTTATCCTATGAAGAAATGCTGGGGAACATTTTTACCAGCTTTATTCTTACTTTTTCTATTATTACTATTTTGCTGCTCTGGCTCTTCATTAAAAACAACGACACCCCTATTGTGAAAGCCAACAATGAAACCCTCACCTACATTCTTCTCATCTCTCTCCTGCTCTCGTTTCTCTGTGCTTTGCTATATATTGGCCAGCCTCACCAATGGACATGCCTTCTTCGGCAAGTTACTTTTGGCATCATCTTCTCCATGGCAGTTTCTAGCATTTTGGCCAAGACTATCATTGTAATTCTTGCTTTCATGGCTACCAAGCCAGGATCCAGAATTAGAAAATGGATGGGGAAGAGACTGGGTCTTTCTATTGTCCTTTCTTGCTCTTTTATTCAAACCATTATTTGTACAGTATGGCTATCAACCTTTCCCCCGTTCCTAGATGTTGACATGTATTCCATGCCAAAGGAAATTGTATTGATATGTAAGGAAGGGTCAGCCATCATGTTTTACTGTGTCCTTGGTTTTATGGGTCTCTTGGCAATTATCAGCTTCGTGGTGGCTTTCCTGGTCAGGAAGTTACCGGATACCTTTAATGAAGCCAAATTTATCACCTTCAGCATGTTGGTCTTTTGCAGTGTCTGGCTGTCCTTTGTTCCAACCTACTTGAGCACAAAGGGGAAATATATGGTGGCTGTAGAGATCTTCTCCATTTTGTGCTCCAGTGGGGGGTTACTGGCTTTCATCTTCTTCCCAAAATGTTACATTATTCTGTTGAGGCCTGATTTAAATAACAAGGAACAGCTAAAAGGGGGAAAAAAACTAAACAGTTTGCCATAAGAATAATTTCCATCCTCTATAACTGAAAAGGAATAGAATTTCTTAATTAAAAGAAAACAAGTGCCTGGGGTATTTTTGTTCAGTTCTTGAAAAGTCTGATGACCTAAAGCCAAATCCCTATAAGAAGATAATACCTCTTTTGTCTTCAGTTGAAATGTTTAGTGATTATTTATTTATTTGTTTATTTATTTATTTATTTATTTATTTATTTATTTATTTATTTATTTATTTATTTATTTACTTACTTACTTACTTACTTACTTACTTACTTACTTACTTACTTACTTACTTACTTATTTATTTAAACAACAGCACTATGGAAAATTCTACCTGTTCAACATATTTCAAGAATAAAACATGAATGAAAGCAAAATTTCCCTTTAGGTGTCACTGAAAAGTGGAGTTCTTTATTTTTTATGTAATGTTAAGAAATCTAAAATTTGTTTTAAAAGGAAGCCAAAACAATGTGCTTGGAATTTCTCCAAAATTTGACCCAAACACTGACATTCTTGAACTTAGTCAAATTTTGTGAGTAAGCAAATTGGAGAGTAAAGAGATAAGAAAAAAATTGTTCCAATATTTATAGTTTTTACCTATTAACCATATATTAACCATATACCTATTAACCATACAATGCAGGCTGGTGACCCCCAGGGGGAGGGCCTTCTCTGTGGGGGCACCTACCCTCTGGAATCAGTTGCCCCCTGAGATAAGGAGAATCCATGACCTCAGTGCCTTCCGCCGTGCCCTTAAAACTTTCTTTTTTCAACAAGCCGGGCTGGCTTAATTTCTTTTTAAGGGTTTTATTAATTGTTCTGTTTTGCTTATCGTTTTTAATTAATGGGGCCAAATCTATATATATTTTTAAATGTGTTTTAATATTTGTATTTGATGTTTTTATCTGGCTGTTCACCGCCCTCAGTCCTCAGGGAGAAGGGCGGTATACAAATTCAAAAATAAAAATAAAAAATAAATAAAAAATATTTTAGGAATCAATAATGTTATTTCTGTCTTTAAATATTCGTTTTCTTGATCTTTTCATTGCTCGATGTGCTAAGGTTTTAGAAAAAGTAGATATATTTTATTGGGCAGTGAAGGTTGGGGAAAGCTGATTTGTCTCTTGTTGCTTCATGTCAGTTTTGTGTATTTTCAAAAGAATCTCATTTCCAAGTCATAATGAATATATAGTAAAAGCAATATTCATGCAAAGAAATCTGAAGAAATTTTCCCTTCCCCTCCCTTTATTTTTGAAGTTACAACTAGATTGTGGATCACTATCATGCTGTCAGTAAACAACCGATTTCTAAAACTCTTGGTACAATGCTTGCATAAATGTAAACAGCCTATTCCATTCGGCTTTTTGATTTCTCCATTGTACTTAGCAATTTGACTAGGTTTATTTCCACTACATCTCATAACACAAAGGGAACACTTGTACTCATTCTGACAACTTCAATAATCTCTTATAATTCTTGTTATTTTTCTAAAATGTGTAAAACATTTCTACAAGATCAATGGCCTATGTGATCAACAACATGAATAAATTTCCTTATTTATGATTTAGGGTTCCCCCCACACCCCTTATACTAATTGCAATTATTCATTTAAGCAAAATAACTTCTGAGTTATTCTGAAATATATCCCACATGAATTCTAGAGCCACTAGAATGGAAACACAACATGAGAAAAGCAAAAGTATTTTTTAAAAAATACAGTGCCATTAATATTCCCTGAAGTATTCAAAATTGGGAATAAGCTAGAAAGGATTCTGTGAGTCTCATCACCTGACAGTTTTTAGTTCAAAGAGTTATTTACTCAGTCAGCACCTGGGCTTTTCTGTAAACTGACTGATGGGGGATGCTGGCACAGTAGAAATGGCTTAAAAAGGAACTGTTTCATCCAGCATGGTGGTGTTTGAAACATTGGTTTTAGTGCTTTTGCCCCAAATTGTATGCAAATTTCCCAGTGCTAAATGCAGGATTGGTGAGCCTCTGCCTTTTCTTCATAAGCAATACCAATCAGGAGACGTGATCATTGTAGGTATTTTATCTAAGATCTACATATTCTATTCCATGATGGACTTCAGTGAAGCACCCTCTGGTCATCTTTTTGATGACATTCTGTAAGTTTCTTTCAAACATACATACCAACAAATATATCTGGCAGCACCAAGCCAGCCTTGTCTGATCCAGAAATCTAAGCAGGATCTAACTTGATTTGGGGCAACCTGAGAATTTTGTGGCTATTGACTAGATTGAGGAGCAAAATATAAATCAAAATCATAGAAGAAGATTCAATTCATGTAAGATTTTGAAAAAAACCCTGCATGAATGGAATCACCAAAAGTTAAGCTCAATTTAAGATTCTGTATGATTCATATGTGTCACGTAATAATTTGTATTGACAGACCTGTCTTTGTTTGCTGTTAACTGTATTCCATTTAAAAAAAAATTAAATCATTGTTGAGTATTATCCAGTCTTTGCTGAATGATATCCTATACATTTGTGTTCTTTTTCTACCACTTTCTCCAGAATAATTAATTAGGCAGTACATTTTAAACACCTATAGGTCGAGAACAAACATTTTATTTTCTTTTAAGTATTTTATTAGCACAAATGCTAACATTTCTTTAGAAGACAACACATCCATAGGAAAAGTGAGACAAGAGAGTGACACAGTCTCTCAAGTGTGGGGTAATATTATGCTGAAATGTCTAAAACCTGGACTAAGAAGGAATGATAGAATTAGTAGTATTGTACATCACAAAACTCCATGTATCTGGTTCTGATATTGAGTTAAGGAGACAGCTGGGTTGAGTAAGATGGTCATCTTATTCGACCAAGTCTTCTGAAAAAGGATTAGAACTTCTACTGACAAAAAGCAGTGATGAAAATTCTCCTCTTGATTCTCAATTTCTGATTTTATTCCCATAACAAGATTTTTCTCCTAATAAGGTTCTTACCTGCAAAAAATCATGTCATGTGTATAATGAAGAATCTATTAGGTCAAATCTTAAATAAATTATGCAACTAATAGAATAGAAATAAGACATTTGCAATGTTATCTGAAATTTATTTCCATAATCCGAAGGGAATAGTATTAAAGAAAAACACTGATGTCTCCAAAATAGGTAGTGTCTCTCTATGTTTCAAAATTTATAAATAGCTTTTAAATGAGAATCAGAATCCTATTTGCTTGCGTTAATATACATTTTTTAAAAGAAAAAACAGTATAAGTAGATAATAATCACTTGTTGAACAGGGTGATATTAATGCAGATACCAAGTTGTTTATAATGTAAGTCAAAATTCAGTTAGTATGAGGCTAGTATAGGCACAGATGGGGTTTTAGATGTCAATTGTTGTGTTTGCAAAATGGAGAAGAGGAAGTTTCTATTTGTGGAAAGCTCAAAAAAAGGAAGAGGCTCATTTTGAAGAACTACAGCAGAGTTTATGAGTTTATTATCCTTCAACTTGCCCTTTGTTCACTTTATTTATTTTTAAATATTTATGAGTTCTATATATTAAGAAGATAGATAGGAATAATGTTTGGAATAGTTTTCTTTTTATTTTGCTTTCTATAACTGCTCTGTGACTGTTAAAAATAAATTTAGGTTGTAAATGTCTTTTAATCTTTTACTGTAATAGTTTCAATTTCAGTACAGGTATTTAGTTTTCTATGACTGCAATAAATTTGAATTACTGTAATAGTTCATTAATGAAATATAAAAATTTGACTTAAAATTCTTCATTGCCTATTTCAATGAAACTGGAACGAATTACCCCATTTTTCCATAGAAATATCACTTCAAATAGTGTAAATGTAAATAAAGTGACCACAGACTTCAATGGATAGTTAGAACTGCAGAAAAAACAATTTCTACCAGCCTGTCTTCCATTGAGGACCTGTATACTGCACGAGTCAAAAAGAGGGCTGTGAAAATGTCTAGAGACCCCTCACATCCTGGACATAAACTGTTTCAACTTCTTCCTTCAAGATGACACTATAGGGCCGTGATGACAAACCTATGGCACGCGTGCCACAGGTGGCACATGGAACCATATCTGTGGGCACATGAGTATTGTCCTAGCTCAGCTCCAGCGTGCATGTGCATGCCGGCCAACTGCTTTTCAGGCCTTCTGGGCCCAACGAAAGTTGGGAAACACACTGTTTCCATCCTCTGGAGGACCTCCAGGGGGTGGGGAAGACTGTTTTCGCCCTCTCCAGGCTTCTAGAAAGCCTCTGGAGCCTGGGAAGGGTGAAAAACGGCCCTTCTGGTCTCATCGGAACTCGGGAAATGGGCAGTGTCCAGCCTCCGGAGGGCCTCCAAGGGGGTGGGGAAGGCTGTTTTCACCCTCCCCAGGCTCACCCCACTTTTGGCACGCGATGGCAAAAACGTTAGCCATCACTGCTATAGGGCATTGCATGCCAAGACAACTAGACACAAGGACACTTCCACCCCTCCCATGCCATCACTCTGCTAAACAACTAATTCCTACAACACTGTCAAACTACCTAGGAGGGCTGTATTATTATTATCTTTCTCATCTTTCCTATTACCTATTTCCTTATCTTCTTATGAGTATAACTTATGAGTATAACTTATGAGTATAACTTTGTTGCTTGTATCTTACAATTTATATTATTTGTTTTATTTTGTATCTAGTATGATTTATGTTGATTGCTTATTTAGTATCCTATGACTATCACTAAGTGTTGTATCTTATGATTTATGATGAATGCATTTTTATTATGATTAAGTTTATTATTATAAGGATAATAAACTCATAAACTCTGCTTTAGTTCATCAAAATGAGCCTTTTTGCTTGTATGCACACTGGGAGCTTATGCATCAGAGACAAATTCCTTGTGTGTCCAATCACACCTGGCCAATAAAGAATTCTATTCTCTTCTATTCATGGGATTTATTAACCGTTTCATGGGATTCATTAATCTCACTAATTCAGACATTCATCAATATGCCAAGTATTTTATTTTAAACTACAAATGCTGTAAAATAATATGTACTGCTCTTTTTAGAGTAATCACATCAATCTATCAGCAATTTCTGGCTTTACAATTTGCAGTCAAGGAAATCAATGAAAATCCTGAAATCTTGCCTAACCATACCTTGGGCTTCCATATCTACAATGGCTATTTTAGTCCAAGTTGGACCTATCATGCCTCATTGGAACTGTTCTCTACTCAGGACAGATTCATCCCTAACTACAGCTGTGACATGCAGAATAGGCCAATTGCCGTCATTGGAGGACCAACTGCTGCAGTTGGGGCTCATATGTCAACCATCCTGTCCCTTTACAAGATGTCACAGGTATACTGCTTGCTTGGAACATTGGACTTTTATTTATTCATTCAGTATTTAAATGGATATAGTTATTTTATGATGCAGGACGCAATCTGGGTTGGTGACCGGGACCAGAGATTTTGTCTTCTGAGCCTTTGGACTCATGCTGGAGCCCATCTTCAGGGAATTTATTTGGCTGCTTTGAGCTGTTCTGTGTGTGGCATTTATATGGTGGCTATTGTGTGTAGCTTTTTAGATGTAGATCGAGTTGTTGCTGACTATTAAGTTATTGGCTGTTGTTTCCTTGGGCTGCAAAGGAATTTTGTAGGCTTTTATGTGCCTTATAAGGCTTTGAGGCCTTATAATATTTGAGTCTCTCAAATTGCAGCACGGAGTTGTTGCTTTTCAGCAAGATACAAAAAGCCCAGAAACTTGTGAGTGAGATTTCACAGAACTAGGGCTGTGGAACATCTTAGCTTACGTAGGTAAAACCTGGCTAGAAAGAATATGCACATAAAAGCCTACAAAAAAGAAAAAGACACATTGTACCTTTACAGGGAGGATACTTGAGAAGAGGGTGTGGCTCACTGATGACGCCTTACAAGGCAGAAATAGCTATTTGAGTCTCCCAAATTGCAGCACAGAGTTGTTGCTTTTCAGCAAGATACAAAAAGCCCAGAAACTTGTGAATGAGATTTCACAGAACTAGGGCTGTGGAACATCTTAGCTTACGTAGGTAAAACCTGGCTAGAAAGAATATGCACATAAAAGCCTACAAAAAAGAAAAAGACACATTGTACCTTTACAGGGAGGATACTTGAGAAGAGGGTGTGGCTCACTGATGACGCCTTACAAGGCAGAAATAGCTATTTGAGTCTCCCAAATTGCAGCACAGAGTTGTTGCTTTTCAGCAAGATACAAAAAGCCCAGAAACTTGTGAATGAGATTTCACAGAACTAGGGCTGTGGAACATCTTAGCTTACATAGGTAAAACCTGGCTAGAAAGAATATATGTGTGTGTGTGTGTGTGTGTGTGTGTGTGTGTGTGTGTGTGTGTGTTCTGCCTTATTCGTATAATGCAAAAAAAAAAATACGTTCATGAAATACATATTGGACAATTTAATAGATTGTCTGGGGCAAACTATCTAGAAGATTAGTTTTGTTGATTCAGTTTTGCCTAAGGAGCAATGCACTATTGTACAGTAAATTCTCCAATGCAAAAACAAACTAGACTAGGTCTAGTAAAACATTTGTTTTCCAGGTGAATTCCAAATCATCAAAGCTTAGAAAGAATGTGGGAACATTCTGGTCCATTAACATGCCCTAAATTCCTAAGTAAAGTATGGCTGGATTCAAACTTTGAAATTGGAATTTGAGTTTAAGTTATATTCTTGGGACACTTAAAAAATATGAGACTGAGCATGCATCCTCCCAACTCATTATTTCTATGTGTTTAGATCATATATAGCTATACTCCAGAGAGAAGAGGGGAAAAGGAAGCTGTTTTATACCAACAAATGTTCCCAAATATCAACTATCAGTACAAAGGAATTCTCCAATTGCTACTGCACTTTAAATGGACATGGATTGGTATAATTTCTTCAAAGAATGAGAATAGTGAGAATTTTGTACATGATGTAGTTGCCATGTTTTCCCAAAGAGGTATTTGCTTTGATTTCATTGAAGGCATTCCAGAAACAACATATTCAAATAGTATTTTTGACTTTATGGAAGATGGAATTAAAACATACAAGGTGATTATGAGAAGCACCACTAATGTAGTAATAATCCACGGGGAAATTGATGACATGATTCTTTTCAGAACATTCCCCATTATTTCCAGATTGCAGGGAATAGAGCTATGAACAAAAGTTAAAGTCTGGGTTATGACAGCACAAATAGATTTCATTTCACTTCCCTTCATAAGGAATGAGGACATAGACTTCATCCATGGTGCTCTCACTTTTGCAATTCATTCAAACAAAGTGTTCGGATTCCGGGAATTTGTTCAGATGAGAAACCCTGACTTTGACAAAGAAGATAGCTTTGTCAAGCTCTTCTGGAAAAATGCATTTGAATGTTCATTCTCCAACTCTGTGATAAATGATGAAGAAGAAGTAGTCATGTGCACTGGAAAAGAGAAACTGGAGACTCTTCCGACATCTGTGTTTGAAATGGACATGACTGGCCACAGCTACAGCATCTACAATGCAGTCTACTTGGTAGCACATGCTTTGCATGCCATGCTGTCATCTGCAGTCACATTCAGAACAGAAAACCACAAAGCCAAACTTTCCTTTGTGAAACAGCAATTCTGGAAGGTAAAGTCCTAAACCAGAGGTGTCAAACTCAATTTCATTGAGGGCTGCATCAGGATTGTGTTTGACCTTGGAGGACCGGGGTGTTCATAGCCAGGGTGTGTGTGGCCAGTTTGACATCACTCATGTCGGGACACGTGGTGGCCTGAGTGCTTTGCCAGCAAAAACGGGCTCCCTAGCTCCATTTTCAGCTACAACAGCCTCTTGCAACCCTCTGCCAATGAAAATGGAGCTTGCAAGGGCTGCCTGCGGCCCTCCCGAGCTCCATTTTCACTGGCATAGGCAACGCAGGTCGGTCCTTTGCTGTTTTCAGAGTGGCCCCATGGGCCAGATCTAAGCACCCCATGGACTGGATCTGGCCCCCAGACCTTGAGTTTGACACCACTGTCCTAAACCAACAGAATTCAAAAGCTTTTTCAGATTTACATCCATCTATATCTATATCTATATCTATATCTGTATCTGTATCTGTATCTGTATCCGTATCCGTATCCGTATCCGTATCCATATCCGTATCCGTATCCGTATCCGTATCCGTATCCGTATCCGTATCCATATCCATATCCATATCTATATCTATATCTATATCTATATCTATATCTATATCTGCTTTTCTTTCTTTTTCGTAGGTTTTATGTGTATTTCTCTTTAGCCAGGTTCTACCTACGTAAACCAAGATATTATGCAGCCCTAGTTCAGTGAAATCACAATTCACTAGTTTCTGGGCTTTTTTTCTATCTAAGGTACATCTATCTTAGTCTCCCAATGGGCAGCAAAGGGTCTGCTGGCTGCCAGAAGAAAAAAAGCCCAGAAACTAGTGAATTGTGATTTCACTGAACTAGGGCTGCATAATATCTTGGTTTATGTAGGTAGAACCTGGCTAAAGAGAAATACACATAAAACCTACAAAAAAGAAAGAAAAACAAATATTGTACCTTTACAGGGAGGATACATGAGATGAGGGTGTGGCTAACTGATGAGGCCTTATAAGGCCGAAATAGATCTATCTCAGTCTCCCAATGGGCAGCAAAGGGTCTGCTGGCTGCCAGAAGAAAAAAAGCCCAGAAACTAGTGAATTGTGATTTCACTGAACTAGGGCTGCATAATATCTTGGTTTACCTGGCTAAAGAGAAATACATATCTAAATCTATATCTATATCTACCTATCTTTACAAACTATTCTAAAAATACAAGTTCCAGGTATATTAGTAAAGAAAGAAGCAGACATCCTGCGAACTCCAGAACATAAAATTTGAAAATTTGAAAAGAATTAAAATTTTATTTTATTAAGCTTTCATCAGCCATCTGCTGACATCGTCAGAGTATTAAACTACCATTACAGAGATCTCTGCCTTTATATGCCATTAATCAATTTGGCCCTTGCACGTGCAATAGGCCCTTCCAGCCATCTCCCACTTGTAATCAGCTGTGTTGTTTTTGCTGTTGTCATGCTGGATGATGGAGGCTTGATTCCTACTCTTTCCTCCCTCCTAGCTTGCTTATTAGTGGGGGATGATGTTAGCCTGTCAGCCATTGCAATTTGCTGCCTTGTCCGTGACCTCGTGGTCAGCCAGGTTTGTTTCTCATTAATCCTATTTGTTACAGTTTGAGACAGCCCTGCCAGGTGGCTCTGTGTTTGGACAGGACTAACTATGCCTTCACAGGCTGAGTCTGCATGCCCAGAGGTGGAGGGTGGGTGGGTGGAAAACCATCTCTGCTCCTCCTGCAGGGTCTTTCCTGGTGTCCCAAAGCCTGGTAGACCGGTGGCAGTTCAATATGCCTGTTGATGGAATTGTTATTGGAGAACCGGTCTTCTTTTAGTAGGCATCCTCCTTTAGGATGATACAATAACCTCAGCTTCTTAAAAATCAAATGTGTGGTTGTGCTCCTTCATATGCGTCCAGATCTGGAAGCGCTGTTCCTTGCGTCGGACAGTAGATATCTCTATCTCTATCTATCTATCTATCTATCTATCTATCTATCTATCTATCTATCTATCTCTATCTCTATCTCTATCTCTATATATCATCTATATCTATACCTACCTACCTACCTGTCTGTCTGTCTGTCTGTCTGTCTGTCTATCTATCTATCTGTCTATCTAATTAGATTTACCTACTGCTTATTAATATGAGTAAGAGTATAAAAAGTTGTAATATATTTTTGAGAAATCAATTAATATAACCTAATATATTTGTGCACTTAATATAACCTAATATATTTGTGTCTATAAAATTGACATATTCTAATTTCTTGCAGTTTAGTTCATGCGTAATTTTATTTAAAAATGTTTCCCCATCTCACCCCAAATATTATCCAATATTAATACTTCCTCAAACACAATTCAAATCATGGATGTTTTAAAGTCTTAATTTTAATCTGTTTTTAGGTAGTCCCATGGCTTTTTATTATTTTGCAACTGTATGTCTTACTGTATTTAAAAAATAACTCAATTAAGATGAATTAACTTATGATATGCTTTGTCAACTACTGTTACACTGATAACCTTCTTAAAGCTTTGAAAGGATTTATTACCTGTCTTCCTCAAAGGGAAAATTACATTATTTTTTGTACTTCTTGGTATATTACTCTGGTTTTTTTTTTAATTTAAATTTATTTGTTTGTTTTTCAACTTAGCTCAATCACTTTGTGAGAAGAATCTCCTTTAACAATGATGCAGGAGATATGATTTCCTTCAATCAGAATGGTGAGTTAGAGATTGGATTTGACCTTGTAAATTGGATTACTTTCCCAAACCGGTCTTTCCAGCGAGTCAGAGTTGGAGGGATAGATCCCATGATATCCAAAAGAGAAATATTATCTTCTGAGAAATCGATTGTGTGGCCAAGGAGGTTTAACCAGGTATGCCACGGAAGTTAAATTCAACTATGTCTGATAATTATTCCATTAATACAGTAAAACCACACAGGAAGTACTGATTTTACCAATATTTACATTGAGAAACAAAATGGTTTCTGATTTTCTATCTAGGCCATATGGTTATCTTTAGAAAATTTTCCCAACTATCTAATGATTATCAGCGAGTGTGATATTGTGTTAATGACAGATTGAGTTATAGGAAAACATCAGGGTATGGTTTTTCTTACTTGAATTTGCAATACAATATCTCATTCTGATTATTTAAGAATAAGTTTAGGATGTGAGTAGAAATAGTTAATGCAACATCATTAACCACTTTTCTTATTCCCCATTTGGATAACCCTACATAATTTGTCATTTAGTTGTAATAACTAGACATGTTTTCTTATAGTGTGGACAGATGTCAAACGGGAACAAGGGGTTAAGGAATATATGGTTGAATGCAGTCTAATACTAAATGATTTTTTCATAAATTGGTCAGTGAGAAATTCTAGTGCATTCTTCTTTTAATCCAAAAAGCTTCTATAGAATGCTTGTCAACATTGTTTTGTGTCTTTTTTCCTCATCTTATAGCACATGTATTCATCTTTTCCTTTTAAAATCACAGTTAAAACGATAAAAACTAAAAGTAGACTAAAAAGTAGAAGATGAAAAAAGTAGAAGGTATGGGAAACAATAGAAGTAGAAATGAAAAGATATATATGGTAAAGAAAAAATAAGAAATATATAAAGAGACTTTCCTTTTCATCACAAGTATAATAAATCTATAAAGGTGCATCATTTCACATTTTAATTAAACTTAATTAAATTTCAAAAAAGATAAAATACAAGGAAATAGGGGAAAAAGTATCCAAGTCAGTCTCTGATGAGTACAATATGGGTGATCTCAAGTCCTCTCCTTGTCCGGAGAGGAATCATCAAAGATCCTGTCTACTCACTGATTCTTCATTCCACCATAATCAGTGGTGGGTTGCCCCCGGTTCGGACCGGTTCATAAGAACCGGTAGTAAAACCGGCTGGAGGCTCTGCCCAACCCCCCCCAGATGTCATCATAGGTGATGAAGCTCGGCTCATGTGTGCGATCCCATTGCGAACTGGTAGTAAAGGTAAGTAGAACCCACCGCTGATCATAATCCTCAGGTCCACTTTTTGTGGAGTTGTTTTCAGTCCACCTTCCTCACACTACACCAGCTTTGACTTAATAAAGTAAATTATTCAACTGAAATAACAATATCAGAGGACATTTGTAATGCAGAAGAAGGAAACATAACATTGTAGCTTTAACAGACATATCATTCCTTTGGGAGAATAAAAAGTTAACACAAAAACAGAGTAGTTCATACCATTGTCTAACCTTGCAAACTACTAAATCACTGCATTATTTCTTAGTTTTTATTAAGTTTTCATTCCTTAAGTTTTCATTAACATCCTACCACCATGCTTCCTCTGCACTCTTTCTCTTTGTCTCTGTCTTGCTATCTATCTCACACACACACACACCATTCTGTTTCTCTAATTAACACCAAATATTCTCTAATTAACACTAAATATTAGACCATGCCATGACCAATAGGAAAGCAATATGAGGTAATTTTATAAATATTAGTCTATCTAGTCTGGTCCATTCAGAAGCATTTTCTGACAATCATAAATGTTCTTTTCTTCATTATGGACAGTCCCGTCCACTTTCTCTCTGTAATAGCAAATGTCATTCAGGATATAGTAAAAGCAAATTAGAAGGGAAGCCATTTTGCTGCTATGATTGTCTTCAGTGTCCAGAAGGGAAAATTGCCAACCAGGAAGGTAAGAGTTGTCTTATAGAAAGCTTATATATTGCTTGAAGGAGGTAGAAAACAAATTATTACTTTTGCTTATGAACTGTATAGCACATAGCACTACTGTTAATGATTAGTTTTAGAAAAAGTGTTTTCCATATGAATTTTGATTTTTGCCTCTCTGTCTTCTGCAGTTTCTTGAACTACATATACTAGCTTATGATGCTAATATAGCAACATAAGCAACATAAGCATACAGCAACATGCAGATGTTGTCCTCTCAACTGTTTTAAATAAATAAATACAGAATTATTGGGAGTAATTTCAGCTTTTTGAACATATAAATGGAATAAATAGTCTAACAATATCATTCTTTAAAGTTGGAGGTAAGACCTGCCACCCAGTTCCAAACTGACTCAAGAATTTTCCTATTCTCTAGCTAAGTTCTATGTAATAGCAATATAAGTTGAATGCAAATGGCCTAAAGGTGCAATGGAAAAAGTTAAAATTTATAATAAAAATGGAATACAGTTTAGAAATGAAAATGTATAATCCTGTTAAATATTTCATTTGTGTTTTAAAAATTGTGCACTTTCTCTAGCAGCACCAGCTGCCATGAAATAGAATTAGGAATATTGATGACTAATAAAGCACAAATTCTCATAAACATACTTAAATGTACAGTCTCTTATCCATCATTAATCATACATCCTTTAACTTTCATATTAGTTAATTCTTCATCCTAAAAAAATTGCATATATTAAGGTATATTCAGGGTTGCTCTTCTACCCGCTCTCTCCTTTCCTTTCCTCTCTCCTCCTCTCCATCCCTCTCCTCCTCTCTCCACTCCCACTCCATTATTGTTTTCATTTTCAATTCAATATATTTTCAAAATGGTATTCGAGCAGCCCCAATTTTCTATTTACAGTACATACATCTTCATTTCAATTTCTTTTTTATTTAATAGTTACACCTTTATCATCATTCATGTACATTTATATAATAACACTTTTTCCGTTTTCCCCCTTTTCCATTTACCCAGGTGTCATCTGGATTTCTATTCCTTTTTTGTCTTTTCTCTCATTTGCCTTTTCCCTATCCAATTTATCTCTGATCTTTTATTCATATTCCTTTTCTAACCAATCATAAAAGCATCCCCATGTCTTGAAATACACTGACTCCTCTTTATCTTTTATTCTTAATGTTCATTTCTGCACATTCTAAACTTTCCTTTATTATCTCTCCTTCTGACGGGATTTTTTCTGCTTTCCAGTTTTGTGCAAATACTATTCTAGCTGCTGTTATTATATGAATAATCAAATATGTACCTTCTTTACTATATTTCTCCAGTAAAATTGCCAGTAAAAATATCTCTGGTCTTAACTCTATACGTTGTTGTAAAATTCCCTCTAACCATGTTCATATTTTAACCCAATAATTCTTTGCTTCCTTACATGACCACCACATATGATAGTATGATCCTGGCAATTAATTATGGATAAGAGACTGTACATTTAAGTATGTTTATGAGAAATATATATATACCAAATATATTTTGCTGATAAAGAAATAAAGAGAGACTAGTATAGATCTATTTCAAGCTTTTTAGCTTTCATCAGCCAGCCATACAATTACTTGGATTCGAACTTGGGCTGCCTGCATCTTAGGCAGTTGTATTAACCACTGAGCCACAAGTTCTCCTTCATCAGCTTGAGCCAGGGGAAAGATTAAGTGTTTACCGAGACACCTGGTCTACCCCAACATGTGGGAGGAGGCATTCTGCTCCCATTCTGGCTGGCTGATGAAAGCTAAAAAGCTTGAAATAGATCTATATTGGTCTCCCTTTATTTCTTTATCAGCAAAATATATTTGGTATAAAAATGGTTTCTCGTGAATGCGACTGCTTGAGGGCTCCTGGATTGGAGCTGAAAGGCAAAAGGGAGCAAAATGCGCCCTCCCACATTTTGGGGTAGACCAGGTGTCTCAGTAAACACTATATATATATATATATATATATATGTATATATATATATATGTATGTATGTATGTATGTATGTATATGTATATGTATATGTATATGTATATAGTGTTTACCAAAACACCTGGTTTTCTCCCGCGTAAAATTGGAAGTGTCTTGGTGACGTTTTATGTGTATATTCTTTCACAGAACTAGGGCTGAAGAACAACTTAGCTTACATAGATGGAACCTGGCTAGAAAGAATATACACATAAAAGCCTATGAAAAAAGAAAAAGACACATTATACCTCTACAGGGAGGATACTTGAGAAGAGGGTGTGGCTCACTGATGACGCCTTATAAGGCAGAAATAGCTATTTGAGTCTCCCAAATTGCAGCACAGAGTTGTTGCTTTTCAGCAGGATACAAAAAGCCCAGAAACTTGTGAATGAGATTTCACAGAACTAGGGCTGAAGAACAACTTAGCTTACATAGGTGGAACCTGGCTAGAAAGAATATGCACATAAAAGCCTATGAAAAAAGAAAAAGACATATATATATATATATATATATATATGTTTTCTCAAGTTTTCGCGGGTGTTTGTATGTAGGTCTTTGGTTATTCGGGTCTTCTCCCACGTAAAATTGGAAGTGTCTTGGCGACGTTTCGACGAAGTCTCATTCGTCATCTTCAGGCTGGTGTTCTCGGCTTCGTGCTTCCAGGAGCAATGTGAGATCGCAGCTGTCTCTTCCTTTTAACTGCTAGTGGAGGTGTGAGCTGATTGGGTGGGAACTTGGCTGTGTTCTGATTGGGTGGAGGTGTGTTCTGATTGGTTAGGGGCTTGGCTGTGCTCTGATTGGCTGGGGTTGTGTTCTGTTTGGGTGGGGGCTTGGTTGTGCTCAGCTTAGTCTGAGTTGCAGGGGGATTTGAGCTGGTGAGCTGCGTTGTTGTTGTTTGGCTTCGTGTTTGTGGCCGTGTGAGCTCTTCATGGTGGGTGTCAGTCTGCTTCATGTATGGATTGGAGGGGTTTAAAGTGGCTAATGATGCAGCTGCGGTCTGGCTTCTGGTCCTTGGTCGTGGCTCATTATCAGTGTGGGTTTGAGTCTGCTTTCTGCGTGGATGTGTGGTGGTGACATCAGGTGTGGCACTCGTGAGTGTGGGTCTGGTGTCATTCGTCGTGTTAGGGACTCGTTTGTCAATAAGGGCGGGTTTCCAAATGGCTGGTAGGCGGGAGGTATCGTCTCGTTTGTTCATGCTGTGTGGGCGTTTTTCTATCTCAATGGCTTCTCTGATTATTCTGTTGTTAAAGTGTTCAGTTTTGGCGATAGTTCTGGTCTTTTTAAAGTCAATATCATGTCCTGTGGCTTTAAGGTGTTGGACCAGGGAAGAAGTTGGTTCCTCTTTTCTGACTGAGTTCTTGTGTTCTTCTATGCAGAGAAGCCATTGAGATAGAAAAACGCCCACACAGCATGAACAAACGAGACGATACCTCCCACCTACCAGCCATTTGGAAACCCGCCCTTATTGACAAACGAGTCCCTAACACGACGAATGACACCAGACCCACACTCACGAGTGCCACACCTGATGTCACCACCACACATCCACGCAGAAAGCAGACTCAAACCCACACTGATAATGAGCCACGACCAAGGACCAGAAGCCAGACCGCAGCTGCATCATTAGCCACTTTAAACCCCTCCAATCCATACATGAAGCAGACTGACACCCACCATGAAGAGCTCACACGGCCACAAACACGAAGCCAAACAACAACAACGCAGCTCACCAGCTCAAATCCCCCTGCAACTCAGACTAAGCTGAGCACAACCAAGCCCCCACCCAAACAGAACACAACCCCAGCCAATCAGAGCACAGCCAAGCCCCTAACCAATCAGAACACACCTCCACCCAATCAGAACACAGCCAAGTTCCCACCCAATCAGCTCACACCTCCACTAGCAGTTAAAAGGAAGAGACAGCTGCGATCTCACATTGCTCCTGGAAGCACGAAGCCGAGAACACCAGCCTGAAGATGACGAATGAGACTTCGTCGAAACGTCGCCAAGACACTTCCAATTTTACGTGGGAGAAGACCCGAATAACCAAAGACCTACATATATATATATATATATATATATATATATATATATATATATATATATGCACAAATTCATAAATAGACAGAACACATCCATGTCCATGTCAACCAGAATGATTAAAATCAATGTTTATCTACAATCTATTCTAAATTCATATGTTAAATGACAAGTTATTATTTTTTCTTTTTGTTTTCATGAATAAACTTAATCTGCCCCCACTGGCCTCCTAAAATACTTGAATGGCAAGTCCCCTCTTAGTCATTTCTGAGTGCAGAAACTGCAGAATAGAAGTTTAGGAAAATTGTAGAACTTTGTCTTTCAGATTTTAAGTTAGCTGCCCTAATCACAGGCCTTTCATTCGCTTGTTTTAATGCAACTCCAAGACTATCATATTTCTAATCTGATTTTGTTTGCAGACATGAATGATTGTTTGGAATGTCAACAAAATCAATATCCAAATCAGAACCAGGAGTTATGTCTCTTCAAAGGTATAACATTCTTGATGTATGAAGAAACTTTGGGAATTGTTTTGACCACTTTTGTTCTCTTCTTTTCTTCAATCACAGCTGTAGTACTTTAGATATTTATTAAGCATCAAGACACTCCCATAGTCAAAGCCAACAACCAAACCCTCACCTATATTCTCCTTGTTGCTCTCATGTTGTCTTTCCTTTGTTCTTTACTATTCATTGGACAACCTTCCAAAGTAATGTGTGTCCTTCGTCAAACTGCTTTTGCCATTATATTCTCAGTGGCCATTTCTTCTGTTTTGGCCAAAACCATCATTGTGGTTATAGCTTTCATATCTACCAAGCCAGGTTCCAAGATGACCAAATGGGTGGGGAAAAGGCTAGGCTTCTTCATAGTATCTTGCTGCTCCTTTATTCAGGGTATTATATGTGGTACATGGCTTTCAATCTCTCCCCCATTCCCAGATGTTGACACGAGTTCCATGGCAGAAGAAATAGTTCTGGAATGTAATGAAGGATCCACCTTCATGTTCTATTGTGTCTTGGGATATATGGGCTTCCTTGCCTTTGTTAGCTTTACAGTGGCTTTCCTAGCAAGGAAATTGCCTGATGCTTTCAATGAAGCCGAGTTTATCACCCTCAGTATGTTGGCCTTCTGTAGTGTCTGGTTGTCTTTTATTCCAACATACTTGAGCACCAAGGGAAAATATATGGTTGCTGTGGAGATCTTCTCAATTATAACTTCCAGTGCTGGTTTATTGATTTGCATCTTTTCCCCTAAATGCTACATTCTTATCTTAAGGCCTGATCTCAACAAGAAAGAGCAGCTAAGAGTAAAAAAATAATGCAATAATATCATACTGGATAGCCTTTCATTTTAAAAAAAAAGATTCTACAATCCTATATACTCGTGTATTGCGGTAAGCATTGTTGAGCTTTTTGGAGTATATTCCTCAGTATTTGTGAATAAGAATGTTAGAAGTATTTATTGCCTAGCTTGTAAACAAAATGTCAAAAAATGGAATTAAATAGACTGCCTTGAAGATTTGAACAGCAACACATTTTCAAACATTCCTTGTAACTTGCAATTCTGGAAAGGACCCTGCTGGAGTGTGGAATTCCCATGGTTTTCATACAAGCTTCCAAGTTCTGTATAAATTATTTTCCATTTCCATACCTGCTTTAAAAACCCCAGCACATCAGAATCTAGGATACATATTGAATATAGCTGGTTGATAATATTTTATCCAGTGGTGGGATTCAAATAATTTAGCAACCAGTTCATCCCTAATGACCAGCTGGGTAGGCATGGCTGGGTGGGCATTGACTGGATGGGCATGGCCAACTCAACGTCACTCACCCTGCCTGGTCCCGTCTCCCAACCACTTGCCTCAAAGTCTTCAACAAGATACAATTTCTATTTATTTACTACTACTGAACATCACTTAATGGTGGCAAGGAAAATCACAAAATGGAGCAAAACTCACTTAAATCTTGCTTAGCAATGAAAGCTTTGGCTCAGTTGTGGCCATAAATTGAGGACTACTCCAATGAGAATGTAGGATAAGAAGCCTACTTTGGTCACCCCAAGAAACATTTCAAGATTAAAGATTTTGGGTGCAGGTGGTGGTAGTGTCACCGAAGCGGGTCTGCTTCTCTCCTCAGTTGGTGGGGCAGCTGTGCTCAGCCGAGGTCTGCCAGAGGGAGGTGGGGAATCTGAATGAGGGTGGCCCTCCCGGTGAGAAGGCCCTTCGGTTGCTTCTCATGTGAGGAAATGGGTGCTACCAGGCTGCCTTAGGAGAAGAGGGGGAGTAAAGAGGCCACTTGGCAGGCCGAAGTTTCACTCACTTGCTTGCTTTGTTCTCCCACCTCCACTCTTGAACGTTTCACTGCCTTTTCTCTTCCTGCCTCCCCTTGTCTCAGAAGCACTCCCCTCTATGCTAGTGGCTTCCCCCTTCCCCCCTCCCTTCTCGCTGCCAGGCAATCCCGTGTGAAGAAAGGGGCAGCCACATTTTTTAAAAAAGATTTTTAATGAAACCTTCAATACAGTGACCAAGATCCAAAGCCCCCATCTCTCTCCTCCCCACCTGGCGCATCTGCTTTGCCTTGCTAAATCAGATCTAGAGCCTGAGGGAGGATGAGAAATTTAACAGGGGGGGAGTGGGGAAGGACAGAAAGGCAGCAGAGTGAGGTTAATGAAGTAAACTCAAGTTTCTTAGCTTGGACCAGCAAAAGGTGTTGGGCTGACCCAGTGAAGGGTGAGACCACAGTGGAAACATGCAGGAGCAAGTGGGGTGGTGGTGGGGAGGTGTCCCTTTAGAAAGGCATGAGGTTGGTGCACAGATTGAACATCACAGCTTGTTTTGTAGGATCTGGAGTTTAGCAGGATCTTCTGTTTTAGAAAGTGACATCGATTGCCGCCCCTTGCCCTGAAGTGAACTTTTCTTTGAAGCCTGGATGGCTGAGCACTGCTCCATCTCTCCAGTTGTCCTTTGTATTCTCTGATGCCACCATTGCCCACCGCCTTTTGCAGGTCCAGGCTAAGAAACCTGAGTTTACTTTATAAAACTTGCTCTGCTGCCTTTCTGTCCTTCCCTCCCTCCCGCCTGTTAAATTTCTCATCCTCCCCCAGGCTCTAGACCAGTGATGGTTAACCTTTTTGCCATCATGTGCCAGGCCTCTCTAGGAGTCTCTGGAGGCTGGGAACAGCAAAAAAAGTCACTTCCTGTCCCACCGGGAGTTGGGAAATGGGCCCTTTCAGGCCTCCGGAGGGCCTCCGAGGGAGTGGAAAAGGCTGTTTTCGCCCTTCCCAGATGCATAGAGAGGATCTGGAGCCAGGTGAGAAAGAAAAACAGCCCTTCCCCACCCACCCCCGACCCTCTGGAGGCAGGAAACAGACTGTTTCCCTACTTCTGGTGGGCCCAGAAGGCCAGAAAATCAGCTGGCTGGTGTGCACATGCATGCCAGAGCTGAGCTGGCGTGCCCACCAATATGGTATGCATGCCACCTGTGGCACACGTGCCATAGGTTCGTCATCATGGCTCTAGACCCAATTTAGTAAGGCGAAGCAGACATGCAGGGTGGGGAGGGGAGAGCTGTTGTTTTTGATTCAGGATTGGATCTTAGCTGCTGCATTGGAGGTTTCATTAAAAGTCCTTTTTAAAAAATGTGGCCACCCCTTCTTCACATGGGATCACCTGGAAGCAAGGAGGGGGAGGGAGAAGGGGTGGCCACTAGCAGAGAGGGGAGTGCTTCTGGGATGAGGGGAGCCAGGAAATATCTGGGTCCAGCTCACCCGGCCTCTCTTCCTCTCGCAGCCATGTGTGTAGCTGCCAGGCGATCCTGTGTTCCCTCCACTCCTAGCAGAGGTTGAAAGAGGGAGTTGGGGAGGGTCAGAGACCTACCAGGTGTGCAAGCTCTGCCCAACATCCTGGGGTGGCTCCAGTACAGCTGCTGGTGGCCCATGGCAGCAGTCACGTGGCTTGGACACTGAAAAGAAAAATGAAAGGCCGAATTGTGCAGGCGTAGAAAAAGGAAGCAAGCAAGCCTCTTTGCTCCTGCTCCCTTCCCTTTGGGTTACATCACCACACAAAGTGGTAAGTAAGCTTGGGTGAGTGGCCAGGTTGCAAGACAAACCGCCTGGTGAAGAGAGACTGGGAAGGAGGGGCGAAGCTGCAGCCGGTTCACTGAACTGAGCAGTTAACAACCGGTTCTACCGAACCAGTATGAACTAGCTGAATTCCACCACTGATTTTATCCCAATTTGAAATAACGAACCATTAAACTTTGATTACTGAATAATATAACTCTACCTTTCTGTTACTTCATGAACAACCAGTTCATAAATAGAAAGCAAATACATATAGTCAAAGATTGTAAATTTGAAGTTTAGGTCTTTCTAGTGTCTGTCAATCTGTCTGTATCCACCATTTTCAGTAAACTGAATATTTGATAAAATAGTAAATTGTATACTTTTCGTTATATAAATCAAGGTCACATTGTTATCTTCAGGCCATTGAAAAAACTGACAAGATAATTGATATTAATTCAAGTGGGTTGAGAAAGGGATGTAATACCTACATCATATGAGTAGGTATTACTTCAGCCATGATACTCTTCCAAACTAGTGAGGTTTCTAGCTAACCCATTAAAATATTGCTTAAATTGTCTAGGAAATATAAAATAAACACTTGTATTGAATTAATGCTAAGAAAAGAGGAAGAAACTGGAAGTAGAAGAAAGCAAATAGGATGAACAGCAGGAAGGTGAGAATTACAGAATAACAGACAATTGGAAGGGGCCTTAGAGATCTTCTAGTCCAATCCCCTGCTCAAGAAGGAGACACTATACAATTTCAGACAAGTGGCTGTCCAGTCTCTTCTTAAAAAACCCAGTGTTGAAGCACCCACAATTTCTGAAGGCAAGCCACTAGTTAATTGATCTAACTGTTAGGAAGGTTCTCATTAATTCCAGAAGCATGGAGAAATATTATACAGAGAACTCTTCTCTGTAACTTAGAGAAACTGATACTAAATAAATGTCAGTGTTTTATATTTCTTTCAGTTCTGTTTTCTTTCTTATTTTCTAGAAATTGTGATTACAAATTTATAAAATCCTCAATGTAATTACTAATTTAATTATACTTCAATGTCCTCTTTCAATTCCAGGAATATAATTGAACCCATTCAAAAAGGAACAATTATCGCCTAATCCCTTGGAAAACAAAAAAAGGATTTTTGAGGGGAAATGTCCAATGAGCTTTCTTATTTATGATTCATTTATAATTTTCTGTTGGTAATTCTTCCTCTATAATTATCCATTTAATGATGATAACTTCTGCGTTCCTCATGGATCTCAAACAGGTTGAACAGAAATGAAATACAACAAAATAAAATGGAATGAGAAAACACAACACAATATTCCAAACTGGGCTTAAAGATAGTTAGAATTCTGAACTCTGATAATTGTTACTTAGGCTGGGACTTGGACAATCTGAATTAATGAAAGACAGATCTGGGAGAGATGAACTGGCTTAAAGAAAAACTGCTTCATTCAGCATGGCGGTATTTGAAGCATTAATTATAGTGCTTTTACCCCGAGTGGTGTGCATGATTCCCAGTGCTAAATGCAGCATAAGTGAACCTCTGCCTTTTCTTCACCAGCAATATGAACCTGGAGACTCCGTTATTATAGGCATTTTGTCTAAGATCTACATATTCTATACAGTGATGGACTTCAATGAAGCACCGTCTAGTAATCTCTTTGATGAAATCCTGTAATTTTATTTGAAACATGGAGACACATATTCATATGGAATCTTATCTGAGATGGTTTCCTCATAGGCAATGAATAACACTCTGTCTAATGAGAGAAAGAGATTAT
This sequence comes from Pituophis catenifer annectens, assembly GCF_029215685.1. Lineage (NCBI taxonomy): Eukaryota > Metazoa > Chordata > Lepidosauria > Squamata > Colubridae > Pituophis > Pituophis catenifer. The sequence goes on along the minus strand of NW_027256895.1, from coordinate 17,346,392 downwards.
GCATAATCTATATTTGTTGAGCTATGACTTTCCATCACATTAATATTTTTGTGGGTCCAAGAAATACTTTCAAGGAAAGGAACACATTTATATTCCTTTCATAATGTATAGATAATGAATCACATTTTATTCAGTACATACTAATGTTTAATATTTTTATTGTACTAATGATCAGGATAAAATTGAAAACTAAACAGATAAAATTAAAGAGTCTGGCTAAATTGTGATTTCATGTTAATATGCAAAAAAAGAGAGAGAAAAGAACAAAGTATTTTAAGAAACCACTGTGCTGATATGTTCTTCAACACTATTTATTTCAAACATTATTTGCTGCAAAGTTATTTCCCTGTTGAAAATAGCATTACAAAAGAATTTATTCAAGGGGGACAGAAATCATTGCTTTTACCATTATATATTAAATGTTTAGAATAATTTCAATTAGAAATCTTTATTGTCAGTGCACAACATATGTACAACGAAATTGATTGAGCTCCCTCAGTGCACCCCCCCAACACAATACAACTCACAGTGAAGTCAGAAAATCCCTAACCCAATAAATCATATTAACAAATTGAGCTTGTAAAAACTGGTGAGAAACATCCAGCTGAAGGTGACAATATTTCCTCACATACATGAACGCCAGTTCTTAAAAAAATATGATACAATGAACTCTGCTAATTGTCATTTCTTGAACTGTGTGTATAATTTTCCTTTCAGAGTGATGACACCAATGTATCAGCAATTCCTGGCTCTGCAATTTGCACTCAAGGAGATCAATGAAAATCCCCACATTTTACCCAATCACACCCTGGGCTTCCATGTCTATAACAGTTATTTTAATCCCACGTGGACCTATCGTGCCTCCTTAGAACTGTTCTCCACCAAGGAGAGATTCATCCCAAACTACAGGTGTGACATGCAGAAAAGACCAATAGCTGTCATTGGAGGATCAACATCTGCAGTTGGAGACCACCTGGCTACTATCCTTTCCCTCTACAAGATGCCACAGGTACAATGCCTGCTGAGAAAAATGAGGTTTTTGAAGTCTTTCATGTTTTCCTTCCAGTGATGTTTGTCAGTCATGGGGTAGAGGTAAAGGGATGCAGTGGCTCAGTGGCTAAGATGCTGAGCTTGTCGATCAAAAAGTCGGCAGTTCAGCGGTTCAGATCCCTAGTGCTGCGTAATGGGGTGAGCTCCCGTTACTTGTCACAACTTCTGCCAACCTAGCAGTTCAAAAGCAAATAAAAAATGCAAGTAGAAAAATAGGGACCACCTTTGGTGGGAAGGTAACAGCGTTCCATGCGCCTTTGGCATTTAGTCATGCCAGTCACATGACCCCGGAGACGTCTTCGGACACTGCTGGCTCTTCGGCTTTGAAACGGAGATGAGCACCACCCCCTAGAGTTGGGAACAACTAGCACATGTGTACAAGGGGAACCCTTACCTTTACCTAGAGGTAAGGAGAAAGAGTTAGGGAATAAATGGGCCCCTTGTACCTTACAAAGTCTTAAACTATTTTGTTTGCTTGATTTAATTAATTATATATTATTAATAGGGTTATTTAGGCCTAGTTTATTCTGTTTATTGTAAATTGTTTACCTGTTTGATATCATTCTTTTTGGGTTAGAGATTCTCATAGTGTATCTTACTTGATGTTCCTTGGTTTTCATCCCTACTTAAATTCCAAGGGCTATTATATACACAGACTGTGAAACCACAGTATCAATATTGTTGTTATCGTTAATTTTTAAGTAATCCTTTCTCTTACATGCTCTTTAAAAAAGGAAGAAAAGAAAGAAAAAAAATGTGAAATGAAATGAGAAGAAAAGTATATTTTGTAAATTGAACTGTAGAGCAAGAAACCAGTTAAAATTCATAGGGTATAAAAATAAATAGACTAAATAAATAGAATAAATAAAATTAATAGATAAATAGACCCAAACAATCTGCAAACTAATAGACCACTGAACCTGTTGAGTGTACTTTATTATCTCTGAAGGTAATTGTTTTCAACATATATCACATTCAAAACTAGAGGTTGCAATGTAAGTTCTGCTTTATTAATAAGATGCAGATATAGTTGTTCCATGAAATGCAGGATGATCTGATGGAAACTTTACCACTGAATCAGTAGTGAGTTTCAAATCCCGGTGCTACCAGTTCGCAGAGCGTTTTTGATGACGTCTGGGTGGGTGGGCGGAGCCTCCCACCACCGCCGCTACCAGTTTGCCTGAACTGGGGCGAACTGAGAGCAACCCATCACTGCACTGAATCAATTTCATTGGAGCAGACTTACTTAGGCAGGGACTGACCAAACGTCCCAATGTGTAATTAAATTCTACATACCTTCTGTTCATTTATTTTCATGGAAAACTAGATAATTCATAATTTCTCAGTTACTTCCCTTAACATTTTAACTGCCACATGCAAAATGTGGCTACAATGGAAGCTTAAAATCCCCATTTTAATTTCTAATTCCTGGTTTTTGTTTTGCCTAATCTTTTCTTCCCTCCCCCCCCACCACATAAAATTAAAGATGATTTTTCCCCATCCTGTTTTTCCATCTCTTTCTTCAGTTCATCTATGGCTCAACTCCAGAGATAAATGAAAAAACACAGGTTGTTTTAAACCAACAGATGTTCCCAAATGTGCACCATGAATACAATGGTATTCTTCAATTGATGCTCCACTTCCAGTGGACCTGGATTGGGATGCTCTATTCAAATAGTGAGAATGGTGAAAGGTTTGTACAAGATGTTGTACCCCTGTTTTCCATGAGTGGCATCTGCTTTGCTTTCATCGAAACTTTGCCAGCAATTACTTATTCGAATAATATTTTCACTTCTGTGGAAGCTGGGATTGAAACTTTCAAGATTATTATGAGAAGCTCTGCCAATGTAGTGTTAATCCATGGCGAAGCTGAAGATATGATTATTTTGAGGATAATTCCCACCATATCCCAAGTGGAAGATGTACCATTATTGGCAAAAGTTAAAGTGTGGGTGTTGACAGCTCAGATGCATTTCACATCACTTCCCTTCCAAAGGAATGACAACATAGACTTCCTCCATGGTGCTCTCTCCTTTGCAATTCACTCAGGGGAGGTTTTGGGATTCCAGGAATTTCTTCAGATGAAAAAGTCTAACATGAAAAAAGAAGATGCCATTATCAAGCTCTTCTGGGAAAATGCATTTGAATGTTCATTCTCCAACTCCATGAATGGGGAGAAAGATGCAGTCATCTGCACTGGTGAAGAAAAACTGGGAAATCTTCCTTCATCTGTATTTGAAATGGACATGACTAGCCACAGCTACAGTGTCTACAATGCAGTCTTTGCTGTGGCACATGCTTTACATGACATCCAGGCATCCATATTCAGATACAAAGCAGGAGATCATGAAGCCAAACTAAACCTTCTGTTGCAACAACCATGGAAGGTAATGTTCTAAGCCCATGATGGCAAACCTATGGCATGCGTGCCCAAAGTGGCATGTGAAGAGCCATGTTGCCTGGCACACACGGCCTTGCCTGTTTCTCTTCCGGGTTTCTGGCGTGCATGCACATGCAACAAACAGCTGTCTTTTGCGTGCGCGGCAGTGCTGAAAACTGGTGTGTGTATGCCAGGGGTGGGTTCTACTTACCTTTACTACCAGTTTGCAACGGGGCTGCATGTGCGCACTTCTGTGCCTGCGTAGAAGCTTCCTGATGATGTCGGGGTCAGTGGGCAGAGCCTCCTGCCAGTGTTACTACCGGTTCTATAGAACCAGTCTGAACTGGGGGCAACTCACCACTGATGTATGCACACTGGCCAGTTGATCGTCAGGCATGCATGCGTGCTAGAACCCGCAACTTTGGCTTTTCCAATGCATGCATGTGTGACATTTCCGTGCGACCTTTTCAGCACTCGGTGCCGAAAAGGTTTGCCATCACTGTTCTAAGCACTACTTCTAAGGAAGTCTAAGTAACTTCTACGCACAGAAACTAAATTGCAGAGGGCTGATCATATTTGCAGGTAAACTAATACTGTAGATCCTAGATTGGGGAGGATGCTATTCTCCAAGACTTTTTACAGCCTAAATATGAACATTTATCTAGACATAAGATTCTCTCTAATTATATCTTTAAAGTTATGTTTTTAATGTTTATAAGCTATGTGATATGTTTCTGATTATTTATTTCATTCCACCTTATATAACAAGCACACTGCAGTTTTGTGAAATGTATCATAGTTTCAGTGACTAATAAATCACAAGTCTGAGCACTTATCCAATTCATTTTTTTTAAAGGAAATAAGAAAAGAAAAAAAATGAATACTAGTTATTGCTAGAATGAAAGTGAAATGTTTATTTGTCTTTAGCTTATCCCAAATAGTTAAGCAAGGTCTTGTAATTTATTAGATAAGAAACCATCAGGAAAAACAAATATAGATTTGTTGCAAACTTCAAAAATAGCTTTATTGATTAATTTGATTGACTATGTGCTATCAAGTAATGGTCGGTTTTTATCCACAATGTAGACAGGGTTTCTCCAGGATGAATTATCCTGAATCTTGCCTTTCACGTCTTTTATTGGTGCACCCATTACAACTATAACTGACTGCATGGTTTCTGGTTTCTATAACTTTCTGCTGGTTTTCATCTTCTTTTCTTTACTTTTCCCTTTCCCAGTATTCATATCTTCTTTAGGAAGTGAGATCTTCACATAATATATAATAATTTCTATGTTACAAATATTCTCCTCAATCAAATGTGCTTGAAAAAATTATCCACTAATGATTTAAACCAGGGGTGAAATCCAGCAGGTTCTGACAGGTTCTGGTGAACCGGTAGCGGAAATTTTGAGTAGTTCAGAGAACTGGCAAATACCACCTCTGGCTGGCCCCAGAGTGGGGTGGGAATGGAGATTTTGCAAAATCCTTCCCCTGGAGTGCAGTGGGAATGAAGATTTTGTAGTATCCTTCCCCTGCCATGCCCACCAAGCCACACCCACCAAGCCACACCCACAGAACCGGTAGTAAAAAAAATTTGGATTTCACCACTGATTTAAACCTAGTGGACAATCATTTAAATATGAGCCAGCAGTGAGTGGCAGCAGTAAAAAAAGCTAATGCAATCCTTGATTGCAAAAAAAATAAAAATAAAAAAAAAATCAAAAGAAGTATTATAAAGCCTTAGTAATCACACCTGTAATATTGCATCCAGTTTTGCTCACCACATTACAAAAAAGATGTTGAGACTTTGGAAAAAGTCAGAGAAGAGCAACTAAGATGATTAAAGGTCCGGGGACTAAAACATATAAGGAATGGTTGCAGGAATTGGTTATAGCTAGTCTAGAGAAAAGAAGGACTAGGGGACACATGATAATGGTGTTCCAGTATTTCAGGGGCTGCCACAAAGAAGAGGGGATCAACTTTTTTTCCCCCAAAGCACCAGAAGGCAAGACAAGAAACAATGGATGGAAACTAACCAAGGGGAGAAGTAACCTAGAATTAAGGATAAACTTCTTAACAGTGAGAATAATTAACTAATGGAAGAACTTGCCCTCAGAAGCTGTGGGTGCTTCACCACTGGAGGTTTTTAAGAAGATACTAGACAGCCACTTATCTGAAATGATATAGGGTGTCCTGCTTGAGCAGGGGATAGGATTAGAAGACCTCCAAGGTCCTTTCCAGTTCTACTCTGATTCTGATTCAAATTATTTTATATTTCTCTTGAAATAAATTAGAATCAGGGATTTTTTTATTCTCAGTTTTTATCTGTTTGTTTTTCATAGCTTTGGTACTTTTATTAAATTGTGCCGCTTTGTAGGTTTTAGTCTCATGCCTATTCACTAAAACTGCAAGCATAATCATTCAGTATTACCTTACCTTCTAGACCAGAGGTGTCAAACTTGATTTCATTGAGGGCCGCATGAGGGTTGTGTTTGATCTTGGGGGGGGGCATGGCTGGGGGGGGGCATGGCCAGCTTGACATCACTCCTGTCGGGGCGCCTGTGGCATCCCAAGCGCTCTGCCAGTGAAAACAGGCTCCCGAGCTCTGTGGCCTCCTGTTTTCGGCTGCCACAGCCGAGCACTCCCAAACTCTGTTTACACTGACAGAGGGTTGCAGAAAGCCGTGGTAGCCAAAAATGGAGTTTGGGAGCCCATTTTCCCTGGCAGAAGCACAACAGGCCAGTCCTTCTATGTTTCCAGGGCAGCCCAATGGGCCAGATCTAAGTACTCCGCAGGCCGGATCCAGCTCCTGGGCCTTGAGATTGACACCCCTGTTCTAGACTCTAAAGCTCTTAAAGCAGTGGTGGGTTGCTACCGGTGGCGGTGGGAGGCTCTGCCCACCTGCCTGGACATCTCTGCCCATGTGCAGAAACTTCTGTGCATGCACAGAAGTGTCATGAGAGCGAGCAAGCAGGCGCACGCCCACGAGCGAACCAGTAGTGACAGATTTGAAACCCACTATTGTCTTAAAGGGTTTATTCTCTGCATTCTCCAAAGAGCAAGGAACATTATTCTTTATGTACTGGAATTTCTAACTGTACTCTGTTTTCTTTTTCTTTCTTACATTTAGCTCAACCAATTTATAAGAAGGGTGTCTTTCAATAACAGTGCAGGGGAAAAAGTTTCCTTCAGTCAGAATGGAGAGTTGGAGGTTGGATTTGATATTATGAACTGGATCATATTTCCAAATCAGTCTTTTCTGAGAGTCAGAATTGGAGGGATCAATGGCATGGATTCTCAAGAAATAACATTCTCTTCTCCTGAAGAATCTATTGTGTGGCCTAGGAGATTTAATCAGGTATGGTGCAATTACATTTTGGATTACTTTCCATAATTATTCCACTGTTAGAAATATTTACAGATCCAACATCCCACTTTCCATTTACATTCAGTAATAAAACCCTCCATGGGTTTTTTTTTCCCCTACTTCTATATATTGTCCAAACCATGAGGAAAAATAGCATGGGGATATATGTAAATCTGGTAAAAAGATGGTTTGGGATTCCATAAGTCACATGCATCAGTTATAATGGGAGTCCTCCTGGATAGGCAGCTGTCCTTGGAGGAACATCTGATGGCTGTAACCAGGGGGACCTTTTGTCAGGTTCGCCTGATCCGACAGTTGCGGCCCTTTCTTGATCGGGATTCCCTGTGCACAGTCACTCATGCCCTCGTCACCTCTCGCCTTGACTACTGCAATGCTCTCTACATGGGGCTCCCCTTGAGGAGCACCCGGAGGCTCCAACTGGTCCAGAACGCAGCAGTGTGGGTAGTGACGGGAGCAGCATGGCGCTCCCATGTAACACCGCTCCTGCGCGAGCTGCACTGGCTCCCAGTGGTCTTCCGGGTGCGCTTCAAGGTGTTGGTTATCACCTTTAAAGCGATCCATGGCATAGGGCCTAGCTATCTTCGAGACCGCCTGCTGCCACCGACGACCTCCCATCGACCCGTGCACTCCCACAGAGAGGGCCTCCTCGGGGTGCCATCAGCCAAACAGTGCAGGCTGGTGACCCCCAGGGGGAGGGCCTTCTCTGTGGGGGCACCTACCCTCTGGAATCAATTGCCTCCAGAGATAAGGAGAATCCAAGACCTCAGTGCCTTCCGCCGTGCCCTTAAAACCTTCCTTTTCCAGCAAGCCGGGCTGGCCTAATTTTTTAAGTGTTTTTAAGTGTTTTGTTTATTGTTTTTAATTAATGGGGCCAAATTTATATATATATATATTAACTGTATTTTAATATTTGTACTTGATGTTTTTACTTGGCTGTTCACCGCCCTGAGTCCTCAGGGAGAAGGGCGGTATACAAATTCAAAATAAAATAAAATAAATAAAAATAAAATAATTATTCTAATTTGTATTTATTGTCCAAAAACCAAATGGCAAAGGATAAATATAATTAAAAACTTTGGAATAAGATAAAACAGTTTAGCAGATAAAATATTTTCACAAATATTATAAATATATTTATATTTATATATTTATATTATAAATATAAATAAAAGATAACAGAATTCTCACTAGGATTTATCAATATTCATTTCTATCTATCTATCATCTATCTGTCTATCTATCTATCTATCTATCTATCTATCTATCTATCATCACTATATATCTCTATTCTCTATATCTATCTATCTATCTATCTATCTATCTATCATCTATCTATCGATCTATCTATCTATCTATCTATCTATCTATCTATCTATCAGTATATATCTCTATTCTATCTATCTATCTATCTATCTATCTATCTATCTATCTATCTATCTATCTATCTATCTATCTATCTTATGATTGTATATCAACTTTAACCTATTGATGGAACTGGAATATCATAGCCAACTATTTGAATATGATTATCCCCTATTTACAGGAATGTCTGTTTCAAAGAAGAGAAAATAATGGAATAAAAATTATATAAAACAAAAATACTTTTCCACTCAGTAATGAGATGTTAAGGGAACACAGAGAGAGTGTTTTCCATAGTGGTTTCCAATGTGTAGAGCATATCGTTCCAGGATGTTTTGGGACATTTAAAATATTTCACAGTTTGTTATACAATATTTGCTTCCTGCCTGGTTATTTTATGCTTGTTTTACTAATGTTTAATTTATTATCCTTGCTTTGTTATTCCTATGGTACAGCATGATTTTATGCTTAGTAGATTTATTTTATTTTGGCTACAAAAATCCCTCTATCTCAGATCCCCCACTCTCCCTGGCCCTCAATTCCAGAGTGGCAACACTGAAGCAGACAAAATGGCTTCAGTCAGGACAGCTTCAGGGTTAACACAATGCTGAGGAAAAAGATCACACCTTATTACTAGCCATGATCATTGAGTTTCAGTTCATAGGAGAAACAGGAACAAGAGCAAAAACAAAAGAAAGTGAAGGACTTTGATAGGAATTGTGACTTGGGGAGTAGGAAATTCTTAGGGTCTTATTTGCTGGTAGTTATCTTGGGCCACAGAGGGTGGGTCAAATTATTTTTACTTTATGGGAGGAGGGATGTTCATATTTTTACTAAGGAGAAATACTGTAGCACTTAGACTTATATACCACTTTACAGTGCTTTACAGCCCTCTCTAAATGGTTTACAGAGTCAGTCTATCGCCCCCAACAATCTGGGTCCTCATTTTACCCACCTCGGAAGGATGGAAGGCTGAGTCAACCTTGAGTCTGGTGAGATTCGAACTGACAAATTGCAGTCAGCTGGCAGTCAGCAGAAGTAGCCTGCAGTACTGCACTCTAACCACTGCGCCACCGTGGCTCATAAATCAGTGTTTGGAAATGGTCTGTCCATGCTAATTAGTGATGGGAGATTTAGGTGCATGCTCTTAATCTAGAACTGGAAAGTCTGTGAATTTTCACCCAACAACACTGTTGCAATTTGTTTAATGGGTCTGCTGATGAGTACTTGCAAAGGCTGAATCCTCATTATCTTCTGTTGGTTTAGTCCCAATGAGTCATACTTCTTTTCTTCTGGCCAGACCAGATTAAGGGGGCTTAGTTTTAAGATGGAAAAATCTGATTGGATTATGTAAATGAGAGAGGGAAGTCTGACATGAACCTGATCTTGTTTCTGAAGTTCTGGGCGGGATTCTCCATTTCTGGTTTTTTTTTTTTTTAAAAAAAATTGATTTATATGCCGCCCTTCTCCGGAGACTCAGGGCGGCTTACAGTGCGTTAAGCAATAGCCTTCATACTTTTGTATATTTATACAAAGTCAGTTTATTGCCCCCACAAACTGGGTCCTCAATTTACCTACCTTAGAAAGGATGGAAGGCTGAGTCAACCTTGAGCCTGGCGAGATTTGATCTTACTTTAATTGCAGACAGCTGGTATTAAATTACAGTGCTTCTGTCTGTTGAGCTATCCAGGCTCTTAAGGTTTGACACAAGAAAGTGTAACAAATAAATCAATATACAAATAGACAATGAAGGTACAATCTTGTCCAATCAAAAGCATTCTCTCCTTTCATAACGGATAGGTCCAGCCACTTTCTCTGTGTAATAACAAATGCCACTCGGGATACAGTAAGAAAAGGATAGAATCAAAGCCATTTTGCTGCTATGATTGTCTTCGGTGTCCTGATGGGGAGATTGCTAACAAGGAAGGTAAGAGATGTTGTGCAGAAAGCTGAAGGATCTACTGACATCAATAATCACAGGCGTATCTTCTCTTAGTATCCAAAAATAGATGATGATCATGATATTTTAATTCATCAAGGGATATCACAGGATTAAAAAATGGGGGGGGGGACCGGTTAGGTTGTCTGAGTTCGCTTATCTTGTTGTAGATATTTCATTACCAAGCTAGCTGACGTCCATGCATGGAGAAGTTATAAAGCAAATAAAAACAGCCAGCAAACTTCATCTTTCCATGGAGTGATGATATTACACAACCCAATAATGAAATGTCTGCAACAACGGTAGCAAGCTCAGAGAACCACAAGAACCCAAACCAGTGGTGAAATGTAAAATTTGTTACTACCGGTTGGGTAGGCGTGGCTTGGTGGTTGGGGTAATGTGACTGGGTGGGCGTGGCCAAGTGTTTTTTTTAAATTTTAAAACCATTTTTTCTATAACCTCTTCAGCTGACGAGGTTGTAAAAAAAATGCTTTTAAAAGCTTCTGATGATCCCAGCTGAGTTGCCTGATCAACAGAGGCTTTTTTTTCTTTTAAAAACATTTTTTCTACAACCTCTTTGGCCGAAGAGGTTGTAGAAAAAATAGCTTTTAAAAGCCTCTGATGATCCCAGCTGAGCCGTGCGATCATCAGAGGCTTTTTTTTAAAACTTTTAAAAGCATTTTTTCAGCCGAAGAGGTTGTAGAAAAAAATGCTTTTAAAAATTAAAAAAAAGCTTCTGATGATTGCGTGGATCAGCTGGGCATGGGAGGGGGCAGGAATTTTTGCTACCGGTTCTCCAAACCACCCACTGCCATCGCTACCAGATCAGGCGATCTGGTCCAAACCGGGAGCATTTCACCCCTGATCCAAACATATGTACAGCTGAAATAGGGACTGGATGTAAGTAGAACTAAAAATCCCAGAGAGAAAGGCCAGAAAAATGATGGCAATGAATCATGCTTCATGCATGCTGTGATGTTGACTGATTCTACTTACCAAGGAAAATAGGTAAGCATGTAATGTTACGCGAAGAAGAAAAAAGGGCATTGGAAGAATATCTGAAATACAGTGGAAGAGGTACATTGAAGCCAGTATGCCAGCTTTACTCAGAACAGCTTACATCCTCCAATGACACCTTTAAATCCATTAAAATTAACATCTGCCTATCCCATGCTCTTGTGAAGGACTCAATAGATAGATGAAAATGGCAAATTCAGTCTAAGCATCTGACTGACTGTGCAATGAACCATAATATAAATCACATTTCCCTATTTCAGATCCATGGGAGATACTCAATTGATCAGGGGTATCAAACACAAGGCCTGTGGGCCAGATCTGGCCCATAATGTGGTTGGATCTGGCCGGTGGGGCCATCCTGGAAAATATAAGGGGCCAAACCACATTGCTTCGGCATGGTCTACCCATGTCACTTCAACCCGGTCTACCCAATGCCAAGAGGAAATATGCCAGCAGTTTGGGGAGTGGTGTCAAGCTGGCCACGCCTACCCAGTCATCCACGCCCAGTGAGTGGGGTCAAGCTGACCACACCCACCCAGTCAGCCACACTCACTCAGTCAGCCACGCCTGCCCAGCCCCCCGAGGTCAACCACAGCCTTGATGTGGCCCTCAATGAAATTGAATTTGACATCCCTGAATAGATGGACAAAAATATCAAATCTAATCAAAATATGTGGCTGACTATGCAACCAACAATAATAATTTCAACTGCAAATTGAAATAAAAGCCGAGATCACATTGGACTTCTTGATATCCTTATATTATTTGATCTTCTGAACTCCTAAATAGTAAAATCACTCTTAATGTTGTGATTCTTACCTTGTGAGTTAAGACCCATCACTGAATTCTGGACTTCATCCAGATAACTTTTGGAGTTCATTCACCATCTAGTTTACCTGCATCTGGTAGCCTCATCAGAAAGGGTCTGTAGGCATATGTTCCCAAGGTATGATGAAGAATTACAAATTCAAATTCCAATTAAAAGTATCACAAGTTCACAAACCTACCCATCATGACTTCTTTTTAATACACAAAAAGCAAATATAATAATGTTGAGTGCTTCTAAGGAAACATTTTCAGTCATCCTGGAATTTCATTTAATTGAAATACAATATATGTCCTGCTTTATTAGCCATTACTGATGTTGGATACATGTGCAAATGATAAAAATTTCTTTGGTTTTCAGATTCAAAGTCAACAATTATTATTTGACTGTTAGTTTCTGATTTAATTAGTGAATGGGATGTCAGAACTATCCTGTTTCTAAACTAATATTTTCTTTTCTAGACATGGATGACTGTTTTCATTGTTCAGAAGATCAGTACCCAAACAAGAGCCAAGATCTGTGTCTCCCAAAAGCATTAACTTTCTTGATGTATGAAGAAATTTTGGGAACCATTTTAGCCAGCTTTGCTATTTTCTGTTCTTTCATTACAGCTGTGGTCTTCTGGATTTTTATTAAACACCAGGATACTCCTCTTGTTAAAGCCAATAACCAGAACCTGACCTATGTTCTCCTGGGTGCTCTATTATTATCTTTTCTTTGTGCTTTGCTATTTATTGGTCAACCATCCAAGGTGACCTGTGTGTTTCGTCAAACTGCTTTTGGAGTTGTCTTCTCAGTGGTCATTTCTTGTGTTTTAGCCAAAACTGTCATTGTGGTTCTGGCTTTCATGGCCACCAAGCCTGGGACCAAGATCACCAAGTGGGTAGGGAAAAAACTTGCCATGTCTGTAGTGTTTGGCTGCTCCTTTGTTCAAGGGATTATATGCACGGTGTGGCTGATAATATCTCCTCCATTCCCTGATGCTAACATGAGTTCAATGGCAGAAGAAATAGTCCTGGAATGCAATGAAGGATCCACCTACATGTTCTACTGTGTCTTGGGCTACATGGGTTTCCTTGCCTTTATAAGCTTCATAGTGGCTTTCCTAGCAAGAAAATTGCCTGATGCTTATAATGAAGCCAAGTTTATCACTTTCAGCATGTTGGTCTTCTGCAGTGTCTGGTTGTCCTTTGTTCCAGCATACCTGAGCTCAAAGGGAAAATATATGGTTGCTGTGGAGATCTTCTCTATCATAGCCTCCAGTATTGGAATATTAATTTGCATCTTTTCCCCCAAATGTTTTATTATTATATGGAGACCTGATCTAAATAAGAAAGAAAAGCTAAGCACCAAAAATCATTAGAAGAATATAAACCTGGATGACCCTTAATTCTTTTGAATTAGCCAATAGTGTTTTAGCTATGTATTGACTTGAGTGTGTGTGTGTGTGTGTGTGTGTGTGTGTGTGGTTATACTTGTACCTATACATATAATACATATCCCTTTTCATCAGGGGTGAAATTCAAAAAATTTCCCTACCAGTTCTGTGGGCATGGCTTGGTGGGTGTGGCAGGGGAAGGATATTGCGAAATCTCCATTCCCCACTCTGAGGCCAGCCAGAGCTGGTATTTGCCAGTTCTCCAAACTACTCAAAATTTCTGCTATGGTTCTCCAGAACCTCCTAGAACCTGCTGGATTTCACCTCTTTTTTTCATACTATGAGCGGAATGTGTCTTGCTCAATCTCAGATCCTCTATAACAATTGTGTGAAATTGAGGGTTCTGCATAATGCCTTAATCATTCCTAGACTGCTTTCTTCTGATGTTCACACAGAAAGTTCTGATGATGTTTCTGAGATATTTTAGAGCTACTCTCTCATTGTAGGAGTCACAGTCTTGAGTTCTTGAACCATCAATGGGACCACTTTGCCTTTTATTTACTGTATCCCCTTTCATTTATCCTTTAAGCCCTGCTACTCCTTGAGCTTTTTGTTCTCCTTTTTCCTGGCGTTGCTGTCAGTTGGTGTCACTACATCTACCACCACTGCTGTCTTCTGGTCCCTGGTTACTATCACAATGTCTGCTGTTTAGCCAGTACCTGCCTGACTGTTTGGATCAGGAAGTCTCACAGAATCTTAGTCATGTTATTCTCCACAACATTGAATGGAACATCCCACCCCCCAAAAAAATCTGGACTATTGATAGTCTGGCCCATCAATATACACAGTGGGACTCCTTCATTTTGCCACTCAAGGTATAATGTACCTGCCTGCATTTTACATCTTTCACTATGTGTTGGATATCTCTGAGGCCTTTCTGTAGAGTCTGTAGCTTGAGTCCTGTATGATAGATCCCTCCTTCTATGTATCTGGTGCTTAGTGCCTGTTCTTGTGTTGCTCTGATCAGTGCCTCAGGACTGTCTTTAGTGCAACTTTTTCCAGCCACTGGTTGTGTGTGTGTGTGTGTGTGTGTGTGGGTGTGTGTGTGTGTGCGAGAGAGAGAGGAGAGAGAGGGAGAGAGGGAGAGAGAGGAAGAGAGAGGGAGAGAGAGAGGAAGAGAGAGGGAGAGAGAGGGAGAGTGATTTAATTTAATATTATTCTTGTTGCATTTTTGTTTTTGTACATGGCTTAGTCCTGTGATTGAGATAAGCTTTCAAAAATGTCTGCATCAAAAGCCTTTCACAATTGCAGGGTTTATTTGTTTGTTTGTTTTCCTGAACATCCATCCATCCATCCATCCATCCATCCATCCATCCATCCATCCATTTTTATGTATAGGTTGACAGATTTCTATATGACTTTTTAATGCTTACAACTATTGTTATTACCCAATAACTTCCGGTTGGCACCTCCGGCGCCGCGGACAGTCTTTTCAGACTGCCGGCATCGTGATTCCGTTGGAGCTGTCCTGACAGCGCTAATCAGCTGTCAGACGGCTCGAAAACCTCTCCTTCGGGAGAAGAAGGGGAGGAGAGCCGGTGGGTAAGGGTAGAGCTTCCCGGAAGCCCCTGGAATAACTCCAGGGGCTTGGAGGGTGAGAGCCCCCCGGTCAGCCCACTGAAGCTCCGGATCTGGTGCAACTCTGTATTAACAGAGCTAGGCGTCGCGTCCAACTCTGCTGTCAAAAAGAAGATTGATTGAATCCAAAAAGCAGACTGAACGGAAGCAGGAGAACAAGCTTTTGCAAGTATAATGCTTAACTCCGGGGATACATTGTTTCTATTTGAATTTTCTGAGCTGGAGGTGAAGATGGCATCTTTGTTGCGAGTCTAAAAGTGAAAGTTAGAAAGGAAAGTGCTTGTTAACAGATTTGTGCTCAGAGACTGGCTTTAAGTTGCTGGATTTGATTTTAAAGAGCTGCTTGGTAAAAAGATCATTTTGCTTGGTGATTTACAAACAAATTGCTGAAAGCTGTTCAAGAGACTTTATGGCTGTGACTTTATGACTTTATGGTGGTGAAAAGAAAATTTTTCTTAAAATAAGATGGCTTCCAAGAAAGGAGTTTTTGAAAGTGCTGGAAGCTCTCCAGTGGTGTCAGAAATGACACCACTGATTCACAGTGGTGAGTCGACTGATTCACAGAGATACAAGGATTTTATTAATGAATTTACAGAATTTGTAAAGGAAGCTATGAATAATCATACTGTAGCTATGATTAACCAAATAGCAATCTTCGAATGGAAATTAAAAGATTTGTTGGAGGACACAAAAGCAAATACAGAGCACAATGACAATGCAGGAGACATTTTGATTAAAGCAGAGAAGGTGGAATCGGCTGGTTCTCAAGAACTTTCAAGCTTACTTCCTGCTCTTTGTGATGATTTGGAGAGGAAAAAAGTAGAAAATGATAAGCCTTGCGAGGTCTTGGAGGAAGAAGGAGATTTGCCAGTGGCTTTCACACAACTAAATGAAAAGAAACAACTGAATTTTTCTTTGCGAACTGATGATAATCTTTGGTTTTACAGAACAAGGAATGAAGTGACTGACTATATAAGCAAGAAGAGGCGATATGGTGGCTCTAAATCAGAGGAAACACTTTCAAAAAGGGGACAATTTTTACAGATACAACAACCTCAAATTAAAATTAAAAACCTCCTCAAAACAGAACTAGGAGGGATGAAGAAAGATTGGAAAAAATATAAAAAGAAAGCAAGAATGGAAGATTAACCTTTTTTGGTTTTGCAGTTGATGTTTTAATGGCTAATTAAAAGGATTATGTTTTAAGATTTAAAAGTTGGAGGGAGGAAGACTTTTTGTTATAAGACTTTTAAAATATCTGAAAGCATGAAAGTAAGATTAACTTTTTTTTTTGGTTTTGCAGTTGATGTATTAATGGCTAATTAAAATGATTATTTTTTAAAATTTAAATGACAGAGGGAGGAAGAAAGATTGAGGGGAAAATGCAGAAACTCAATTATTGACTAATTAAGGTTTACTTTTTGTTATAAGATCTTCTAAAATATCTGAATTTTGAGAAAAGTGGAGGGAGAGTAAAATGTTTAAGTAAATGAATTAAGAATACTTTACAGATATACTAAGAGAGTTTTTAGGGTTTGAATGATCAATGTTTGTTAATGTTTTTAAAACCCTTAGAGTTAATGAAAGGGGAGATTGATGACTTTGTAGAAGGGGAGTTAAGGGGTCCAGGGAGTTTTAAATCTTGCAGTAAGTTAGCATATGTTAGCGAATGTTTGTTGAAGTCTATGCCCTGTTTGTTCTGGGAAGTTGGGGGTGGTGGGGAGGGGGGGTTGAAGGTTGATGATAGATTGAATGATTGTATATCAACAAATATTGTATATTTGTTTGATTATAAAATAAAATAAAAACTTTTTCAAAAAAAAAAACTATTGTTATTACCCTATGGCTGTGATGGCAAACCTATGTCACGCATGCCCAAAGTGGCACACGGAGCCAAGTTGCCTGGCACACACAGCATCTACTGTTCCTCTTCCTGGGTTTTTGGCATGCAGGCGCATGCGATGATCAGCTGGCCTTTTTGAATGCGGCAGTGCCGGAAACTAGAAGAGCCTTTTGTTTTCCTGCATGAGCATGCGTGCCGGCCAGCTGATCATTGTGTGCCCATGCGTGCCAGAAACCCAGAATAGTAGCTGAAACCAGAAGTTCATTTTCAGGCACGCGCATTCACCCTGGGCAGCTCCTCTTCCGGGTTGTGGCCCAGATGCACACTCGCTGCTGAAAAGGTTCACCATCACTGCCCTATGGCATTGTTACATAGCCAGGAGACTACAATGTTAATGCATAGTAGTAGTTTGGCTGCCAATTTATTAGCTTTGTTATGGTAAATACTTGTGTGCTTTCCAGGGTGCATTCATTACAGGAGTGTGAGCTAGGTTCACATCAGAATGAAAGATGAGTGGCTCTTCCTGCATAGTCATCTTAAGCCCCCCTCCCTTCACCAGAGCCACCTTGCAAATGAACATCACAAGCAGGAAGGTTCAGAACTGGCAGGAATCTGACCATCTGCACAAAGCACCAGTTTGTCTCCCCAACTAAGTGGTACCTATTTATCTTCTTGCATACAACATTTCTTTCAAATTGCTAGGTGGGCAGAAGCTGAGGCAAGTGATGGGAGCTCAACCCACCATGCAGTGCTAGGACTCAAACCACCAAAGCAGAGACCATCACCAGTGTCATGAAGCCATTAAGCCACCTCTGCTGCTTACAATGAAAAACCTGACACATAAAAAAATACAATTAACCAGAAATCTCAAATGAATAAAGGAGCAACTTTTATGCCACTAAGAAATTTGTTTTATGTGTATTCAATAAAATCTCCAATTTTCTATAAAGAATACCTACATAGAAGTAATACCAATACAATTGAATATATTTTAATCTTCTACTATACAGTGAACTTTTTTGAAAAATTCAGAAGGATATACTTATAGTTCTTTCCTACTGCCCTCTTACCCAATTCTTACTGTATGTTGAATTTCCATTAAAAAAAATATTGGTGCTGCAATTGCAGAGTTACACACTGTTTTTTTTTTTTTAAATCCTCCCATCCTCATGAATATTTCTGTTTCTGATCATCTTGCTATCACACTGAAGTACCAGTGGTAAATACCATTTTTTCCTTCATTTTTTTCCCGCCAATTTCAATAAGCCCAATATAGATAAGGTAAATTGAGCTATGTGTTCTAATCCCAAAAGATTTTTTAAAAAAAAAAAATTATCTACATTTGTGGTTTTTTCAGTAAAGAACATATAAGATCTCAATTAAGATACAACACATGCTTTCTTATCCATTGTTTTATTTCATCTATTATTTTTTACTTGGTTCTTCCCCTGCAATTATATACATTTTGAACATGTTAATGTCTGAGAGCCGCATAGATCCCAAATGATTTGTGAGAATCACTAACGCTGAAATGCAATGCAACAAAATAAAATTATTTGTGGAAAATAAAATAGAACATTGTCTGGACTGGTCCCACCTGGGGTTAAAGATAGTTAAGGTGCTGAACTTTGATAATTGTCCCTTTTATCTAGTAATGTACTGTCTGGGGACTTAGATTAGATTTATCAGAATTAATGAAGGACAGTGCTGGGAAGCTGAGCTGACTTAAAGAAGGAATTGCTTCATTCAGAATGGTGATATTTGGAACAATATTTTTAGTGCTTTTGCATCCGGTTGCATCCAAAATTCCAAGGGCTAAATGCCACATCAGTAAGCCACTGCCTTTTCTTCATAAGCAATACCAACCAGGAGACCTCATTATTGTAGGCATTTTATCTAAGATATACATATTGACTTCCATGATGGACTTCAGTAAAGCACCCTCTAGTGATCTCTTTGATGACATTCTGTAAGTTTATTTTAAAACACACACATATTCCTTTCTAATGCCAATTGAGATGGTTTCCTCTCTGCCTGGGTAATGACATTCTTTCTGATTACATCATGAAGGAAAGATAGCATAGTAAGATTTAGTTAACCTCAGAAAAACCTCTATTAAAGGAAGCTCCTATGAGCCAAATCCAAGGGCTTTCAAAGAAGCAAGTATTTCTGATTATGGTTAATAATATACAATAACAATAACAATACAATACAATTCTTTATTGGCCAAGTGTGATTGGACACACAAGGAATTTGTCTTTGGTTCATATGCTCTCAGTGTACATAAAAAGAAAAGATCCATTCGTTAAGAATCATAAGGTACAACACTTAATAATAGTTATAGGGTACCGTCAAGCAACCAAATCATACTAGGAAATAATATAAATCGTAAGGATACAGCAACAAGTTACAGTCATATGTGGGAGGAGATGCATGATAGAAACAATGAGAAGATTAATAGTAATAGTAATGCAGACTTAATGAATAGTTTGACAGTGTTGAAGGAATTATTTCTTTAGCAGAGTGTTCAGGAAAAAAAACTGTTCTTGTGTCTAGTGGTGTGCAGTGCTCTATAGCGTCATTTTGAGGATAGGAGTTGAAACAGTTTATGTCTAGGATGTGAGGGGTCTGTAAATATTTTCACAGCCCTCTTTTTGACTCATGCAGTATACAGGTCCTCAATAGAAGGCAGGTTGGTAACAATTGTTTTTTCTGCAGTCCTAATTATCCTCTGAAATCTGTGTCTGTCTTGTTGGGTTGCAGAACCAAACCAGACAGTTATAGAAACGCAGATGACAGACTCAATAATTCCTCTGTAGAACTGTATCAGCAGCTCCTTGGGCAGTTTGAGCTTTCTGAGTTGGCGCAGAAAGAACATGCTTTGTTGTGCTTTTTTGATGATGTTTTTGATGTTAGGTGTCTATTTTAAATCTTGAGATATGGTAGAACCTAGAAATTTGAAGATCTCTACTGTTGATACTATGTTGTTTAGTATTGTAAGAGATGGTAGTATGGGAGGGTTTCTCCTAAAGTCTACCACCATTTCTACAGTTTTGAGTGTGTTCACTTTCAGATTGTTCTGGTCGCACCACAAGGCTAGTTGTTCAACCTCCCGTCTGTATGCAGATTCATCATTTTCTCGAATGAGACCGATCACTGTTGTGTCATCTGCAAACTTCAGTAGTTTAACAGATGGATCGTTTGAGATGCAGTCATTGGTATATAGAGAGAAGAGAAGTGGAGAGAGCACACGTCCTTGGGGGGGCCCTGTAGTTAATATTATGGTTAATAATATACAGAGCATGTCTTTAGTAGGTGAAAATCAAAGCTCAGTTCACATCAACTAATCTGTGATTCATTAAAAAAATTAAAATTAAAACTGGAATTTTCAGTCATATTTGAAAATTCCCATAATTGAATATTGTGATAAAAAAAGTAAAAATAAAAGAGTGTATAGAAGGAATAGGAAATTTTGCTAAATTATGCACAGATGGTTGGGAAACCTTTATAATATCCTGAAATGAAATAGACCAATGTTGTATTTGGCATTAAACATTATGTGACATGTTCTTTTTCTTTTACAGGGTCATGACACCAGTTTATCAGCAATTTCTGTCGTTGCAATTTAGTATTCGGGAGATCAACAAAAATCCCCAGATTTTACCTAATCATACTTTGGGTTTCTATATCTATAATAGCTACTTTAGTGCAAGTTGGACTTATCGTGCCTCATTAGAATTATTCTCTGCTGAAGGGAACTTGATCCCTAACTACAACTGTGATGTGCAAAACAGACCAATAGCTGTCATTGGAGGACCTACCTCTGCTGTTGGATTTCATTTGACAACCCTCCTGTCTATTTACAAGATGCCACAGGTACAATGCTTTATCAGAACATAGGCATTTTGTAAGTCTTTCATTCATTCATCTTTTTTTCCTTATGGCCATGCCTACTGTACAGTACAAGAATGCCATGTATGCTATAACTGGAATAAAGAGGTTGGACTTTAACAGTAACAGAGTTGGAAGGGAGCTTGGAGGTCATCTAGTCCAACCCCCTGCTCATGCAGGAGACCTGTGCTAGGATTTTGAACCTCCGAACTACCGACCTTTCTGATCGACAAGTCTTAGCCACTGAGCCACCTAGTCAGGATTTAAAGAAGAACCTGGGCTTCAAAGGAACATCTACTCTTGTGATTAGGAAACTTGGAGTGAGGGTTTAAGAAACTGAATAGATTAATTACAGATTCCAAACATTGGATATATTCTTTTTGCTCTTGGCTTTAATGAAGGTGGGGGGGGGGAATGCTAGAAATTAGGAATGGATACCTGAAGATTAAACAATGGAGACATCCTCTTATCATGCTGTCAATAAGCATCTGTGTATAATTTAGAGCATCAACCTAAAAAGTTTTACAAGGCTTAGCACCAAAATATATTTGCAGTGTCTTTCTTTAAGCATTGAAGACAAAGGTCTTCCAGAGGGTTTTGTGATATCTTAGTTGGGATATAGATGGTCTTTGTTATTTATTAAGCATGTAGAATAACAGAGTTAGAAAGGACCTTGGAGGTCTTCTAGTCCAACCTCCTGCTTAGGCAGCAAACCCTACACCACTTCAAACAAATGGTTATCCAACATCTTCTTAAAAACTTCCAGTGTTGGAGCATTGACAACTTCTGGAGGCAAGTTGTTCCACTGATTAATTGTTCTCACTGTCAGGAAATTTCTCCTTAGTTCTAAGTTGCTTGTCTCCTTGATTTGTTTCCACCCATTGCTTCTTGTCCTACCCTCAGGTGCTTTGGAGAATAGCTTGACTCCCTCTTCTTTGTGGCAGCCCCTGAGATATTGGAACATTGCTATCATGTCTCCCCAAATCCTTCTTTTCATAAGACTACACATATCCAGTTCCAGCAACTGTTCTTTATATGTTTTAGCCTCCAGTCCCCCAATTATCTTTGTTGCTCTTTTCTGCCCTCTTTCTAGAGTCTCAACATTTTTTTTTTTACATTTTTTTACAAATTACATTAAATTTGTATTCAATGTTCATTACTTTATTTATGGATCCTGGATGGATGGATAAAACCAGGATGTGAAATTAATAAATTTAAGAAAATATTGAAAAGCTATTGATAAATTCTCAGAATGTAAAACTATCATAATTGTCTTCAAATGTAATATTATTTGAGCATATACCAAATTGGATACCACAGGAATATCGTATCCATATTCTCCACCACTGACATAAAGTGAGAAAAGATATTGTGTTATGTGGATGATCTCTTGCGAAATTCTAATATAGGGTTTATTTTGCTGATGTCAATTGAGTAAAAGATTATTTCTTATATAGTCAAATGCATTATTAAATTTCTTCAAGCCATTTATTCCTGTTCAATTCTATGTAATTTATCTCCTGATTTCATTCCCATATTTTCTTCAGTTCATCTATGGCTCGGCTCCAGAGATGAATATAAAAACGCAGATTGCTTCATATCAACAGATGTTTCCAGATGTTGATCTTCAGTACAAGGGAATTCTCCACTTACTCCTCAAATTCAGATGGACATGGATTGGGTTGGTTTATATGGATAATGAGAATGGTGAAAAGTTTGTACATGATGTGGTTCCCATGTTTTCCCAGAGAGGTATCTGCTTTGCTTTCATTGAAAAGTCACCAACTGTTTCTTATTCCAATGACATTACTGATGCAATGGACACTGCGATTAAGTTGTTCAACGTTATCATGAGGAGCACTGCAAACGTAATGATAATTCATGGTGAAATTGATGACATGGTAGTTTTGAGACTATTTCCAGGCCTGTCAAATTTGGAAGGAGTACCACTATTGGCAAACGTTAAGGTGTGGGTTATGACCGCGCAGATGGATTTCATGTCGCTTCCCTTTCAAAGAAACGAGAAGATAGACTTTCTCCACGGTGCTTTATCCTTTTCAATTCACTCAAAGAAGGTGTTGGGATTCCAGAAATTTCTTCAGACAAGAAAGCCTGACTTTGAGAAAGAGGATAGCTTTATCAAGCTCTTCTGGAAAAATGCATTTGAATGTTCATTCTCCAACTCTGTGATAAATGATGGTGAAGAAGAAGTCATATGCACTGGAGAGGAAAAACTGGAGACTCTTCCTACATCTGTGTTTGAAATGGACATGACTGGCCACAGCTACAGTATCTACAATGCAATCTATGTGGTAGCACATGCTTTGCATGCCATGCTGTCATCTACATTCATGTTCAGAGCAGAAAACCATGAAGCCCAACTGAACATAATAGAAAAACAATTCTGGAAGGTAATATGTTGATTTTTTTTATCTAAAAATCATTTTCTCTTTAATTTGACTGATTTGAGATTACTTTTAAAATTAGATTAATGTACTATATATTGATATGAGATAGAGTGCCCCAAAATTGTGATGTTTCTAAATTATTTTTACTTGATAAGTTCATTTTTCTCATATAGCAGTATTATACGTATGTACTTCCAGCTACCAAAATCTATATACTTTAATTTTTTACAATTTCAATTCTTTTTAGACTGCATTTAAATTGCAAGTTTGTCCCTCCAAAAATATATTGCCCACTAGTTTTATCCACACAGTAATTGCTATATTCCTCTAACATATCTTTTAGTATGGGAAGTTGGAAATCACAACTTATTAATTATTTTTAATTGTTTTTTAATTAATAATAAAAAGGAGAAAATTGGTGATAAATTGTTAAAAAGAAGAAAAAAGAATACAAAAAATGTTTTAAAAAACAAGTGAAAATATGACAAAAATATATGGTATGTTATTATATCAATGAACAGTACAATTCTATATATACTTTTCTCATGAAAATATTATTCAACTACATATATATTTCTATTGCATAATCTTTTTATTTACTTGTTCTGTATAAATGAGCCGCATAATTAATTGTATTTGACCATACAAAATCTATATCTATAGGTATCCACTCATAGGTGGCAAGAACAATTAGATCTTCAATACGTTGAGTGAAAGGGGCCACAGATTTATCTTTTCAATGCTGCAATATCAATCTTTTGACCCTAGTAAGACCTTACTGTATATACTGGAAATCATAACTAATAAATAACCTCTTTTTGTAATCTAATGCTTTCAAAAGCATGCACTAATTTTCAGTAAGATTTATTTAATAATATTGCATTACTAAAAGGGACATGGTGGCTCACTGGCTAAAATGCTGAGCTTGTCAATCAAAAGGTTGGCAGTTCAGCAGTTCAAATCCCTAGTGCCGCGTAATGGGGTGAGCTCCCATTACTTGTCCCAGCTTCTGCCAACCTAGCAGTTTCAAAGCACGTAAAAAATGCAAGTAGAAAAATAGGGACCACCTTTGGGGGGAAGGTAACAGTGTTCCGTGTGCCTTTGGCATTTATTAATTGCCAGTCACATAACCACAGAGACATCTGTTATGTCCTTATAAGGACATCCGCCGGGGGATTGGTCACTTCCACTGGTGGGAAGTTTGAACAGCTGTCATTGGCTGGCTGGCTGGCCCGAGCAGAATATAAGGAGGCTCAGGAGCCACTGCCAGCAGTCTGTTTTTCACCATTCTAATAAAGAGCTGAACGGACCAGAGCTGAGTCGCTTTTCTTTCCAGCGCCGATCTAACACTGGTGACGAAGGACTAGAGAAGAACCGACGAAGAGCTGCAAGCCAACTGCCACCTTAAGCAAAGAGCTGAAGCACGAGCTAAGTCACTACCATGTCTGGACCACAAATCTCAATGGCTCCATTCAACCCGAGCACTGAGAAATGGAAGTCCTTCATGGTTCGCTTCAGGCAGTTCCTGGCGGGAAGCGGCTTCACAGACCTAGATGACAGCAGAAAGAGGGCTCTCTTCCTGGCGCACTGCGGGTCGGAGGTCCTGGAAATGGCCATGGACCTCGTGGCACCGCTGGATATCGAGCAGATGCCGTGGTCCGAGCTACAGGAAGTGCTCCAGGACCATTACGCCCCAGTAAGCACGCCTCTGGCCAACCGATTTGACTTCCACCAGAGAAATCAAGCAGAAGGAGAATCGGTCAAGGAATTCATTTCGGCGCTCCGGAAGATCGTGGCCAGCTGCGAATTTGAAAATGTGGACGTTCAGCTGCGGGACCGCATCGTCTTCGGCATGAGGGACAGCACAGTACAGAAAAAGCTCCTCAGCCGAAAGAAAGTGTCCCTAAAAGAGGTAATCGAGGAAGCCACAGCCGCCGAGTCCTCTGATAGGGCAGCAGCCGCAATGAGAAGATCCAAGGGGATCCACAAGGTCCGCAGGAACCCACAGCCATCATTGGATGAGACCTCCACGGGGTCGGACTCTGACTCTGAGATGGCCATCCATAAGGTCACAAGACCCCAACGGCGGGAAAAACCCAAAATGGTGGATGGGAGGAACGTTGTGCCAGCTGCAAAGGGGACCATCCTCGCGCCAGATGTTGCTGGCGGGATGCAACATGCAGATGCTGCCAGAGGAAGGGCCACATTGCGGAAGCCTGCAGGGCGGCAGAGCCAAGTTTTGAGCCTCCCAGACCCACAGACCGCGAATACCAGAGGAGATCCAA
This sequence comes from Pituophis catenifer annectens, assembly GCF_029215685.1. NCBI lineage: Eukaryota > Metazoa > Chordata > Lepidosauria > Squamata > Colubridae > Pituophis > Pituophis catenifer. Next base: position 17,320,990 of record NW_027256895.1, on the reverse strand, counting down.
ACGGTCCCAGTACCCGCGGCGAGATGGTGACGGCCACCCCAAGAGCAGAGGGATCCACCAGACAACAATTGCACACACTGCAGCAGAGGGGTCTGACAAGTTCCACGTGACCGTCTACGTGGAAGGGGCCCCATGCCCCATGGAAATAGACTCAGGCTCACCGTACTCCATCATAGCCTGGGACCAGCTAAAAAGACTTCAACCGCGGCTATCCAGGAAACAGCTAGAGCCATTCCAAGCGAAGTTGGTGGATTTCGGAGGGCACTCCATCGACATCCTGGGACGGACCAACATCTGGGTGAAGTTCAAGGACTTCGAAGGACGCCTCCCCATCGCCGTTGTCAAGGAAGCCCGTCCAACCCTACTAGGCATGGAGTGGTTCAAGCCCCTAGGGCTCACGATTGGCGGAATCAACTAAATTCAGGCTAGTGCACTCGACCAGCTCTTAGAGGACTTCAAGGACGTCTTCGATGGGAGCCTAGGTAAATTTCTGGGGAAACCCATTTATTTCAATTTAGACCCCAAAATTGTACCCATTCGGCTCAAGCCCCACAAGTTCCGTTTGCCCTCAGGCCTAAGGTGGATGCCCAGCTAGATAAACTAATTGCCCAGGGCATTCTGGAACCGATTGATCATGCGGCATGGGAGACCCCCATTGTGACTCCCATGAAGCATGATGGATCTGTGCGCATCTGCGCTGACTATAAGTGTACCATCAACCGGGCACTGCCGCAGAGCACATATCCCGTGCCAGTGGTGCAACATCTGTTGCATTTGCTTGGCAGCGGGACCATTTTCGCGAAACTGGACCTGGCCCAGGCTTACCAGCAATTGCCAGTAGATGAAAGGACTGCGGAGGCACAAACAATCATCACACACAGGGGGGCTTTTAAGTGCAACCGTCTCCAATTTGGAGTCAGCGCTGCCCCAGGAATTTTTCAATCAATGATGGAACGCCTTCTCCAAGGCATTCCTGGGGTGGTACCTTACTTCAACGACGTATTAATCTCTGGAAACTCGTAAGCCCAACTGATGGAACGGCTCAGGCTTGCCCTACAGCGGTTCCAGGCGAAGGGCCTAAGAGTTAGAAGGGACAAATGCGTTGTTGGGGTCCAGGAGATTGAGTTCCTGGGCTATCTAATCGATAGCAAGGGCATCCACCCCACCAAAAGCAAGGTCAGGGCTATACACGAGGCTCCAGCCCCCAAATCAAAAACAGAGCTTCAGGCCTTTCTGGGTCTGCTGAATTTTTATAGTGTTTTTCTGAACCAGAAAGCCACCGTTGCTGAACCGCTCCACCGCCTGCTAGGGAAGGCGGTACCCTGGAAGTGGGAAGAGGAAGAAGAGGCAGCATTCTGGAAAATCAAGTCTTCTCTCCTCCGACAGCGTCCTCATCCAATACCATGAGTCGCTCCCACTGATCCTGACCTGTGACGCCTTACCGTATGGAGTTGGAGCTGTCCTCAGCCACCAGCTGCCCAGTGGCACCAAAGCCCCCATTGCTTACTTCTCCAAAACCATGTCATCAGCGGAGCGGAACTACAGCCAGCTCGATAAGGAAGCCCTCGCCATCGTAGCCAGCATTAAACGCCTCCATGAATACCTGTATGGAAGGTCGTTTACAATTGTCACTGATCACAAGCCTCTACTTGGACTGCTCGCCGGGGACAAGCCAACGCCACCCTACATGTCGCCCAGGATGACACGCTGGGCCATCTTCCTCTCCGGCTATGCCTACAGACTCATCCATCGCCCCGGCAAGAACATCTCCAATGCTGACGGCCTCAGCAGATGCCCCCTGCGAGAACCAGTCGTTGACCCGGCAATTACCCTCGGACTTCACCACATAGACAATGATCAGACGTGCCCGGTGTCATCTGCAATGGTGGAGACCCACACACTGAGGGACAAGACCCTCAAACAGGTACTCTCATGGACGTTGAGGGGTTGGCCGACCGGAAGAGTGGGCGAAGAATTCACCCATTCATACGGAGGCAGCACGAACTGACCACCATGAATGGCTGCCTCCTCTGGGGTGACCGGGTCGTGATCCCTCCCACACTACAGAAGAGCACCTTAGAAACCCTCCATAGCGGCCATCCGGGCATAGTTCGCATGAAGGCGCTGGCACGGTGCTACGTTTGGTGGCCCGCCTTGGACAAAGACATAGAGGCGTGGATCGCTAGGTGTGACCCGTGCCAAGCAACGAGACCAGCACCCCCTCAAGCCCAGCCGACTGAGTGGGAGAAGCCCAGTGGCCCGTGGTCAAGAATACATATCGACTTTGCGGGGCCAATGAACGAAAAGTCCCTCCTCATCATCGTGGATGCGTTCTCAAACTGGCTGGAGGTCATCGCGATGCCGTCCACCACGACAGAGGCCACCATCAGGGCACTCCGCTGCCTATTTGCCACACACGGGCTGCCGGACATCCTGGTCTCCGACAACGGCCTGCAACTCACAGCCAAGACCATGGAGGATTTCCTGGCAAGCCAAGGCATCCGGCATGCCCTCATCGCCCCGTACAGGCCAGCTGGAAATGGACAAGTAGAAAAAATGGTACAGCTCACGAAGGACACGCTCACCAGGATGGGCCCAGGAGACTGGCAGGAACAAATCGACAAGTTCCTGCTGGCACAACACATCACACCGCACGCCACAATGAAGAAAAGCCCAGCCGAGCTTCTGATGGGGAGAAGGCTCCGCTCACCGCTAGATAGACTCCATCCACAGTACAACCCAAAAGACAAGCTGATTAACACCACCGACGCTAAGCTTCGCTAGCGGCGACTTGGTGTTCGCGCTCAACTTTCAGGGCCAGCCGAAGTGGATCAAAGGTCGGATCAGGAGAGTGACGGGCCCAAGATCATACGAGGTGGAGCTGGATGACGGCCGGTCATGCAGAAGGCACATCGACCAACTCCACAAAAGGGTGAGGGGAGTTGAAGGAAACCACCCCGACGAGGTAGGACTGCCACACCCAGACGAGGTAGACCTACAACACCCCGTCGAGGTAGACCTACCACCCCCCAGTGAGGTAGGCCTGCCATACCCAGACGAGGTCGGCCTACAACACCCCTGCGAGGTAGGCCTATGCACCCCCACAGGGTAGGTCCGCAACCTCACGGCGAAGGGGACGACCGCCAGCAGCGCAGCCAGAGCCCAGTAGGCCGGGGCCGACCCAGCGGGACGAGGCACCAAGCCAACGGCGACGATGACCAGCGACCCTCCGAAACATGGCATCACCAGTATCAGGACGAGGTAGACCAGGGACAACCTGACCCGGAAAACCAACACCAACCCGACCAAGTCGACATCAGCCAGCCAGACGAGGGAGACCTACACCAGCACAGTGAGGTAGGACATCAACCATCCACCCCTCCATGTCCACACGAACCCGGCAGAGTCGACCACCACCACCCCAGCAATGTTGACTGGTGCCACCACACCGAGAGGACCCAACGCCAGCCCTGCAGGGGAGGACTGCAACACCCCAGAAGGGGTCCCCAGCCAGGGGGGGACCCCGCCACCATTGACCGGGGAAGCCCACAGAAGCAAGCCAGAGACCAAAAGAAACAACCAAGGGTCCTACCGGGATTCAGCTGTCCAATCCAACTCCGCGACGAACGACAGGAACCAACCCAACATCATCCTGGCAGCAAGGAGGTAATCCACCAGCTGCGGGGCGAGCCGGCCACTCCAGCTGGAGGCGCTAGGCGAGGCCCCGCACACTCAACGGCCGATTTCCGGGACTGCCCACCGGGGGGACGAGTACCAGCAGGAGCCAGCCCCATCGGGAGCAGCACCGGAGAACGAACTGCACCGCGCAGGTCAGGTAGGACCATTGTCCGTCCCGCCTACCTGCGCAACTACGTGACTCACTTACGCCACAGAATGATTGACTGAGGACTAAGAGGGGAGGGGTGTTATGTCCTTATAAGGACATCCGCCGGGGGATTGGTCACTTCCACCGGTGGGAAGTTTGAACAGCTGTCATTGGCTGGCTGGCTGGCCCGAGCAGAATATAAGGAGGCTTGGGAGCCACTGCCAGCTGTCTGTTTTTCACCATTCTAATAAAGAGCTGAACGGACCAGAGCTGAGTCGCTTTTCTTTCCAGCGCCGATCTAACAACATCTTCAGACAGCGCTGGCCCTTCAGCTTTGAAATGGAGATGGGCACCACCCCCTAGAGTCAGGAACGACTATTTATTAATTATTTATTTATTAGTCATATTTCTATGATGCCCACTCTCCAAGGACTCTGGGCGGCTTACACCAAAGACAGTATACTAAATAGCATATTGCGCCCAACAATCCGGGTCCTCATTTTACCCACCTCAGAAGGATGGAAGGCTAAGTCAACCTTGAGCCGGTGAGATTTGATCCGCTGATCTGCTGAACTAGCAGTCAGCTGAAGTAGCTGCAGTACTGCACTCTAACCACTGCGCCACCTCGGCTCGACTAGCGCATATGTGCGAGGGGAAACTTTACCTTCATTGCATTACTTGCTAGTTTTCTTAAATCTATTCAAGGATTTAACAATTGAATTCTACAAATAAAACATATGTTCATTTACACCTCTTTCTTTCTTTTAATCAGCTCAACCATTTTGTGAGAACAATCTCATTCAACAATGGTGTGGGGGAAAAAGTTTCCTTCAACCAGAATGGAGAGTTGGAGGCGGGATTTGATATTATGAACTGGATCACTTTTCCTAACCAGTCTTTCCTGAGATTTAAAATTGGAGGAATAAACAGAATGGACTCCCAAGGAGAAACATTATCTTTTTCTGAAGAATTTATTGAATGGCCGAGGAGGTTTAATCAGGTATGGCCCAATTTCATTCCTGTAAATGAAAAGTAGATTAATAATAAATGTTGGGACTCTTTTTTTCACTTCCTCTTTCTCTGGAATATAAGAAAAAGAATAATACAGCAATAAAATGCAGCAGGAAACAATACACATCATAGTAACCATGAGCTCCACAACCTTGCTTTGTGTTCTGCTTTCCCTCCATTTTTATATGCCTGCCATACAACTCTGATTTCCTTATTGAACTGAAATCTCAATAAGAAATGTCAAGGGAGACTTTATTTCAAGGTCTAGAACAACGGTGTCATATTCAAGGCCTGTGGGCCAGATCCATGGGTGCTTAGATCCAGCCCATGGGGCCAGTCTAGAAACAGCAAAGGACTGGCCCACAGTGCATCTGCCAGCAGAAACAGAGCTTGGGGGGCTCCTGGGGCCCTCTGCCAGTGAAAACAGGGCCTGGGGGCATATACACCCCCCCTGCTGGCAGAGGGCTGTAAGAGGCCATTGCAGCCAAGAATCAGAAGTGTGGGGGGGGTACATGCACCTCCCTGAGCTTCATTTTTGCTGGCAGGGGGCTATCAAAACAAACTAAAGACAAAACAAAAGGAGAAATGTTTCCTCTTTTGCATTTGAGCATGGAAAGGAAAAGGAGAAAGGGAAAGAGGAAAGGCAAAGAAAAAGATGGGAAGAGAGCAAGGAAGGAAAAATAAGGAAAGAGGGGAAGGAAGAAGGAAGGAGAAGGAAGAAGGAAGAGAGGGAGGGAGGGAGGGAGATTATAATGAGAGTAAGAGATTTATTATTTATTTATTTATTAGTTTGATTTATATGCCGCCCTTCTCTGGAGACTCAGGGTGGCTTACAATGCTTTTAAGCAATAGCCTTCATACTTTTGTATATACCTGCTTAGTAGGGCTTTTTGCCCCCCCCCAGCAGTGTTCTATTTTATACAAAGTCAGCTTATTGCCCCCACAAACCGGGTCCTCCTTTGGGTCTCAAGGAAGTCCTGCATTAGCACTTGGCCACCACAGGTACCCCTGACATGAGTCCCATGTCATGCCCACCATGGGCACCCCTAGTCACATCCAGCATTGCCCACACCCATCATGGCCATGTCCTCCATGGCCATGCCCACCCCCCAGGCCTCCCAAGTCAAACACAACCCTGATGTGGCCCTCAATTAAATCAAGCTTGACACCCCTTGTCTAGAAGAAGGAGAAATATAACTCAATCCTAAGTATTTAAAGAAAGAAATAAAGAACCCTCTCATATCTGGAAAAAGATCACTAACATATTTCATAAATTTATCTAATTCTACACAGTGCACTATGACTGCACTGTCCCCCCCCACTCCCTATTTTTAAATTAAGACATTTCTAGTTATCAAACTTCCTCTTTCATTAACATCAAACATTAGACACCCCAACAACAGATTGGGGTGTTTTAAATCTGGCTAAAGCATTTAATGTATTTTAAATGGTTTTTAACGTTTGTATTATGTATATTTTACTTTTTTGGCTGTTCACCGCCCTGAGTCCTTTGGGAGTAGGGCGGTATATAAATTTAATTATAAATAAATAAAAATAAATAAAAACAACAATAGAAAATATGGATGATACTTTTAAAAGTTTTGGTATCACAAAAGTCCAGTTTTATTTAATTAAAAGGATTCACTTCTTTCACTTCTGAACAGACCCAACCTCTTTCTTGGTGTAATGACAAGTGTCATTCAGGATACAGTAAGAGCAAAATAGAAGAAAAGCCATTTTGTTGCTACAATTGCCTTCAGTGTCCAGATGGAAAAATTGCTAACCAGGAGGGTAAGAGATATTCTTACCTATTGTAAAGCTTATGAAGATGATGTTACTGAAAAAAAATAATCATAATAATAATTTCAGTGGTGATGTGCCCAATAGCTTTGGAAATTAGATAGATGATAGGTGATAGTTTGATGATTAATAATGATAGATAGATAGATAGATAGATAGATAGATAGATAGATAGATAGATAGATGATAGATAGATAGATAGATAGATGATGGATGGATAGAAGAGAGAGAGAGAGAGAGAGAGAGAGAGAGAGAGAGAGAGAGAGAGAGAGAGAGAGAGAGAGAGAGAGAGATGGGAAAACTGGTAGTTAAATTGCTGGGTGGCTATGTCCCTCCCCGCCCTGCCCCTTCCAGGAGTCCCCATGAACCCTGTTTTTGCTCCCAGGAGGCAACAGGGAGGCCTCCTAGGCCCAAAATGGGGCACGGGGGGGAGCCCCCCCTTGCTTTTTTTGCTCCCAGGAGGCTTCAGGGAGGCCTCCTAGACCCAAAACTGGGCACAGGAGGCCGACATTCCCCCCCCCCCCCATGTCCCATTTTTGCTCCCAGGGGTGGTGGTGCAGGAAGCCAAGTGCTGCCTGTCACACTCCCTGGCCATGCCCACCATGGCCATGCCTACCCAGCCAGTGATTAGGACAGAAAGCCGGTTGTTAAATTATTTGAATCCCACCATGGATAGAAAGGTGATGGATGGATAGATAGATAGATAGATAGATAGATAGATAGATAGATGGATGGATTGATGGATGGAGAATGATTTGAATGAAATTTGAACTGTAAGGATTTGTAAAACAAATTCATAAATGCTCTATTTATTACCACTCTTTTAATTAAAAGAAATAAAGTACTGACATAGGTGCAAAAAATCCATTTTACTCATAACAGTGAAAATTAAAATCTCTTTTGAATTTCCATTTAGAATATTCTTTACATTTCATCATTTACATCACATGTTCATTCTCTTACTTTATGGAATACATTTAAACTCTTTCTTTTTTCAAGTATACATTTTTGAATATGCTTTTCAGTAAATTTCCTCTAAATGTTTGGGTTTTTTTTAAAGTTAAATACTGCATTGATGTTGCAGAAAAATATTAAAAATAAAGTTTCCAGTTCTATTAATTCATGAGAACAAAATTCTATTTTTTTTTTAATATCCTGAGCAGGGAATCTTGGGAATATAGCTTTAAGCAAACTATATAAGTAGGTTTGCTTTTCATATTTTAAGCCAGAAGACAGTAAAAGTTTTCTTTTGATTCTTTTGGTACAATTTCAGTATTTATATCTAACTTGATATTATCTTTTGTAGATATGGATGATTGTGTTCAATGTCCAGAATATCAGTACCCAAACAAGAAACAGGACTCCTGTATCCCGAAAATTATAACATTTCTGATGTATGAAGAGCAACTAGGCGCCATTTTGGCAGGTTCCACTCTTTTCTGTTCTTTGACTACACTAGTAATTTTTTGGATATTTGTGAAGAATAAGAACACTCCTCTAGTTAAAGCCAACAACCAGGGTCTCACCTATATTCTTCTTATTGCTCTCCTTTTGTGTTTTCTTTGTGCTTTGTTATTCATTGGCCGGCCTTCCAAGGTGACATGTGCCCTTCGTCAAACTGCATTTGGCATCATCTTCTCAGTGGCCATTTCTTGCGTTTTGGCCAAGACCATCATTGTGGTTGCAGCTTTCATGGCCACCAAGCCAGGTTCAAAGATGACCAAATGGGTGGGGAAAAGATTAGGCGTGTCCATAGTATTTTGCTGCTCTTTTATTCAAATTATGATTTGTACTACATGGCTGACAACTTTTCCCCCATTCCCAGATGTTGACATGAATTCAATAACAGAAGAAATCATCTTGGAATGTAATGAAGGATCAGTTTTCATGTTCTACTGTGTCTTGGGCTTTTTGGGATTGCTTGCTTTTGTCAGCTTCATAGTGGCTTTTCTAGCAAGAAAGTTGCCTAATACATTCAATGAAGCCAAGCATATTACCTTCAGTATGTTGATCTTTTGCTCAGTCTGGGTATTGTTTCTTCCAACTTATCTGAGCACAAAAGGGAAATATATGGTTGCTGTAGAGATTTTCTCTATTATAGCCTCCAGTGCTGCATTGCTAATTTTCATCTTTTCTCCTAAATGTTTTATCATTGTTTTGAGACCTGACCTGAATAGGAAACAGCAACTAACAAAGACAAAACTATAGAAGGGCATCCCAAAGGTGCTTTTCTCAAGAGACAACTGGATTTTCTGTTTTTCTTTGAAGGTGTTTTGCTTTTCATCCAGGAAGGTTCTTCAGGTCTTGGATGAGAAGCGAAACATCTTCAAAGAAAAACCAGAAAGTTCAGTTGCCTCTTGAAAAAGCACCTTTGGGACAACCATGACCAGGATGACTGAGAATCTCCATAGAGATATAGAAGGACATGTATAGCCCTTTAATCATTTTAAATTTGATTGTAGTGATATACCCATATACAGTGGTGAAATTTATTTATTTTTATTACCGGTTCTGTGGGCATGGCTTGGTGGGCATGGTGTGGCTTGGTGGGCATGGCTTGGTGGATGTGGCAGGGGAAGGATACTGCAAAATCTCCATTCCCACCTCACTCCAAGAGAAGGATACTGCAAAATCTCCATTCCCACCACACTCCAGGGGGAAGGATATTGCAAAACATCCATTCCCACCCCACTCTGGGGCCAGCCAAAGGTGGTATTTGCCAGTTCTCCAAACTACTCAAAATTTCCACTACCAGTTCTCCAGAACCTGTCAGAACCTGCTGGATTTCACCCCTGTCCATATACCTGGAGAAAACCTTATTTAAGTCTGTGCTCTCTGCTTCAGTCAGTATTGCATCCTTCTTGCAATTACTGCATTCATCTCTAATAGTTCTCAAATACAACACAAAGTACTGATATTAAGTATAAAAACCTACATGTCTTGTATATTGGCTACATTTTGCATGGTTACCTTTGTGGTGATTTTAAGCAGCTTGCCTATTGTTTACCAGAGGGAATGCTAAAGGTCCCCTTAATCAAAAAGGAGAAAAGACAACGAATTGAGGTAGCATTCTTCAGATAAAATCCACTAAGTGCAGACCCCCAAAGTATAAGTAGTTTCGACTTACAACAGTTCATTTAGTGACCTTCAAATTTACAATGGCATTGAAATAAAGTGAGGGTGAAAAACCATTTTTCACCCTTACAACTCATGATCAAAATTCAGACACTTGGAACTTCCGGTTTGGCGTCACGGCGAGACAGTCAGGGAAATAGCGGGCTCTGATGAGCCCTGTGAAAACCTCGGCTGCCGAACTGCCGCCGATGGGTCTTCAGACCTGAACTGTCTTGCAGGGATGGGGGAAAAGGAGGGGTACCTCAGATGACCAAGAGTAACAGGCAAGTTCCTCAGAGGTCAGAGGGAACCCTCTGTGAGTTGGTGGTGGGGGGCGATAGCCATGGTGGGACAACCGGACAAGAAATGTGCTGGAGGAAAATGGATAGAAACAGAGCTCTTTGAAGCCAGGTGAGTGACAACCAACCCAGGCTAGACCAACGCCTAGAGCAAAATTAACATCTATAAGACCCCTAGCTATAAAATACCGGCTGAATAACAAAGGGGCTGAAAGTTTAAAATGTTACCTTAAAGAAACAAAGACCCAATAAACAACTAAGCTTTGAATAGAACTAAAGGAATTAAATATTGAGATATGGGACAAAGACTGGATATTTTAAAATTTGAATTGGATTTTTTTTTTTTAAAAAAAAGAAGATTGGATACTTTTAAAATTAAAAGAAGAAATAAATTGGATTGTTACATAATAGCAAAAAATTGATACTTGCATGACTAATGGAAAATGTGGATTGTAGAGGGACACCATCTGGTTCAAAAAGGAACTTTGTAACTCTTTTCTGCTATGGGAAATTTTGAGTCCTACAGATAAAAGTCGTGAGATCTTACAGAGGATGTTTTTTTTTTCCCTGTCTGCAGACAGCTTGACTTTTGTAAAAAGAAAAAGAAATTATAATGGAACTCCTATAGTTGAAACAATAACAACTTAAAAAATTAGCTCAGGGATAGAAGAAGGAATAAGGGCAGGCCCAAGAAAATATTTGATATATTATATCCAGAATAAAAATAACAAAAAGATATAATATGACTTATGGAGGACAAAATTGAAAACTTTGAAAATGGAAGGAAATATATGTTTGCAGGTGAGGAGATGAAGAAATAAGATAAACATGACTGGAAAAAGAAAAAAGAAGATTGAAACAATGTAATTAAAAATAAAACAATGTACAGGTGGATTGTAGTAATAAAAAGGAGGTTTTTACAGAAATTAAGAATGTTAAAAGGAATTTATAAACATATTTAAAGGTATGTTTGAAGCAAGAATTATGTTTTAATGTTAAATTGGTATGAAAAAGGATAAAGATAAATATGGTTAATTTAAAATGTTAAAAGGAATTTATAAATACATTTAAAAGTATACTTTAAGCAAGAACGATGTCTCAATATTAAATTGTTATGAAAAAGGATAAGGATAAATATGATTAACTGAAAATAAGCAATGTATAGATGGATGGAAACAACAAAGAAAGGATTAAGTAGGGATAGTTAAACCAACTATGATTATGCTGTGTTTAACAGCCAAAAAATAAAAATAGATATGCTGTGTAACAGCCAGAAAACAAAAATGACTATGCTGTGTTTAACAGCCAAACAAAATGGATATGCTGTGTAACAGCCAAAACATAAAAGGATACGCTGTGTAACGGCCAAAAAACAAAATGAGCATACTGTGTCTCAACAGCCAAACAAAAATGGTTATGCTGTGTAACAGCCAAAATAAAAATGGATATGCTGTGTAACGGTCAAAAAACAAAAATGAGTATGCTGTGATTAACAGCCAAAAATAAAATGGTTATGCTGTGTTTAACAGCCAGGAAATAAAAATGATTGGTTTAACAACAAAGATGAAGATAAAGATGTTGAGTTTTATAGCAAAATAAAATGAGGTGGGATAGCCAAATAAAGAGGAGTATGTTGAGATTAATAGTTAAAATGAAATGAATAAGTTAGGTTTAATAACAGGAATAAAGACTATAAATGTTGAGTTCATTAGTAAAAATAAAATGATAATGTTGAAATTAATTACTTTATGAATGTTTATAATAATTGTGATGATTTATATTGTTAAAATATATCCATCTAAGCAAATGAAAGAGAAAAATGGAATTATAATTGATTAGGATTTAAGATTTAAGTAGCGGGTTTTTGGGGATAATGGCATAGTTAAATAGATAAAATTGAGGGAAATAACTGTGTAAAATAATGAGTTGTGTTAATTGAAAATTAGATTTGTTAGTGATTTGTATTAATTTGTGGTCAGATCAAAAGCTTTGTTTTGAAAAAATGTGTTTTATGTTTATGTTTTTTTTTAAAAAAAAAAAAAATCAGACACATGGCAACTACTTATATTTTTGACAGTTGCAGTGTCCCGGGGTCATGTGATTACATTATGTAACCTCCGGGCAAGCAAAGTCAATGGGGAAACCAGATTCACTTAACAACCATGTTACTAATTGAACACTACAGTGATTCACTTAAAAGCTGTGGCAGGAAAAGTCATAAATTGGGGCAAAATTCACTTAATAAATATCTCACTTAGCAACAGAAAGTTGCTTTCGACTACAATTGTTGCTTTCGACTACAGAAAGTTGCTTTCGACTACAATTGTCGTCGTAAGTTGAGGACTAACTGTAGTTACTTCTAGGAGAGGAGCCAATGTTTCATTTCTTTGACAATCTTTCTGAATCAAACATTAGTATTCAATTTTACCTGGGTTTTCTGCTACTATTTAAGAGATTTCTTTTTCTTTTTTTTTTTGACCTTGGAGATAAATTTATTTACAGCAATTGAAATTGTTAATTTCGCTGATATTTGCTCTTTTTTTTCCATATTTTTTTATTATTAACATATAAAATAAAAGAAATTAACATACATAACATACATGAATCATAATATATAATATATAACAATATACAGAATACATACAATCAACAAGTGCTCCCCCACCCCTTGGGATTATTCCTGCTTCCAGAATCTTTAAGCTTCTTCTGGTGGTGGTATCCCTCTTCCTCCAGAAAACACATATATTAGGAATTGTTTCCAGATTCCATTGAAATCGTTTACCTTCATTATGCCCCTCCTTATTTTTAAGAGATTTCTTTAATTGTTTGTTTTGTGGTTGGCCAATAAAGAATTCTATTCTATTCTGTTCCGTTCTGTTCTGTTCTGTTCTGTTCTGTTCTGTTCTGTTCCGTTCCATTCCATTCCATTCCGTTCTGTGCCGTGCCATGCCGTGCTGCCCCGCCATACCCCACCCCACCCCACCCCACCTCACCCCATCCCATCCCATCCCATCCCATCCCATCCCATCCTATTCTGTCCTATCCTGGACTGAATGGGATTTTAATGGGAATTTTAGTTTTATTGTTGAATTTTAACTGGACTTGTTGTTGTTTATTGCTGTGAACCGCCCTGAGTCCTTGTGGAGAAAGGGCGGCATATAAGTCTGATAATAAATAATAAATAAATTCTATTCTATTCTATTCTATTCTATTCTATTCTATTCTATTCTATTCTATTCTATTCTATTCTATTCTATTCTATTCTATTTTATTCTATTCTATTCTATTCTTTAAAAGGAATGCTTTACAACCTGGAAGTCATGTGATTGCTATCTAGGAGCTTGGCAACTTGTTCACTTAATGCTTAGAGATTGCTATTCTGGTCCCAATTATAGTCATAATTTGAGGATTATCTTTTAATATGTGTAATGGGAACCAACTACTTTATCATTTCCAGAACCAGAATATCGTGTAGGAAAATCATTTTTTCCTGGGAAGAAAAGTCTTGTATGTTGCAAAAAATATTGTATCAAATTAATCTATTTTGACAAATGGGCTTTAGTGAACTGGTTTTGTTATTATGTAAGTTGAAGTGTCTCCAGGTTTCTCTAAATATGCACACAGATTCACACAGACACACAGACACAAACATACATGCAAATACATAAACACAAATACATGGAGATAGGGTGGGATTTATTTTCTCTTAATCTTTCTCTAATGTGCAGATTGTGAAACTTGGGACTTAATAAGACTTTTTTTTTTTTGCTGTTTTTTCTAACATTCTACTGGAATAATGTCCATGAATTGTTCTTAGTAATTGCACCTTCCTTATACAATTGCTACTATGATGAAGAAAACCAGGGCTGAGAAGATGTGAATGATATATTATCTTCTTATGGTTCCCTAGGACCTACATTTCTGAAATGGGCTTTTCACCACTACAATTACCAACACGTATTTCAACTGCCTATTCTAATCCCACTAGAATTCTTCTAACCACCATGATGCCTGGCATTTCTCTTTTATTCCTTGTTGCTCCACTGGAAAAAAAACATAAACAATATTTCTATTGAATTAAACCATGAGATTTCATCATTTGCAATTCATTTCATCTGTAATCCTGAGCTAGCTATTCCTTCTCTAATCACTGAACGTCTGTACAGGAATCACTGTCTCAGAAATGCCACACAATGAAGCAAAAGTATCTGAGAAAGAACAAAGTAGCATTCCCTTCACTATTTCAACTTGGAGACAGCAATAGCACTTAGACTTACATACCGCTTCACAGTACTTTACAGCCCTCTCTAAGAGGTTTACAGAGTCAGCATATTGGCCCCATTTTATCCACCTCGGAAGGATGGAAGGCTAAGTCAACCTTGAGCCTGGTGAGATTTGAACTGCCAAATTGCAGGCAGCCAGCAGGCAGCAGAAGTAGCCTGCAGTACTGCACTCTAACCACTATGCCACTGCGGCTCTTATTTATTTATCATCAGGTTTCTGAACTATTTACAATCATGTTTCTGAATCTGAATATTTGCCACTAACAACTAGTAGCATGCTGGCCAAGATTGTGAGAGATGAATCTCAAAAAGGAACTGCTACGTTCAGAGTGACGGTGCTGGAAGCCATGTGTCTGATGATTTGGGGTCAGGTTGGATGTAAGATTCCCAATTCTAAATGCAGCATCAGTGACCCTTTGCCTTTTCTTCACAAGGAATACAAATCAGGAGACCTCAACATTGTAGGCATTCTGTCTAAGATCTACATATTTTATAACATGGTGGAATTCAATGAACCACCCTCTAGTAATCTTTTTGATGAAATTCTGTAAGTTTATTTCAGTATTCTTTATAAGTAATACAAGCCTCTAATTTTATACAGGACATGTATGTCTTGTCCAGACTAGGGATTCCTTACATATTCAGTTTTGGCATGACAATAACTTTTGGGGGGGATGCCTAGTTGCCTAAACATATTCCATACCTTCAAATGGTGAACACAATTAAATGTCTTTGGATAATCAATGAATCACATACTGACATTTTTTTGGTGGAGGGTTGGGTTTCTTCTTTATCTATGATGCATCAGCAATCATTATTTCCTCCACCTTTTCCAAAAGCATCTTGAATATCTGGCATCTGCCTTTATACGTTGGATGCCAGTCAGCATTGAATAATCCTAGGGGTTATTTTGCTGGCAAATGAAAATGAATATATTGTTTATACACTCTATTAAGCGTCCTTTCTTAAGTCTCCAATCTGTTGCTGATTGTGTTATTCTTTGGATGTCCTGGCATTGTTTGGTTTTAACCTTATAGATCCTTCTTATGTTGCTTGCCATATTTGCATAGATACCCAATAAATTCAATTTGTACCATCTTCAATTTGTAATGACCAGAGTACTGATATAAATTTCTCTCCTATTACTAGAGGTTTTAGAAGTGATGAATTTCTTCTAAGAGATCTTGAAGTCTGTCATCTCTACAACAGAGAATTTCTTATTTCCATCTTTTTATTTTTATCTTCCTTGAATCTACCGGTATTTACTATCTGTCCATTTGTGCTATTTAGCATAGGCATTTGAGGTTGGAATCTCCTTTTGCATTTGAAAATCTTTGCAAAGTCTTCCATTCCTCTTTCTGTCATGGATGCCTTTACAGATATCATTGTAATATTGCTCTTGTCTCGTCAAACAGCTCACTGGAACTTTTTGTTAAGTTCCTTCCTGAGATGTTTATGTTTCTTGGGTTTGACTACTATTACTTCTTCTCCTTCTCCTTCTCCTTCTCCTTCTCCTTCTCCTTCTCCTTCTCCTTCTCCTTCTCCTTCTCCTTCTCCTTCTCCTTCTTCTTCTCCTTCTCCTTCTCCTTCTTCTCCTCCTCCTCCTTCTCCTCCTTCTCCTCCTCCTCCTTCTCTAATGTCTCTTCTGATATTCTTTCTGTTTCCTGTGTTTCTTGATCTTTTAGCAGTTTCTTTTCACATTCATCCTTAACTTATTTTTCTGAGTAAACCCTGCCGAAACAATAATTCCTTAGGTAGTAAAAGAAACCATTCTCTTAATCAAACTTTTCAAATATTGTGTAAAAAGATATAAGAGAAGTTGGATTGAATTTGAAAATAATTGCTGATGGTCATGCATTTTCATAAAAATCATTTGGAGTTTGCTGAATTGAAATATTCTAAATATGGAATTATCCATGTATTTACTTACTCTTCTTTTAGGGTCATGACACCTCTCTTTCAGCAGTTCCTGGCTTTGCAATTTGCAGTCAAGGAAATCAATGAAGATCCTCATATATTACCCAATCATACCCTGGGCTTCCATATCTACAATAGTTATTTTACCACAATTTGGATTTATCGTGCCTCATTAGAAGTATTTTCTGCTCAGAACAGATTTACTCCCAACTACAGCTGTGACCGGCAGAACAGACTGATAGCTGTCATTGGAGGACCGACACCTGCAGTTCAGGCCCATATGGCAACCATCTTGTCTCTCTACAAAACACCACAGGTACCATACTTTCATGGAACATAAGCATTTTATAAAAGTTGCATTCATACGTGGAATCCCTTTTTAATGTGTGTGTTTTTAATGGTACAGGAATTAATTATCTTATGACCAGAACAAGTAATGTGTATATACATGATCCATACATGTCTTACAGACAGATAAATAGACAGTGAGTCATTGTAATGCAATGGCAAAAATGTTGAAGTAGAAATGAGGAGACCCAGGTTACAGTTCTCCTTGAGGGAAAGAGTCTAGATAGGTTTTAAATTAATCATTCTCAAACACTTAGAATGGGAAGCTGAAAAATACAGTGGTGAAATGTAAAATTTGTTACTACCGGTTCTGTGGGCGTGGCTTGGGGGGGTAATGTGACTGAGTGGGCATGGCCAACTTTTTTTTTTTTTAACTTTTAAAACCATTTTTTCTACAACCTCTTCGGCTGAAGAGGTTGTAAAAAAATGCTTTCAAAAGCCTCTGACAATCAGGCAACTCAGCTGGGATCATCAGAGGCCGAAGAGGTTGTAGAAAAAATGCTTTTAAAAATAATTTTAAAAAGCCTCTGATGACAGCTCAGCTGGGCATGGGGGGCGGGGAACAGGGATTTTTGCTACTGGTTCTCCGAACCACCCACCGTAATTGCTACCGGATCAGGCAATCCAGTCCGAACCGGGAGCATTTCAACCCTGAAAAAATATATGTACTTACTAACCCACGTAATATGGAACTTTACAATCCATATCTTTCAACAAAGAAGTTTTCCTTTTCCTCCTCCTCCTCCTCTTCCTCCTCCTTCTCCTCCTCCTCCTCCTCCTCTTCCTCCCCTTCCCCCTCCCCCTCCCCCTCCTCCACTCCCCTTCTCATCATTATCAATGTTATTATTGCTAGTTTTGAAGTTTTATTATCCAGCTGAAGAGAAAAAGCTATGGGATAGTATAACCAGAGCAAAATATAACTATAATGTTCAGGTTCCAAATAACAACCTTAACGAAAGAAGACTCCGAGGCTAGCAATTCTTCAAAGTTTCATTTTATTAGAGGTATCATATTGGCACATTTGAAAAAACCCAAATCTGAGAGTTCCAGGTTTTCCCCACCCAAAATAAAGTCAAAGATCCATCCCCTGCACCCACAAGTCCATCACATGTCCAATCATTTCAACGTCCCAACTGGAGACAATCCCCCAAAGATCCATCCCCTGCACCCACAACTCCAACACATGGTCCGATCATTTCAACATCCCAACTGGAGACAATCCCCCATCACTCCCATCCAGGTGCAGGCTGAGTGTCCTTGACTCCCATAGAAAAGGATGTTGTTATGGCTAATCCTCCACCAACTCCTTGCAATCCCCCCCTCCCATGTTCCCAGGTACTAAATGTTGCAGCCCTGAAGCTCCAACAGAAAAGATGGCTTCCAGGACTGACAGATAAAATATATCAAAACTTATACTTCAAGTAGATGGACAACATTTCTTTGAAAAAGTAATAAAAACATAAAATATTTTCATAACATAGAATTTAGACCCAGAAAGAACTAAAACATTAGTTTAGGATCAGTTCATTTGTAATCTCACGCACACAAAAACAATGTCTGGAATAGATGAAGAATGGATTGAAAAATAGGCAAAAGAGTCCCAGATTTGAAAGATAAGGATTTTGAGCTTGACAACATATCCAGCATAATCTGCCTCCTCAGAAGATACTATGTTTTCAGAGATATTGCAGGATACTATGTTTTCAGAGATATTGCAGGATTATTCTATATTGTGAGATACATCACCTCCATCAAATATAATATGCATGCAATGTAATGGATTTATTGCTGGTGCATTTCTGAAGCTAATTTTCCCCAAAATATAATGCAATTTATTTATTTTATTTATTTATTTATTAGTTTGTCAAACATGTACAAGATAGTATGAACATGAACATGGACATGAACGAAGGAAATGAAAACAAATGGGGACAGTAGGACAGGGATGATAGGCACGCTGGGGTGCTTATGCACGCTCCCTTTACAGACCTCTTAGGAATGGGGTGAGGTCCACAGTAGACAGTTTAAGATTGAAGCTGTGGGGGTTTGAGGATGTAACAACGAAGTCGGATAGAGCATTCCAGGCGTTGACCACTCTGTTGCTGAATTCCAAGTCTTTCACCCTTTTACAGCTACTGAACTATAAACCTGAAAGCAATGTTGAGATTTCTTTTACCATTTCATTAATTCATATATGAAACATGGACTTGAAATTTCAAAGCCACTGGTTCTTAAATTCTAGTTTTGGTCCATTCAGTTATGAGTAAATGTCACCAAATGCAATCCCATTTTTTCCTCCTTTCCCTTTGTTTTCTTCAGCTCATCTATGGCTCAACTCCAGAGATTAATGCAAAAACACAGGCTCCTATATACCAACAGATGTTCCCAAATGTGGGCCATCAGTACAAAGGAGTTCTCCAGCTCTTGCTCTATTTCAGATGGGCTTGGATTGGGGTGTTATATTCAAATAATGATTATGGTGAAAAATTTATACAGGATATAGCTCCCATGTTTTCTCAGAATGGCATCTGCTTTGCTTTCAGCGAAAGATTCCCAGAAATAACTTATTCCAATAATATTCTATCTGCTGTGGAATCTGGGTTAGAAACGTACAATGTTATTATGGGAAGCACAGTAAATGTAGTGATGGTGTTTTGTGAAATTGAACACATGATTCTTCTGAGAT
This sequence comes from Pituophis catenifer annectens, assembly GCF_029215685.1. Classification (NCBI taxonomy): domain Eukaryota; kingdom Metazoa; phylum Chordata; class Lepidosauria; order Squamata; family Colubridae; genus Pituophis; species Pituophis catenifer. The sequence goes on along the minus strand of NW_027256895.1, from coordinate 17,301,706 downwards.
TGTTTCCCAGTTTATCCAAACATGAAGGAAAGCCACTATGGAATAGAATCAAAGTGTGGGTTATAGCAACACTGATGGATTTTACTTCACTGCCCTTTCAGAGAAATGAGGACATGAATTTTCTCCATGGTGCCCTGTCCTTTTCAATTCACTCAAAGGAAGTAGTAAGATTCCAGAAATTTCTTCAGATGAGTTCTTCAGATAAGTCTGACTTGGAAAAAGAAGGAAGTTTTATTAGGCTTTTCTGGGAAAATGCATTTGAATGTTCATTCTCCAAGTCCATAATGGATGAAGAAGATAAGACTATCTGCACTGGAGAAGAAAAACTTAACAGTCTTCCTTCACCTGTCTTTGAAATGGACATGACCGGCCACAGCTACAGTGTCTACAATGCAGTCTATGTTGTAGCACATACATTACATGACTTCCAGTCATCTCTTTCTAAATACAGAACAGTAGAGCAGGAAGCCAAGCAGAAGCTTCTAGAACAGCCACTCTGGAAGGTACTGCCTTGATCCAACAAAGAGCAGAGGGCTCACCACACAGTATCTGCTTGCATTGTAATAGACTTTAGATTTCTCAAAGAATATGAAGTATCTGAATTCCAAACTGTTCACTTATCTCACAGTACTTCCTTTGTCTTCTAACACATTTGTCTTAACTTTTTTGCCAGAAAAGATGTAATAAACTAGCTGATAGTCTGATCTATCCCTTTATCTGGAGCATCTGTTGTCTATTTCACTGTGTTTTGATATAATTATACCCAAAACTGTGAACAATTTGGCAATCTATTAATCTTCAGGGAACCTTACATGACTACATTTACCGTGATTACTAACGTTCATGGTGGTTTGTGGATTAAGTCTATCAGTGTGGCTGCTAAACTGCAATAATGATTCAATGTACTGATTTCAATTATTTATAGAACTGCGCATCTCACAAGAGTGGGGTACAAATATTAAACCAATGGCACGTAATCAATGTTCCAATTGCATGTATAAATTTACTTGTCTGTCTTATTCTCATCTGCTATTTATGCTAAATTTATGCTATTTTATGCTTTATTTATACTAAATAAATAATTACTGTACTCCATTTATTTTACTTTGCAATTAAGTTCAACTACTTTATGAGAAGAATCTCATTCAACAATAGCGCAGGAGAAAAAATTTCTTTCAATCAGTATGGAGAGTTGGAAGTGGGGTTTGATATTATAAATTGGATCACTTTTCCAAACCAGTCTTTCCAGAGAGTCAAAGTTGGAAGGATAGACCTGATGGATTCCCAAGAAGAGATGCTTACCATTGATAAGGCTAATATTGTATGGCCACGGAGATTTAACCAGGTATGGTCTAACTATCTTCCAACTATATCTTACTATCAATTCAATTTCTCTTCCCCTCTCTTTCAAATATTGTCAATGTGATGTGGCTGGCATTAAGACATGTTTCCTCTTGCTTACCTGTTGAAGTCCTAGTGTATGGGAATACATGAGAAAAGAAACATGATTTTAGGTTTTCTTTAGATCTGGTATGAAAAAAAATATGATATTGATTCCCACAAGAGGAACAAATGCCAGATATGCCCAAATATTCACATAGATTTTTCAATGTGTATTTTAATTTTGGAAATAAAATTTAAAAAAAATTCTTTAAAAAAAAGATTCTGCAATGTGTATTTATGTATTTATTTATCACCCGAGAATAAGAATTACATAGAGTAAGTGAACAACAATAGTACAGTAGATTAAACATTATTATCCAGTGAATCTAGGGGTGGGCTTCTGGGGGTTCGCAGGGGTTCAGGAAAACCTCTAGCTAAGATTCTGTGCAGTTTGGAGAACTCCCAAATCCCACTCCTGGCTGGCCCTGCCCACCCCACTCCTCCCAGGAGTCCCCACACAGCCCATTTTGGATGCAGGTAAGTGCAGGACATGCGTGGAGGCTCTGGAAGGGTGAAAAATGGGCCTACCAGAAGTTCGGGAAGGCTAGAAATGTGCCCGTTTTCAGCCTCCAGAGGGCCTCCAGAGCCTGTGGAGACTGTTTTCCCCCTCCTGGAGGCTTGAGGAAAGACTCCAGAGCCTGGAGAGGGCAAAAATGCCCCCCCGGCCATGGTGCAGGAGGCTGACTAGGCAATGCCCACCATGGCCACACCCATCCAGCAACTGGGCAGAGAACCCCTTGCTAAAAATTTTGAAGCCCACCCCTGAATGATTCCCTCATAAAACAAATGGGACACAACCTCTACATGTTATAATTCTTAAACATTATATACATAATATATATAATGAAGATATACATAACATTTTTTTGGGCCGTTGTTTAGAGAAATGTCATTGTTTAGAGTCTCTCTTTTCATTACCTACAGGCTCAACCACTTTCTCAGTGCAATAACAAGTGCCCTTTAGGCTCCAGTAAGAAAAAGATAGAAGGGAAGCCATTTTGCTGCTATGATTGCCTTCGATGTCCAGATGGGAAAATGGCTGACAAGGAAGGTAAGAAATCTCATTCGTAAAGCTAATAGATGTTGTAAAAACAAAATGCATTGATATCCTTGCTTTTTCAATTTGAAACATCAAGTATTTGAATGGTTGTACACCTACTGTTTAGCCTCAGTAGGTGTCCTACAGGTTAAAAACATAAATAAATAAATGAAAACTTGTTGTTTTAGGAATAAAAAGAAAACAGTAAGAACAACCACCACTGTTCATATGGTTTATCCATCACCATCCTATCTGTCTGTCTGTCTGTCTGTCTGTCTGTCTGTCTGTCTGTCTATCTATCTATCTATCTATCTATCTATCTATCTATCTATCTATCTATCTATCACCTATCTATCATATATCTATCTACCTATCTATATTGAGGAAAGAAATATATTTTCTTGACTAAATTCCCAAAATTCATATCATCCATAACCATGAAGTGATTCTCTTTTTTATTTTTATGATTTTAGTTTTCATAGATAAACTCACTTTTTCTGTTCTTCATTTCAATTCCAGTGTTTCATTTTTTTTTTCCTTCAGGAAAAAAAATTACATACATAGTTTTAATTTATATGAACTGAAATACTAAGTATCATATTTACAGAGAATAACCAATTGGCCATTGCTGGTCACAAAATGTTGGACATGTCAGGGTTCCAAATAACACCCCCAACGAAAGGAGACTCCGAGGCTTGAAGTCCCTCAAAGTTCCATTTTGTTAAAGATGTCATATTGGCACATCTGGGAAAACCCGAATCTGAAAGCTTCCAGAGAAATATAAATGAACAAAATATAAGTGGCAAACATTTCAATTTCTTTTCATGATTTCAATGGAATTTCAGGAATTTAATAATAATAATAATAATAATAATAATAATAATAATAATAATAATAATAATAATAATAATAATAATAATAATAATTTTATTTCTATACCGCCCTTCTCCCGAAGGACTCAGGGCGGTGTACAGCCTATTTAAAAACACAAACAAAACAATGATATAAAATTTAAAATAATTAAATAAATGGCTCAAATTTAAAACCCCAATAAATTTAAATACCCCAATTTAAAACTATTGTATTGATAGTCCGGCCTGGCGGAACAACAGGGTCTTCAATGCGCAGCGAAACACCCGGAGGTCAGATATCTTACGAATTTCCGGGGGCAGTTCATTCCACAGGGCTGGGGCTCCCACAGAGAAGGCCCTCCCCCTGGGCGTCGCCAGCCGACATAACTTGGCTGACGGCACCCTGAGGAGACCCTCTCTGTGGGAACGAACTGGTCGGTGGGAGGCTATTGGTGGCAGAAGACGGTCTCGGAGGTACCCGGGTCCTATGCCATGGAGCGCTTTAAAGGTGGTAACCAACACCTTGAATCGCACCCGGAAGACCACCGGGAGCCAGTGCAGCTCGCGCAGGAGGGGTGTCACATGGGCATAACGGGTTGCGCCCATAACCACCCGCGCGGCCGCATTCTGGACCAGTTGGAGCTTCCGAGTGCTCTTCAAGGGGAGCCCCATGTAGAGAGCATTACAATAGTCCAACCGGGAAGTAACAAGGGCATGAGTGACCGTGCGCAGGGCGTCCCGATCCAGAAAGGGCTGCAACTGGCGAATCAGGCGAACCTGATAAAAGGCCCCCCTGGCCACGGCCGTCATATGCTCTTCTAAAGACAGCCGCGCATCCAGGAGGACACCTAGATTGCGAGCCCTCTCCGTGGGGGGCAAAGATTCACCCCCAATAGTCAGCGATGGCACCTGCTGACTATATCGGGGCGCCGGAAGCCACAGCCACTCGGTCTTGGAGGGGTTGAGTCTGAGCCTGTTCCTCCCCATCCAGGCCCGCACGGCCTCCAGGCAGCGGGACATCACATCAAGGGCATCGTTGGGGTGGTCTGGGGTGGAGATGTACAGCTGGGTATCGTCAGCGTACAGATGACACTTCACTCCAAAACCACGGATGATCTCACCCAGCGGCTTCACATAAATGTTGAACAGGAGGGGTGAGAGGACCGACCCTTGCGGCACTCCCCATGTGAGACGCCTCAAGGTCGACCTCTGCCCCCCTGCCAACACGAACTGCGAGCGGTCGGAGAGGAAGGAGGAGAACCACCGCAAAACGGTGCCCCCTATTCCTAACCCCCTCAACCGCTGCAGCATGATACCATGGTCGATGGTATCAAAAGCCGCTGAGAGATCTAATAGGACTAGGACAGAGGAACAACCCCTGTCCCGAGCCCCCCAGAGATCATCCACCAACGCGACCAATGCCGTTTCTGTGCTGTACCCCTGCCTGAAGCCCGACTGGTACGGGTCTAGATAGATAGCTTCATCCAGGTGCCGGGGAAGTTGTCGTGCCACCACGCTCTCAACAACCTTCGCCACAAAACGAAGGTTGGAGACTGGACGATAGTTGGCTAATTCAGCCGGGTCCAGGGAAGGCTTCTTGAGGAGGGGCCTCACTACCGCCTCTTTCAAGGCAGCAGGAAAGGCACCCTCACCCAAAGAAGCACCTATAATCCCCTGGAGCCAGCCTCGTGTAACCTCCCGGGAGGCCAGTACCAACCAGGAGGGACACGGGTCCAATAAACACGTGGTGGCACTAATCTTACCCAGAACCCTGTCCACATCCTCGGGAGTCACAGGATCAAACTCCTCCCAGATAACATTCTCAAGGCCTGCCCCGGTCTCCTCCCGTGGACTCATCCAATCAGAGTCCAAGCCATCCCGAATCCGAGCGACTTTATCGTGCAGGAATTGCACAAAATCCTCAGCACGACCCTGCAAGGGATCTTCCCGCACTCCCCCCCGAAGAAGGGAGTGGGTCACCCTAAACAGGGCGGCTGGGCGGTTCTCTGCAGATGCGATAAGAGCGGAAAAATGGTTAGATTTTGCCGCTTTTATTGCCACTAGGTAGGTCTTGATATAGGACCTCACCTGTGTCCGGTCGGAATCGGATTGACTAGTCCTCCAAATGCTCTCTAGGCGTCTTTTCCGACGCTTCATCTCTCTCAGCTCCTCAGAGAACCAAGGAGCTAATTGAGATCGGCATCGGGTCAGAGGCCGCAAAGGCACGACGCGATCCAAAGCTCCGGCGGCTGCCCTTTCCCAGGCGGCCACCAGCTCTTCAGTCGAGTCATGTGTTAGAGTCTCAGGAAACGGCCCAAGCTCCGTCAGGAACCTTTCGGGATCCATCAGGCGCCTGGGACGGAACCATCTGGTCGGTTCCGTCTCCCTGCGGTGGGGGCAAGCGGTAGGAAAGTCTAGTTGAAGGAGTGAATGATCTGTCCATGACAAGGGTTTAATATCTAGGTCCCCTCTACCAAGATCATTCAACCACTGACCAGAGATAAAAATCAGGTCCAGAGTGTGTCCCCCTATGTGAGTGGGGCCTTGAACTAACTGGGTCAGGTCCAAGGCCGTCATGGAAGCCATGAACTCCCGAGCCACCTCTGACGCCTCACCTGCGGATGGGAGGTTGAAATCCCCCATGACAATAAGTCTGGGGGTATCAACCGCCACCCCGGCAATGACGTCGAGTAGCTCGGGCAGGGTCGCTGCCACGTGGCAGGGAGCCAGGTACGTAGTCAGCAAACCCATCTGCACCGCACGGCCCCACTTCACACAAAGGGACTCACATCCGGCTATCTGAGGAACAGTGGTCTCCCTCGGACAAAGACTCTCCCTAATGATCACCGCCACTCCCCCACCCCTCCCCTGGGCCCTTGGCTGATGAAATGCACGGAAACCTGGCGGGCACATCTCTACGAGGGGGACCCCCCCCTCTTGGCCCAACCAGGTCTCCGTAATACCTGCCAGGTCTGCACCCCCCTCCGAAATAAGATCACAGATGAGGGGGGCCTTATTAACCACCGACCTGGCATTACATAACATCAGCCGCGGACCCTGGGCCTGAGGCTCTACACAACCCAGGACACGAGTCACGCATTGGGGGCCGGAGTGCGCAATCGCTCGGAGACAGCGCATGTGCACCCCCGACACTTGATATGACCCCCTGCGCCCATCGTACCTGCCCCTCCCACTCATGATTTCAATTACACAGCCCTTTCTATCGTCCCCCTGCCCCCCAGTTAAATTTCCTGTCACGACCCCTCTGCTGCAGCTAACCAACCCCTCATCCCGCACAGTCGCTATCTGGACCCCCCCAGGTCCACTTTTACAACTCCCACCCATCCTCCCGGGTCCCCTTAAAATTTTCCTTAAAAATTTAGCTAAAAAACCCCTCAGCCCCCTCTTTGCTGCATGCCATCTCTCGGGGTCCCAAAGCCCGTCATCAAGATAGGCCCTCGATAACGTGGAGGGCCAGGCCTGTGAGAGGGGGGAGTCTCGCAGCGCAAGAAGGTCGGTTTTTTGGAGCATCAACCGAGCCAAAGATGGGAAAAGAAAAGCCAGTCCGGGAATCTATCATAGTCCAAGGGATAACTGAGCATAAAGGTCACAAAATATCCATTTATAGGGCTGGACTCCACTGTCCTCTCACGACAGGGAGAGGGTCCAATGTTCTTTTTCTCCAACAGAGGTTAATGGCCAACCATCCTCTCACGATGGCCGGTCCCGTTACAAAGTTGACGGGAGCAGTGCTCTATCCTCTCCGTTGGGATGTGGAAAATCCCTCAGCTCTCTCAAATGGTGCACAGTCTCTCCAACCAGCGAGGGTATGAGTGGAGCATAATAAAGGTCCAAAGTGTCCAAAGTGTAGATGTTAATAACGATGGTAATAATAAAGATATTAATAAGATGATAATAGACCCACGGGCACAAGATCTTCCTTAAGGTGAGAGTAGGAGTAGCGAGACAGGAAAGCCCAATCCAGGGGTGGTTGGCCATTAAGGTCAACACCCACCCTTACCTGGGGGGAAAGGGGGGGAGGAGAGACCACCCGAGGCGACCAAGCAACCAAACCATGGTCAGCCTCCTGTCTCTCCAGCCCAATTTCCACAACCCCCCAGTCACAGCTTTGTTCTAAAAACACCCCATCACAGTAATCACAGTCATCACAGTAATCACAGATGGTAGTCTTAGGGGTGAGGCTGTCAGCTTCTCCTCCATCAACCTGCTGCCAGGCTGTTTCTCTGGCCGGCCGGTCCATGTCAGCCACTGCCACCGCCGCCGTCGCCGCCGTCGTCACCAGCTCGCAACCAAGCTCCCAAGGCGCACCGGGGCCCCCGAAAACGCCGGAAAAGGGCGCCCCAGGGATCCAGAGGGCTATAGGGAGCGAGGGGGGGCCACTTCCAAGCCGCCGCCGCACGAACGCCGCCCGCCGCCGGATGCCTTGGCCTCCGCTTCCCTCCGACACCGGAAACAGCTGCCGCGGCCAGGCCCATCGCCCCATCTCCCACGGTGTCGTCCAGCCCTGCCCTGACGTTCCGGAGGGCGAAAAAGCCCTCAACAGGCAGGGCGGATGCTCCCCTCACTGGGACTGGAGCCGGAGATGGACAGGAAGGCTCCTGAAGACCCTGGCGACTGGCAACTCTCCCATCCCCGAAACGGAGCTCACTTGGTCGCCGCCATCTTGGAGCATGCGCAGAAGCAGAATTTAACATCTTGACCTCATTATTATTATTTTTTCTAGATATGAATGACTGTGTTGAATGTCCGGAAAATCAGTACCCAAACAAGAATCAGGATTTGTGTATCAATAAAGTTATAACCTTCTTGATGTATGAAGAAATTGGAGGAAGTGTTTTGGCCAGTTCTGCTCTATTCTGTTTTTTCATCACGGGTGCAGTCCTGGGGATCTTTATTAAACACACGGATACTCCACTAGTTAAAGCTAACAACCGGAATCTTACCTATATTCTCCTTGTTGCTCTCATGTTGTCTTTCCTATCAACCTTGCTATTTATTGGCCAACCTTCCAAGGTGACATGTGTTCTTCGTCAAATGGCATTTGGCATCATCTTCTCAGTAGCCATCTCTTGCATTCTGGCTAAGACCATCATTGTGGTTGTAGCTTTCATGGCTACCAAGCCAGGCTCAAAGATGACCAAATGGGTGGGGAAAAGACTAGGCACGTCCATCGTATTTTGTTGCTCTTTTATTCAAGTCATGATTTGTATTACATGGTTGACAACCTCCTCTCCATTCCCAGATGATGACATGAATTCAATAACAGAAGAAATCATCTTGGAATGTAATGAAGGATCAGTCTCCATGTTCTACTGTGTCTTGGGCTTCATGGGTTTCCTTGCCATGGTCAGTTTCATAGTGGCTTTCTTAGCAAGAAAATTGCCTGACACTTTCAATGAAGCCAAGTTTATTACCTTCAGCATGTTGGCCTTCTGCAGTGTGTGGCTGTCCTTCATTCCCACGTACCTGAGCACAAAAGGGAAATACTTGGTTGTTGTAGAGATCTTCTCTATTATAACCTCCAGTGCTGGGTTACTAAGTTGCATCTTTTTCCCCAAATGCTATATAATTTTATTGAGACCTAATCTGAACAAAAAAGAGCATCTAACACAGAAAAAGCAATAACAGAATATAAAAATTCCTGATGCTTTGTTTATTCTTCATTTGATCATTGGTTTACAATCCTATACCCATTAATTTCTGGACATGGGGCTGGAATATTTGAAGAATTGCCTCTTCCAGGTTTAACATCTTCCCATCCTATCAGATCTAGCAGAAGAGATATGTGGGTCTGTTTGGCTAAGGAATTACAAGTCTTTTCTGCCATAGCACCTATCACTGTGATGGAGAACCTATGGCACACATGCCAGAGGTGCCACACAGCTCCCTCTCTGATGGCATGCGAGCTGTCGCCCCAGTTTAGCTGTGCTGTGCATGCCTGCGTGCCTCCCACTAGCCATCTCGTCTTTTTGCTGCGCATGGGCAGGGGTGGGGCACATGCGGGGGGCAATGTGCACATGCATGGGGGTGCATGCGGGGTGTGTACGCATGGGGGCGTGGCACGTGCATGGGTGGGGCAAATGTAGGGAGAGCACGCGTGGGGGCAGGGCACATACATGGCACATTGCATTTTCTGGGTTCAGGCGCATGCTTTGGGCACTCAGTCTGGAACAGGTTAGCCATCACTGACCTATCATGTAGAATCTCCCCACCCCCAGTTGAGAGTGTTCCCATTTTCTTATCTTACCCCATCTTTCCTTCTATTACCTTATCCTATTGGTAACTTATGATTTATCACTTTGTTCTTTTCATCTTATGATTTATGATTGTATCTTATGATTTATGATTGTATCTTATGATATATTATTATGATTTATTGCTTTGTTGTTTGTATATATGCTGAAAGCTTATGTACTGTACACTGAGAGCTTATGTTTGTATGTACATTGTATGTTTACTGTATGTTTGTAATTTGTGTGTACACTGAGAGCTTATGCACCAGAGACAAATTCCAGTCACACTTGGCCAATAAAATATTCTGTTCTGTTCTTTGCCAATTTTGTGGAATCCTTTATCAACGGATTTGGGAGGTCACAATAGAGAGGCAATTTGATCAGATGTCTCCATTATTCATGTGATGCCCTCTCGTAGCCTTTCATAATATTATTTTTTTTTACTTCTCGAATGTTTTTTAAAGTTGTTTTTATGGCATCCACATGATGTGGTATATGTGGCCATATAAATATGATAAATCAAAATCCAACTTCATGAAAGCACTATTGAACTCTCATGGGCTTATTCCATGATATTTACTGAAAATGAGTTAAGATTAAATCTTACAGAACTGACATTTTCCATTGGATTCAAACTTTTATTAATGTAGAATAACACCTGTGTAAATAACGGCATGTGTTTATTATAATAATAACAACCGAGAAACAAGTTTAAGCAAGATAAATGACATTAAGAATTTCCATGAGGCACTTTGATACATGAAGAAATCATTTGTTCTACCCTAAAAAGATGTAAGCTAGCCAATTTCCGACCTTTTCTTTTTTGGGAAAAACTTGTTGAGACCATTGTAGCACCTACAAAAACATTGATTATCTAGACCTGTGATGGTGAACCTATGGCACGCATGCCGGAAGTGGCAATCAGAGCCATCTCTCCGGGCACACCAGCCATCACCCGTTGCTCTTCTGGTTTCCGGCGCACACACAGGCACCGGCCAGCTGATCTTTACGTGCACATGTATGACAGAAACCGGAAGACCAGGTGACCAGTGTGCATGTGTACGCTGGAAACCAGAAGCTCAGCTCTTCTGGTTTCTAGCACTCCTGCGCATGCGTGCCTGGGAGCTGCTTCTCTAGTTTCTGGCACTCCCCCGTATGTGCGCGAGCTCCCATTTTACCACTCGGGTTCACTAACACTGATCTAGACACTTTTCAGTCAATTAATAGCCCATATATTAGCCTGAGATTATTGGTTATTCTACTGAAGGACCTTTATCAGGTCCTGCATGGAATTAGTGCCCAAATTCTTCATTTTTCTAAAAAAAAAAAAGAAAACTTCTCTTCTTTGACCACTTGTAGGAAAAGATGGACTCAGATTATCTTTTTCCAATATTTTAAGCCGTCTCAGACTTTTTATACAAAATTGGAAAGCAGCACATGATCCCTTGTTAGACCCTCTAAGCAAATAAAATTTGATTATTGACTATTGATTATTGATTATATGAGTATAAAATCTTCAGCCCAGATGGCAACTGATATGGCACAAATAGTATTGGCTCTCAATAAAATTACTGAAAGATTAAATACAATGGATGAAGGATTAAATAAAAGAATGGAGGAGGAAAAGAAAGAAACAGCTGAACAATTGGAACAGATTAAATCTCAAAATGTAGAAACATATAAAAAATTTATGGGTGAAATTAATGATAACTTTGCAAAATATGCAGCAGAGACAGCTATGATAAAAGATGACATTGATCAATTGCAAATACATATTAAAAAAATGGATGGAAAAATTGGGGATCTTGTTTATAAATATTGTCAACAAGATAAGAGATTATGCCTATTGGAGGAAGGAGTAAGGAAAGCCAATCTGGTCATACAAGGAATTTCTGAACAAACTGTGGATAATATACGAAAGAGAGTACTGGACTGGCTAAACTCAATTGGAATGGACAAAATGATGACGGTGGAGGATTTAATAAGTGTCTTCAGAATTGGAATGAGACGTAATAAAGGAAAGAAGAGAAACGTTCTGGTTAAATTTGCAACTATAAACGATAAATTGAAAGTGATGTCAAAAATTAGAGAGGATGGAGATAAGATTCTTCAAATAGAAGGGGACAAGATAGAGGTTTACCAGGATATTTCTCGGGAGGAACGTATATGGAGGCACACTTTAAAGCCAATTACAAAATTATTGAGAAATAAAGGCATTAAATATAATTGGAGATTCCCACAACAATTAAAAAAATTTTATAATAGAAGAATGCATACAATTGATACTAAAATTGATCCTGTTGATTATTTTCATAAACTTGGGCTGATTGAGAAAGAAGATGATGTTATTAGTATGAAAGCTGAACTGCTTCAGATGGGTAGATATGAGTGAGGAAGGAATTAAATCTGGATAAGGAACAAGGAGCTGCAGCTGGAGAGGGCCCAGAACTTAAAGCTAAACTACAACGTAAAAGAAAACCAACAAAAGAGTGGTTGGATTTTCAAAAAAAAAAAAGTAGAGAAAATGGAAGAGAAAATGTTGGTGAAGAAAGTGAGATGGAGGATCAACTTGGTTCTGGGCCCGACTCAAGTGATGGATCTGAGTGTGGAAAAGAAGTAATAGAGTAATATTAATAGAGTAATAGAAAGAAAAGAAGCATAAGAACAATGCCTGGAGCTAGAGATGGCTGGGTTGACAGACACATTCCCTCTCCCCCATTCTTGGAAGACAAGGCGGCTGGAATTGAATGAAGGCGATGGGGGAAGAAGAAAAATTGTTTTGTTTTTTTTTAATTTGTTATTGGTGGTGGGTTGGGGAAAGATTCACAGTAGGGAGGAGGAGGAAGAAATGGAAAATATTGAATATAATGATGGGTGTGATTAAAATTATGTCATGGAATGTTAAAGGCACTGGGAATCAAATTAAAAGAAAATGTTTAGAATTAAAAATGGGAAGGGAGTCACCTGATATAATCTTTTTGCAAGAGACTCATCAAAAGTCCGAGGATTCAAATAAGTTGTATATAAAAGGAATACAGTTTTATGAGAAAGCATTTGGAACCTCGAAATTGAGAGGGGTCGCAACTTTAATTTCAAGTAGAGTTCAATTTGAAAAATTAAAAAGTGTAGTGGACTCCGAAGGTAGATATTTGATAATTGTTGGTAATATTAACAAAGAAACTGTAATGTTAGTTAATATTTACGCACCTAATGAAAAACAAAATGAATTCCTGATGAGAATATCAAAAATACTGCGGAAAGAAAGTAAGGGCAGACTGATTGTGGCAGGTGACTTCAATCTTATTCGAAGTAAATATGATACTACTAATGTAACCCGGTATGGTGATAATGTTCAAATGAGGATATTAGATAATTGGATGATAGAAAATTTGAATATTTGATACATGGTGGGAAATTAAAGGTCAAGAAAGGGTTTATACTTTCCATTCTAAGGTATATAATACATATTCAAGGATTGATTATATTATGGTGTCAAGAGATTTACTTAATAGAGTTGGAAAAGTTGATGTAGGGATATTTAAAGAATCAGATCATGCAAATGTAATTATGGAGTTGAATGTATATATTGAGAAAAAAGAAAATAATTGGAGGTATGATGCTAAATTGTATAAAAATGAAGAAGACAAAAAAAGAATGATTAAAATTTGGGAGGAAAATTGGAAATGGAATGATAATGATGAAGTGAATTATAATGTGGTATGGGATACAATGAAGGAGATTTTTCAGGGTGAAAGTATACAATTGTCATGTAAAAAATATAAAGATTATAAAAAAATAGAAATGGAAGGGAAAAGAATACAAGAATTAGAAAACGAATTTTCAAGAACTAAAAATAAAAAAATTGGGGAAGAATTGAGACAATTAAAAGATAAGCAGGTAATTGAAGATATTGAAGTTGTTAAAAAGAATTTAATGTATTTGAAAAGAGAATTTTTTGAATTTGGTAATAAGAACTCTAAATTATTGGCAAGGATGGCTAAAGATAAGAAATGTAGAAGAGAAATTGGAATATTAATAGATGAAAAAGGTAAAAGATGTAATAAGAAAAAAGATAAATGTGAGATTGTTAGAATTTTTTTTCAAAAACTTTACTCTAAAAAGGAAATAGATAGTAAGAAATTGAAGGACTTTTTGAAAAAATATGAACATAGAAAAATAGAAATGGAATATAAGGAAAAAATGGAGGGAAGTATAACCCAGCAAGAAATTATAGAAACGATCCCAAAATTTAAATTGGGGAAGGCACCAGGTGAGGATGGGTTGCCATCAGAATTTTATAAGGAATTTAAAGACATAATAGTGCCAAAATTAGAAAAATTGTATAACAAAATTTTGCATGGCGTGGATATTCCAGCGTCTTGGAATAGATCACTGATTTCTTTGATTCCCAAACCAGGAAAAGATTTAGAATTGGTAGAATCATATAGAACTATTTCCCTAATAAATCAGGATGAAAAAATATTTACAGCTATTTTAGCGAATAGATTAAATAGCTTTATAGACAAATATATAAATGGTAATCAAGTAGGTTTTGTGAAAGGTAGATATATGTCAGACATAGTTAGGAGAGTTTTGAATATTATAAATATTGCAGAGTATAATAAGGATAGAATAGGAATATTAGCGTTGGATATATTTAAAGCATTTGATTCAATTCAATGGGAAACGATTATAGAATTGATTAAGGCTTATGGATTTGGAGATAAATTTACTCAAGTTATTTCAAAATTATATCAAAAGGGGGTTGCCAGAGTAAAAGTGAATGGGATCATAACAAAAGAGATAATTTTGGAAGCAGGTATAAGACAAGGTTGTCCTCTATCCCCAGTATTGTTTTTACTAGCTATGGAGATCTTAGCAGTAAAAATAGAAGAAGATGAAGATATTATTGGATATAAAGGTGTTAAAATTAATTTGTATGCCGATGACACCCTGATTGTAATGAAAAATCCAGAAAAAGATATTGAAAAGATTAAGATGCATTTAGAGGAATTTGAAGAGCTTACTGGATTATCTATAAATTGGGCTAAATCAGAAATGTTATTAAATTGGAATATAAAAAAAGGAAAAGAGAAATTTATAAATCAATTTGGAATAAAAGTTAAAGAAAATATAAGATATTTAGGAATAATATTATCAACAAAGATGAATGAAATGAAAAAGTTGAATTATGACAGACTGATAAGAGAAATTGATGAGAAAATCGGGAAGTATAAGAAATTAAATTTCTCTTGGTTTGGGAGAGTGGCATTAAGTAAAATGATGTTATTACCGAAATTCAATTTCCTATTTGAAATGCTCCCAATATATATCTCTGAAAAGGATATGGAATTATATCAAAAGAAAATTGACAAATTTTGTAATGGTGATAAAAGGTCTAGGATAGTTAAAAAATTATGGTATCAAAATCAAAAGGAAGGAGGTCTTGGGATACCTAAATTGATTAATTATTATAGAGCCTTTCAAGAGAGGACTGTAGTTAAAATAATTGTTGGTCGAAACGAATTATGGGGAAAATCGGAGTTGGGAGAAATTGAAAAATAGGGAAGAATATATTTTATGGAGAATATAGCGAAAAAAATTAAAGTTAGAAATGATTTGTTAAATAGTTTGTTGAAAACCTGGGGTAAATTTGACAGAAAATTGATTCCAGACAGATTACAATTGGGGAATTTGGAAGATGGGGATTTTCCCAAAAATTTAAATAGGGAGAGGAAACAGGTGTTAAAAGAGGAAAATCTGGAAGGAATAAAAGAATGGATAAACGTGGTAAGAGATGAATTTAAAAAAGAGGAAATATATGAAAAGTGGAAATTGAATTGGTGGGAGAAGATACAGGTTAATAATTGGAATAAGAAATATAAGGATAGAACGAGGGTAGAAAGGTTAAAAACGGAATTTGAAGAAATAGTATCCCAATTAGGAATGGAAGAAATTGGAATTAAGGGATTGGTTAGTAAGGTATATAAAATTATTAATTTGGATAGTAATTTACAAATGGTGATGAAAGATAATTGGGTAAAAGATTTAGAAACAGATATTACAGAACAGGATTGGATTTTGAATTGGAATATTAGAATAATGAGGACCTTATCAATAAGAATAAAAGAGCATAGTTATAAAGTTATCTGGAAATGGTACCTGTTCCCAAAAAGATTATATAAAATGAATAAAAGTGCTAGCAAGTTATGTTGGAGATGTAAAGTGGAGAATGGGACATATGAACACATGTGGTATGGATGTCGTAAAGTGAAGAATTTTTGGTTACGAATAGAAGAAGAATCTAGTAAAATAATTAAAAAGAAGGTAAAGT
The DNA here is from genome assembly GCF_029215685.1 of Pituophis catenifer annectens. Classification (NCBI taxonomy): domain Eukaryota; kingdom Metazoa; phylum Chordata; class Lepidosauria; order Squamata; family Colubridae; genus Pituophis; species Pituophis catenifer. Next base: position 17,285,785 of record NW_027256895.1, on the reverse strand, counting down.
TGGGAGTAGATACCATCCTCATATTAAAGTTGAATGACAAGGTGTTAACAATTGATGAAAGAGAGCTTGTAAGGATATTGGTCATTATGGGACGAATTGTAATTGCAAGATACTGGAAATTGAATATTGAATACAAAATAAATGAATGGTTCAGAGAAGTTTGGAAAATTGCTCTTAATGATAAGTTAACGTGTGATATAAAATTCAAAAAAGGACTATTGAAAGAAAATATATTTTGGAGGATATGGCAACCATTTGTGGACTACGCAATCGGGAACTTGGAAGAAATAATGCCAGTATCAATGCAAAGAGAATTTTGGAAGACTTGAAGATGAAGAAAAAATTCCTCCGCTTCTCCCTATTTTGTATTATACACTGGGTGTGGTTTTGTGTTTTGTGTTTTGTCTTTAATTAAAAACTTAATAAAAAAAGAAAAAAGAAAAGAAAAAGAAAAGATGGACTCTTTGAAGGTATTTTGCTCCTTCCTGAGTGAATGATTCTAGTCTGTTGTAGTGGGAGATGAAAGGACTTCTTGGTGGTGCCTGGCTTATTAGAGGAATTGATCATTTTCCTCCTATTCTTTTTCAACTATATGACCCTTCCGGGGTCATATAGCATAGATAGCATTTGATATTTGAGTTGCTGATGATTCCCAATTTAATACCATCTCATAGGCTTAAGGGAGAAGCTATCAGTGTTCTATCATGTAGAACACTGATGCCTGTAAAGGTCAGGACAAGAGAGAACTGAAGCTAAGGAAGATAGATTTGATATTTGTATGTTGAGGTTCTCCATCAATACCACTACTGTCTCTGGATGGGTAAAGAAAGAACATATTTGCCATTTGGGATTCATTAGGGACTCACAGTTGCTACTTGAAATGTAGGTTGAAGCCATGACTAGAGGACTGGTGCACCAACTGTTGCTTTATCTGATGCAGGTGAAGCTGGCCACACACACAATTCTATGCATTTGACATGGGACAGCATTTAAAGACTACTCCAAAGTCGCACCTAATCCAAAATGCTGTAGTCTTTGAGATAATGGAATTCTAACGTTATGATGTATAATGGCAATTTGACAGCACCTATACTGATTACCGATTCAGTTTTGGGTACAACTAAAAGCATATAGACAGGCAGGCAGGCAGGCAGGCAGGCAGGCAGGCAGGCAGACAGACAGACAGACAGACAGACAGACAGACAGACAGACAGACAGACAAATCTGACTGGCATCAAATGTCAATGTGGTATAAACTTCCACTGTTTTAAAACTAGAAGAACTTTTTTTCCTGTTTTCATACAAATGGGGAAAAGTTCTGTATTTCTTTTTAGTTTTCATTGCTGTCAGCAATTACAGGCTGGTGTACAATTGTTTACATGCCATGGTTTCCTAGGTCTTGAATTCTGAATTGTTGATCTTTCAATTGTCATTATCAATTCCCACATCATTGTTTCAACTTCATCTCCTAGTGGGCAAAAAGTTGTTGTGGAGACAAGTGCAAGTATAAATACTCTTAATGAGACAGAGCTTGGGGAAACTGGCTTACGATAAGACACTTTTACACATTATGATGATACTTGAAGCCTTGGTCTTGGTGCTTTTGCCTGAAATGATGTCCATGATTCCCAGTGCTAAATGTAGGACTAACGACCCTCTGCCTTTTCTTCACAAGCAATATCAGTCAGGAGATTTCATAATTGTGGGCATTTTCTCTCAGATCTACATCCTCTATAGACCGAAAGACTTCAGGAGACATCCATCTAAGGAGCCTTTTGGCACTGCTGTGTAAGATTTTTACAGAAATTCTCTTTTTACATGAAAAGAGAAAGAAGAAAAGGATATAGAGCAGAGAGAGGAGAGAGGGAGGGTTGAGAGGGAGAGTATTTGTATGTACGGTAGGAAAATATATAGATGGACAATGGATTATAAATATTAGATGATGGATGGATGGATGGATGGATGGATGGATGGATGGATAGATGATAGATAGATGGTAGCTCAATAGAGTATAGATGAATAGATAGATAGATAGATAGATAGATAGATAGATAGATAGATAGATAGATAGATAGATAGACAGACAGACAGACAGACAGACAGACAGACAGACAGACAGACAGAAATGGGTTAGATAGACGTTACAATCATTAAACTGAGTTGGCCTATACTGTCTATGATATTTTGGGAAGTATGTATTTTGACAATATATAATGCTTATTTTAGGGTCATAACTCCAATGTATCAGCACATCCTCGCTTTAGAGTTTGCCATCATGGAAATCAATAGGGATACCTCTATTTTACCAAACCATACCTTGGGGTTCCATATCTATAATGCCTACTTTGATCCCAGTTGGACATACCGTGCCTCATTGGAGCTCTTCTTTACAAAGGGCCAATTCATACCTAACTACAACTGTGATGCACAAAACAGACCAATAGCAGTCATTGGAGGACCTTCCTCTGACATCTATCTATACATGGCTAATATCCTTTCCCTTTACAAGATGCCACAGGTATGTTGTTTCCTTGGAATTAAGAGGCAGGAGATAAAAATCCATACAATATTTTTTCTGTAAAAATCTTCAACAAAAGAAATATTGTGATTGTAATAAAAAGGGTATATTTTAGGAAATTTTGGAGTGTTTTGTTATGCAACAGCACCTTAATTCTTCAGCATTTTGATGTTTCAAGTACTAGGAAATGGGGATATTATACATTGCCCAAAATTAATGTATATTTTATTGATTATTTCAGAGAAGGAGTAGCTAAACACATGGTGGAGCATGATCAGAATTGCAAACTGGGTCTGGGAACACTTGTATAACCTTGTAGGTTATACTTTTCAAACTTCACTTAAAATATGATTGTAATGATAATACAGTTATATTATGCTGTATTTTTCAGCAAAATCATTATTCTCCAAAGTCCACCCATCAAGGTCCACCCATCCTAGTATTTGGGATATTTTTTAGGACTTAGTATTGATTTTGTTTCAGTTTCTCTCTGGCCTGCTAAAGTTCTCCTTGGAAATAATATGAAATTATCTTGAAATATTGCATCAATAGTATTGAAAACAACTGGATAATCTTTTTTTTACCAATTAAGTAATATATTGTAAATTAATATTTATCTTAATGATATTTAATTTGGAGTATACAAATCGCATTACTTAAATATTTAAGTGATACAGTTTGTGCTCTCTGGACTAAATCTCATGTCTTGAGATATGATATTGGAAATCCCAGACATGGAGTTTATTCTGTAAGTTGTTCTATGGTAACCTAACATGATATGATTCATCTCTAAATTGTGAACTGGTGTTTAATCCAACTCTGAACCACTGAACTATTTTGCTGATGCAGCTCAGCCTTAGAAGTGATGGCATAGCAATCTCCATGCACAGATGGAGATCTGCTGATTGAACTTATTTACTTAAGTCATGAGAAAAGCTAAACATTCCTGCTCAATTAGCTCATCTTGAATATGAACATGAAACGTACATGGAATTCGGCTTTAATTTCTAACTTAGTGGACAAAATAGGGAAAGAATCTGATTGCACATCAGCTTGTTACTTTACAGTGATTATTTTTCCTTATTAGATAGGATAGGAAAGGAAAAGAAAGGATAGGATAGGATAGGGCAGGATGGGATGGGATGGGAAGGGATGGGATGGGATGGGATGGGATGGGATGGGATGGGATGGGATGGTTGGAAGGGACCTTAGTGGTTTTCTAGTCCAACTCCCTGCTTAAGCCTACACCACTTCAGACAAATGGTTATCCAAAATCCTCTTAAAAACTTCCAGTATGGAGCATTCACAACTTCTGGAGGCAAGTTGTTCCACTGGTTAATTCTTCTAACTGTCAGGAAATTTCTCCTTAGTTCTAGGATGCTTCTCTCCTTGATTAGTTTCCACCCATTGCTTCTTGACCTGAACTCAGGTGCTTTGGAGAATAGCTTGACTCCCTCTTCTTTGTGGCAGCCCCTGAGATATTGGAACACTGCTATCGTGTCTCTAGTCTAGTCCTTCTTTTCATTAAACTAGACATACCCAATTCCTGCAACCGTTCTTCATATGTTTTATTTTATTATCTCTTTGTTTCTAGATATTGTATGGTTCTGCTCCTGAAATTAGCACAAAAGACCAAGCTGCTTTTTGCCAACAAATGTTGCCAAATATGGATAGTCAGTACAAGGCAATTTCTCAATTATTGCTATATTTCATGTGGACATGGGTTGGGATGTTGCTAGTAGACAATGAGAGTGGTGAAATGTTTCTGCGCAGGGTGCTTCCCATGGCTACCCAGAGTGGCATCTGCTTTGACTTTGTTGCAAGATTTCCCAACCCTGCTGAATCAAATAATCTGAAAAAGATGGCCGAAATAGGACTTAACATGTACAGATTTGTTATGAAAAGTAATGTCACTGCAGTGGTAGTTCATGGTGAAAGTGGTAACATGATAACTCTAAGGGTTATTTCCAGTCATTTGAAAGACAATGATTTCCCACTATGGACAAAAGGGAAAGTCTGGATTATGACAATCCAGATGGATTTCACATCACATCCCTTTCACAGAAATAAGGATCTCGTGTTCCTTCATGGTGCTTTATCTTTTGCAATTCACTCAGAGAAGGTACTGGGATTCCAGCAATTTCTTCAGATGAGAAACCCTATATTGGAAAAGGAAGACAGTTTTATCAAGATCTTCTGGGAAAATGCCTTTGAATGTTCCTTCCGTCCCTCTGTAATACAAAAGGCAAACGGGGCCATTTGTACTGGAAAGGAGAAACTGGAGTTTCTTCCTACATCTGTCTTTGAAATGGAAATGAGTGGCCACAGCTACAGTGTGTACAATGCTATCTACGTGGTGGCACATGCTTTACATGACTTCTATTCATCTATAATGAAATACAGAGAAGGGAGGAAAATCAAGGGGAAACTTTTGAATCAAGATTTATGGAAGGTAAAATCCCCCAAAAGACAAATTACAGATCTCTCATTCTATCTTCCTACTAGATTTCAGAAAAAATAAATAAATAAACATTCTTCCAGGGATTCATTTGTCCAATTTAGGTGAAACTGAGAAGTTTTGGTAAATATAAAGTTAGCTATTTACTTTTTCACAGTCTAAGACCAAGTAAATGTAAAATACAGTATACCATTGATATATCCATATGTAACAAAAAAGTTTCTATAGCACTTAGATTTATATACCGTTTCACAGTCCTTTACAGCCTTCTCTAAGTTGTTTACAGAGTCAGCATATTGCTCCCAACAATCTGGGTCCTAAAGTTAGTTATAAAAACTTTGCCTTTCCTTTCAAACACCTGGATATTAATAATTTAGTAAGACTAAACGTGATTTATTTTTTTCCTTATATGTTTTTTCTTATATGTTTACTGACCCTGCTCATTTGGAGAAGTTTCTGAAATCAAAAAACATAGTCAAACTTCAATTTCTTTGAGGAGAAAACATGGAGACGGTTTTCATTTCGGTACTAGAAACTTTATTAAAATGTATTGAGGTCCTCATCATTACAAATTTAACATATTTAAATAAATTTTAAATCCTTCTGCAACATTCTTCCCCTTATATTCTTTTATACTCTCCTCAATATAAACTTATTTCTCAATTATTTTTTTTCAAAAATCTTTTAGAAATAATTACTCTGATTTAAATTGCTGAATAATCCGATCTAGTATTTTATTTTATTTCTTCTGTTTCATTCTGGTGCTGTGAAGATTCTGTAATCATAGTTACAATCAGTAATGTAATTTATTATTGCAGTTATTATTATCTTCCATGTTATACAAACCTTGAAAGGATTTCCTGTCTATATACTTTAAAGGGGAGAAAGAGTGCTGTTGTACATCCTGATCTATATCTCTGTTTGGCTTATTTTCTGATTTAGCTCAACTACATGTTCAGAAGAACATCATTTAATAATAGTGCCGGGCAAAAAATTGGGTTCAATGAAAATGGAGAATTAGAGACTGGATTTGATATTATCAATTGGATCACATTTGAAAATTTGTCTTTTAAGAAAGTCCAAGTTGGAGACATGGACCTCAAGGACTCCAATGAAAAAATGGTCACCATTTATGAAGATGATATTGTATGGCCAAGCAGATTTAACCAGGTATGGCCCACAGTCACATTGTGTTCAGTCCAGATTTCAATACTTGGAAAGCTTACTTAGAGGCAAACTATTCCATAGCAATGAACCTCAGAAACAGAATCATATTCTCTCCCTGAAGCCTCTTCAGCCTAGCTGTTGGTTTATTCATGTGGGTAGCATCACAGTTAAAATAGGGCAAAACATTTAAAAATAAAAGATGCAAGGTTAAATTATGTACGAATTAAATAGACCTTGCCTAGAAACTAGCAACATTTATTGTGTTCCATCATGCTGCCATGAGGTCCTGAAACATACATTGATCAGGGCACAAAGGGCAAGCATACATACTGTATGTTTTGTTGTCTGAATGTCAACACAACTACAAAGAATAGAAGCAACTGGATATCCCCATTTGTTCAGAGTGTTTCTGGATCTTGTTGTACTCATGCACAGTCTACTCAATGGTTTCCATACTTCTCAGATTTTGTCAGACCCAGGTGCCGGTTCCTCCATTGGTCCCATCCAGTATTACTTCTTTGTAGCATTCCATAAGTCACTCTGCTTTAAATTCTTCAAAGTCTTCCATCCACCTAAAGAAGCTTTTCCTGGACTTTAGTCTTTGCTGAGCTGGTTATCGGCCACAGAGAGGGTCCTGTCTAGATATTATTTGAGTCTTTCTCTATATATGCTGCTGTTAAGACATTCGGGTGTTCCTTCGGCAACACCTGGTTAATCCTTTCAATCCAGCAGCATTCAAAGCATAGTGAAGTGCTGATTTCCACCTGTGACACTCTGTATCTAACCTAGCTGATAGACTTAGAAAGTCATTCATTGGTGTTCCCTAGGATACCTTCAAGGGTAGTAGATGGGTAAATGGAGAGTAATAGAGTAGGCCACAAAGAAAGTTCACACCTTGCATGTAAAGTCTATGCAAAAACATTCCCATTCACTAAAAGCCTTACAGATGTTCAAAAGCAAAGAAAGGCAAGCAACATTTGTAAATCTATGCCACCGTAAAGTGGTCTTTTTATTGGCAACAAATTAAATATTGGCTCTATAAGCTCGCACTGAGGTCAAAAGGTGTTCAAATCCTTTCCACCAAAAAGCAGACTTTGCTGTCTCACATTATTATATCAAAAGAAAAATATGATGGAAGGACATTTCAGAAAATACTGAAAGAAACTGAGATCTCACATTTCCAAAGATAAACTTTTTTTTAATTATTTATTTATGGACAGACCCAGCCACTTTCTCTGTGTAATGGGAAGTGTGATTCAGGCTACAGTAAGATTAAGATAGAAGGAAAACTATTTTGCTGCTATGACTGTCTTCGATGTCCAGAAGGGAAGATTTCTAACAGGGAGGGTAAGAGATATTGTATATATCTACCTTAGCAAATGAATGGGATTGTCAAATGTACCATGGGGAATTTTCTGTTTTCTACCAACTCTTTCACTTGGTAGATTAGACTAGAAAATGGGGATAAGTAATTGAATTGCAAGCATGTTCATTATTGGTAGCAAGAAGTGAATTTATGCAAATACTAGCTGAATATCTGTGCTTCACTAGAAAACTATGTGATCTGGCTTGACAAATTGACTCTGCTTGAAAATTAATGAGTAGTTATGATCAGCCTCTCCTCTCCCTTTCTCTACCTCAGCCTTGCCCCACAGAAGCCTCCCCTATCCTACCCCCTTTTCTCCCTCACGTTTGCCACACAGAAATCTCCCATATGCTATCTCCTGGTTGCTGCTGTGAAATTACAACTGAAATTGAAACTCCTCTCCTCTGCTTGTGTTTTGCATTTGGAATAGATTTTTTTTCAGGTGGAGTGGGGGAGTAGAACTCCTTAGCATCAGAGTGTGTTAATCATAATATAGGAAATACTAATGCTCTGATGGTCATTTCAAAAAATCCTTTCTTAGTGAGCACCTAGCAGCCAAGGGGAACATACGTGACAAATTTCAAGTTTGTAGGCTTTATGGTTCTGGAGATTTCGTGATTACGGTGTGAGTGGTTTTCATTTTTATATATACATAGATATGTTGATGGCAACTAACTTCCTGTACTACATATATTTTTTCAGAAATTAATTGGCAGTCCTCACTTTGAACAATTGCAAAATCAGTTTTTATTCTTACAATGCAACTTCAACATTGATATTTACTTTCATAGACATGGATGAATGTTTTCAATGTCCAGAAGATCAGCATCCCAATGAGGAGCAGGTTTTGTGTCTCCCCAAAGTTACAACATTCTTGAACTACAAAGAAACCTTGGGAACTGTTATGGCTAGTTTGTCTCTTTTCTTCTCTTTAATCACAGTTGGAGTCCTTTGGATCTTTATTAAGCATCAGGACACTCCCATTGTCAGAGCTAACAACCGAAACCTCACATATGTACTCCTTGTTACTCTCCTGTTATCATTTCTTTGTACTTTGCTATTCATTGGGAAACCTCACAAGGTGACATGTCTCCTTCGTCAAACTTCTTTTGGCATCATCTTCTCAGTGGCCATTTCTTGTGTTTTAGCCAAAACTATCATCGTAGTTCTAGCTTTCATGGCTACCAAACCAGGGTCCAAAATGACCAAATGGTTGGGGAAAAGACTTGGCACATTTCTAGTATCCTGCTGCTCCTTTATTCAAATTAAAATTTGTATTATATGGCTGATCATCTCTCCCCCATTCCCAGATGCTGACATGAAATCAATAGCAGAAGAAATCATTCTGGAGTGTAACGAAGGATCTGCCTTCATGTTCTACTGTGTCTTGGGGTATATGGGCTCCCTTGCCATTGTCAACTTTACACTGGCCTTCCTAGCAAGGAAATTGCCTGATGCTTTCAATGAAGCCAAGTTTATCACCTTCAGCATGTTGTTCTTCTGCTGTGTTTGGTTGTCCTTTGTTCCAGCATACCTGAGTTCAAAGGGAAAGTATATGGTTGCTGTGGAAATCTTCTCCATTATAGCTTCCAGTGCTGGATTACTGCTTTGCATCTTTTCTCCCAAATTGTACATCATTGTGCTGAGGCCTGATTTGAACAAAAAAGATCAGCTCAAAAGAGAAAAGAACAGAGTACCATAAATTTAATTACTTTTTCCTATTTTGTATCAGGTATCCGGAAGTATAAAACCAGTTTTGTCTAGAACCAGGGTAGAAACTAGGATATTGTGAGTTCTACTCCTGCCTCATACATGTGTTGTTGTGGGGAAAAATAGAAGGATGGAGAAGTATTAGATATTCTTGCTGCCTTGAATTATTTATAAAAAAGAATAATGGCAGCAGAAAGAAAAATCATTTTTTTTGAAAAAAAAAATCCCTCTACAGAACCCTTTAAATGATATATGGATCATAAATCCAGAACAACTAAATTTCTAAGATACTGTGTTGGAAACCAGGAGACTGAGGCCTTGGCATGTACAGTATATATATATTGGGATATATATGGATAGATGAGAGAGAGAGGGAGGGAGAGATATATGGATTTATATGTGTGTGTATATATATATATATATATATATATATATATATATATATATATATATATATATATATATATATATTTCATAGATATAAATATAGATATTTACAGTAGCATTAACCACCAGGGTAAATCTTTAAAAAAAACACTATAAATCTCTAATAATAAAATGCTCTGTTCTAAACTCCAGTTTTCACCCAGAAGGGAAAGGGTGTTCATACTTGGGGGAGAAGATGTTCCACAGGAGTGCATCATGATAGAGAAGACTGTCCTCCAGAGCCCCAATAGATGGAATTCCTTTGGAAATGGGAACTTCAGCAGAACTTCTCCCTCAAACCCTACAAGATGAAGAAATGCAGGCTTGGAAATAACCAGGCCTTCAGTCATGGGTAGTTTAATTCTAGTTTTAGCTGTGGTTACAAATTTTACAAAGCACTCTGTTCTTGGTTGCAGTCCAATGATTTTTGTTGTTCTGTTTAATGCACAAGCCCAGAAGCCATGCATATTCATACAACCTCAAGTTGTTCACACCTGTGACAGACTGTATTGATTGTCTAGAAGAATGCAATTTCTCACAATTTTATGTAAAGCACTAAGAACAAGATTTTTTATTTATTTATTTTCATCAAGCATGTATTAGATAATTTAATTTAATTTAATTTAATTTAATTTAATTTATCACATTTCTATGCCGCCCAACTCCCAAGGGACTCTGGGCGGCTTACAACAAAAGTAATACATAGGAACATAGGAAATTATTTAAAAACATTATAAAAACATTTTAAAAACTTTAAAAGCCCATGCACACCATTCATGGCCGGATCTCATAAGATTGTGTTAGATATCAAGTAAAAGTTCAAATAAGCCAATCAGGAATTAGTCCTGAGAGCGGGAAATTTGGAGGCACGTCAGTGGCTCCAGCCGGGGACAGCTCCTTCCTATATAAAGGGCTGCCCAGGCTAGAATAGCCATTGCTGTTTCTGGAGTTAAATAAAAGAGTTACAGTTACATTGTGTCGAGTCTTCCTTCAATTGCCCACGATTTAACAGATTGCAACAGGAGATCAATGGCCCCAGGCCTGCCGGAAAAGCCAGGTCTTCACCGCTTTCCGGAAGGCCAATAGGGTGGAGGTAGTCCAGATCTCAGGTGGTAACTGGTTCCAGAGAGCTGGGGCAGCCACAGAGAAGGCCCTCCCCTGCGGGAGGGTCCTGAACCATGTAGGGCTTTAAAGGTAATAACCAACACCTTGAATTGTACCCAGAGACCAATAGGGAGCCAATGCAGCTCGCGGAGAATTGGTGTAATGTGGGTGTATCTAGGTGCACCCATGACAGCTCGCGCAGCTGCATTCTGGACCAATTGTAGTCTCTGAATACTCTTCAAGGGTAGCCCCATGTAGAGCGTGTTGCAATAATCTAACTATGAGGTGACAAGGGCATGAGTGACTGTGAGGAGAGCCTCCTGATCCAAGTAGGGTCACAATTGATGCACCAGACGAACCTGTGCAAAGGTCCCCCTAGCTAGATGTTGCTCTAATCTTAGCTGTGAGTCTAGGAGGACACTCAAATTGCGAGCCCGTTCTGAGGGTGACAATTTCTCTCCCCCCCAAAAAAAAAAAAACCAAGGATGGACAATCGACATAGTCTTTAGGAGGCAATACCCACAGCCACTCAGTCTTGTCTGGGTTAAGTCTGAGCCTGTTGACTCCCATCCAGACCCTCACAGCTTCCAGGCACTGGCACATCACGTCCACCGCTTCACTGAACTGACGTTGGGTGGAGATATACAGCTGGGTATCATGAGCATATTACTAATACCCCACCCTGTATTGTCGGATGATCTCACCCAGCGGTTTCATGTAGATGTTAAATAGAAGGGGGGAGAGGACCAAGCCCTGACAAAAGATACAAGTATAAACATGATTATGACTACATGGAATGGATACGAATAAAAGGGATCATTACGACTGGGACAGTAGGCACGCTGGTACGCTTATGCATGCCCTTTAAAGACCTCTTAGGAATGAGGTGAGGTCTACAGTAGACAGTCTAAAGTTAAAATTTTGGGGGTTTGGGGAAGAAGTCACAGAGTCAAGTAGTGCATTCCAAGCATTGACAACTCTGTTGCTGAAGTCATATTTTCTGCAATCAAGATTGGAGCAGTTTACCATAAGTTTGTATTTATTGTGTGCTCTTGTATTGTTTTGGTTGAAACTGAAGTATTCGTTGACAGGAAGGACACTGTAGCAGATGATTTTATATACTACACTTTGGTCGGACTGAAGACGGCGAAGTTCTAAGTTGTCTAAGCCCAAAATTTCAAGTCTGGTGGCATAAGGTACTTTGTTGCGAGCAGAGGAGTGGAGGACTCTTCTCGTGGAATATCTCTGGACTTGTTTGATTGTATTTATGACGGATATGCAGTGTGGGTTCCAGACGGATGAGCTATATTCAATGTAATCAAAGATGGTAAAAATCTTCTTTATTACCTATTACTAATTCAGGAAAATTAAAAAAAAATTCTTAAATTGCAACAGAATCTTTTTTTCTTGCAGTAAGTAATTAAAGGCTTCTATCTTACCTTCCCACTTCACTAAAGAACACCATTGTTGATATGTGCTTAGAACTTAAAAAACAACATATTTTTTTCTTCAGCATTTCCTTGAACCTCTGATTCAAAGTGGATAATGTCTCCCCTATAATTAACTACTTAATTATGTTTATTTCAACTTCCTCTCCTAACTCAACAACTTTAACCACCAGCATACCTGCAAATAAACTTTTGCATTTCTGACTATTATGCAAAGAGAATGAAGTAATATTTCTATTCAGAAATAACAAGTATTTTTTAAAAAAGAATTTAATTTCACCTGTAAGAATCTATTTAGCGAAGGGAGCTTGTGAGTCATCAATTCTCAAAGGAATTGCAATAAGTACATGCACACAACCCTCCCCTCACCAAAAGCAAAATAACAAGAACCGAAAAAAAAAATACAGCGCTGTTATAATCACTCCAGAATGGTAATATCTGACCACTGATTCTATTCAGTAAAAAAGAATGCTCTGGTTCCATATACCAACTGTCCAATTTAAGGAAAGGCAATGCTAAGACAGGCAAAACTACTTAAATAAGGAACAGCTTCATTCAGTATGATGGTCTTTGTAGCACTGGTCTTTGTCCTTTTTCCCAAGATTGTGGGTAAGATTTCCAGTGCTAAATGCAGCATCAGCAAACCTCTACCTCTACTTCACCAAAAATACCAACCAGGGGACTTCATCCTTGAAGGCATTCTGTCAATGTGTAAGACAGAGCATTTGTTGTTTGAGATTTGGAGTTGCCAATTGTTCGAGTCAAGGTCAAGAGTCAAGGTCACTTATTTGTTATTATTAGCCATTATCATATTATAACCGGCTGCATTCTTTTCGCTGTTGACGTAAAACTATTCAACACCACTGACAATACTGCTGCCCTACAAAGCGACCTTGACTATGTGTCTGAATGGTCAAACAATTGGCAACTCCAAATCTCAGCCAACAAATGCTCTGTCTAACACATTGGCAACAAAAATCAGAACACCAAATACAAGCTGGGCAGATACGACCTCGTAAATGACCCTCATTCTGTCAAAGTTTAGTTTAGTTTAGTTTAGTTTATTTGATTTGTATACCGCCCTACTCCTGAAGGACTCAGGGCAGTGAACAGCCACAAGGTAAAAACAAGGACCTAGGAGTACTCATCTCAAATGAACTAAGCCCCAGAGCTCACTGTAACAGCATTGCCAAAAAGGCATTAAGGGTTCTTAACCTAACTTTGTGAAGCTGCTTCTCCAGTAACATCAAATTGTTAACCAGGGCATACAAAACCTTTGTCAGACCAATTCTCAAATACAGCTCATCTTCCTGGAATCCGCACTGTATTTTGGACATTAATACAATTGAGTGAGTCCAGAGGTATTTCATGAGAAGAGTACTCCACTCCTCTGCTCACAATAGAATACATTATGCCACCAGGCTCAAAATTTTGGGCTTAGACAACCTAGACGACAACTATGCCGACTATGGTCTGATCTAAAAGTAGTACACAAAATTGTCTGCTACAACGTCCTACCTGTCAAAAAAAAAAAAAAAGAAAAAGAAAAAGAAAATATACATTTCTTATTTTTAATTTCTATCCATTGATACCAATTTTCCCAAGTTAAGTAATATTCCGAGTCTTCCTTGTTATTTAATTCAAAAATAAGTTTGTCCATTTCTGCACATTTGAAAATTTTCTGGATTATTGCACAGTCTATTGAAATAGTGGACATTTTCCAGATTTGCACAAGTACAATTCTAGCTGCTGTAGTTATATTAATAATTACATATTTTATCCTTTTAGGGTAATTTTCTTTAATAATATCCAGAAGAAACAGTTCAGGTTTAAATTCTATTTTATAGTGTGTAATTTCTTTTAGCCATTTTTGTATTTTAATCCAGATTTTTTTAATTTCTGGGTAAAGCCACCATACATAGAAGTAGGTACCTTGTATTTGAGTGCATTTCCAGCAATTAGGTTTTAGATTGGGGAACATTTTCGCGAACCTTGTTGGGGCTAAATGCCACTGATAGAACATTTTATACTGGTTTTCTTTATATGCAGCAGATTTTGTTAATGTATAGTTTTTCTCCCAAATTTTTTCCCATTCTTCTAACTCAATGTTGCACCCAATATTTTTTGCCCATGCTATCATTGGTCCCTTTACAATTTCTTCTTCTAAGTCAAAATTTAATAAATAATTATATATTTTAGATAATAATTTCTCTTCCGGAACTGTTAATAATTTATCTAATTGTGTAAATTTCGGTTCAAATCCAAATTCCTCTAAATCTTTTCTGTATCTAGATTGCAGTTGAAGATACAGCCACCAATCTTTGATTATTCCCTGTTTCTTTATTCTTGGTTAGATTTTAATCTTCCTCCATTGTCCAAAATTTCATTGTATTTTACCATTTTACTATTATCTAATGTGTTGGGGTAGATCATTGCCTCCATAGTGGATAACCAGCCTGGTATTTTGAGATAATATTTCTTCCTAATTCCCTCCCAAGTCTGTATCAATGAATGTCTATAAAAATATGAATGTGAATGTTTCTTATTTATGGTGTTTCATATGAAGGCATGTCACCCCATCTGGAGATCATGTTTGTTTATGTTTATGTTTGTTATGTTTATGTTTATTGGACTTCTATACTGCTCTTCTCCCAGAGGACTCAGGGCGGTGTACAGCCATATTAAAACACATATAAATTTACAAAATTTAAAACAATTTAAAATCGAATATATAAAAATTTGGCCCACAGATTAAAACAAACATACACCCATTATAAAATTCGTATTAGGCCAGCCCAGCTTGTTGGAACAAAAGGGTCTTCAGGGCACAGCGAAAGGTACGCAGGTCAGAGATGAGATGAACCTCTAGGGGCAGTTCATTCCAGAGGGCTGGTGCCCCCACAGAGAAAACTCTCGCCCTGGGTGTTGCCAGTCGGCATTGTTTGGCCAACGGCACCCTGAGGAACCCCTTTCTGTGGGAGTGTATTGGCCGGTGGGAGGCTGTTGCTGGCAGAAGGTGGTCTTGTATATACCCCGGTCCTAAGCCATGGAGCGCTTTAAAGGTGGTGACCAACACCTTGAATCGCACCCTGAAGACCACCGGGAGCCAGTGCAGCTTGCGCAGGAGGGGTGTTACGTGGGTGCACCAAGCCACCCCCCGTCACCCGTGCGGCCGCATTCTGGACCAGTTGGAGCCTCCGAGCACTCTTCAAGGGGAGCCCCATGTAGAGAGTGTTATAGTAGTCTAGACGTGACATGACGAGGGCATGAGTGACCATGCACAGGGCATCCCGGTCCAGAAAGGGACGCAACTGGTGTATCAGGCGAACCTGATAAAAAGCTCCCCTGGCCACAGCCATCATATTATCTTCCAAAGACAGCCGTGCATCCAGGAGAACACCCAAGTTGTGAACCCTCTCTGAGGGGGCCAAGATCTTGCCCCCAATAGTCAGCAATGGAACCAGCTGACTATACCGGGATGCCAGAAACCACAGCCACTCAGTCTTGGAAGGGTTGACTCTGAGCTTGTTCCTCCCCATCCAGATCCGCATGGCCTCCAGGCACCAGGACATCACGTCAAGGGCATCATTGGGATGGTCCGGGGTGGAGATGTACAGCTGAGTAGTGTCAGCGTACTGGTGGAACCTCACTCTGAAACCATGGATGATCTCGCCCAGCGGCTTCACATAAATGTTGAACAGAAGGGGCAAGAGAACTGACCCTTGTGGCACCCCACAAACAAGGCGCCTCGAGGTCGACCTCTGTCCACCTGCCAACACAAACTGCGTACAGTCGGAGAGGAAGGAGGAGAACCACCGCAGCACAGTGCCCCCCACTCCCAACCCCTCCAATCATCACAGCATGATACCATGGTCGATGGTATCAAAAGCTGCTGAGAGTTCTAATAGGACCAGGACAGAGGAACAACCACTGTCCCGAGCTCTCCAGAGATCCAAAGATGTCCTTCCAGTTTTAAAATTCTCCTATTCTTTAAATTAATCCATTCCCTAACCCAGACCAAACTCGCTGCTTTGTAATAAGTTTCCCACGCAGGGAATCCAAAGCCACCTCTGCTTCTTCTATCCTGAAGTGAGATTAATTTTATCCTCACCTTTTTTCCTGCCCATACAAACTTCATAATTGTTTTGTTTAACTCTTTAAAGAAGTTTTTATCTAATTTTATAGGAATCGTTTGGAATAAATAGAGTTGTTTTGGCAAGATATTCATTTTAATTGTTGTGATTTTTCCTAATAGTGACAGCTATAATTTCCCCCATCTTTCTAAGTCTTTCCCTATTTGTTGTATTAATTTTGTATAATTATCCTTTTTTAATGCTGAACATCTTGCTCTTAACCAAATACCTAAATATTTCACTTTTTTTACGGTTTGAAGTCCCATTCTTTCCTCGAGTTCTCCTTTTTGTTTTTCCATTAAATTCTTAACTAACATTTTAGTTTTTTCTTTGTTAATTTTAAGGCCTGTGACCTCCCCATATTTCTCTATTTCTTGCAGTAGTATTGGTCCAGATTTCAATGGGTCTTCTATAACAAATACCATATCAAATGCAAATGCCTTCACTTTAAATTCTTCCTGTTTAATTTTGGTTCCTTTTATTTCCGTTTTCTGTCTAGTTCTCTGTAATAATATCTCAAGAGTCAGGATAAAGACCAGAGGTGACAGAGGACAACCCTGTCTAACTCATTTCGTTATCTTGAATGAATTTGTAATCTCCCCATTTATTATTACCCTTGCCTTTTGCATGGAATATATCGATTCAATCATCTTTTCAAATTTCTCTCCGAATTTCATGGCTTTAATTTGTCAAACCATAAATTCCCAATTCACATTATCGAAGGCTTTTTGTGCATCCAGGAAGAAAAGGGCAACTTGTCTTTCTGGATGCACTTCATAATATTCCAATATATTAATCACTATTCTGGTTTGATTCTAATTTGTCTCTTAGGAAGGAATCCATTTTGATCTGTGTGTATCTTATCATTTAGTATTTTTTTTATCCATTCTGCCATAATGTTCATAAATATTTTGTAATCCGAATTTAAGAGTGAGATTGGTCTATAATTCTTGATTTGTTTAATATCTGTGCCTTCTTTAGGGATCAAGGTAATATATGCCTACTTCCATGATTCTGGTGACTTTGCTTCCCTCATGGGTCCGTTACATACTTCCAATAATAATAATTCTACCAAATCTCCTAAGTGTTTATAAAATTCCCCTGGAAACCCATCTGGTCCTGGGATCTTGTTACTTTTTTGTTTTCGAATTGCTTCTTTAATTTCTAATAATGTTATCTCCTTATTCAATATTTCCCTTTCTTCTTCCATCCATGAAAACCCAGTCCCTTCCTTCAAGTAATCACTTATTTTCCCCTATTCTGTCTCTTCCTGTTTATAAAGCCTCTCAAAGAATTCTTGTGTCATTTCTTTTTTCTTCTCTATATTACTTTCCACAATTCCATTTTCATCCTATAGTTGGTGTATTATTCTTTTTTCTCTCTCCTTTTTTAATTGATAAACCAGCCGACTTCACCCCATTCGTAAGAGGTTTATACGGGGCATGCATAAGCGCACCAGCGTGCCTACCGTCCCTGTCCTAATGTTTTCTTTAATTCATATCCTTTACATGTATTTATAATTATGTTAACACTTGTATCTGTCACAAAATACATGCTTGATTAAATAAATAAATAAATAAATAAATAAATAAATAAATAAATAAATAAATAAATAAATTTGTTGTACCTTAAAAAGATATAAAAAGATGTGTGCATGCGCATGATGGAAACCAGAAGCTTAGCTCTTCTGGTTTCTGGCGTTCCAGTGCATGCGTGACTGGGAGTTACATTTCTGGCACTCCCCCGCACACGTGCAAACTCCCGTTTCAGCACTCAGGTTTACCAACAATGATCTAGACCCTTTTCAGACAATTAATAGCCCATATATTATCCTGAGATCTTTGGTTATTCTACTGAAGGACCTTTATCAGGTCCTGCATGGAATTAGTGCCCAAATTCTTCCTTTAAAAAAACCCAAAAACCTCTCTTCTTTGACCACTTGTGGGAAAAGATGGACTTTTGGATGGTATTTTGCTCCTTCCTGAGTGAATGATTCTAGTCTGTTGTAGTGGGAGATGAAAGGACGTCTTGGTGGTGCCTGTCTTATTGATCATTTTCCTCCTAGTCTTTTTCAACTATATGACCCTTCCAGGAGATAGCATTTGATATTTGAGTTGCTGATGATTCCCAATTTAATACTATCTCATAGGCTTAAGGGAGAAGCTATCAGTGTTCTATCATGTAAAATCATGGGGCTCCCCTTGAGGAGCACTCGGAGGCTCCAACTGGTGCAGAATGCGGCCGCGCGGGTACTTATGGGGGCGGCATGGCGCTCCCACGTGACACCTCTCCTGCGCGAGCTGCATTGGCTTCCGGTGGTCTTCCGAGTGCGCTTCAAGGTGTTGGTTCTCATCTTCAAAGCGCTCCATGGCTTAGGACCCAGTTATTTACGAGACCACCTTCTGCCTCCGATAACCTCCCACCGGCCAACACGCTCCCACAGAGAGGGTCTCCTCAGGGTGCCGTCTGTCAGGCAATGTTGGCTGGCGACCCCCCGGGGAAGAGCCTTCTCTGTGGGGGCACCCGCCCTCTGGAATGAGCTGCCCCCAGGGATACGACTAATCCCGGATCTCCGGACCTTCCGCCGGGCCCTGAAGACGTTTTTATTTCAGCAAGCCGGGCTGGGTTAAAAAATTTTTAATTGGTGAATTTTATGGGTAATGGGGTTTTAAATTGGAGAAGCCTAAGATAATTTAATTCTGTTTTAATGTATTTTAATATTTGTATTGTGTGTTTTTAATTTTGGCTGTTCACCGCCCCGAGTCCTTCGGGAGAGGGGGCGGTATAAAAATTTAATAAATAAATAAATAAATAAATAAAATAAAATAAAACACTGATGCCTGTAAAGGTCAGGACAAGAGAGAACTGAAGCTAAGGAAGATAGATTTGCTATTTGTACATTGCGGTTCTCCATCAATGCCACTAGTGTCTCTGGATGGGTAAAGAAAGAAGATATTTGCCATTTGTGATTTATTAGGGACTCACAGTTGCTACTTGAAATATAGGTGGAAGCCAAGACTAGAGGACTGGTGCACCAATTGTTGCTTTATCTGATGCAGGAGAAGCTGGCCACACACACAATTCTGTGCATTTGACATGGGATAGCATTTAAAGACTACTCTAAAGTTGCACCTAATCCAAAATGCTGTACTCTGAGATAATGGAATTCTAATGCTATGATGATATAATGGCAATTTGATAGCACCTATATTGATTACCGATTCAGTTTTGGGTACAACTAAAAGCAGATAGATGATAGATAGATAGATAGATAGATAGATAGATAGATAGATAGATAGATAGATAGATAGATAGATAGATAGATGATAGATACTGTAGATTATAGACAGACAGACAGATAGATATCCAAATTTGACTGGCATCAAGATAGATAGATAGATAGATAGATAGATAGATAGATAGATAGATAGATAGATAGATAGATGATAGATACTGTAGATTATAGACAGACAGACAGATAGATATCCAAATTTGACTGGCATCAAGATAGATAGATGATAGATAGATAGATAGATAGATAGATAGATAGATAGATAGATGATAGATAGATAGATAGATTTACAGCATCATTTTAAAATAATTATTTTACTATTATGTGGCATGTGACTGATATTTTTTATTTTTTAATCTTGTTATGTAGATTTTATTAATTTAATTTAATTTAATTTAATTTAATTTAATTTAATTTAATTTAATTTAATTTAATTTAATTTAATTTAATTTAATTTAATGTATTGTATGTTTCCTTTTAATATTTTGTGCATCCTCAACAGCTGTGAGACTATGGTGGGATATCAAACAAACAAATAACAATCTGTAAATTAATGTAAGGCCATATTGTTTTAATATTAGAACAACTTCCCCCCTCCTGTCTTTATACAAATGGGGAAAAGTTCTGTATTTCTTTTAAGTTTTCACTGCTGTCAGTAATTACAGGCTGGTGTACAATTATTTACATGCCATGGTTTCCTAGGTTTTGAATTCTGAATTGTTGACCTTTCCATTGTCATTTTCAATTCCCACATCATTCCCACATCAATTCCTACTTGACTTCCTAATGGGGAAGAGGTTTTTGTGGAGACAAGTGCAAGTATAAGTGCAAATACTCTTAATGAGGCAGAGCTTGGGGAAACCTCAATTGGCTTAAAATACGACACTTTTATACATCATGATATTACTTGCAGCCTTGGTCTTGATGCTTTTGCCTGAAATGATGTCCGTGATTCCCAGTGCTAAATGTAGGACTAACGACCCTCTGCCTTTTCTTCACAAGCAATATCAGTCAGGAGATTTCATAATTGTGGGCATTTTCTCTCAGATCTACATCTACTATAGAACGATAGACTTCCGGAGACATCCATTTAAGGAGCCTTTTGGAAACACTCTGTAAGTTGTTTTACGGAGACACATGAAAAGAGAAAGAAGAAAAGGATATAGAGCAGAGAGAGGAGAGAGGGAGGGAGAGAGGGAGAGTATTTGTATGCACAGTAGGAAAATATATAGACGGACAATAGATCATAAATATTAGATGATGGAAGAATGGATGGACGGACGGACGGACGGACGGATGGATGGATAGATGATGGATAGATGATAGATAGATGATAGATAGATAGATGATAGATAGATAGACAGACAGACAGACAGACAGACAAACAGAAATGGGTTAGATAGACATTATGATCATTAAACTGAATTGATCTATCCATCTAAGATATTTTGGGAAGTATGTATTTGACAATATATAATGCTTATTTTAGGGTCATAACTCCAATGTATCAGCACATCCTCACTTTAGAGTTTGCCATCATGGAAATCAATAGAGATACCTCTATTTTACCAAACCATACCTTGGGGTTCCATATCTATAATGCCTACTTTGATCCAAGTTGGACATACCGTGCCTCATTGGAGCTCTTCTTTACAAAGGGCCAATTCATACCTAACTACAACTGTGATGCTCAAAACAGACCAATAGCAGTCATTGGAGGACCTTCCTCTGACATCTATCTATACATGGATAATATCCTTTCCCTGTACAAGATGCCACAGGTATGTTGTTTCCTTGGAATTAAGAGGCAATAGATAAAAATCCATATGAGATTTTTCTGTAGAAATCTTCAAGGAAAAAATATTGTGATTGTAATAAAAAGGATGCATTTTAGGAAATTTATGCTGCTAGAGACTACAAGTGAATTTTGGCGTGTTTTGGTTATGCCACAGCACCTTAATTCTTCAGTTTTTTGATGTTTCAAGAGGCTAGGCAATTAATGGGGATATTATACATTGCCCAGAAGTAACATATTATTGGTTATTTCAGAGAAAGAGTTGCTAAACACATGGTGGAGTGAGGTCAGAATTGCAAACTGGGTCTGGGAACACTTGTATAATCTTGTAGGCTATACTTTTCAAACTTCACTTAAAATATGATTATAATGATAATACAGTTATATTATGCTGTATTTTTCAGTATTTTGCTGTTCAAATTTTACTTAAAATATCATTTCAACTATAATAAAACTGTATTTTGCTGTATTTTTCAGCAAAATCAATATTCTCCAAAGTGAGCATAATCAAGGTTCACCCATCCTAGTATTTGGGATTTTTTTTTTTTTTTGACTCAGTATTGATTTTGTTTTAGTTTCTCTCAAGCCTGCTAAAGTTCTCCTTGGAACTAAGATGAAATAATCTTAAAATATTGCATCAATAGTATTGAAAACAACTGGATAATCTTTTTTACTAATTAAATAATATATTGTAAATTAATATTTATCTTAATGATATTTAATTTGGAGTGTACAAATCGCATTACTTAAATATTTAAGTGATACAGCTTGTGCTCTCTGGACTAAACTTTGTGTCTTGAGATACGATATTGGAAATCCCAGACATGGAGTTTATTCTATAAGTTGTTCTTTGGTAACCTAACATGATATGATTCATCTCTGAATTGTGAACTGGTGTTCTAATGCAACTCTGAACCAATGACCTATTTTCGTGATGCAGCTCAGCCTTGGAAGTGATGGCATAGCAATCTCCATGAACAGATGGAGATCTGCTGATTGGACTTATTTACTTAAGTCATGAGAAAAGCTGAACATTCCTGCTCAATTAGCTCATCTTGAATATGAACATGAAACGTACATGGAATTCGGCTTTAGTTTCTAACTTAGTGGACAAAATAGGAAAATAATCTGATTGCACATCAGCTTGTTACTTTACAGTGATTTTTTTTTTCCTTATTAGATAGGATAGTAAAGGAAAAGAAAGGATAGGATAGGATAGGATAGGATGGGATGGGATGGGATGGGATGGGATGGGATGGGATGGGATGGGATGGGATGGGATGGGATGGTTGGAAGGGACCTTGGTGGTCTTCTAGTCCAACCCCCTGCTTAGGCAGGACCCCCTACACCACTTCAGAGAAATGGTTATCCAAAATCCTCTTAAAAACTTCCAGTGTGGAGCATTCACAACTCCTGGAGGCAAGTTGTTCCACAGATTAATTGTTCTAACTGTCTGGAAATTTCTCCTTAGTTCTAAGTTGCTCCTCTCCTTGATTAGTTTCCACTCATTGCTTCTTGTCCTACCCTCAGGTGCTTTGGAGAATAGCTTGATTCCCTCTTCTTTATGGCAGCCCCTGAGATATTGGAACACTGCTATCATGTCTCGCCTAGTCCTTTTCATTAAACTAGACATACCCAATTCCTGCAACCTTTCTTCATATGTTTATTTTATTATCTTTTTGTTTCTAGATATTGTATGGTTCTGCTCCTGAAATTAGCACAAAAGACCAAGCTGCTTTTTACCAACAAATGTTGCCGAATATGGACAGTCAGTACAAGGGAATTTCTCAATTATTGCTATATTTCATGTGGACATGGGTTGGGATGTTGCTAGCAGACAATGAGAGTGGTGAAATGTTTCTGCGCAGGGTGCTTCCCATGGCTACCCAGAGTGGCATCTGCTTTGACTTCGTTGCAAGATTTCCCAACCCTGCTGAATCAAATAATCTGAAAAAGTTGGGCGAAATAGGATTTAACATGTACAGATTTGTTATGAAAAGTAATGTCACTGTGGTGGTAGTTCACGGTGAAAGTGGTAACATGATAGCTCTAAGGGCTTTTTCCAGTAAATTGAAAGACAATGATTTACCACTATGGACAAAAGGGAAAGTCTGGATTATGACAATCCAGATGGATTTCACGTCAAATCGCTTTCACAGAAATAAGGATCTGGTTTTCCTTCATGGTGCTTTATCTTTTGCAATTCACTCAGAGAAGGTACTGGGATTCCATCAATTTGTTCAGATGAGAAACCCTATCTTGGAAAAGGAAGACAGTTTTATCAAGATCTTCTGGGAAAATGCCTTTGAATGTTCCTTCCGCCCCTCTGTAATACAAAAGGCAAATGGGGCCACTTGTACTGGAAAGGAGAAACTGGAGGTTCTTCCTACATCTGTTTTTGAAATGGAAATGAGTGGCCACAGCTACAGTGTCTACAATGCTATCTACATGGTGGCACATGCTTTGCATGACTTCTATTCATCTATAATAAAATACAGAAAAGGGAGGCAAATCAAGGGGAAACTTTTGAATCAAGATTTATGGAAGGTAAAATCTCCCAAAAGACAAATTACAGATGTCTCATTATATCTTGCTACTAGATTTCAGGGGGGGGGGGGAGGAATCATTCTTCCAAGAATTCATTTGTCCAATTTAGATGAAACTTAGAAGTTTTGGTAAATATAAAGTTAGCTATTTACTTTTTAACAGTCTAAAACCAAGTAAATGTAAAATACAGTATACCATTGATATATCCATATGTAACAAAATAGTTTCTATAAGCTAAATAACAATAACACTTAGATTCATATACTGTTTCACAGTGTCTACAGCCCTCTCTAAGCTGTTTACAGAGTCAGCATATTGTCCCCAACAATCTGGGTCCTAAAGTTAGTTATAAAAATTTTGCCTTTCCTTTCAAACATCTGGATATTAATAATTTAGAAAGACTAAACATGATTTATTTCTAGATGACATGCAATAATTTATTTTGAAACACTGTATTCTATATATTTATTTGGTCTAAGAACAATATGTTATGTTCCCATTTGGTATTACTTTTTTCCTTATATGTTTTTTTTTTATATGTTTACTGACCCTGCTCATTCGGAGAAGTTTCTGAAATCCAAAAACATACTCAAACTTCAATTTCTTTTAGAAGAAAACCATGGAGACGGTTTTCATTTCTGTACTAGAAACTTTATTAAAATGTATTGAGATCCTCATCATTACAAATTTAACATATTTAAATAAATCCGCTAGAAATAATTAGTCTGATTTAAATTGCTGAATATTCAGATCTAGTATTTTATTTTATTTCTTCTGTTTCATTCTGGTGCTGTGAAGATTCTGTAATCATAGTTACAATCAGTAATGTAATTTATTATTGTGGTTATTATTATTATCTTCCATGTTATACAAACCTTGAAAGGATTTCTTGTCTACACTTTAAAGGGGAGAAAGACTGGTATTGTAAATCCTGATATATATATCTCTGTTTGGCTTATTTTCTGATTTAGCTCAACTACATGATCAGAAGAACATCATTTAATAATAGTGCCGGGCAAAAAATTGGGTTCAACGAAAACGGAGAATTAGAGACTGGATTTGATATTATCAATTGGATCACATTTGAAAATTTGTCTTTTAAGAAAGTCCACGTTGGAGACATAGACCTCAAGGACTCCAATGAAAAAATGGTCACCATTCATGAAGATGATATTGTGTGGCCAAGCAGATTTAACCAGGTATAGACCAGTCACATTGTGTTCAGTCCAGATTTCAATACTTCTAAAGCTTACTTAAAGGCAAACTAATCCATAGCAATGAACCTCAGAAACAGAATTATATTCTCTCCCTGAAGCCTCTCCAGCCTAGCTGTTTGTTTATTCATGTGAGAAGCATTACAGTTAAAATAGGGCAAAATATTTAAAAATGCAAGGTTAAATTATGTACAAATTAAACAGACTTTGCCCAGAAACTAGCAACACTGATTGTGTTTGGTCATGCTGCCATGAGATCCTGAAATGTACACTGATTGGGGCACAAAGGGCAGGCATACATATGTTTTGTTGTCTGAATGTCACCACAACTACAAAGAGTAGAAGCAACTGGATATCCCCATTTGTTCAGTGTGTTTCTGGATCTTGTTGTACCCATGCACAGTCTATTCAATGGTTTCCATACTTCTCAGTTTTTGTCAGACCCAAGTGCCAGCTCCTCCAGTATTATTTTATCTTTATTTATTTATTTTATTTATTTATTTAATTTGTCAAACATGTACAAGATAACAGATATAAGTATAAACATGGACATGAACATGAACACAGGAAATGAGTACAATAAATGGGGACAGTAGGACAGGGACGGTAGGCACGATGGTGCACTTATGCATGTCCCCTTTAAGACCTCTTAGGAATGGGGTGAGGTCCACGGTAGACAGTTTAATGTTGAAGCTGTGGGGGTTTGAGGATGTAACAATGGAGTCAGGTAGAACATTCCAGGTGTTGACCACTCTGTTGCTGAAGTCGTATTTTCTGTAATTGAATTTGGAGCAGTTTATCTTGAGTTTGTATCTATTGTTTGCCCGTGTATTATTGAGGTTGAAGCTGAAGTAATCGTTGACAGGTAGGACATTGTAGCAGTAGTTTCAGGTTGTCCAAGCTGAAAATTTTGAGCCTGGTGGTACAAGGGATTCTATTGTGAGCAAAGGAGTGGAGTCAGGGGTGAAATGTAAAATTTGTTACTCCCGGTTCTGTGGGCATGGCTTGTGGTGGAGGGAAATGTGACTGGGTGGGCGTGGCCATTTTTTTTTTACTTTTCAAAGCATTTTTTCTAATGCTTTGAAAAGCCTCTGCCGATCCGGAAACTCAGCTGGGATCGTCAGAGAGGCTTTTTAAAAAATACCTTTTTGCCAATCAGGCAACTCAGCTGGGATCGTCAGAGACTTTTCAAAGCATTTTTTTTACCACCTCTTCGACCAAGAGGTTGCAGAAAAAAATGCTTTGAAAAACCTCTGACTATCCCAGCTGAATCGCATGGTCATCAGAGGCTTTTTTTTTTACTTTTAAAAGCATTTTTTTCAGAAGAGGTTGTAGAAAAAATGCTTTTAAAAGTAAAAAAAAAAAAGCCTCTGATGATCCTGTGGCTCAGCTGGGCATGGTGGGGGAGGGACGCAGGGATTTTGCTACCGGTTCTCTGAACCACCCGCCACCATCGCTACCAGATCGGGCGATCTGGTCCGAACTGAGAGCATTTCACCCCTGAGTGGAGTACTCTTCTCATGAAATACCTTTGGACGTGCTCAATTGTGGATACTGTGTGGAATCCAGGCAGATGAGCTGTATTCGAGAATTGGTCTGGCAAAGGATTTGTATGCTCTAGTTTGCAGTACAATGTTATCAGAAAAGAAGCTTCGCAAAATTGGGTTAACAACTCTTAATGCCTTTTTGGCAATGCAAAAGTATTAGTTATTTATAGATTTCCATAAATCTGCTTTCAAATTCTTCAAAGTTTTCCATCAACCTAAAGAAGCTTTTCCTGGATTTTATCTCTGCTGAGTTGGTTATTGGCCACAGAGAGGATCTTGTCTACATATCTAGAGGATCTTATCTAGATAAAACAGTTTTTTCCCGAACGCGATCACTCTGCTAAACAAATAATTCCCTCAACACTGTCAAAATATTTACTAAGTCTGCACTACTATTAATCTTCTCATCATTCCTATCACCCATCTCCTCCCATTTATGACTGTATGACTGCACCCTTGTTGCTTGTATTCTTATGATTTATACTGACTGTTTCCTAATATGACTTGATTGCTTATTTGCATCCCATGACTATCATTAAGTATTGTACCTTATGATTCTTGATGAATGTATCTTTTCTTTTATGTACATTGAGAGCATATGAACCAAAGCCAAATTCCTTGTGTGTCCAATCACACTTGGCCAATAAATTATTCTATTCTATTCTATTCTATTCTATTCTATTCTATTCTATTCTATTCTATTCTATTCTATTCTATTCTATTCTATTCTGATGATTTGAGTCTTTCTCTATAAATGCTGCTTTTAAGACATCCGGGTGTCCTTTGGACAACAGCTGGCTAATCCTTTAAATCCAGAAGCATCCAAAGCATAGTGAAGAGCTCAATTCCACCTGTGACACTCTGTGTATCTATTCTAACTGATAGACTTAGAAAGTCATTCATTGTTGATCCCTAGGATACCTTCTAGGGTAGAAGTAGGTAAATGGAGAGAAATGGAGTAGGTAACAAAGTTCACACCTTGCATGTAAATTCTATGCGAAAACTTTCCCTTTCACTAAAAGCCTTACAGATGTTCAAAAACAAAGAAAGACAAGAAACATCTGTAAATCAATGCCCCCGTAAAGTGGTCTTTTTATTGGCAACAAATTAAGTATTGTGGCCTGTATGTTTGCACTGAGGCAAAAAGTTGTTCAAATCTTTTCTACCCAAAATGAGACTTTGCTGTCTCACATTATTATATCAAAAGAAAAAATATGATGGAAAGATATTTCTAAAAATACTGAAAGACACTGAGATGCCACATTTCCAAAGATAAACTTTTTTTATTATTTATTTATGGACAGACCCAGCCACTTTCTCTTTGTAATGGGAAGTGCGATTCAGGCTACAGTAAGATTAAGATAGAAGGAAAACTATTTTGCTGCTATGACTGTCTTCGATGTCCAGAAGGGAAGATTTCTAACAGGGAGGGTAAGAGATATTGTACATCTACCTCACTGAATGAATCGGATTGTCAAATATACCATGGGAAATTTTCTGTTTTCTGCCAACTCTGTCGCTTGGCAGATTAGACTATAAAATAGGGATAAGTAATTAAATTGCAAGCATGTTCATTATTGGTAGCAAGACGTGGATGGCAACTAAGTTAATGTACGATATATATTTTTTTAGAAATTAATTGGCAGTCCTCACTTTGAACACTTGTAGTTTGTTTTTATTCTTTCAATGCAACTTTAACATCAATATCTCCTTTCATAGATATGGATGAATGTTTTCAATGTCCAGAAGATCAGCATCCCAATGAGAAGCAGGTTTTGTGTCTCCCCAAAGTTAAAACATTCTTGAACTACAAAGAAACCTTGGGAACAGTTATGGCTAGTTTGTCTCTTTTCTTCTCTTTAATCACAGTTGGAGTCCTTTGGATCTTTATTAAGCATCAGGACACTCCCATAGTCAGAGCTAACAACCGAAACCTCACATATGTACTCCTTGTTACTCTCCTGTTATCATTTCTTTGTACTTTGCTATTCATTGGGAAACCTCATAAGGTGACATGTCTCCTTCGTCAAACTTCTTTTGGCATCATCTTCTCAGTGGCCATTTCTTGTGTTTTAGCCAAAACTATCATCGTAGTTCTAGCTTTCATGGCTACCAAACCAGGGTCCAAAATGACCAAATGGTTGGGGAAAAGACTTGGCACATTTCTAGTATCCTGCTGCTCCTTTATTCAAATTAAAATTTGTATTATATGGCTGATCATCTCTCCCCCATTCCCAGATGCTGACATGAAGTCAATACCAGAAGAAATCATTCTGGAGTGTAACGAAGGCTCTGCCTTCATGTTCTACTGTGTCTTGGGTTATATGGGCTTCCTTGCCATTGTCAGCTTTACACTGGCCTTCCTAGCAAGGAAATTGCCTGATGCTTTCAATGAAGCCAAGTTTATCACCTTCAGCATGTTGGTCTTCTGCAGTGTTTGGTTGTCCTTTGTTCCAGCATACCTGAGTTCCAAGGGAAAATATATGGTTGCTGTGGAAATCTTCTCCATTATAGCTTCCAGTGCTGGATTACTGCTTTGCATCTTTTCTCCCAAATTGTACATCATTGTGCTGAGGCCCGATTTGAACAAAAAAGATCAGCTCAAAAGAGAAAAAAAGAGAGAACCATAAATTTAATTGCTGTTTCCTATTTTGCATCAGGTATCAAGAAGTTAAAACCCATTTGGTCTAGCACCAGGATAGAAACTAGGAGATTGTGAGTTCTACTCCTGTCTCATACATGTGTTGTTGTGGGGAAAAATAGAAGGAGGGAGAAGTATTAGATATTTTTGTTGCCTTGAATTATTTATAAAAAAGAAAAATGGCAGGAGAAAGAAAGATCTTTTTTTTAAAGAGAGAGAGGGGGGACGGAGAGATGAACATGGAGATAGACATAGAGAGATATATGGATTTATATGGATATATATATAATACATAAATATAGATATTTATGGTCCATTAACCACCATGGTAAAACTTAAAAAAAAACATGGTTAACCAAGATAGATAACCAAGCAGAAAAGGGTGCTTTTGTGTGTCAGGTTTCGAGGTCATCTCAAATAAATTGCATTTCAAACAAAGTCTTTGAAGAAAACTCCCACTTATTTAGCATGTTATTCTAATTCCGACTCCATTGTAGCCAACACTGACTTCCAGACTCAAAACCCTCCCTTTCCATTCCCCACTCCCCTGCACTCATTGGCCATCTTCCAAGTCACTCTACCCCTAATGTACTGCTCCAGCTCAAAGGAATTTCCCCCCTCCCATCCCATCTCCTAGGGGATATTATCTCCAGGGAAAATAAGTAGGTGAAAAGTCAAACGTCCCTTTCCAGACGCCTCTGCTTCTCCTTCTTATGTCAGCACTAGAGTAAATGCAGCTTGAAGTGCTGACATTGTGGTTATAAAAAGGGCTCTGAAAAAAGTAGTGGTGAGGTTTTAAAAATATATAATGTTGGGGAAAAGATTAACCAACCAACAACTGCATAGATGCGGTCATCTGAAATTAAGCTCAACTCATGTTCATCTATTTTTATATTTATTTATTTTTTATTTAGTTTGTCATTTGTCATTTGGGTCATTTGAGATGAGTACTCCTAGGTCTTTGACAGAATGAGGGTCATTTACGAGGTCGTATCTAACCAGCTTGTATTTGGTGTTCTGATTTGTTGTCAATGTGTTAGACAGAACATTTGTTGGTTGAGATTTGGAGTTGCCAATTGTTCGACCATTCAGACATATAGTCGAGGTCGCTTTGTAAGGCAGCAGTATTGTCAGTGGTGTTGAATAGTTTTACGTCAACAGCGAACAGGACGCAGCCGGTTATAATATGATAATGACTAATAATGACAAATAAGTGACCTTGACTATGTGTCTGAATGGTCGAACAATTGGCAACTCCAAATCTCAAACAACAAATGCTCTGTCTTACACATTGACAGAATGCCTTCAAGGATGAAGTCCCCTGGTTGGTATTTTTGGTGAAGTAGAGATAGAGGTTTGCCAATGCTGCATTTAGCACTGGAAATCTTTTTTTTTTTTTTTGTAAAAAGTTTTTCTTTATTTTTTACACATACACACACACACAAACATACAATATATTTTTGCTCATCAGAGTATTTGGCCAATTAACAAATTTAATTTTTTTTTAATTTTTACAACTAAAGTTACCATTTCTATACTTTCTTTTTGCCATAGTGTTCATTTTCATCTATTTTTTTTACCAATTTTACCCTTCATTTTCATCTCTAATTTTAACCAAATTCCAATTTCTCTTCTATTCTATATTAAACCCCAATCCATCATCAAATTGATTAATTTTATGATGTTACAATTGTTCAATTCTTACAGAAATAGTGAGCCCACTTATTTTATAACTTATATTTTCTTAAGTGATACAGTCCAACATTTTAATATAATTGGTTACTTCTATAAGTATCTTTTCTATTTATATATTCAAACATTTAATGAAAAAGAAAAAAAAATATAAACATCGCTGTTCCAATTAGTTCCTGTCAGACTCAGCTCTTTCATTGCTTACTTGCTCGGCTGCCATGAAAGGGGGAGAGGGGGGAGCTATTGGAATTCTTGGGAGGGGGGAAGTGAGCTGAAGGAGAAGGAAGAGAGAAAACTTTGCTGCAGCATTTTCTTTGAAGCTGATAGCAGGAGAATCACACTACCAGATGTTTGCACTCACATGACCCCTGGAGAAAATGTGGATTGGATGATTTATGCTGGACAGTTGGGGGGTTGCTTTCTATATGTGATTTTTGTGCCTTTGCTTCAGACCTTGGTTTTCTTTGGTTGCATTCAGTTCTCACTCAGTAAAAGTACCTTTGTCTATGAAAATGGAGTTGGGGTTTTTCTTTCTTGAGTGTTGAAAGGAGGCATGCCGGACAAAAAGCAAGGTCTGTTTTAACAGCCATCCCAGGAAAACTACCGAGGGGGCTGAACAAACAAAGTCTGATCAAGACAGCGATCAGGACCAGATGGGAGCTGCGGGCTCAGCAGCTTCGTCATCCCACCCGGGCAAGGAAGCCTCAGACTGGATGGCTAATTTACAGTTGGAAGTAGATTCGGAGAAAGCCAGATGGTCGATGGGATTGGGGAGGCTACCGGAGCTGGAAAAGACCCCCCCCCCGGAGTAACAAGCACCAGACCCCGAAAGGGAGAATCTGCCTGGATGCAGGAGCAGAAAGAAAACTTCGTGGTCACACAGGCCCTGCAACTTTTGAGAAAAGCTGAGGAGAGCCGTAGAAGCCGGGAAAGGTATGCATACCCCGCTGAGAGGGGGGATGAATGCTCCAGTGATGAAACGGAGGCTGCTGCTTGTGGGAGAGAGAGAGAGCAAGCTGGGGAACGAACAGCTTCTGGAACTCAAGCGGTTGATGCAGCAGCGCAGCCCCAGCCCCCGGCAAGACAGGCACCACCCCAGAGGCAAAGAAAGCCAAAATTTTCCCCGATATCAGAAAGAAGAAGAAATTGGGATTTTTCCTGACCCAAGTGTGGAACTATATGCAGGACTGGTGAGAGGTCTTCCTCTCAGATGCCACCCGCGTGAGGTGCGTTACCAAATCCCTAGAGGGGGTAGCAGCTGAATGGATGGTGGGACTCCACAATGCTGAGAAATTATGATTGGTTCATGACAGCCCTCAGATCGCAGTTTGAGGACCCGAGCAAAGAGCGAGAATCAGAATGAAGGGCCTTCACCAGGGTGGAGATCGGTGGCGGAGTACACCCAGGAGTTCCGTAAGTTGGCACCCTACAGGAGAGCGTGGTCAGAAGTGGCCCTACTAGAGAATTATAAAGATGGGTTGAATGAGGACATCTACAAAGATTGCCGTTCACGGGGGGCTCCTGATGACCTGCAGAGCTGGTACGTGTTGGCAGCAGACATGGAGATCGACCTGGCCCGAAGCCGTCTCCATGGTGGGTGCACTTAGGATCAGCTACCCTCCTCATTCCACCAGGGGGTGCCAAAGGCCGCAGTGGGGAAGGCAGGGCCCAAGCCAAAATCCTCCATGTGTTTCAAATGTGAGAAGGAGGGGTACCAAGCCACTGAGTGTTTCTCCAAGCCAGTGCCTAAGGCGACCTCTACCAGAGGAAAGAGGGCTGATAAAACACCCGTGAAAGCCCGCGAAACTGCCCTGAAAGGAGAAGTTGTTGAGTTCGCTCCCCTGAAACAGGGTGAGTTGGGAACTCTGACCATCGCTGACAACAGCGAGACCGACACCAATTCTGATGATGATGGCCTGGTGAGTCAGAAAGGGGGCCCCATGACCATCCTAGTAGAACTAAGGGTACCATCCACTGGGGCCCATGGCCAGATGCCAGACCTCCTAGATTCGGGATGCACCAGGTGTATTATCAGCTGAGACGTGGTTGAACAGATGGGCCTAAGACTGAAAGCGATGAAAAGACATCACATTCTGTCAACTAGATGGATCAGTGGCAGGAGCCCAGCCCATTTTGTAACCGAGCCAATCGAGATGCAAATGGGAGATCACCTGGAGATTCTTAGTTTTATTGTGGCCCTGGGCATGGAATGCCCCCTTCTACTTGGACTGCCTTGGCTCCGTAAATGGAACCCGCCCATAAACTGGAAAACGGGAGTTTTGTGCATCCGCTCCAAAGAAGCAGGGAAGGAGGGGAAGGAACCCCACTTTGTGGGCGGAGTGGAGAATGAGGGGGTGGCAACGGCAATGGACCACATTGTGGGGGAGGAAAAGATCCCAAAAAGTGTACTGGGACCTCCGGGAGATGTTCAGCGAGAAGGCGTCAGATGTGCTGCCCCCCCCCCCCACCGGCCAACTGTATCATTGAAATCCTTCCTGCAGTAAAACTCCCTAAGCCAAAAATCTACCCCATGACTGCCCGGGAACTGGGGGAGCTACAAGACTTTATTGACAAGAGCTTAAAATGTGGTTTTATCCAACCGGCTAGGCCATGGGTCGCAGCACCAGTACTGTTCCAGAAGAAGGATGGATCCTTTCACTTGGTGGTCGACTATAGAAATCTGAATGTGATTTGCGTAGAGAATGTCTACCCCCTGCCGCTCATGAAGGATATGTTAGCCCACCTAGGCAAAGGGAAAATCTTTACAAAGCTGGACTTACGGGAGGCATATTATAGAATTCAGATTAAGGAAGGGGATGAATGGAAAACTGCTTTCAACTGCCCATTAGGATGTTTCTAGTTTCGGGTGCTCCCTTTCGGACTGCAAGGAGCCCCTGCTGTGTTCATGGAATTAATTAATGAAGTGCTGCATGAACACGTGTACAAGGGGGTGCTGGTCTACTTTGATGACATTCTTATTTACACCGAGACCATGGACGACTGCGTAAAGCTGGTAAGGACCGTCCTGAAAAAAATTAAGGCCACTGAACTGTCAAAATGTGAATTCCACCAAACCAAAATTGACTATCTGGGTACCACATCTCACATGAGAGAATAGAGATGGATCCGGAAAAGTGTTGGAATGGGCCCCACCATGCACCCGCAAACAACTACAGAGCTTCCTGGGATTTGCTAACTTCTTATTTATTTATTTATTTATTTTTCATATTTGTATACCGCCCTACTCCCGAAGGACTCAGGGCGGTGAACAGCCATAATAAATACAAATACATATAGAAGTTAAAAACTATTAAGAAACAGATTAAGCAATTTAGGCTCAAAGATTAAAAAACATCCAAATTTATCTAAAGAGGTTTAAAACCCAATTTAAAAGACAGTTTAAAAGCCAATTAAAAAGGGAGAGTTAGGCCAGACCAGCTTGTTGGAATAGAAATGTTTTCAGGGCTCGGCGGAATATGCGTAAGTCTTGGATGTTTCGTAACTCTGGGGGAAGCCCGTTCCAGATGGTAGGTGCCCCCACAGAAAAGGCTCTCCCCCTGGGGGCCGTCAGTCGACATTGTTTGGCTGACGGCACCCTGAGGAGTCCCTCTCTATGGGAGCGAACTGGTCGGTGAGAGGCTATTGGTGGCAGGAGGCGGTCTCGTAAGTACCCTGGTCCTGAGCCATGGAGCGCTCTAAAGATAGTAACCAAAACCTTGAAGCGCACCTGGAAGACCACTGGGAGCCAGTGCAGCTTGCGCAGGAGGGGGGTTACATGAGAGCGCCACATTGCTCCCATTACCACCCGCGCGGCCGCATTCTGGACCAGTTGGAGCCTTCGGGTGCTTCTCAAGGGGAGCCCCATGTATAGAGCATTACAATAATCCAGGCGTGAGGTGACAAGGGCGTGAGTGACCGTGCGTAACGAGTCCCGATCCAGAAAGGGATGCAACTGGCGAATCAGGCGAACCTGATAAAAAGTCCTCCTGGCTACGGCCGTCATATGCTCTTCAAAAGACAGCCGTGAGTCCAGGAGGATGCCCAAGTTGCGAACCCCATCTGTGGGGGCCAACGACTCGCCCCCAATAGTCAGAGATGGCGCCAACTGACTATATCGGGACGACGGAAGCCACAGCCACTCAGTCTTGGATGGGTTGAGTCTGAGTTTGTTCCTCCCCATCCAGATCCGTACGGCCTCCAGGCACCGGGACATCACCTCGAGGGCATCATTGGGGTGGTCTGGGGTGGAGATGTACAGCTGGGTGTCATCAGCGTACTGATGGTACTTCACCCCAAAACCACGGATGATCTCACCCAGCGGCTTCACATAAATGTTGAATAGAAGGGGCGAGAGGACCGATCCTTGTGGCACCCCACATATAAGGGGCCTCGGGGTCGACCTCTGCCCCCCTGTCAACACAGACTGCGACCGGTCAGAGAGAAAGGAGGAGAACCACTGTAGAACAGTGCCCCCCACCCCCAACCCTTCCAACCGGTGCAGCATGATATCATGATCGATGGTATCAAAAGCCGCTGAGAGGTCTAATAGGACAAGGACTGAGGAGCAACCCCTGTCTCGAGCCCTCCAGAGATCATCAACCAATGCGACCAATGCTGTCTCTGTGCTGTACCCGGGCCTGAATCCCGACTGGAACGGATCTAGATAATTCGATTCATCCAGGTACTGAGGCAGTTGTCGTGCAACCACACTCTCAACAACCTTTGCAACAAAGCGAAGGTTGGAGACAGGACGATAATTTGCTAATACAGCTGGATCCAGGGAGGGCTTCTTGAGGAGGGGCCTCACCATCGCCTCTTTCAAGACGGTGGGAAAGACACCCTCACTCAAAGAAGCATTTATAATCTCCTGGAGCCAGCCTCGTGTCACCTCCCGGGAGGCCAGTACCAACCAGGATGGACACAGGTCCAATAAACATGTGGTCGCCTTTAGTCTGTTCAGTATCCTGTCCACACTTTCGGGAGTCACAGGATCAAACTCTTCCCAAATAATATTCTCAGGACCTGCCCCTGTCATCTCCTCTGGATCAATCCAGTCAGAGTCTAGCTGTTCACGAATCTGAGCAATTTTGTCATACAGATATTGTACAAAATCCTCAGCTCTACCCTCCAAGGGGTCTTCCCGCATCTCTTGATGGAGCAGAGAGCGGGTCACCCTAAACAGGGCGGCTGGGCGATTATCTGATGACGCAATAAGAGTAGAAAAGTAGTTACTCTTCTCTACTCTTATCGCCACTAGGTAATTCTTAATATGAGATCTTACCAGTGTTCGGTCGGATTCAGAACGACTAGCCCTCCAACTGCTCTCTAGGCGTCTTTTCCGGCGCTTCATCTCCCTCAGCTCCTCAGTATACCAAGGAGCCAGGTGAGACCGGCGCCAGGTCAGAGGCCGCAAAGGCACGACTCGGTCTAAAGCATCAGCCGCCGCCCTATCCCAGTATATATATCTATACTTCTATAATATATATATATATATATATATATATATATATATATATATATATATATATATATATTATATAATATATATAAGTATATATATCTATACTTCTATAATATATATATATATATATATATATATATATATATATATATATTATATAATATATATAAGTATATATATCTATACTTCTATAGACAGTTCATCCCCTCGTTCACCAAAATTGCATTACCAATTACAAATCTTCTGAAAATGAAAGGAGAAGAGAGGCCAAAGCCCTCCTGGCCTCTCAAATGGACTATGGACTGTCAGGCGGTGTTTGAGAAACTAAAATGGCTGTTTGCTGCCGAACCGGTCCTTAAACATCCTGACATGGAAGCCCTTTTTGTTGTACAGGCTGACGCCAGTGACATAGCCATCGGGGCAGTGTTACTTCAAATGAACGCAGACGGAAAGCTGCAACCCTGTGCCTATACTTCTCATAAATTATCAGAGACTGAGAGGAGATGGGCCATATGGGAGAAGGAGGCTTTGCAGTTTGTTGGATACTGTTAACATGGAGACAATTCCTTGAAGGAGCTAAGCACCTGTTCGAGGTGTGGACTGACCACAAAAACCTAGAAGCTTTGAAAACGCCATGAAAACTGTCCCCAAAACAAGTTCAAACCTCAACACTTCAAACGATTTAATTTCACCCTGTGCTACCTTCCTGGAGGGAAGAACTTCATGGCAGATGCCCTTTCGAGACTGCCGCAATACAATAGTGTTAGAGAGGAAGTGATTCGGCCAATTATCCCCTTAAAACAACTGGCGGCACCAGTACTTACTAGAGCCCAGGCAAAAGCAGATCCAACTTTGTCTGGCGACTTGACTAAGCAGCTACGAGAAGCTCTAAAGATTGACAAGTGGTTTCTGGTCCATTCAAATGAGTGTACACTTCGGGAAGGACTTGCTTGGGTGGGAGCCAAGTTATATGTTCCCGCCACTCTGAGAGTGACAGTATTACAGCACGCCCATGATGCCAAAGTTGCCAGACATTTTGGGTTCGTGAAGACATTACATCTAGTTAAACGGTAGTTCTGGTGGCCCGCACTAAAAAAGGACATAGAGGCATATGTGGCCAGCTGTCCCGTATGTGCGTTGGCCAAGAGACCTCCTGGAAAGACACCTGGATTGCTTCAGAATGTTGCCAGACTGGGAGCTCCATGGAAGGAAATTTCCATGGATTTTATTGTAGAATTGCCCGAAAGTGGGGGGAAAACAATTATTTGGGTGGTTATTGATTTGTTTTCTAAACAAGTGCATTTCACCCCATGTCTCAAGATCCCTTCTGCTAAAATGCTGGCAAAATTGTTTGTCCAACATGTACACAGGTTACATGGAGCTCCAGAGTGGATAATTTCAGATAGAGAAGTTCAATTTACCTCCCATTTTTGGAAAGAGTTCCTAGGGTTGTTAGGCTCCACCCAAGGATTAAGCTCCACCCACCACCCTCAGACTAATGAGGCTTATTTATTTATTTATTTATTAAATTTTTATACCGCCCTTCTCCCGAAGGACTCAGGGCGGTGTACAGCCAAGATAAAAAAACCAACAATATAAAAGTTAAAAACAATTTAAAATTATTAAATAGTTTGGCCAACATTCTAAAATAAAATAACCCATTAAAATAATATTTTAGGCCAGCCCTGCTTGATGGAATAATAGTGTTTTAAGGGCGCGGCGAAAGGTACAAAGGTCAGGAATCCGATGAATCTCCGGGGGCAGCTTGTTCCAGAGGGCAGGTGGCCCCACAGAGAAGGCTCTCTCCCTGGGAGTCACCAGTTGACACTGTCTAACCGACGGCACCCTTAGGAGACCCTCTCTGTGGGAGCGTACTGGTCGATGGGAGGCTATCAGAGGCAGAAGGCAGTCTCGTAAGTGTAAGAGAACCAATTCTGTATTAGAACAATACCTGAGGTGTTACATAAATTATCAACAAGATAACTGGGCAGATTTACTGCCATTAGCAGAGGTGGCCTATAATAACTCTATACATAGCAGCACTGGGTTTATCCCTTTCAAGGTGGCCTCTGGCCAAGGTTTTGTGCCCATTCCAGAGTTGCCTCAGGAAAACCCACAAATTCCTTCCTTCATTGAGTGGATCGAACAGTTATGTGGCACTTGGTCAGTAACCAAGTGGAGGCAAGGCACTGGATGAAGCACATCGGGCTCATAAAGCCCAGGCCAATAAGAAGTGGGTTCAAGAATGGACTTATAAAGTTGGTGATATGGTTTACCTTTCCACCAAGTACTTGCAAACCACCCTAAATTTGAAAAAGCTTGGACCCAAGTATGTGGGTCCTTTTCCGATAGTTCGGATCATTAACCCAGTCACAGTACAATTGGAGTTACCAAAAAATTTGAGGCGAATTCATCCAGTGTTTCATGTCAGTTTGCTGAAACAGGAGCATTCAACCCCTTTACCAAGAACCTCCTCCTGTCCCCATACTAATTGAGGGGGAACAGCATTTTGAAGTCAAGGAAATATTGGACTCTCGCAAGCATCGGGGTAAGGTGCAATATTTGGTGGCCTAGAAACATTTTCCATTATCTAAGGCTGAATGGGTGAATAAATGAGATGTTGAACTCCTAGGAAAGTACAATTGTTTCACTCCAAATATCCTGATAAACCTTAATCTGGGTTTTTAATGTCATGTTTTATTTCTGTGATCATCTGTTTTATGTCATTTTGGTTTCTTGTAGGAATAATGTCTCTTCTGCAGGAGGGCCGAATGTCAGTCCATGCTCTTTCATTGCTTACTTACTCGGCTACCATGAAAGGGGGAGAGGGGGGAGCTATTGGAATTCTTGGGAGGGGGAAGTGAGCTGGAGGAGAAGGAAGAGAGAAAACTTTGCTGCAGCGTTTTCTTTGAAGTTAGTAATGTCTCAAGGTCAACGGTCGTGGTCTATTTTGGGTTCTTTTTTTTGTCTCTTTAAAAATATGCTCCAATGTCCTCTTTTCTTCCCCCCATGCTTATTAGCCGCCGTTTTCTCGCTGGGAGTTTCAGGTTTTTTTAAAAAAAATTTCCCTTATTATGAGTTGGCTGACCCTCACCTGGCTCCAAAAACTCCGATCAAATCACTGCTCCTGCTCCATGCTTACTCTGGTTGCCCCACCTTCGTGACAGCCGCAATGGCTGCCACCTCTGCCAGCAAGTCATAGAGAGCTACCTCTGACCATCGAGGAACTTGCCTGTTCCTCTTGGTCTTCTGAGGTGCCTTTCCTTCACCCCCATCCCTACAGGACAGTTCTGGTCCGAAGACCCCTTGGCAGCAGTTCGTCAGTCCGGGTTTTTGCGGAGCTCATCAGAGTCCACAAATTCCCCGACTGTCTCGCCGCAATGCTTCCAGTCAATTTCAGCACTGGAAATCTTACCCACAACTTTGGGAAAAAGGACCAAGACCAGTGCTACAAAGACCATCATACTGAATAAAGTTGTTCCTTATTTAAGTAATTTTGCCTGTCTTAGCATTGCTTTTACTTAAATTGGACAGTTGGTATATGGAACCAGAGCATTCTTTTTTACTGAATAGAATCAGTGGTCCGATATTACCATTCTGGAGTGATTATAACAGCACTGTATTTTTTTCCCCATTCTTGTTATTTTGCTTTTGGTGAGGGGAGGGTTGTGTGCATGTACTTATTGCAATTCCTTTGAGAATTGATGACTCACAAGCTCCCTTCGCTAAATAAATGATTACAGGTGAAATTAAATTCTTTCTTTAAAAAGGCTTGTTATTTCTGAATAGAAAGATTACTTCATTCTCTTTGCATAATAGGCAGATATGCAAAAGATTATTTGCAGGTGTGCTGGTGGTTAAAGTTGTAGAGTTAGGAGAGGAAGTTGAAATAAACACAATTAAACAGTTAATTATAGGGTAGACATTATCCACTTTGAATCAGAGGTTCAAGGAAATGCTGAAGAAAAAAAATATGTTGTTTTTTAAGTTCTAAGCACATATCAACGATGGTGTTCTTTAGTGAAGTAGGAAGGTAAGATAGAAGCCTTTAATTACTTACTGCAAGAAAAAAAGTTTCTGTTGCAACTTAAGAATTTTTTTTAATTTTCTTGAATAAGTAATAGGAAATAAAGAAGATTTTTACCATCTTTGATTACATTGAATATAGCTCATCTGTTTGGAAACCGCACTGCATATCCGACATTAATACAATCGAATAAGTCCAGAGATATTCCACGAGAAGAGTCCTCCACTCCTCTGCTCGCAACAAAGTACTTTATGCCACCAGACTTGAAATTTTGGGCTTAGACAACTTAGAACTTCGCCGTCTTCAGTCCGACCAAAGTGTAGTATATAAAATAATCTGCTATAGTGTCCTTCCTGTCAATGAATACTTCAGCTTCAACCAAAACAATACAAGAGCACACAATAGATAGAAACTTATGGTAAACTGCTCCAATCTTCATTGCAGAAAATACGACTTCAGCAACAGAGTTGTCAATGCCTGGAATTCACTATCTGACTCTCTGACTTCTTCCCCAAACCCCCAAAACTTTAATTTTAGACTGTCTACTGTAGACATCACCTCATTCCTAAGAGGTCTTTAAAGGGCATGCATAAGCGTACCAGCGTGCCTACTGTCCCAGTCCTAATGTTCCCTTTTATTCATATCCATTTCATGTAGTCATATTCATGTTTATACTTATATCTTTTATCTAATACATGCTTGATGAAAATAAATGAATAAAAAATCTTGTTCTTAGTGCTTCACATACAATTCTGAGAAATGGTATTCCTCTAGACAATCAATACCAGTCTGTCACAGGTGTGAACAAGGTGTGGCTTCTGGGCTTGTGCATTAAACAGAATTTGATTGCAACCAAGAACAGAGTGCTTTGTAAAATTGTTTCAGAGTAACCACAGCTAAAACTAAAATTAAACCACCCATGACTGAAGGCCTAGTTATTTCCAAGCCTGCATCTCCTCATCTTGTAAGGTTTGAGGGACAAGTTCTGTTGAAGTTCCCATTTCCAAAGGAGTTCCATCTATTGGGGCTCTGGAGGACATTGTACTCTATCATGATGCACTCCTGTGGAACATCTTACCCCCACATATGAAAACCATTTCCCCTCTACTGAGTGAAAACTGGAGTTTAGAACAGAGCACTTTATTATTAGAGTTTTATGGTGTGTTTTTTTAAAGATTTACCCTGGTGGTTAATGCTACTGTAAATATCTATATCTATGTCTATGAATTATATATATATATACATATAAATCCATATATCTCTCTATGTCTATTTCCATGTTCATCTCTCCCTCCCTCTCTCTCTCTCTCATCTATCCATATACAGGTGAAACTCGAAAAATTAGAATATCGTGCAAAAGTTCATTTATTTCAGTAATGCAACTTAAAAGGTGAAACTA
This sequence comes from Pituophis catenifer annectens, assembly GCF_029215685.1. Classification (NCBI taxonomy): domain Eukaryota; kingdom Metazoa; phylum Chordata; class Lepidosauria; order Squamata; family Colubridae; genus Pituophis; species Pituophis catenifer. The sequence goes on along the minus strand of NW_027256895.1, from coordinate 17,243,840 downwards.
ATATATGAGATAGACTCATTACATGCAAAGCGAGATAGTTCAAGCCTTGATTTGTCATACTTTTGATGATTATGGCTTACAGCTCATGAAAACCCCAAATTCACAATCTCAGAAAATTAGAATATTACATGAAATCAATAAAACAAGGATTGTACATAGAACAATATCTGACCTCTGAAAAGTATAAGCATGCATATGTACTCAGTACTTGGTTTGGGCCCCTTTTGCATCAATTACTGCCTCAATGCGGCGTGGCATGGATGCTATCAGCCTGTGGCACTGCTGAGGTGTTATGGAAGACCAGGATGCTTCAATAGCGGCCTTCAGAACTTCTGCATTGTTCGGTCTCATGTCTCTCATCTTTCTCTTGGCAATGCCCCATAGCTTCTCTATGGGGTTCAGGTCAGGTGAGTTTGCTGGCCAATCAAGCACAGTAATCCCATGGTCATTGAACCAGGTTTTGGTACTTTTGGCAGTGTGGGCAGGTGCCAAGTCCTGCTGGAAAATGAAGTCAGCATCCCCATAAAGCTCGTCTGTGGAAGGAAGCATGAAGTGCTCCAAAATCTCCTGGTAGATGGTTGCGTTGACCCTGGACTTAATGAAGCACAGTGGACCAACACCAGCAGATGACATGGCTCCCCAAATCAACACAGACTGTGGAAACTTCACACTGGACTTCAAGCATCTTGCAGTGTGTGCCTCTCCATTCTTCCTCCAGACGCTGGGTCCTTGGTTTCCAAATGAGATGTAAAAGTTGCTCTCATCAGAAAAGAGGACTTTGGACCACTGAGCAACAGACCAGTTCTTTTTTTCTTTAGCCCAGGCTTCTGACGTTGTTTGTTGTTCAGGAGCAGCTTGACGAAGAATACGACATGTGAAGCCCATGTCCAGGATCCGTCTGTGTGTGGTGGCTCTTGATGCACTGACTCCAGCCTCTGTCCACTCCTTGTGAAAGTCCCCAACACTTTTGAATGGCCTTTTCCTGACACTCCTCTCCAGGCTGCGGTCATCCCTGCTGCTTGTGCACCTTTTTCTTCCACACTTTTCCCTTCCACATAACTTTCTATTAATGTGCTTTGATACAGCACTTTGGGAACATCCAACTTCTTTTGCAATTACCTTTTGCAGCTTTCCCTCCTTATGGAGGGTGTCAATGATGGTTTTCTGCACAACTGTCAGGTCAGCAGTCTTTCCCATGATTGTGATTCCTACTGAACCAGACTGAGAGACCATTTAAAGGCTCAGGAACCCTTTGCAGGTGTTATGGCTTAATTAGCTGATTAGAGTGGGACACTTTGAGCCTAGAATATGGAACCGTTTCACAATATTCTAATTTTCTGAGATTGTGAATTTGGGGTTTTCATGAGCTGTAAGCCATAATCATCAAAAGTATGACAAATCAAGGCTTGAACTATCTCGCTTTGCATGTAATGAGTCTATCTCATATATTAGTTTCACCTTTTAAGTTGCATTACTGAAATAAATGAACTTTTGCACGATATTCTAATTTTTCGAGTTTCACCTGTATATCTCCTAAGGCCTGTCTCCTGGTTTCCAACCCAGTACTTTAGAAATTTAATTGTTCTGGATTTATGATCCATACATTATTTAAAGGGTTCTGTAGAGGGATTTTTTATATAAAAATATTTCTTTCTTTCTCCTGCTATTATTCTTTTTAATAAATAATTCAAGGCAGCAAAAATATCTAATACTTCTCCCTCCTTCTATTTTTCCCCACAACAACACATGTATGAGGCAGGAGTAGAATTCACAATCTCCTAGTTTCTATCCTGGTGCTAGACTAAACTGGTTTTAACTTCCTGATACCTGATGCAAAATAGGAAACAGCAATTAAATTTATGGTTCTCTCTTTTTTTCTCTTTTGAGCTGATCTTTTTTGTTCAAATCGGGCCTCAGCACAATGATGTACAATTTGGGAGAAAAGATGCAAAGCAGTAATCCAGCACTGGAAGCTATAATGGAGAAGATTTCCACAGCAACCATATATTTTCCCTTTGAACTCAGGTATGCTGGAACAAAGGACAACCAAACACTGCAGAAGACCAACATGCTGAAGGTGATAAACTTGGCTTCATTGAAAGCATCAGGCAATTTCCTTGCTAGGAAGGCCAGTGTGAAGCTGACAATGGCAAGGAAGCCCATATAACCCAAGACACAGTAGAACATGAAGGCAGAGCCTTTGTTACACTCCAGAATGATTTCTTCTGGTATTGACTTCATGTCAGCATCTGGGAATGGGGGAGAGATGATCAGCCATATAATACAAATTTTAATTTGAATAAGGAGGCAGCAGGATACTAGAAATGTGCCAAGTCTTTTCCCCAACCATTTGGTCATCTTGGACCCTGGCTTGGTAGCCATGAAAGCTAGAACTACGATGAGGGTTTTGGCCAAAACACAAGAAATGGCCACTGAGAAGATGATGCCAAAGGCAGTTTGACGAAGGAGACATGTCATCTTGTGAGGTTTCCCAATGAATAGCAAAGTACAAAGAAATGAAAACAGGAGAGCAACAAGGAGTACATATGTGAGGTTTCGGTTGTTAGCTCTGACAACAGGAGTGTTCTGATGCTTAATAAAGATCCAAAGGATTCCAACTGTGATTAAAGAGAAGAAAAGAGAAGAACTAGCCATAACTGTTCCCAGGGTTTCTTTGTAGTTCAAGAATGTTGTAACTTTGGGGAGACACAATACCTGCTTCTCATTGGGATACCGATCTTCTGGACATTGAAAACATTCATCCATATCTATGAAAGAAAACATTGATGTTGAAGTTGCATTGAAAGAAAAAAACCAATTGTGCAAGTGTTCAAAGTGAGAACTGCCAATTAATTTCTAAAAAAATATGTGCTGCACATTAAGTTAGTTGCCATCAACTTGTATGTGCATAAATCCATTTCTTGCTACCAATAATGAACATGCTTGCAATTCAATTACTTATCCCTATTTTATAGTCTAATCTGCCAAGCAAAAGAGTTGGCAGAAAACAGAAAATTTCCCATGGTATATTTGACAATCCGATTCATTCGGTGAGGTAGATGTACAATATCTCTTACCCTCCCTGTTAGAAATCTTCCCTTCTGGACATCGAAGACAGTCATAGCAGCAAAATAGTTTTCCTTCTATCTTTATCTTACTGTAGCCTGAATCGCACTTCCCATTACAAAGAGAAAGTGGCTGGGTCTGTCCATAAATAAATAATAAAAAAAGTTTATCTTTGGAAATGTGGCATCTCGGTGTCTTTCAGTATTTTTAGAAATATCTTTCCATCATATTTTTTTCTTTTGATATAATAATGTGAGACAGCAAAGTCTGGTTTTGGGTAGAAAAGATTTGAATAACTTTTTGCCTCAGTGCGAGCTTATAGATCACAATACTTAATTTGTCGCCAATAAAAAGACCTCTTTACAGAGGCATAGATTTACAAATGTTGCTTCCCTTTCTTTGTTTTTGAACATCTATAAGGCTTTTAGTGAATGGGAATGTTTTTGCATAGACTTTATATGCAAGGTGTGAACTTTCTTCGTGGCCTACTCTATTTCTCTCCATTTACCCACCTTCTACCCTAGAAGGTATCCTAGGGAACACCAATGACTGACTTTCTTAGTCTATCATAGGCTACATACACAAAGTGTCACAAGTGGAAATGAGCCCTTCACTATGCTTTGGATGCTTCTGGATTGAAAGGATTAGCCAGCTGTTGTCGAAGGGGCACCCAAATGTCTTAAGAGCAGCACATATAGAGAAAGACTCAAATAATATCCAGACAGAACCCTCTCTGTGGCCGATAACCAGCTTAGCAGAGACTAAAATCCAGGAAAAGCTTCTTTAGGTGGATGGAAGTCTTTGAAGAATTTCGAAGCAGAATGGATTTATGGAATGCTACAAAGAAGTAATACTGGATGGGACCAATGGACGAACTGGCACCTGGGTCTGACAAAAACTGAGAAGTATGGAAACCATTGAATAGATTGTGAATGGGTGCAACAAGATCCAGAAGCAATCTGAACAAATGGGGATATCCAGTTGCTTCTATTCTTTGTAATTGTGTTGACATTCAGACAACAAAACATACAGTATGTATGCTTGCCCTTTGTGCCCCAATCAGTGTACGTTTCAGGATCTCATGGCAGCATGACGGAACAAAATCAACGTTGCTTGTTTCTGGGCAAGGTCTATTTAATTTTTACATAATTTAACCTTGCATCTTTTATTTTTAAATGTTTTGCCCTATTTTAACTGTGGTGCTTCCCACACGAATAAACAAACAGCTAGGCTGGAGATGCTTCACGGAGAGAATATAATTCTGTTTCCGAGGGTCATTGTTATGGAATAGTTTGCCTCTAAATGAGCTTTAGAAGTGGTGAAATCTGGACTGAACACAATGTGACTGGACCGTACCTGGTTAAATCTGCTTGGCCACACAATAACATCTTCATAAATGGTGACCATTTTTTCATTGGAGTCCTTGAGGTCTATGCCTCCAACTTGGACTTTTTTAAAAGACAAATTTTCAAATGTGATCCAATTGAAAATATCAAATCCAGTCTCTAATTCTCCGTTTTCATTGAACCCAATTTTTTGCCCGGCACTATTGTTAAATGATGTTCTTCTGATCATGTAGTTGAGCTAAATCAGAAAATAAGCCAAACAGAGATATATATCAGGATGTACAACAGCACTCCTTCTCCCCTTTAAAGTATATAGACTAGAAATCCTTTCAAGGTTTGTAAACCATGAAAGATAATAATAACCGCAATAATAAATTATATTATTGATTGTAACTATGATACAGAATCCTCATGGCACCAGAATGAAACAGAAGAAATAAAATAAAATACTAGATCTGACTAGTCAGCAATTTAAATCAGACTATTATTTCTAGCAGATTTTTGAAAAAAATAATTGAGAAACAAGTTTATATTGAGGAGAGTATAAAAGAATATAAGGGGAAGAATGTTGCAGAAAGCTTTAAAAAATTTTTAAAACATTAAAATCATAATGATAAGGACCTTCATATATTTTTAAAAAGTTTCTAGTACAGAAATGTCAATAATCTCCATGGATTTCTTTTAAAAGAAATTGAATTTTGAGTATGTTTTTGGATTTCAGAAACTTCTCCGAATGAGCAGGTTCAGTAAACATATAAGAAAAAACAAACATATAAGGGAAAAAAGTAGTACCAAATGAGCAACATAACATATTGCACTTGAACCAAATAAATATATAGAATACAGTGTTTTAAAATAAATTATATGCATGTCATCTAGAAATAAATCATGTTTAGTCTTACTAAATTATCAATACGCAGGTGCTTGAAAGTCAGAAGCAACATTTTTATACATAGTTCAAATCTCACCAGGCTCAAGGTTGACTCAGCCTTCCATCCTTTCAAGGTAGGTAAAATGAGGACCCGGATTGTGGGGGCAATAAGAAGACTTTGTATAAAAAAAAGAACACTGTTTAGGGGGGGCTGAAAGCCCTACTAAGCAGGTATGAGTATGAGTCTCTGGAGAAGGGCGGCATATAAATCGAACCAATAAATAAATAAATAAATTACTTTAGCTTATAGAAACTGTTTTGTGACTCTAATGAATTCCTAATTTAATAGGGTTTCTTCTTTTTTTACATTTATATGTTACATATGGATATATTAATGGTATCCTGTATTTTATATTTTTCACTTGCTCTTAGACCGCAAGAAAATAAATTGAATTCTTGGAAGTATGATTTTTTTTTATTTTTTTATTTTTTCTGAAATCTAGTAGGAAGATATAGTGAGACATCAGTAATTTGTCTTTTGGGGGATTTTACCTTCCATAAATGTTGATTCAAAATTTTCCCCTTGATTTGCCTCCCTTCTCTGTATTTCATTATAGATGTATAGAAATCATGCAAAGCATGTGCCACCATGTAGATAGAATTGTAGACACTGTAGCTGTGGCCACTCATTTCCATTTCAAAGACAGATGTAGGAAGAATCTCCAGTTTCTCCTTTCCAGTACAAGTGGCCCCATTTGTCTTTTGTGTTACAGAGGTGCGGAGGGAACATTCAAAGGCATTTTCCCAGAAGATCTTGATTAAACTGTCTTCCCTTTCCAAGTTAGGGTTTCTCATCTGAACAAATTGATGGAATCCCAGTACCTTCTCTGAGTGAATTGCAAAAGATAAAGCACCATGAAGGAAAACCATATCCTTATTTCTGTGAAAGGGATTTGATGTGAAATCCATCTGGATTGTCATAATCCAGACTTTCCCTTTTGACCATAGTGGTAAATTATTATTTTTCAAACTACTGGAAAGAAACCTTAGAGTTATCATGTTACCACTTTCACCGTGAACTACCACCACAGTGACATTACTTTTCATAACAAATCTGTACATGTTAAGTCCTATTTCGAACATCTTTTTCAGATTATTTGAATGAACAGGTTTGGGAAATCTTGCAATGAAGTCAAAGCAGATGCCATTCTGGGTAGCCATGGGAAGCACCCTGCGCAGAAACATTTCACCACTCTCGTTGTCTACTAGCAACATCCCAACCCATGTCCACATGAAATATAGCAATAATTGAGAAATTCCCTTGTACTGACTGTCCATATTCGGCAACATCTGTTGGTAAAAAGCAGCTTGGTCTTTTATGCTAATTTCAGGAGCAGAACCATACAATATCTAGAAACAAAGAGATAAACAATAAAAGGAAAAAACAATTGACTGTAAAGTAAATAGTTGATGTGCAATGATATTCCTTCCCTATTTTTTAATTTTTTAATTTTTTTAAACGAACAAATATTTAATACATCAGTCATTCCTTCCATGTGACATCTCGGTGTTGTCTCCAATCATTCTTCTTTTTGTTATTTCTTCTTTCTTCATTCTCATCGAATCAATTACAACAATTCATCACTAACAAAATATTCTAATTATAGCATTTTTATGTATAAACTGTTAATTTACTTATTTATATCTTTTTTTTTAACCAATAGTAGAATTGTTTCCATATCTTAAAGTATTCTGAATCTCCTCTTTCTTTAATCATCAAAGTCAATCTATTCATTTCTGCACAATCTAAAAAAATTTTAATTACTTCTCCTTCCAAATGAATTTTCTCTGCTTTCCAATATTGTGCATAAATAATCCTTGCAGCTGTTATTACATGTATAATCAAATAAATAATTTCTTTGCTAAATTTTTCTGCCAGGATACCCAATAGGAACAGTTCTGGTTTTAAATCAATACATTGTTGTATCATTTCTTCCAGCCATATCTTAATTTTATTCCATTTTAATAATAATAATCTTTTATTATTATCACTCACTGACTGGTGATTGCTTTGAAGTTCCAAGTTTTGATCTTTGCTGGTCAATGAAAGGCACTCTATTTTGTGTTTTGTGTCTTTTATTTTTTTAGGAACTTTTTTTTTCTATGCCTTTTTAAAAAAAAAAAAAGAACTAGGTTGACAAGAAATTGGATTAAGACTGGAAGAGTCAGAAGAAAATTTTTCCTTTTTAGTTGTTTGGATTTGTATTTTTATCTTTTACTTTTGGCAGTTGATTTTCTCTCTCTCTCTCTCTCTTTTGGGGTATTTGGAAATTTGATTTTTGAGGGAGGTGGTTGATTGGAATTTTTGTTTTTCAATTTTTGTATTTTATTTTTTATTTTTCTTCTTCTTCTTCTTCTTCTTCTTCTTCTTCTTCTTCTTTTTTTTTTTTTTTTTTTTTGCTAATCCAACCATTGGGAAAGATTATGCACTTGGATTATAAATATGAAGAAATTTATATCAACTCTACATCCAACAGCAACTCCCTCATCGACAGAAACACAGAAAACTTCGGAGATGATGGAATTAAGAAATTTTAAACAATCGCTTCATGATGACTTAAAACAGGAAATGAAAGAAATGAAAGCCATGATTGGGAAAAATGAAGAGAGAATCCAGAAAGTAGAAGAAAAAGTGGAAATGACAGAAAAGAAAGTTGAGAAATTAGAAGAAAAATTGGTACCAGCTGAAAAAACAATTATTCTGTGGGAGATGGAGTGTTCTGAGTTTTACTTAAGATTTCAAAACATAGAGGAAGAAAAAGGAGAAAATTTACCTGAGATGATTGCTGAGATATTATCAGAAGTTTTGGAACAATCCAAGGAAAAGATCTTAAACGAGATGGATGAAGCCTTCAGAGTATACACAAGATATGCAAAGAGGAACAAACTACCAAGTGAAGTACATATAAGATTTATGAAGAAGGCAGTGAAAACAGAGATATTACAAGCATCAAGAAATACAGCACTGAAACACAAAGATAAAGAAATTGAGGTATTAAGACAAATACCTAGAAGAGTTAGAGAACTGAGGAGAGAATATCAGTTTCTAACGAAGTTCCTAATATTCAAAGGAGTGAGTTTTAGATGGTTAATACTGGAAGGAATTTTGGTGACATGGCAAGAACAAAGACATAGATTTGACTCCACTGAAAAAGCAAAACTATTTTATCAACAATTTTGTGGACCACTAGAAGAAGATTTGGGAGCAATAGGAGAGACAAAGCAAAAAGATGAAGAGAAAGACAAAGATGAAAAAGTAAAGGAAGAAAGAGCCCTAAGAGAAGGAGCGATCCAATGGAACTAAGAGAGACAAGGGCGATGAAGTCAAAATATGTATGTATAATGGGTGATTTTAATGCTGTAACAAATCTGGATCTGGATTATAAAACAATGAAGACAAATAAAAAATCCAGAAGAATATTGCCGAAATCTGTTTACAATGATAGAAGAGTTGAGTATTCAAGATATTTGGAGACAAAAACACTTGAAAGAAAACCAATATACCTTCTATTCAAATATACATTTATCGTGGTCAAGGATAGACATGATATGGATGTCAACAGAACTTATAGATAATATACAAGAAGTAAATATTGGCTCAAATATTTGGAAGGCCCATAGCCCAATGACAATAATGTGGAAAGGAAAGAAGAAAAAGACAAGATGGACTTTGAATGCAACAATATTAAATGAAAAGGACTTTCAGCAGTTTATGGAAAAAGAATTAGAATTTTTTAAAAATAAATAAGAAAGAAGATACATCACTTCAGGAGGTATGGGATATGATGAAAGCTTATATTAGAGGTTTGGCAATAACATATTTGGGAAGAAAGAATAAAAAGAAAAGGCAAAAACAGATAAGATTGGAAGAGGGGTATAAGAATTTAGAGAAAGAATTCCAAAAAGATATCCAAAATAAAAAAATTAAGAAGCTGATGGAACCGAAAAAACATGAAATAAATTTAAATGAACAGGAATCATTAGCAAATAAATTAAGAACATCTAAACAGATTTTTTTTTTTTGAAAATGCAAACAAACCAGGAAGGTGGTTAGCATATAAATTAAAAAAAGAGAAGAAGAAAATAATAAAAGATGAAGAGTGGAAGTTACATTATAGAAATGAAGAAAAGAAGATAGTAATTCAAAAATACTATGAAAAACTCTATTCCTAAGAAAAGATTTCAGAGGAAGAGATAATAAAATATTTGGAAAAATCAGATTTACCTAAAATACCAAAACAATATAAGGGAATGTTAGAAGAAAGAATAACAATGATGGAATTAACAGAAGGGATAAAAGGACAAAAAAAAAATGGGAAAGCACCAGGACCGGATGGGTTACCAGCACTACAAGAAGTGATAACACTACAAGAAGTGATAAGTATTTTAATGTTGGAACTATTTAATGAATTAGTAATGAAGGCAAGAATGCCAGATTCATGGAGGGAGGCTTATGTAACACTTATACCTAAAGAGGATACAGACCTACAATTGATAAAAAACTATAGACCAATTTCATTCCTAAATGTGGATTATAAGATTTTTGCTTCTATAATGGCAAATAGATTAAAAAAACTGTTAAATGAATTTATTCATATAGACCAAAATGGATTTTTACCTAAAAGGCAAATCAGAGACAATATGAGGAAAATTTTGAATACTTTGGAATATTATGAGACACATTCAGAAAAACAAATGGTGATGATGTTTCTAGATGCCCAAAAAACGTTTGACAATGTGAACTGGCAATTTATGATAGAACAACTGCAGAGAATGGACTCTGGGGACAGATTTATAAACACTTTAAAAATGATTTATGACAGATAATCTGCTAAAATAATGATGAATGGAGAAATGACAGAAAATGTTAGCATTATGAAGGACACTAGACAAGGATGTCCTCTATCACCATTGCTGTTTATTTTGATCTTAGAAGTTTTAAATAGAAATATTAGGCAAAATGAAGACATAAAAGGGATGAAAATCAAAAAATAAGAGTATAAACTGCAAGCTTTTGCAAATGACTTAGTATTCATCTTAGAAGAACCACAAGCAACAGGTCCCAAATTACTAGAACAAATAGAGAATTATGGAAAGGTGTCTGCTCTAAAAATAAATAAAGAAAAAATGAAAATTCTGGTGAAAAATATTACAGAAAAACACAAAAGAGAGATAGAAGAGAATTTAGATATACAAGTGGTGAAAAAAGTTAAATACTTAGGAGTCTATCTAACTTCAAGATGTGTAACAATAAAAGAGGATAATTATTATAAATTAAAACAACAAATCGAGAAAGACTTGGAGAAGTGGAAGAATCTTCAATTGTCCCTAATGGAAAGGATTGCAATAATAAAGATGAATATATTACCAAGATTATTATTCATATTTCAGAGAGCACTGATAAAAATTGAAAAGACTTATTTTCAACAGCTTAATAAGATAATAAGGAAATTTATATGGCAAGGGAAAAAAGCAAGAATAAGCATAAAATGCTTCAGGACATGAGATTACATGGAGGATTTGGGTTTCCGAATTGGGAATTGTATTACCAGGCAGCAGCATTGAGTTGGATGAAGGAATGGGTTGAAGTAAGAAATACAAGACTATTAACACTGGAAGGTCATGATTTACAATTGGGATGGCATGCATTTTTATGGTATGGTAGAAATAAGATACATACGTACTTTCTTAGACATTATATAAGGAATGCATTGTTATTGGTATGGGAGAAGGTCAGAGATAAATATTATCTGAAAATACTGATATGGTTATCAACAATGGAAGCTTTGATACATCCAAATGTTTTTAATGTTGGAAATATTGTAAGATATAAGGACTTATTAATTTATAAGGGGGATTTGAAAGGGAAACGAGAATTGGAAGAACAGGGGATTGAGATGGATTGGTATATGTACATGCAGATACAAACAAGATATGAAAAAGATGCTAAATTGTATGGTTTTCACTTAGAAAAAACAGAGATGGATGAGATACTCGCAGGACAGTAGATAAATTAATTTTAAAAAATCTATAACTTTTTACTTGGCATTGAACTGGAGGAGGAGCAAGTAAAGAAACAATGATAGCATGGGCAAAGAATTTTGGATATTCAATAGATCTAGATAAATGGCAACAGTTATGGGAAGGGAATTATAAATTAACAATGTCCACTGCATATAAGGAAAATCAATATAAAATATTTTATAGATGGCATATGCCCCTTGAGGAACAGGCAAAAATGTTTAAAGATAAATCAGCTAAATGTTGGAAATGTCACCAGTTATCAGATTCTTATTATCATATGTGGTGGACATGTCCAGAAGATATTCCTTCCCTATTTTGTCTGCTAAATTAGAAAATGAAACCCAAATCCGTGTTAGTTTCACATTCATATTCAAACTGAGCTAATGCAGCAGGAATGTTCAGCATTTCTCATGACTTAAGTAAACAAGTTCAATCAGCAGATCTCCATCTGCGCATAGAGATTGCTATGCCATCACTTCCAAGGCTGAGCTGCATTGCCAAAATAGGACAGTGGTTCAGAGTTACATTAGAACACCAGTTCACAATTCAGAGATGAATCATATCATGTTAGGATACCATAGAACAACTTACAGAATAAACTCCATGTCTGGGATTTCCAATATCATATCTCAAGACATGAGATTTAGTCCAGAGAGGACAAACTGTATCGCTTAAATATTTAAGTAATGCAATTTGTACACTCCAAATTAAATATCATTGAGATAAATATTAATTTACAATATATTACTTAATTGGTAAAAAAGATTATCCAGTTGTTTTCAATACTATTGATGCAATATTTCAAGATAATGTCATCTTATTTCCAAGAAGAACTTTAGCAGCCAGAGAGAAACTGAAATAAAATCAATATTAAGTCCTAAAAAAAATCCCAAATACTAGGATGAGTGGACCTTGATTATGCTCACTTTGGAGAATATTGATTTTGCTGAAAAATATCCCCAAGCCTAGTCCCTTGAAACATCAAAAAGCTGAAGAATTAAGATGCTGTGGCATAACCAAAACACTCAAAAATTCACTTGTAGTCTCTAGATTCACACATGTGTGCTAGTTGTTCCCAACTCTAGGGGGCGGTGCTCAACTCCATTTCAAAACTGAAGATGTCTCTGTGGTCATGTGGCTGGCATGACTAAATGTCAAAGGTGCATGGAACATTGTTACCTTCCCACCAAATGTGGTCACTATTTTTCTACTTGCATTTTTTACGTGCTTTCAACTGCCTGGTTTTCAGAAGCTGGGACAAGTAACGGGAGCTAATCCCGTTACGTGGGGTATATGATGTGTGGCCATATAAATGTGATAAATCAAAATCTGACTTCATGAAAGCGATGGGGCACTCCCATGTGACACCCCTCCTGTGCGAGCTGCACTGGCTCCCAGTGGTCTTCCGGGTGTGCTTCAAGGTGTTGGTTACCACCTTTAAAGCGCTCCATGGCTTAGGGCCTGGGTACTTACGGGACCGCCTTCTGCCACCGATAGCCTCCCACTGGCCACAGTCCCACAGAGAGGGACTCCTCAGGGTGCAGTCAGCCAGACAATGTCGGCTGGCGACCCCCAGGGGGAGGGCCTTCTCTGTGGCAGCACCTGTCCTCTGGCACGACCTGCCCCCAGAGATACGTAGGATCCCAAATCTCTGTGCTTTTCGCCGTGCCCTTAAAACTTTTTTATTTCATCAAGCCGGGCTTGGTTAAACCCCCCCTTAGATATTTTTAATTGTTAATTGATTTTAGCTGGGGTGTTTTAAATTTATTGGTCCAAACTTTGTTTAATTCCTTTTTTTAAAAAAAATTAAATTTTGTATGTGATGTTTTTATTCTTGCCTGTTCACCGCCCTGAGTCCAGTGGGAGAAGGGCGGTATAAAAATCTAATAAAATAGACTAGGTGATCGGTGTGCATGGCCGCGCTGAAAACCGGAAGCTCAGCTCTTCTGGTTTCCGGTGCTCCTGCGCATGTATGCGAACTCCTGTTTCAGCACTCGGGTTCACCAACACTGATCTAGACCCTTTTCAGTCAACAAATAACCCATAGATTAGCCTGATATCATTGGTTACTCTTTATCAGGTCCTGCATGGAATTAGTGCCCAAATTCTTCCTTTAAAAAAAAGAAAAACTTCTTTTCTTTGACCACTTGTGGGAAAAGATGGACTGTTTGAAGGTATTTTGCTCCTTCCTTAGTGAATGATTCTAATCTGTTGTAATGGGAGATGAAAGGACGTCTTGGTGGTGCCTGGCTTATTAGAAGAATCGATCATTTTCCTCCTATTCTTTTTCAACTATATGACCCTTCCAGGAGATAGCATTTGATATTTGAGTTGCTGATGATTCCCAATTTTATACCATCTCATAGGCTTAAGGGAGAAGGGTTTATAGGCTTAAGGGTTCTATCATGTAGAACACTGATGCCTGTAAAGGTCAGGACAAGAGAGAACCGAAGCTAAGGAAGATAGATTTGATATTTGTACGTTGAGGTTCTCCATCAATACCACTAGTTTCTCTGGATGGGTAAGGAAAGAAGATATTTGCCATTTGGGATTCATTAGGGACTCACAGTTGCTACTTGAAATGTAGGTGGAAGCCAAATGTGGCTGGTATCAAACATTAATGAGGTATAAAGTTCCATTGAAGTTCCTGATGAATATATATACAGTATATATCAGCACCAGATTTGAAATAGTAACGGCAGTTGCTGCAGAAGACCCCTTGCATAAGCCTGATGATGGCAGATGAGATTCTGCCAAAATGTTGCCAAAGGGCTCTCAATCTTACACGGGAGAAGACCCGAATACACCAAGACTTGCATACCTGTACCCATGAAAATCTACGAAAACAAATATCTTACCTCTACGGGGAGGAAACCTTCAACCAGGACCTACGAGAAACTCGAAGTCTGAAGAGCTACCATCTTATGTGACCTCACATTCCTACAAAACTGCCGAGATAAAAACTTGATCCCCACATGCTTCCAACTAAAATTACATTCTAAAACCTCAGCCACTGAAAGGATCCTGAAAAGGACTGAATTAAGCCTAATCAGAAACGAATTCCACAGGAAAAGATTCCTACTAGACCAAACCAACAAGGACCTACTCACTCATCACCTCAAACTCAGCAACAAAATCCACCCAGCACTCTGGGACAAATCCAAACAACTAGCCTACTGGAGAGCCAAAACAGAAACTGCCCACAAGACAAACACACACACCAACAAACTCCACAGACTAGAAAAATGCCAGAAGCCCAACCCCCCTCCACAGCAACTCATGAAACAAACAGTACATAACATATCTGACAGGATCCTCACCACAGCAGAAACCAATGTCCTTTCCAAAGGATTCAAATTTGCATCCCCACTGAAAACATCATATGCAGAGTTGAAGCCAGCCTAACCAAAATCAACCCAGATGAAGCCAATAAAATCAGACTTGAAGTCACCAATGTCCTCTGCTCCAGCAATCCACCCAGAAACAACATACACCAAGAAGAACAAAAAGCACTCATCAACTTGAGGAAAGACAATAACATAATCATTCTCCCAGAAAACAAAGGCAATGCCACAGTGGTGATGAACACATCTGACTACCAAGCCAAACTATCCGACCTACTCCAAGACCCCGCTTACAAACCTCTAAACACAGACCCATCACCTACCTGGAAAAAATCACCAAATCCAAAATAAAAGCCTCTCCCATCAGTGAAGAGATCCAGCAGACTCATCCCCAGAGAGAACTCATCCAGATGCCCCAAGCTCTATGTCCTCCCCAAGATAATCAAAGAAGGAACACCACTCAGACCCATAGTCAGCTCCATAGGCTCATCTCTACAGAATCTTGCCAAATTTCTTGCCAAACAACTTCAGCCCTACACAGAATCCATCAACTCATACATACAAAACTCATTCCACTTCATAGAAACAATAAAGAAACAAAACCTACAACCCAGTGACCTACTTGTGAGCTTCGATGTCATATCCTTCTTCACCCAAGTGCCTATTAAAGAAGCCTTGACAGCAATCCAAAATAAATACAACCCCCCTAAACTTATCCTAGATCTGACCAACCATTGCCTAACCAACACATACTTCATCCACAATGGACAAATATACAAACAGATAGAAGGAGCACCTATGGGATCACCCCTCTCACCTGTTATCGCAAACCTGTACATGGAACACTTTGAAACCAATGCCTTAGATAAATCTGAACACAAACCCAAACTCTGGCTGAGATATGTAGATGACAGTTTCGTAATTTGGCCACACGGGAAAGAAAAACTGGACAACTTCCTCACACATCTCAACAGCCTACACCCCAAAATACAATTTACTATGGAAACAGAAGCTAACAACAAACTTCCCTTTCTGGACATCCTAATCTACAAAAAACCCAATGGCTCCCTAGGACACACCATCTACAAGAAAAAAACACACACAAACCACTACTTAAACGCACAATCACATCACCACCCTGCACAGATCACTCTGTAGCCAAGACTCTCATCTCCAGAACCAAATGCCTAGCCGACAAAGACCACCTGAAAACTGAATTCCGCACTCTCACAAACGTATTTAATTTCTAATGAATTCCAAAGAAACACTATCACCAACCTAATCCAAAGGGAGACACCCCCCAAGAACCAAGACACAGAACAGGACAACAATATCGCCCTCCTCCCTTACATCAAAGGCACCACAGATAAAATCAGCAAAATTCTCCACAAACACAATATCAAGACAGCCTTCTGCACTGACCAAAAAAGGGCCAACATCTTAAGAAACCCAAAAGACAAGATCCAGTTAGAAAACCAAGGAGTCTATGAAATACCATGCAAAATCTGCCCAGCCACATACATTGGACAAACTAATAGGAGAATAAATGCCCGCATTGCAGAACACAAGAATGCAGTCAGAAAAGAAGAAAAAACTTCCTCTCTTTTCCAGCACCTTAAAGCTACAGGACATAAAATTGATTTTGAAGGAACCAAATTAATCACCAAAACTGAACACCTCAATAAGAGAATAATTATGGAAGCCATTGAAATAGTAAAATGCCCCCATAATATGAATAAAAGTGATGATACCTCCCACCTACCAGACATCTGGAAACTAGCCCTTGTCAACAAACGAGTCCCAGCACCCACAGGCAGAAAAATCTACACCCCAGAAGCCAGACACACATACCCCGAGACCTCCAACCAAATCACATTCCAGCCAGCCACAAAGATGAAGCCCTGCAACCTGGTGGAAAAAAACCGACCATACACCTGAAGCCAAGCCAATAGACACAGACTGCGACTCCCAACCAATCAGAACGAAGAGGTGGGGCCATCCCAGCAAAGCAGACTACTAGCACCAGATTTGAAATAGTAACGGCAGTTGCTGCAGAAGACCCCTTGCATAAGCCTGATGATGGCAGATGAGATTTTGCTGAAATGTTGCCAAAGTGCTCTCAATCTTACAAGGGAGAAGACCCGAATACACCAAGACTTGCACTTACATACCTGTACCCGTGAAAATCTACGAAAACAAATATCCATATATATATATAATTTTCTTGTCTTTTCATAGGCCTTTATGTGTATTTTTCTCTCAGCCGGGTTTTTTCCCTACGTAAATCAAGATCTTTATACAGCCCTAGCTCAGTGAAATCCCATTCACCAGCTTCTAGTCTTTTTCAGACATCAAACCAGCATTTTGCTGTCTATTGGGAGATTAAAGGGAGACTAAGATAGATCTATTTCGGACTAATTAGTCCTCATCAGTTAGCCACACCCTCATCTCATGTCTCCTCCCCGTAAAGGTCAAATATTTATTTTCTTGTCTTTTCGAAGGCCTTTATGTGTATTTTTCTCTCAGCCAGGATTTTTCCTATGTAAATCAAGATCTTTATACAGCCATAGCTCAGTAAAATCCCATTAACTAGTTTCTAGGCTTTTTATTTATTTATTTATTCATTTTTAATTTGATTTATATGCCGCCCTTCTCCGGAGACTCAGGGCGGCTTACAATGTGCTAAGCAATAGCCTTCATCCTTTTGTATATTTATACAAAGTCAGCTTATTGCCCCCACAACTGGGTCCTCAATTTTTCAGACATAGATAGATAGATCTATTTCTATTTTGACCTTTACAGGGAGGAGACATGAGATGAGGGTATGGCTAACTGATGAGGACTAATTAGTCTGAAATAGATCTATCTTAGTCTCCCTTTAATCTCCCAACAGAGAGCAAAATGCTGGTTTGATGTCTGAAAAAGCCTAGAAACTGGTGAATGGGATTTCACTGAGCTAGGGCTGTATAGAGATGTTGATTTACGTAGGAAAAAACCCGGCTGAGAGAAAAAATATATACATACATATATACATACATATATACATACATACATACATACATACATACATACATACATACATACATACGTATATCTTTATCTCTATCTCTATCATCTCTATCTCTATCTCTATCTCTATCTCATCTCTATCTATCTATCTATCTATCTATCTATCTATCTATCTATCTATCCATCTATCTATCTATAGTGTGTGTGTACAGCATCATTTTTAAAATAATTATTTTACTATTATGTGACATATGGCTGACATTCTTTTATTTTTTATTCTTGTTATGTAGATTGTATTTTATTTTACTTTTAATTTAACATATTGTTTCTTTCTTTTTAATATTTTGTGCATCCTCAACAGCTGTGATACTATGGTGGGATATCAAACAAACAAATAAGAAATCTGTAAATTAATGTAAGGCCATATTGTTTTAAAACTGGAAGATTTTTTTTTCCTGTTTTCATAGAAATGGGGAAAAATTCTGTATTTGTTTCTAGTTTTCATTGCTGTCAGCAATTACAGGCTGGTGTACAATTGTTTACATGCCATGGTTTCCTAGGTCTTGAATTCTGAATTGTTGATCTTTCAATTGTCATTATCAATTCCCACATCATTGTTTCAACTTCATCTCCTCGTGGGCAAGAAGTTGTTGTGGAGACAAGTGCAAGTATAAATACTCTTAATGAGGCAGAGCTTGGGGAAACTTCAATTTGCTTATGATAAGACACTTTTGCACATTATGATGATACTTGAAGCCTTGGTCTTTATGCTTTTGCCTGAAATAATGTCCATGATTCCCAGTGCTAAATGTAGAACTAACGACCCTCTGCCTTTTCTTCACAAACAATATCAGTCAGGAGATTTCATAATTGTGGGCATTTTCTCTCAGATCTACATCTACCGTAGAATGATAGACTTCAGGCGACATCCATCTAAGGAGTTTTTTGGCACCACTTTGTAAGATGTTTTACAGAGAGACATGAAAAGAGAAAGAAGAAAAGGATATAGAGGAGAGAGGAGAGAGGGAGGGAGAGAGGGAGAGTATGTAAGGTACAAAAATATATAGATAGACAAAAGCTTATAAATATTAGATGATGAATGGATGGATGGATGGATGGATAGATGAATAGATAGATGATAGACAGACAGACAGAGAGACAGACAGACAGATAGAAATGGGTTAGATAGACGTTACAATCATTAAATTGAGTTGACCTATACCATCTATGATATTTTGGGAAGTATGTATTCTGACAATATATAATGCTTATTTTAGGGTCATAACTCCAATGTATCAGCACATCATCGCTTTAGAGTTTGCCATCATGGAAATCAATAGAGATACCTCTATTTTACCAAACCATACCTTGGGGTTCCATATCTATAATGCCTACTTTGATCCAAGTTGGACATACCGAGCCTCATTGGAGCTCTTCTTTACAAAGGGCCAATTCATACCTAACTATAGCTGTGATGCTCAAAACAGACCAATAGCAGTCATTGGAGGACCTTCCTCTGACATCTATCTATACATGGCTAATATCCTTTCCCTTTACAAGATGCCACAGGTATGTTGTTTCCTTGGAATTTAGAGGCAGGAGATAAAAATCCATATAATATTTTTTCTGTAAAAATCTTCAAGGGAAAAAATATTGTGATTGTAATAAAAAGGATGCATTTTAGGAAATTTATCCTTCTAGAGACTACAAGTGAATTTTGGCGTGTTTTGGTTACACCACAGCACCTTAATTCGTCAGCTTTTTGATGTTTGAAGGGGCTAGCTTTGGGGATATTTTTCAGCAAAATCAATATTCACCAAAGTGAGCATAATCAAGATTCACCCAACCTAGTATTTGGGATTTTTTTAAGGAGTTAGTATTGATTTTGTTTCAATTTCTCTCTGGCCTGCTAACATTCTCCTTGGAAATAAGCTAAAATTACCTTGAAATATTGCATCAATAGTATTGAAAACAACTGGATAATCTTTTTAACCAATTAAGTAATATATTGTAAATTAATATTTATCTTAATGATATTTAAGTTGGAGTGTACAAATTGCATTACTTAAATATTTAAGTGATACAGTTTTTGCTCTCTGAATTAAATCTTGTATCTTGAGATATGATATTGGAAACCCCAGACATGGAGTTTATTCTGTAAATTGTTCTATGGTAACCTAACATGATATGATTCATCTCTGAATTGTGAACTGGTGTTCTAATGCAACTCTGAACCACTGATCTATTTTGGTGATGCAGCTCAGCCTTAGAAGTGATGACATAGCAATCTCCATGCACAGATGGAGGTCTTCTGATTGAACTTACTTAATTAAGTCATGAGAAATGCTGGACATTCCTGCTCCATTAGCTCATTTTGAATATGAACATGAAACTTACACAGATTCTGGCTTCAGTTTCTAATTTAGCAGACAAAATATGGAGAGAATCTGATTGCACATCAACTTTTTACTTTACAGTCATTTTTTTTCCCTTTTATTGTTTATCGCTCTGTTTCTAGATATTGTATGGTTCTGCTCCTGAAATTAGCACAAAAGAACAAACTGCTTTTTACCAACAGATGTTGCCAAATATGGACAGTCAGTACAAGGGAATTTCTCAATTATTGCTATATTTCACGTGGACATGGGTTGGGATGTTGTTAGTAGACAACGAGAGTGGTGAAATGTTTCTGCGCAGGGTGCTTCCCATGGCCACCCAGAGTGGCATCTGCTTTGACTTCATTGAAAGATTTCCCCAAACTGTTCATTCAGCTAATCTGAAAAAGATGATCGAAATAGGATCTAATATGTACAAATTTGTTATGAAAAGTAATGTTACTGTGGTGGTAGTTCATGGTGAAAGTGCTAACATGATGGCTCTCAGATTTCTTTCCAATAATTTGAAAGACAATGATTTACCACTATGGACAAAAGGGAAAGTCTGGATTATGACAATCCAGATGGATTTCACGTCAAATCCCTTTCACCGAAATAAGGATCTGGTTTTCCTTCATGGTGCTTTATCTTTTGCAATTCACTCAGAGAAGGTACTGGGATTCCAGCAATTTGTTCAGATGAGAAACCCTAATTTGGAAAAGGAAGACAGTTTTATCAAGATCTTCTGGGAAAATGCCTTTGGCTGTTCCTTCCGCACCTCTGTAACACAAAAGGCAAATGGGGCCACTTGTACTGGAAAGGAGAAACTGGAGGTTCTTCCTACATCTGTCTTTGAAATGGAAATGAGTGGCCACAGCTACAGTGTCTACAATGCTATCTACGCGGTGGCACATGGTTTGCATGACTTCTATTCATCTGTAATGAAATACGGAGAAGGGAGGCAAATCAAGGGAAAACTTTTGAATCAACATTTATGGAAGGTAAAATACCCCAAAAGACAAATTACAGATGTATCACTCTATCTTCCTACTAGATTTCAAAAAAAAAAAAAATCTTCCAAGAATTCATTTCTCCAATTTAGGTGAAAATGAGAAAATTTGGTAAACATAAAGTTAGCTATTTACTTTTTAATAGTCTAAGACCAAGTAAACGTAAAATATCATTGATATATCCATATGTAACTCTTTGGAAATATATAAAAAAGAAGAAATACTATAAAACTAGGAATTTATTAGAGTCACAAAACAGTTTCTATAAGCTAAAGTTATGTATAAAAATGTTGCTTCTGTCTTTCAAACACCTGCGTATTGATAAATTAGTAAGACTAAAAATGATTTATTTCTAGATGACATACATATAAGTTATTTTAAAGCATTATATTCTACAGTATATATTTATTTGGTCCAAGACCAATATGTTATGTTCCTGATTTTGTATTACATTTTTCCTTACACATTTTTTTTTCTTATATGTTTATTGAACCTGCTAATGTTGAGAAGTTTCTGAAATCCAAAAAACATACTCAAAATTCAGTTTCTTTTAAAAGAAATCCATGGAGATTATTGACATTTCTGTACTAGAAACTTTTTAAAAATGTATGAAGGTCCTCATCGTTATAATTTTAATGTTTCTAAATAAATTTTAAAGCTTTCTGCAACATTCTTCCCCTTATATTCTTTTATACTTTCCTCAATATAAACTTGTTTCTCAATTATTTTTTTCAAAAATCCGCTAAAAATAATTAGTCTGATTTAAATTGCTGAATAGTCAGATCTAGTATTTTATTTTAATTCTTCTGTTTCATTGTGGTGCTATGAAGATTCTCTAATCATAGTTACAATCAATAATGTAATTTATTATTGCAGTTATTATTATCTTCCATGTTATACAAACCTTGAAAGGATTTCCTGTCTATATACTTTAAAGGGGAGAAAGAGTGCTGTTGTACATCCTGATATATATCTCTATGTTTTATTTTCTGATTTAGCTCAACTACATGATCAGAAGAACATCATTTAATAATAGTGCTGGGCAGAAGATTGGGTTCAATGAAAATGGAGAATTAGAGACTGGATTTGATATTATCAATTGGATCACATTTTCAAATTTGTCTTTTAAGAAAGTCCAAGTTGGCGACATAGACCTCAAGGACTCCAATGAAAAAATGGTCACCATTTATGAAGATGATATTGTGTGGCCAAGCAGGTTTAACCAGGTATGCACCAGTCACATTGTGTTCAGTCCGGATTTCAATACTTCTAAAGCTCACTTAGAGGCAAACTATTCCATAGCAATGAACCTCGGAAACAGAATTATATTCTCTCCCTGAAGCCTCTCCAGCCTAGCTGTTGGTTTATTCGTGTGGGAAGCATTACAGTTAAAATAGGGCAAAACATTTAAAAATAAAAGATGCAAGGCTAAATTATGTACGAATTAAACAGACCTTGCCTAGAAACTAGCAACATTGATTGTGTTCCATCATGCTGCCATGAGATCCTGAAACATACACTGATCAGGGCACAAAGGGCAGGCATACATACTGTATGTTTTATTGTCTGAATGTCAACACAATTAGAAAGAATAGAAGCAACTGGATATCCCCATTTGTTTAGAGTGCTTCTGGATCTTGTTGCACCCATACACAATCTATTCAATGGTTTCCATACTTCTCAGTTTTTGTCAGACCCAGGTGCCAGTTCATCCATTGGTCCCATCCAGTATTACTTCTTCGTAGCATTCCATAAATCCACTCTGCTTTGAAATTCTTCAAAGACTTCCATCCACCTAAAGAAGCTTTTCCTGGATTTTAGTCCCTGCTGAGCTGACCAAAGAGAGGGTCCAGTCTAGATATTATTTGAGTCTTTCTCTATATGTGCTGCTGTTAAGACATTTGGGTGCCCCTTCGACAACAGCTGGCTAATCCTTTCAATCCAGAAGCATCCAAAGCATAGTGAAGTGCTCATTTCCACTTGTGACATTTTGTGTATGTAGCCTAGGTGATAGACTTAGAAAGTCATTCATTGGTGTTCCCTAGGATACCTTCAAGTGTAGAAGGTGGGTAAATGGAGAGAAATAGAGTAGGCCATGAAGAAAGTTCACACCTTGCATGTAAAGTCTATGTAAAAACATTCCCATTCACTAAAAGCCTTATAGATGTTCAAAAACAAAGAAAGGGAAGCAACATTTGTAAATCTATGCCTCTGTAAAGTGGTCTTTTTATTGACGACAAATTAAGTATTGTGATCTATAAGCTCGCACTGAGGCAAAAAGTTGTTCAAATCTTTTCTACCCAAAACCAGACTTTGCTGTCTCACATTATTATATCAAAAGAAAAATATAATGGAAAATCATTTCTGAAAATACGGAAAGAAACGGAGATGCCACGTTTCCAAATATAAACTTTTTTTTAATTATTTATTTATGGACAGACCCAGCCACTTTCTCTGTGTAATAGAAAGTGCGATTCAGGCTACAGTAAGATTAAGATAGAAGGAAAACTGTTTTGCTGCTATGACTGTCTTCGATGTCCAGAAGGGAAGATTTCTAACAGGGAGGGTAAGAGATATTATATATATCTACCTCACCAAATGAATCTGGTTGTCAAATGTACCATGGGAAATTTTATGTTTTCTGCCAACTCTTTCACTTGGCAGATTAGACTATAAAATAGGGATAAGTAATTAAATTGCAAACATGTTCTTTATTGGTAGCAAGAAGTGAATTTATGCAAATACTAGCTGAGTAGTTATGATCGGCCTCTCCTCTCCCTTTCTCTCCCTCAGCCTTGCCCCACAGAAGCCTCCCCTATCCTATCCCCTTCTCTCCCTCAGCCTTGCCCCACAGAAGCCTCCCCTGTTCTATCCCCTGGTTGCTGCTGTAAAAGTAAAAAAATTGAAACTCCCCTCCTCTGCTTGTGTTTTGCATTTGGAACAGATTTCTTTTCAGGTGGGGAGTGGGAGTACAACTCCTTAACGTCATAGTCTGTTAATCATAATATAGGAAATGCTAATGCTCTGATGGTCATTTCGAAAAATCCTTTCTTAGTGAGCACCTAAAAGCCAAGGGGAACATTTGTGGCAAATTTCAAGTTTGTCGCCTTTACGGTTCTGGAGATTTCATGATTACGGCAAGAGTGGTTTTCGCATTTATATACATAGATAACTTGATGGCAACTAATTTCATGTACTACATATATTTTTTCAGAAATTAATTGGCAGTCCTCACTTTATAAAGTCAGTTTTTATTCTTTCAATGCAACTTCAACATCAATATTTTCTTTCATAGACATGGATGAATGTTTTCAATGTCCAGAAGATCAGCATCCCAATGAGAAGCAGGTTTTGTGTCTCCCCAAAGTTACAACATTCCTGAACTACAAAGAAACCTTGGGAACAGTTATGGCTACTTCTTCTCTTTTCTTCTCTTTAATCACAGTTGGAGTCCTTTGGATCTTTATTAAGCATCAGGACACTCCCATTGTCAGAGCTAACAACCGAAACCTCACATATGTACTCCTTGTTGCTCTCCTGTTATCATTTCTTTGTACTTTGCTATTCATTGGGAAACCTCACAAGGTGACATGTCTCCTTCGTCAAACTGCCTTTGGCATCATCTTCTCAGTGGCCATTTCTTGTGTTTTGGCCAAAACCATCATCGTAGTTCTAGCTTTCATGGCTACCAAGCCAGGGTCCAAGATGACCAAATGGTTGGGGAAAAGACTTGGCACATTTCTAGTATCCTGCTGCTCCTTTATTCAAATTAAAATTTGTATTATATGGCTGATCATCTCTCCCCCATTCCCAGATGCTGACATGAAGTCAATAACAGAAGAAATCATTCTGGAGTGTAACGAAGGATCTGCCTTCATGTTCTACTGTGTCTTGGGTTATATGGGCTTCCTTGCTATTGTCAGCTTCACAGTCGCCTTCCTAGCAAGGAAACTGCCTGATGCTTTCAATGAAGCCAAGTTTATCACCTTCAGCATGTTGGTCTTCTGCAGTGTTTGGTTGTCCTTTGTTCCAGCATACCTGAGTTCCAAGGGAAAATATACGGTTGCTGTGGAAATCTTCTCCATTATAGCTTCCAGTGCTGGATTACTGCTTTGCATCTTTTCTCCCAAATTGTACATCATTCTGCTGAGGCCCGATTTGAACAAAAAAGATCAGCTCAAAAGAGAAAAAAAGAGAGTACCATAAATTTAATTGCTGTTTCCTATTTTGCATCAGGTATCAGGAAGTATAAAACCTGTTTTGTCTAGGACCAGGGTAGAAACTAGGAGATTGTGAATTCTACTCCTGCCTCATACATGTGTTGTTGTGGGGAAAAATAGAAGGAGGGAGAAGAATTAGATATTTTTGCTGCCTTGAATTATTTATAAAAAATAATAATGGCAGAAGAAAGAAACATCTTTTTTAAAAAAATTCCCTCTACTGAAGCATTTATTTATTTATTTATTTATTTATTTATTTATTTATTTATTTATTTATTTATTTATTCAATTTATATGTCACCCCTCTCCGAAGACCCAGGGTGGCTTTAACTGATATATGGATCCTAAATGCAGAACAACTAAATTTCTAAGATACTAGGCTAGAAACCATGAGACTGAGGCCTTAGGCATGTATATATATATGGAGATATATATGGAGAGATGAGAGAGAGAGAGAGACAGAGGGAGGGAGGGAGGGAGGGAGAGAGTGAGAGAGAGGGAGGGAGGGAGGGAGAGAGAGTGAGAGAGAGATGAACATGGAGATAGGCATAGAGAGATATATGGATTTATATGGATATATATAATACATAGATATAGATATTTACAGTAGCATTAACCACCAGGGTAAATCTTTAAAAAAAAAATACTATAAAACTCTAATAATAAAATGCTCTGTTCTAAACTCCAGTTTTTTAAATTTGTTTTCATGGCACCCATATGATATGGTATGTTATGTATATAAGTTTTGGCGGGAGTTTTGAAATACAGTGGGTCAATTGTGATTGGTGAGCTCCCTGGCCAGCAAGGTATATAAAGGGAGCTATACAGTGGTGGGATTCAATTTTTTTAACAACCAGTTCTGTGGACGTGGCTTAGTTGGGGGTGTGGCTTGGGGGTCATGTGACCGGGTGGGCCTGGCTAGCTGGTCATGTGACCGGGTGGCCGTGGCTATGTGCATAGGGACTACTCAGAGGGCTGAAAAAAGTCATTTCTGACTGGTCCTCACACTTTTGACCTGTCCTCGCACTTATGACCATCCTCACATTTATGCCCGTTGCGGCATTCTTAACAACCATGTCACTCATTTCACAACTGCTTCTCTTCATTATGGTGACAAGATAGGGCAAAAACGTAAAATGTGAGGACAGTCGTAAGTTCGAGGACTGGTCAAAAGTGCAAGGACCAGTCAAAAATAACTTTTTCAGCCCTCTGAGTAGTCCATGTGCACAAAAGGACTACCCAGAGGGCTGAAAAAAGTGATTTCTGATAGGTCTTCACACTTTTGACCGGTCTTCGCACTTATGACTGGTCATCATTTATACCCATTGTAGCATTCTTAACAACCATGTCACTCATTTCACAACTGCTTCTCTTCACCATGGTGACAAGATAGGGCAAAAACGTAAAATATGAGGACAGTCGTAAGTTCAAGGACTGGTCAAAAGTGCGAGGACCAGTCAAAAATAACTTTTTCAGCCCTCTGAGTAGTCCATATGCATAAAAGGATAAAGCAATAGAGAGGGATGAAGGAAGGGAAGGGAAATTAGAGTAGGAGTGAGGGTAAGAGAGGGAGGAAAAGAGGAGGAGAAGGAGAAAGGAAGAGGAAGTAGGGAGGAGAAGAAGAGAGGGAGAAGAGAAAGTAAGAAGGAAAGAAAAGAGAGAGGTGGTAGGTTTGAGGAGAAAGATTGCTGTACAATAAAAATGATGAATGGGAAGAAAGCCAACCCCAAATAAATATAAAGATATTAAGATAAAGAATGAATTGTTAAACTTTAAAGAATAAAAAAGAACAAATATGAATAAATAACAATAGTTAGAAACACACATACAAACATACAATGTATTTTCTTTGAACAGAGTACTTGACCGGTTCACAAATTTAAACAGTGTTTAGTCATTTCAATTAAATTTACAATTTCTATATTTCCTTTTTGCCATATTTATTCCTCATCTATTTTTTTAAAAAAAACAATATTACCCTTCATCCTCATCTCTAATCTTAATCAAATTCAATTTTTCCCTTCTATTCTATATTATACCCTTTCCCATTGTCATCTATTTTTATATCCATCCTCACATTGGTTAATTATGTAATTATGTAATACAGTTGTTTAATACAAATTCAACATTTTAATATAGATCAATTAGTTATATAACTATCTTTTTTGTATATTAATCAATATGAACATGAATATTCCAATTATTTCCATGCAATCCAATTTCTTACAAATCAATTAATTATATTTACCAATAATAATAAACCAAATAATTTTCCCCATATATTCCTTCAAACCACAACTTAACCATTTCTGCTTTCAACACAATATACAATTAATCGTATCTCAATTATTACAATTCCCTAGTTAAATAGAGCTTTTTTTCTTTTGTGTTTTAAAATCTTGAACTCTCCTCTTTTGCCCTAAATTTCCCATTGTTTGCACCGACCTTTTTTGGTGAGGAGAAAAAAAAAGAAAAAGAAATCTCTCTCCCTGCTTCATTTTGTCATGTTGCAGCAGAACCTGCTTTACTTTCAGTTTCCTTTTAGCTAGGGGAAAAAAAATCTGCTCCAACACTCTTTGCAGCAAGCAAAGAGCTTGCAAAACAAGACCTTACAAACGAGCCTGCAAAACAGCTGAGAGCGAATCAGCTGAGAGTCGGAAGCCGATCTAATCATGCTAATTAACCTATGCTGAAGCTGAAAGAGGCTGTTTTTTTCTTGCTGTTTGCTTGCAAGGAGGTAAGTGCTGCGAGGCACAGGTCAAAGGGGGGGCACCCTCCTTGCCACTTAGCCCCCCTGTCGCCCCCTTTGCCTCTAGTGTCCCTCTGCCGCCCCCCCTTGCCACTTACCGCCCCCTAAGGCATCCCACTGCCCCCAAGGGGGAGGTACCACCCCCTTTGGCAACCACTGGCTTAACTACTTAACAACGGTTCTACCAAAGTAGAATCCCACCACTGGGTCTACCCATTTATATTTGCAGGCACCGATCTACTCATTTGTTTTCTGTTAACACTGATCAGCTGTAGGGCGGTCCTTTGAAGTCCCGCGGCAGCTGCGAGGCCAATAAAATAATAACAAAACACCGAACCATTTGTTAAATTGCTGGCTCGCCCACCCCTCGCCCAGTGGTGCAGAGGGGTGGGGCAAGAGGCGGGGCGAGCCAGCAATTTAACAAACGGTTCGGCCGAACTGCCTAGAACCGGCAGAATCCCACCACTGGAGCTATATTATTGTAACCTTTGCTGAAATTCACACTACATTAAAGAGCTGTTGTCACGCACTACCTTGCTTCTGCCTCCTTAATCGCCCAACTTAGCATGGTATAAGTTAAAGGTTTCCCTTGCACATATGTGCTAGTTGTTCCCAATTCTACGGGGTGGTGCTCATCTCCGTTTCAAAGCTGAAGAGCCAGCACTGTTTGAAGACGTCTCTCTTTAATACATGAAAGATACTGATTATCTAGATTATGTAGATAATCTATACCTGTGATGGTGAACCTATGGCACGTGTCCCGGAAGTGGCATGCAGAGCTATCTCTCCAGTTACACCAGCCATCGCCCGTTGCTCCTCTGGTTTCCAGAGCCCATGCAGGCTCCGGCCACCTGATCATCGTGCACACATGCATGCCCGAAACCGGAGGACCAGGTGACAGGTGTGCATGTGCACGCTGGAAATCAGAAGCTCAGCTCTTCTGGTTTCCAGTACTCCAGCGCATTTGTGCCTGGGAGCTGCTCTTCTGGTTTCCAGCACTCCCCCAGACATGTGCAAGCTCCCGTTTCAGCACTCAGGTTCACCAAGACTGATCTAGAGCCTTTTCAGTCAATTAATAGCCCATATATTAGCCTGAGATCATTGGTTATTTTACTGAAGGACCTTTACCATGTCCTGCATGGAATTAGTGCCCAAATTCTTCCTTTAAAAAAAAAACACTTCTTTTCTTTGACCACTTGTGGGAAAAGATGGAGTTTTGGATGGAATTTTGCTCCTTCCTGAGTTAATAATTCTAGTCTATTGTAGTGGGAGATGAAAGGATTTATTGGTGGTGCCTGGCTTATTAGAGGAATTGATCAATTTTCTAATATCTGGAATGTGGCTGATATATTTTTTTTAAATGATTAAAATAAATAAATAAATAATTTTAATTCTTATTATGTAGATTGTATTTTAATTTAATTTAATGTATTTTATGTTTCCTT
Organism: Pituophis catenifer annectens; assembly: GCF_029215685.1. NCBI lineage: Eukaryota > Metazoa > Chordata > Lepidosauria > Squamata > Colubridae > Pituophis > Pituophis catenifer. The sequence continues at coordinate 17,214,321 of NW_027256895.1, read as the reverse complement.
TTAATATTTTGTACATCCTCAAGAGCTCTGAGACTATGGTGAGATATCAAGCAAACAAATAAGCAATCTGTAAATTAATGTAAGGCCATATTGTTTTAAAACTGGAAGAACTTTTTCTCCTGTTTTCGTACAAATGGGGAAAAGTTCTGTATTTCTTTTTAGTTTTCATTGCTGTCAGCAATTACAGGCTGATGTACAATTGTTTACATGCCATGGTTTCCTAGGTCTTGAATTCTGAATTGTTGATCTTTCAATTGCCATTATCAATTCCCACATCATTGTTTCAACTTCATCTCCTAGTGGGCAAGAAGTTGTTGTGGAGACAAGTGCAAGTATAAATACTCTTAATGAGGCAGAGCTTGGGGAAACTTCATCTGGCTTATGATAAGACACTTTTATACATTATGATGATACTTGCAGCCTTGGTCTTGGTGCTTTTGCCTGAAATGATGTCCATGATTCCCAGTGCTAAATGTAGGACTAACGACCCTCTGCCCTTTCTTCACAAGCAATATCAGTCAGGAGATTTCATAATTGTGGGCATTTTCTCTCAGATCTACATCTCCTGTAGAATGATAGACTTCAGGAGACATCCATCTAAGGAGTTTCTTGGCACCATTGTGTAAGATGTTTTACAGAGGGACATGAAAAGAGAAAGAAGAAAAGGATATAGAGCAGAGACAGGAGTGAGTGAGTTAGTGAGTGAATGAGGGAGTGAGGGAGTGAGTGAGTGAGTGAGGGAGAGTATTTGAATGTAAGGTAGGAAAATATATAGTTGTACAATAGATGGATGGATGGATGGATGGATGGATGGATGGTAGACAGACAGACAGACAGACAGACAGAAAGACAGACAGACAGACAGACAGACATGTTACATTCATTAAACTTAGTTGATCTATACCATCTATGATATTTTGGGAAGTATGTATTTTGACAATATATAATGCTTATTTTAGGGTCATAACTCCAATGTATCAACACATCCTCACTTTAGAGTTTGCCATCATGGAAATCAATAGAGATACCTCTATTTTACCAAACCATACCTTGGGGTTCCATATCTATAATGCCTACTTTGATCCCAGTTGGACATACCGTGCCTCATTGGAGCTCTTCTTTACAGAGGGCCAATTCATACCTAACTATAGCTGTGATGCTCAAAACAGACCAATAGCAGTCATTGGAGGACCTTCCTCTGACATCTATCTATACATGGATAATATCCTTTCCCTTTACAAGATGCCACAGGTTTGTTGTTTCCTTGGAATTAAGTGGCAGGAGATTAAAATCCATATAATATTTTTTTCTGTAAAAATCTTAGGAAATTTATGCTGCTAGAGACTACAAGTGAATTTTGGCATGTTTTAGTTATGCCACAGCAACTTAATTCTTCAGCTTTTTGATGTTTCAAGGGGCTAGGCTTGGGGATATTTTTCAGCAAAATCAATATTCTCCAAAGTGATTGAACTTGATTGAGTGATACAGTCTGTGCTCTCTGAATTAAATCTTGTGTCTTGAGATATGATATTGGAAATCCCAAACATGGAGTTTATTCTGTAAGTTTTTCTATGGTATCCTAACATGATATAAATCATCTCTGTATTGTGAAGTGGTGTTCTAATGCAACTCTGAACCACTGATTTATTTTGCTGATGCAGCTCAGCCTTGGAAGTGATGTCATAGCAATCTCCATGCACAGATGGAGATCTGCTGATTGAACATGCTTAATTAAGTCATGAGAAATGCTGAACATTTCTGCTCCATTATCTCAGCTTGAATATGAATATGAAATTTACATGGAATCCAGCTTCAGTTTCTAATTTAGCAGACAAAATAGGGATATATAATTGCACATTAACTTTTTACTTTACAGTCATTTTTTCCCTTTTATTGTTTATCTCTCTGTTTCTAGATATTGTATGGTTCTGCTCCTGAAATTAGCACAAAAGAACAAACTGCTTTTTACCAACAGATGTTGCCGAATATGGACAGTCAGTACAAGGGAATTTCTCAATTATTGCTATATTTCATGTGGACATGGGTTGGGATGTTGCTAGTAGACAACGAGAGTGGTGAAATGTTTCTGCGCAGGGTACTTCCCATGGCTACACAGAGTGGCATCTGCTTTGACTTCATTGCAAGATTTCCCAAACCTGTTCATTCAAATAATCTGAAAAAGATGGCCGAAATAGGATTTAACATGTACAGATTTGTTATGAAAAGTAACGTCACTGTGGTGGTAGTTCACGGTGAAAGTGCTAACATGATGACTCTAAGGTTTCTTTCCAGTAATTTGAAAGACAATGATTTACCACTATGGACTGTTGCAATATTTTCAGGATCAGACTCAATAAAGATAATAGAAGTTATAGGTTTAAATATAATTCTCTTTAATCATAATAGGCATTCTATATTCGCTGAATATTCAAGATAGAAGCAAGGAAAATGGGGAGGATGGCTCCTTTTATATACAAGGGGCGGAGCCAGGAATGGGAGTGGTAAAATATGAATACATTAAAGCTCAAGTAATAAGTTAACCCCTGATGTTCCATATATACATTATTTACACATTAGAGAATAAGGCATTTACATCTGACAAATCCCCCTCTAAATGCCGGTTCGTTATACAACACCAGTTACATTCAGATTCAGGACAATATAATACATATAATTTAGAAGTTAAATATTTGTGTTGTTTAGAAGGTAAGGGTTTTGTTAATATGTCAGCTAATTGTTCAGAAGTATCACAATGTATTGCTTTGATGAATCCGTCTTGAGATAGTTGTCTCACGTGCTTAAATTTTATATCAATATGCCTGGACCTTTGTCCAATTGCATCGGATCTAGAAATTTCAATGGCCGCTTTATTATCTTCATGCATAATAAATGGTAAAGTAGGTTTCTTCCAAACATCTGTGATCAAATCATTGAACCATACAAGGTTATTTGCAGCTTTAGACAAGCAAACATATTCTGCTTCTGTGGTAGAGGTGGCTACCAGTTCTTGTTTACCAGTATACCAGTAAACTGGACAATCGTTCAATAGAAAAACATAACCAGAGGTACTCTTTCTGCATGATGTATCACCAGCCCAATCTGCATCAGCATAACAAGTAATTTTTGGTTCTTTGTCATTATTGGGTTCCAATATTAAACAAAAATCTAATGTACTTTTCAGATATCTTAAAATTCTTTTGACAGCTTCCCAATGATACAAGGTTGGTTTGCTAACATATCTTGACAATAAATTGAGAGGTAATGCAATATCTGGCCTAGTCCAATTAGATATATAAAGGAGTGAACCTATAACTGATCTGTAAAATGTGTTGTCTTTAAACTCAGGGGAAGATTCATCATTGTTTCTAAGAAAATCAGTTTGCATAGGTGTGTCACATGTTTTGGCATTATTTAAGTTACATTTGTTTAGGAGTTCAATGATTTTATCTTTTTGAGTAAGTTTGAATCCCCTTTTTGTTTTGTTAATTTGTACACCAAGGTATTTATTCACTCTACCTAGTGATTTCAATGAGAAGTGTTCGTTTAACTTATTTACAAAGATTTCCCTGCTCTCTTTATGCTTTCCAATATATAAAATATCATCCACATAAATTAATACAAATTCAATATGATCATTACTCTTTTTTACAAAGAAACAGTTATCAGCAGTGGTGGCGTTGAAATCCATGGTCTTTAGTACTTTTACCAAGCAATCGTACCATCTTTTGCCAGATTGCTTCAATCCGTACAGACTCTTATTTAGTAACCAAATTTCGTTCTTATTAGTGTATTGACTGTGTGGTGCTCTTACATATATTTCCTTATCTAATTTTGCATGTAAGTATGCAGTCTGTATGTCATATTGAAACACGTCTAGATTGAGTGCAGATGCTACTACAAGAGCTGTTTTGACACTCTCTGTTCTCACTGTGGGTGAATATGTGTCAGTATAGTCTTCTGGATATTTTTGTGCATAACCTTGTGCAACTAGTCTGGCCTTGTATAAGGTATTACCTCCTTCTAAATTCTTAATTTTATAAATCCACCTGGTACCTATAATTGTTTTATCCTTAGGTGCGATCGCAGGTGTGAATACATTTAATCCTTGTAAACTTTTCATTTCTTTTTCCATAGCTAGTTCCCATTTTTCTCTTTCTTCACGGGGAAGTTTCAATACTTCCTCATATGTATTAGGTGTTATTTGTTCTCCATCCATATGCATAATATAATCTTTGTATTTATTTGGTATTTGGTTTCTATTATTTCTAATATTTCTTTCAGGTTTGCTATGGTTGTCATGCAAATATCTGGCTTCCTTTTTTGTTAATGTGTCTGTCTTTATTTTATGCTGACTATTTGTCCAAGTTTTGGTTTTGTTCTTACTTTTGTTAATATTTTGATTTTCTGTTGTTCCTTCCTCGCAAGATATATTATCTTTGCTTTTATTAGGAAAAATTTCATTAAGGTGCAACTTAGACCAATTGGCCTGCTCATGAAACACAGCTGTTCTGGATACTATAAATTTGTTATTATTATCGATGAATCTGTACCCTTTGGTTCCAGTTTCGTATCCCATGAATCTTAATCTCCTGGATACGTTTTCTCCCTTTCTCCTCAATTGTTTAGGTATGTGCACGTCTGCAGTAACTCCAAATATGTGCATGTGTGCTAATTTAGGTTTTCTATTGTACATCACCTCATATGGTGTCTTATTCACAATACTGGACCATGTTCTATTTTGAGTGTAATTTGAATAATGTAAGGCTTCTGACCAAAATTGTTTGCCTAAACCAGCATCCTCTAATGTGCATCTAATCATGGTTTGTAGTGTGGAGTTCTTTCTCTCTGCAATCCCATTTTGAAAGGCAGAAAATGGATTGGACGTGAAATGTAGCATCCCTCTATCCTTTAACCATTGGGAGAATTCTTTAGACATGAATTCACATCCCCTATCTGTCATAATTTGTTTTATTCTGATATTATGTTGTGTTTCTATGCGTTTGTAGAATTCCTTAAATTTCTGAAAGGTTTCATCCTTGTGCTTTAATGTGTAAACAAAACCATAGCGACTGTAATCATCCACTATTGTTAGGAAGTAACGTTTTCTATAGGTAATTGATGGAGTTAATGGACCAACTAAGTCCATATGTACCAAATCAAAAATATTGTTAGTTGATCTGTTAGATTTTTTTGGTCTAGGACTGGTTTTTAGTTTGGTGGATTTACATACTGAGCATTCTAAATAATTTTCACAATTTTTTATTTTTACACCTTCTGCGTGTTCAGTCATTTTTTGTACTACAGGAAAGCTAGCATGTCCTAACTTCCTATGTAAGATATGAGCACACTCATCATGAATTGGTTTACCTATTTTTGGTTTCTTCTCATTGTGTGTATTTTTGTTATCATGAGTTAATTTACATTCATCATTGTCACTGTTACTGACATTTTCATCATCTGCTTCAATACAATCTTCCATATTTGAATCAATGTTATGTAACCATCTTTCTTTGGTTATCAGATAGGGTAGACCCCCTTTTATCATCACAGTGCCTACATTTGTTTTGTTCTTTTCTATAGTTGCTTTCCCCTTTGAGAAAACTATATTGATGTCAGATTCTCTGCTTAGTTTTATAGCACTTAGTATGTTGTGAGGTATTTCTGGGATTAATAATACCCCCTCTATTTTCCCTAAACCAGGCAAGGTCACATTTCCTCTGCCTAATACTTGAACCTTTTCTTGATTAGCTACCTTTATCACAAACTTATCTTCTGTAAATGAAGATAATATACTTTTGTTATTAGTGGTGTGATTTGTTGCACCAGAATCAATAAGCCAATTATTGTTCTCATCTTGTTGTGTTTTGGTGCTGTCTTGTTTATTTAGCCCATTTAGTGACCCAGATTTTCTCTCTTTTGAATTTTCTCTACCCCCTCTACTTTCTCTGTAGTTTGGTGGACTTCTATATTTGTGTCTATCTGTGGAAGATTGTCTGTAATTGTATTTGCTCCTATATTCTGGCCTATGTCTCTCCCTTGGGACTTTGGGACAGTCTCTTCTACTGTGTTCCCTGGATCCACAATTGTGGCATCTAAAGGCTTCATTATATTTATCTTGAAAGACTACTTTCCTAAAAGATTTGTGTTCTGTTTGGTTACTGGAACGATTTTTTCTTGAATTGTCTTCTGCTATCAATTTGTTAGATAGACTTTCTATTGATAAATATCCCAAATTAATGGTATCTAAGTGTGACATAAAGCTATCCCATGATGGATCAAGTGAATTGATAATAACACTTTTCATAGTTTGATCTGAAATCACTTCCCCCCTCAATTGCAGCTCAGCTCTTATTTTGTTTAGATTTATCAAATGTTCACTTATAGAAACCCCTGGTTTCACTCTAGAAGAAAAGAAATCCTTAGACATTCTTGTGGTTGTGGCTACGCTATCGCTGTGAAATAGATTAAACATGCATTGAATTATTTCTGATACAGTTAGGTTTGGTTTGATGCTATGATACATTGCAGGAGACACGCTAGAAATTATTATGAAAAATGCTCTATGATGTAAACAGTCTATTTTTAAAGTCCAAGGTCTTCTTGGAGGACTAGTTATAAAGAATAGTAAATTTTCTTTCATAAAAATAACCTGAAGCTGTTGGTACCACTCTTGTAAATTAATGCCATCAACTCTAAGTTTTGGGAAGTCACTGGGTAAGTTCCCCACATTATTTTGTCCATTACTTACAACCTGAGGCAGTCCGTGGTCTCTCAAGTGCAGGAAATTACAGAACGGCATTGGGATGCTTGTAACGAGTCTGCGCGGTTCTCTGGCCAGTTCAAGTCTTTCGGGGCCGTCTACGTAGTTTTGCACATGCGCGTTGCTCATTTCTTCTTTGGCGCCGTTGTGGAAGGTTCTCTCCATTTCAGCTCTCTCGATCCGCTCCTCTTCAGATGAGTCGGTCTCTGGCTCGGTTTTTGGGACTTTGGTGATGGCGGCGATTCTTTTCTTTCTCTTGTGTGTGCTGGCACTCGATTCTGTCTGCGGTGTAGGACGGAATCGGCATGGCTCTCTGGGCTCGGGTGTCGTCGTTTTCGAAGTCAGGATGGGAGCGTGCAGGTCTTGAGTTGTCGGTTTGATTTCTTGCTTCTTCGTCGATGTCTTGGAGATTTTCAATCTTGGCCCAAAAGCAGCAAAAAGCGTTTTCATTGCTGACTTTACTTGAGACTTTGTTAAATCGTCTTCACTTTCTGATTTTGGTTCATCTGAAGAGTTTGAGACTTCTTTTTCACTTTCTTCGTCTGATAGCGTTTTTCGCGCCAGAAATTTTGAACTGAGCGTTTTGATTGGCTCTGCTTCACTCTCTTTTGAAGTTCGTTGAAACCAAGATGGCTGCCGTTCAAAATTTCGCGCGGGGTCACATCTTTTCTTTTTTACAACTATTTTCTCAGTAGTCATTTCACTCACAGTTTTTTGATCTTTGGGTTTTTCTTTAATGACGTTTTTCTCTCTCGCTGCTCCGCTGTTCCTCAGCATCTCCTGGAGGTCCGCGATGAGGCTTTCATCATTCTTTTGGCTTTTTAGTATTTTTAATATTTCTGACCTGAGTTCGTTATTTTCTATCTCGATTTCTTCCTGGTCGTTATTTTCACTCATCAGTTCTTCTTCTTCAGTGGTGTATTCTTCGGATTCTCTCGAAATCGCATTAGTGGATTCGTTGATCATCTCTTGATCAGTTTCTATTTCTTTGCTGTAGGCCCTGGTGTTGGGCCTATCTTTCTTGGACATTTTTAATTACTTATTGAGTCAATTAACCATCCTCTGCTACCAGCTTGTTGCAATATTTTCAGGATCAGACTCAATAAAGATAATAGAAGTTATAGGTTTAAATATAATTCTCTTTAATCATAATAGGCATTCTATATTCGCTGAATATTCAAGATAGAAGCAAGGAAAATGGGGAGGATGGCTCCTTTTATATACAAGGGGCGGAGCCAGGAATGGGAGTGGTAAAATATGAATACATTAAAGCTCAAGTAATAAGTTAACCCCTGATGTTCCATATATACATTATTTACACATTAGAGAATAAGGCATTTACATCTGACATGGACAAAAGGGAAAGTCTGGATTATGACAATCCAGATGGATTTCACATCGTATCCCTTTCAGATAAATATGGATATGGTTTTCCTTCATGGTGCTTTATCTTTTGCAATTCACTCAGAGAAGGTACTGGGATTCCATCAATTTGTTCAGATGAGAAACCCTAACTTGGAAAAGAAAGACACTTTTATCAAGATCTTCTGGGAAAATGCCTTTGGCTGTTCCTTCCGCACCTCTGTAACACAAAAGGCAAATGGGGCCACTTGTACTGGAAAGGAGAAACTGGAGGTTCTTCCTACATCTGTCTTTGAAATGGAAATGAGTGGCCACAGCTACAGTGTCTACAATGCTATCTACGTGGTGGCACATGCTTTGCATGATTTCTATTCATCTATAATGAAATCTAGAGAAGGGAGGCAAATCAAGGGGAAATTTTTGAATCAACATCTATGGAAGGTAAAATCCCCCAAAAGACAAATTACAGATATCTCATTCTATCTTCCTACTAGATTTCAGAAAAAATAAATAAATAAACATTCTTCCAAGGATTCATTTGTTATAAAAAGTTTGCTTTTCCTTTCAAACACCTGGATATTAATAATTTAGTAAGACTAAACATGATTTATTTCTAAATGATAATTTATTTTGAAACACTGTATTCAATATATTTATTTGGTCTAAGAACAATATGTTATGTTGCTCATTTGGTATTACTTTTTTCCTTATATGTTTTTTCTTATATGTTTACTGACCCTGCTCATTTGGAGAAGTTTCTGAAATCCAAAAACATAGTCAAAATTCAATTTCTTTTAGAAGAAAATCATGGAGACGGTTTTCATTTTGGTACTAGAAATTTTATTAAAATGTATTGAGATCCTCATCATTACAAATTTAACATATTTAAATAAATTTTAAAGGCTTCTGCAACATTCTTCCCCTTATATTCTTTTATACTCTCCTCAATATAAACTTGTTTCTCAATTATTATTTTTAAAAATCTGCTAGAAATAATTACTGTGATTTAAATTGCTGAATAATCCGATCTAGTATTTTATTTTATTTCTTCTGTTTCATTCTATTGCTATGAAGATTCTGTAATCATAGTTACAATCAATAATGTAATTTATTATTGCTGTTATTGTTATCTTTCATGTTTTACAAACTTTGAATGGATTTCCTGTCTATATACTTTAAAGTGGAGAAGGAGTGCTGTTGTACATCCTGATATATATCTCTGTTTGGCTTATTTTCTGATTTAGCTCAACTACATGATCAGAAGAACATCATTTAATAATAGTGTCGGGCAAAAAATTGGGTTCAATGAAAATGGAGAATTAGAGACTGGATTTGATATTACCAATTGGATCACATTTGAAAATTTGTCTTTTAAAAAAGTCCAAGTTGGAGGCATAGACCTCAAGGACTCCAATGAAAAAATGGTCACCATTTATGAAGACGATATTGTGTGGCCAAGCAGGTTTAACCAGGTACGGACCAGTCACATTGTGTTCAGTCCAGATTTCACTACTTCTAAAGCTCACTAAGAGCCAAACTATTCCATAGCAATGAACCTCGGAAACAGAATCATATTCTCTCCCTGAAGCCTCTCCAGCCTAGCTGTTGGTTTATTCATGTGGGAAGCATCACAGTTAAAATAGGACAAAATATTTAAAAATAAAAGATGCAAGGTTAAATTATGTATGAATTAAACAGACCTTGCCCAGAAACAAGCAACGTTGATTGTGTTCAGTCATTCTTCAAAGACTTGAAATTCTTCAAAGACTTCCATCCACCTAAAGAAGCTTTTCCTTAGTTTCTGCTGAGCTGGTTATCAGCCACAGAGAGGGTCCTTCTAGATATTATTTGATTCTTTCTCTATATATGTTGCTGTTAAGTCATTCGGGTGTCCCTTCGACAACAGCTGGCTAATCCTTTCAATCCAGAAGCATCCAAAGCATAGTCAAGTCCTTATTTCCACATGTGACACTGTGTGTATGTAGCCTAGCTGATAGACTTAGAAAGTCATTCACTGGTGTTCCCTAGGATACCTTCTAGGGTAGAAGGTGGGTAAATGGAGAGAAATGGAGTAGGCCACAAAGAAAGTTCACACCTTGCATGTAAATTCTATGTGAACATTTTGTCATTCACTAAAAACCCTACAGATGTTCAGAAGCAAAGAAAGGCAGGCAACATTTGTAAATCTATGCCTCTGTAAAGTGGTCTTTTTATTGGCAACAAATTAAGTATTGTGCTCTATGAGCTCACATTGAGGCAAAAAAGCTGTTCAAATCTTTTCCACACAAAACCAGATTTTGCTTTCTCAAATTATTATATCAAAAGAAAAATATGATGGAAAGACACTTCTGAAAATACGGAAAGAAACTGAGATGCCACGTTTCCAAAGATAAACTTTTTATTATTACTCTTTATTTATGGACAGACCCAGCCACTTTCTCTCTGTAATGGGAAGTGCGATTCAGGCTACAGTAAGATTAAGATAGAAGGAAAACTATTTTGCTGCTATGACTGTCTTCGATGTCCAGAAGGGAAGATTTCTAACAGGGAGGGTAAGAGATATTGTATATATCTACCTCACCAAATGAATCTGGTTGTCAAATATACCATGGGGAATTTTCTGTTTTCTGCCAACTCTTTCACTTGGCAGATTAGACTAGAAAATGGGGATAAGTAATTGAATTGCAAGCATGTTCATTATTGGTAGCAAGAAGTGAATTTATGCAAATACTAGCTGAATATCTGTGCTTTGCTACAAAACTATGTGATCTGGCTTGACGAATTGACTCTGCTTGAAAATTAATGCGTAGTTACGATCGGCGTCTCCTCTCCCTTTCTTTCCCTCAGCCTTGCCCCAAAGAAGCCTTCCCTATTCTATCCCCTTCTCTCTTTCATGATTGTTAGACAGAGGCCTCTCCTCTCCTCTCCCTTTCTCTCCCTCAGCCTTGCCCCACAGAAGCTTCCCCTATCCTATCCGCTTCTCTCCCTCAGCCTTGCCCCACAGAAACCTCCACTATCCTACCCCCTTCTCTCCCTCACTTTTGCTCCACAGAAGTCTCCCCTATCCTATCCACTGGTTGCTGCTGTGAAAGTAAAACAGAAATTGAAACTCCTCTCCTCTGCTTGTGTTTTGCATTTGGAACAGATTTCTTTTCAGGTGGGGAGGGGGAGTAGAACTTCTTAGCATCAGAGTGTGTTAATCATAATATAGGAAATACTAATGCTCTGATAGTCATTTCAAAAAATCCTTTCTTATTGAGCACCTAGCAGCCAAGGGGAACATAGGTGGCAAATTTCAAATTTGTAGGCTTTACGGTTCTGGAGATTTCGTGATTACGGCATGAGTGGTTTTCACTTTTCTATATATAGATAAGTTGATGGCAACTAACTTCATGTATTACATATATTTTTTCAGAAATTAATTGGCAGTCCTCCCTTTATACAGTCAGTTTTTATTCCTTCAATGCAACTTCAACATCGATATTTTCTTTCATAGACATGGATGAATGTTTTCAATGTCCAGAAGATCAGCATCCCAATGAGAAGCAGGTTTTGTGTCTCCCCAAAGTTACAACATTCTTGAACTACAAAGAAACCCTGGGAACAGTTATGGCTAGTTCTTCTCTTTTCTTCTCTTTAATCACAGTTGGAGTCCTTTGGATCTTTATTAAGCATCAGGACACTCCCATTGTCAGAGCTAACAATCAAAACCTCACATATGTACTCCTTGTTGCTCTCCTGTTATCATTTCTTTGTACTTTGCTATTCATTGGGAAACCTCACAAGGTGACATGTCTCCTTCGTCAAACTGCCTTTGGCATCATCTTCTCAGTGGCCATTTCTTGTGTTTTGGCCAAAACCCTCATCGTAGTTCTAGCTTTCATGGCTACCAAGCCAGGGTCCAAGATGACCAAATGGTTGGGGAAAAGACTTGGCACATTTCTAGTATCCTGCTGCTCCTTTATTCAAATTAAAATTTGTATTATATGGCTGATCATCTCTCCCCCATTCCCAGATGCTGACATGAAGTCAATAACAGAAGAAATCATTCTGGAGTGTAACGAAGGATCTGCCTTCATGTTCTACTGTGTCTTGGGTTATATGGGCTTCCTTGCCATTGTCAGCTTCACAGTCGCCTTCCTAGCAAGGAAATTGCCTGATGCTTTCAATGAAGCCAAGTTTATCACCTTCAGCATGTTGGTCTTCTGCAGTGTTTGGTTGTCCTTTGTTCCAGCATACCTGAGTTCCAAGGGAAAATATACGGTTGCTGTGGAAATCTTCTCCATTATAGCTTCCAGTGCTGGATTACTGCTTTGCATTTTTTCTCCCAAATTGTACATCATTCTGTTGAGGCCCGATTTGAACAGAAAAGATCAGCTCAAAAGAGAAAAAAAGAGAGCACCATAAATTTAATTGCTGTTTCCTATTTTACTATCTGTTTACTGTTTACTGTTTTGCTGTTTACTATTTTACTGTTTCCTATCAGGTATCAGGAAGTTAAAACCCGTTGTGTCTAGGACCAGGGTAGAAACTAGGAGATTGTGAGTTCTACTCCTGCCTCATACATGTGCTGTTGTGGAGAAAAATAGAAGGAGGGAGAAGTATTGGATATTTTTGCTGCCTTGAATTATTTATAAAAAAGAATAATCGCAGGAGAAAGAAAAATCTTTTTTTTAAAAAAAAAAATCCCTCTACAGAACCCTTTAAATGATATATGGACCGTAAGTCCAGAACAACTAAATTTATAAGATCCTATACTAGAAACCAGTAGACTGAGGCCTTAGGCATGTATCTATATGGAGATATTTATGGGTAGAAGAAAGAGGGAGAGAGAGAGAGAGATGAACATGGAGATAGACAGAGAAACATATGGATTTATATGGATATATATAATACATAGATATAGATATTTACAGTAACATTAACCATCGGGGTAAATCTTTAAAAAAACACACCATAAAATTCTAATAATAAAATGCTCTGTTCTAAACTCCAGTTTTCACCCAGAGGGTAAAAGGTGTTTCTACTTCTGGGCAAGATGTTCCACAGGAGTGCATCATGATAGAGAAAGCTGTCCTTCAAACCCCCAATTGATGGAATTCCTTTGGAAACCGGAACTTCACAGAACTTCTCCCTCAAACCCTACAAGATGAGGAAATGCAGGCTTGGAAATAACTTGGACTTCAGTCATGGGTGGTTTAATTTTAGTTTTAGCTGTGGTTACTCTGAAACAATTTTACAAAGCACTCTGTTCTTGGTTGCAATCCAATGATTTTTGTTGTTCTGTTTAATGCACAAGCCCAGAAGCCATGCATATTCATACAACCTCAAGTTGTTCACACCTGTGATAGACTGGTATTGATTGTCTAGAAGAATGCCATTTCTCACAATTTTATGTAAAGCACTAAGAACAAGATTTTTTATTTATTTATTTTCATCAAGCATGTATTAGATAAAAGATACAAGTATAAACATGATTATGATTAATCATTGAGATTTGGAATTGCCAATTGTTCGACCATTCAGACACATAGTCAGGGTCGCTTTGTAGGGCAGCAGTATTGTCAGTGGTGTTGAATAGTTTTACGTCATCAGTGAAGAGTATGCAGCTGCTTATAATATGATTGCAAAGGTCATTTGTGTAAAGCAGAAAGAGTTTTGAGTCCTAAAACAGTGCTTGGGGGCCACTGCTGTTAACTGGTGCAGGTTTTGATAGGGCACTCCCTATTTTAACTACTTGTTGCCTGTTTGACAGGAACGCGGCTATCCACTGGTACAAGGGTCTGAAATGTAGTAAGAGCTTAGTTTGTGGTGTACCACTGAATCAAAGGCATTGCAGAAATCTATGTAAATTGCATCTATTGCTTTACCCTGCTCAAAGTTGTGTGGTCCAACTGTTTCCGCAGTGTAGAAGTTGCAGATTACAGGACAAATTTTTTGTTAGAGAGTAGGTTCATTGCCTCTCAGTGGAGGGTAATGGATTGGTTTATGATTGATTCCATGACTTTGCAGGTGATGCAACACATTGAGATTGGTCTGTAATTTTCAACTTGGCTGGGGTCTCCCTATTTGAAGATAGGAATGATCGTGGCCAATGACCATAGGTCATGGCAAGGAAAATGGTTCTGAAAGATACCTGATAGATTGTGCTTAGAGGTTCGGCTATTGCAGTGGAAAGCTTTTTCAAGAAGTAGGGACATAATCCATCATAATTTCATGATCCTTTGTTTATTGTTTATTTGACCATTGATTTAAAATCCTATACCCATTAATTTCTCTACATGGGGCTGGAATATTTGAATAATTGCCTCTTCAGGTTTAACATCTGCCCATCCTACAGTATCAAATCTGGTAGAAGAGATATGTGGGTCTGTTTTGCTAAGGAATTACAAGTCTTTTCTGCCATAGCATCTATCATGTAGAACCTCCCCACCCCCAGTTGAGATTGTTCCCATTTTTCTTATCTTACCCCATCTTTCCTTCTATTACCTTCTCCTATTAGTATCTTTTGATTTATCACTTTGTTCTTTGCATCTTATGATTTATGATTGTATCTTATGATTTATGATTATGATTTATCACATTGTTGTTTGTATATCCACTAAATGCTTATGTACTGTACACTGAGAGCTTATGTTTGTATGTACATTGTACATTTACTGTATGTTTGTAGTTTGTATTTACATTGAGAGCTTATGCACCAGAGACAAATTCCAATCACACTTGGCCAATAAAAAATTCTGTTCTGTTCTGTTCTTTGATAATTTTGTGGGATCTTTCATGAACAGACCTGGGAGGTCACAACAGAGAGGCAATTGGATCAGCACCCACATGATGTGGTTTAAGATAAAGGTTCTCCCCGCATATATGTGCTAGTTGTTCCCAACTTTAGGGGATGGTGCTCATTTCTGTTTCAAAGCCGAAGAGCCAGCGCTGTCTGAAGATGTCTCCTTGGTCATGTGGCCAGCATGACTAAATGCCAAAGGTTCACGGAACGTTGTTACCTTCCCATCAAAGGTATCCCTATTTTTCTTCTTGCATTTTTTACATGCTATCGAACTGCTAGGTTGTCAGAAGCTGGGACAAGTGACGCTGTTACAGGGGTATATTATGTGGTATATGTGGCCATATAAATGTGATAAATAAAAATCCAACTTCATGAAAGCACTATTTATTTATTTATTTATTTATTTATTTATTTATTTATTTATTTATTGAATTTCTATACTGCCCTTCTCCCGAAGGACTCAGGGCGGTGAACAGAATAAGATTTCATATACATATAATACTTTTTTTTTTAAACAGTAAATAATAAATTGAGTCAACTTGGTGTATCTGCTAAGACCTTGGCATAGTATTTAGGTGTTTATGCTAGCCCTGCTTGTTGAAACAGAAAGGTCTTCAGGGCACGTCGGAAAGCGCGAAGATCTGGGATTATTCGTATTCCAGGGGGTATTCTGTTCCAAAGAGTAGGTGCCCCCATAGAGAAGGCTCTCTCCCTTGGAACTACTAGATGACATTGTTTTAATGACGGTACTATGAGTAGGCCTACTCTGTGAGAGCATATTGGTTGGTGGGAGGTTATCGGTTGCAGTAGGTGGTCTCGTAAGTACTCAGGTCCTAAGCCATGGAGCACTTTAAAGGTAAGAACCAACACCTTGAAGCACACTCGGAAGGCCACTGGAAGCCAGTGCAGCTCGCGTAGAAGAGGTGTTACATGTGAGCACCAGGTTGCTCCCATAATTACTTGCGTGGCCGCATTCTGGACCAGTTGGAGCTTCCGGGTGCACTTCAAGGGGAGCCCCATGTAGAGAGCATTGCAGTAGTCCAGTCGGGAAATGACGAGGGCTTGAGTGACTGTGCGTAAGGAGTCCCAGTCTAGAAAGAGATGCAATTGGTGAATCAGGCGAACCTGATAGAAAGCTCCTCTGGCCACTGCTGTTATATGATCTTCTAAAGACAGTCGTGCATCCAGGGGGATGCCTAAATTGCACGCTTTCTCTGCGGGGGTCAATGACTCATCCCCAATAGTTAGTAATGGGACTAACTGGCTGTACCGAGATGCTGGCAACCACAGCCACTCAGTCTTGGAAGGGTTGAGTCAAAGCCTGTTTCTCCCCATCCAGACCCGTACGGCCTCAAGGCACCGGGACATTACTTCTTCAAGGGCATCATTGGGGTGGTTTGTGGTGGAGATGTACAGCTGAGTGTCATCAGCGTACAGATGACATCGCACCCCAAAACCACAGATGATCTCTCCCAACGGCTTCACATAAATGTTGAACAGGAGAGGCAAGAGGACCGACCCCTGTGGCACCCCGCAAGTAAGGGGCCTCAAGGTCGATCTCTGTCCACCTGTCAACACTGACTGCGACCTGTCAGAGAGGTAGGATGAGAACCACCGTAATACGGTGCCTCCCACTCCTAGCCCCTCCAACCGGTGCAGCATGATACCATGATCAATGGTATCAAAAGCTGCTGAGAGATCTAATAGGACCAGGATAGAGGAACATCCCTTATCCGGAGCCCTCCAGAGATCATCAACCAACACGACCAATGCTGTTTCTGTGCTGTATCCAGGCCTGAAGCCGGACTGGAATGAGTCTAGATAGACAGCTTCATCCAGGTACTGTGGGAGCTGTCGTGCCACCACACTTTCGACAACCTTCGCTAAAAAGCAAAGGTTGGAGACTGGACGGTAGTTTGCTAAAACAGCCGGATCCAGAGAGGGCTTCTTAAGGAGGGGTCTCACCACTGCCTCTTTCAAGGCGGGAGGTAAGAATCCCTCGCTCAGAGAAGCATTAATAATTCTCTGGAGCCAGCTATGTGTAACCTCCCGGGTAGCCAGCACTAGCCAGGAAGGGCACGGGTCCAATAAACATGTGGTCGCATTCAGCTTCCCCAGTAATCTGTCCACGTCCTCAGGAGTCACAGTATCAAACTCATCCCAGATAATGTCCTCAAGATCTGCCCTTGTCATTTCATCCGAATTAACCCAGTTAGAGTCCAAGCCTTCCTGAATCTGAGTGATTTTATCGTGCAGATATTGTGCAAAATCCTCAGTTCGTCCTTGCAGAGGGTCTTCCCGGGCTCTCAGCTGGAGTAGAGAGTGGGTAACCCTAAACAAGGCGGCTGGGCGATTATCTGCTGATGCAATAAGAGTGGAAAAATAGTTACATTTTGCCGCTTTTATCGCCACTAAGTAGGTCTTAATATAAGATCTCACTAGTGTTCGGTCAGATTCGGAACGACTGGCCTTCCAACTGCTCTCTAGGCGTCTTTTCCGGCGTTTCATCCCCCTCAGCTCAACAGAGAACCAAGGAGCTGGGTAGGTTCGACGCCAGGTCAGAGGCTGCAAAGGCACGACCCAGTCTAAAGCACCAGCGGCCATCCTATCCCAGTACGCCACTAGGTCTTCAGCCGAGTCATGAGCCAAGGTCTCAGGAAATGGCCCAAGCTCCATCCGGAACCTATCAGGATCCATCAGGCACCTGGGGCGGAACCATTTAATTTAATTGAGCTCTCATGGGCTTATTACTGAAAATGAGTTAAGACTAAATCTTACAGAACTGATATTTTCCATTGGATTCAAACTTTTATTAATGTAGAATAACACCTGTGTTTATTATAACATCCGAGAAAGAAATTTAAGCAAGATAAATGACATTAAGAATTTCCATGAGGCACTTTGAAACATGAAAGACACTGATTATCTAGATTATCTACATAATCTAGACCTGTGATGGCGAATCTATGGCACACGTGCCAGAAGTGGCATGCAGAGCAATCTCTCCGTTCACACCAGCCATCGACCGTTGCTCCTCTGGCTTCTGGAGCCCATGCAGACAGCTTATCTTCGGGTGCACATGCATGGAAGAAACCGGAAGACCAGGTGACCAGTGTGCATGTGCACACTGGAAACTGGTGTTGTGACCCAGGCCCAAGTAGGTATTATCAGATGCATCCAGTTCGAAAATAAACAGACTTTATTAGAACAGCTGAGAATTAACTCATTCTCAGTGTAGTCCAAACTAATTCAAAACAAATTCTTCATAACACAATTCTTCAGCCTTATCACCAACCTTGGTCTAATTAGGCAATCTGCCAAAGGCTTTTCTTGGCAAAAATTCAGAAGCAGAAGACGTCGACAATGCAGCAAGATAAGAAACAAATCTATCAATATTGTTTTCTGTCAAAGAGCCCAAGAGCCGTTGCTGGTCTTTTAAGCCTTATGGGAGGGGCCAATCATCTCTTGGCCCTACTCCCGAGTCGTCCTTTTTACTTTAGCTGCTCTTGCCTTCTGACAGCTCTTCTCATGCGTGCACTAGGAACAGGCTCCTCATGTTCTTCTGCCTCTGTGCTGTCACCCTCTGGAGTTCCAGAGTTCACACATCACTCCCAGATGGCCCTGGCCCCATCTCTGACTCTGACGCAGAGCCCTCATCCAGGCCTTCCCCAGCCTCCAGGACTGGCCCATGTTTTTCCTCAGCCTCCTAACTGTCCAAATCTGCTGCCAGCTCTTCAGGCTGCTGGTGGACCACAACAACTGGAAGCCCAACTCTTCTGGTTTCCGGCACTCCCGCGCATGTGTGCCTGGGAGCTGCTCTTCTAGTTTCTGGCACTCCCCCGCACAAATGTGCACTCCCGTTTCAGCACGCAGGTTCACCAACACAGATCTAGACCCTTTTTAGTCAATTAATAGCTCATATATTAGCCTCAGATCATTCTGTATTCTACAGAAGGACCTTTATCAGATCCTGCATGGAATTAGTGCCCAAATTCTTTCTTTAAAAAAAAAACACTTCTTTTCTTTGACCACTTGTGGTAAAGATGGACTGTTTGAAGGTATTTTTCTCCTTTCTTAGTGAATGATTCTAGTCTGTTGTAGTGGGAGATAAAAGGACGTCTTGGTGGTGCCTGGCTTATTAGAGGAATTGATCATTTTCCTGCTATTCTTATTCAACTATATGACCCTTCCAGGAGATAGCATTTGATATTTGAGTTGCTGATGATTCCCAATTTAATACCATCTCATAGGCTTAAGGGAGAAGCTATCAGTGTTCTATCATGTAGAACACTGATGCCTGTAAAGGTCAGGACAAGAGAGCACCAAAGCTAAGGAAGATAGATTTGATCTTTGTACGTTGAGGTTCTCCATCAATGCCACTAGTGTCTTTGGATGGGTAAGGAAAGAAGATATTTGCCATTTGGGATTCATTAGGGACTCACAGTTGCAACTTGAAATGTAGGTGGAACACATGACTAGAGGACTGGTGCACCAATTGTTGTTTGATTTGATGTAGGTGAAGCTGGCCAAACACACAATTCTATACATTTGACATGGGACAGCATTTAAAGACTACTCCAAAGTCGCACCTAATCCAAAATGCTGTACTCTTTCAGATAAGGGAATTCTAATGTTATGATAATATAATGGCAATTTGATAGCACCTATATTGATTACAGATTCAGTTTTGGGTACAACTAAAAGCAGATAGATAGATGATAGATAGATAGATAGATAGATAGATAGATAGATAGATAGAGACAGACAGACAGACAGACAGACAGACAGACAGACAGACAGACAGACAAAAAGTAGACAGATATCCAAACCTGACTGGCATCAAATGTCAATGAGGTATAAACTTCCACTGAAGTTCTTGATGAATTATAGAAGGATGTATATATATAGAGATTTACAGCATCATTTTTAAAATAATTATTTTACTATTATATGGCATGGAGCTGATATTTTTTATTTTTTTAATTCTTGTTATGTGATTGTATTTTATTTTATTGTATTTTAATTTAATTTAATGTATTTTATGTTTCCTTTTAATATTTTCTACATCCTCAACAGCTCTGAGACTATGGTGAGATATCAAGCAAACAAATAAGCAATCTGTAAATTAATGTAAGGCCATATTGTTTTAAAACTGGAAGAACTTTTTTTCCTGTTTTCGTAGAAATGGGGAAAAGTTCTGTATTTCTTTCTAGTTTTCATTGCTGTCAGCAATTACAGGCTGGTGTACAATTGTTTACATGCCATGGTTTCCTAGGTCTTGAATTCTGAATTGTTGATCTTTCAATTGTCATTATCAATTCCCACATCATTGTTTCAACTTCATCTCCTAGTGGGCAAGAAGTTGTTGTGGAGACAAGTGCAAGTATAAATACTCTTAATGAGGCAGAGCTTGGGGAAACTTCAATTGGTTTACGATAAGACACTTTTACACATCATGATGATACTTGCAGCCTTGGTCTTGGTGCTTTTGCCTGAAATGATGTCCATGATTCCCAGTGCTAAATGTAGGACTAACGACCCTCTGCCTTTTCTTCACAAGCAATATCAATCAGGAGATTTCATAATTGTGGGCATTTTCTCTCAGATCTACATCTACTATAGAATAATAGACTTCAGGAGACATCCATCTAAGGAGCTTTTTGGCACCACTGTGTAAGATGTTTTACAGAGAGACATGAAAAGAGAAAGAAGAAAAGGATATAGAGCAGAGAGAGGAGAGAGGGAGGGAGAGAGGGAGAGTATGTAAGGTAGGAAAATATATAGATGGACAGTAGATTATAAATATTAGATGATGAATGGATGGATGGATGGATAGATGAATAAATAGATGACAGACAGACAGACAGACAGACAGACAGACAGATAGAAATGGGTTAGATACAATCATTAAACTGAGTTGGCCTATACCGTCTATGATATTTTGGGAAGTATGTATTTTGACAATATATAATGCTTATTTTAGGGTCATAACTCCAATGTATCAGCACATCCTCGCTTTAGAGTTTGCCATCATGGAAATCAATAGAGATACCTCTATTTTACCAAACCATACCTTGGGGTTCCATATCTATAATGCCTACTTTGATCCCAGTTGGACATACCGTGCCTCATTGGAGCTCTTCTTTACAAAGGGCCAATTCATACCTAACTATAGCTGTGATGCTCAAAACAGACCAATAGCAGTCATTGGAGGACCTTCCTCTGACATCTATCTATACATGGCTAATATCCTTTCCCTGTACAAGATGCCACAGGTATGTTGTTTCCTTAGAATTAAGTGGCAGGAGAGAAAAATCCATATAATATTTTTTCTGTAAAAATCTTCAAGGGAAAAAAATATTGTAATAAAAACGGTAGATTTTAGGAAATTTATGCTGCTAGAGACTACAAGTGAATTTTGGCGTGTTTTGGTTACGCCACAGCACCTTAATTCTTCAGCTTTTAATGTTTCAAGGGGCTAGGCTTGGGAATACTTTTCAGCAAAATCAATATTCACCAAAGTGAGCATAATCAAGATTCACCCAACCTAGATTTTGGGATTTTTTTTTTAGGACTTAGTATTGATTTTATTTCAGTTTCTCTCTGGCCTACTAAAGTTCTCCTTGGAAATAAGATGAAATTATCTTGAAATATTGCATCAATAGTATTGAAAACAACTGGAGAATCTTTTTTACAAATTAAATAATATATTGTAAATTAATATTTTTCTTAATGATATTTAAGTTGGAGTGTACAAATTGCATTACTTAAATATTTAAGTGATACAGTTTGTGCTCTCTGACTAAACCTTGTGTCTTGAGATATGATATTGGAAATCCCAGACATGGAGTTTATTCTGTAAGCTTTTCTATGGTAACCGAACATGAAATGATTCATCTCTGAATTGTGAACTGGTGTTCTAATGCAACTCTGAACCACTGACCTATTTTGGTGATGCAGCTCAGCCTTAGAAGTGATGGCATAGAAATCTCCATGCACCGATGGAGGTCTTCTGATTGAACTTACTTAATTAAATCATGAGAAATGCTGGACATTCCTGCTCAATTAGCTCATCTTGAATATGAACATGAAACTTACACAGATTCCGGCTTCAGTTTCTAATTTAGCAGGTAAAATAGGGAGAGAATCTGATTGCACATCAACTTTTTACTTTACAGTAATTTTTTCCCTTTTCATTGTTTACCTCTCTGTTTCTAGATATTGTATGGTTCTGCTCCTGAAATTAGCACAAAAGAACAAATTGATGTTTATCAACAGATGTTGCCAAATCTGGACAGTCAATACAAGGGAATTTCACAATTATTACTATATTTCACGTGGACATGGGTTGGGATGTTGCTAGTAGACAACGAGAGTGGTGAAATGTTTATGCGCAGGGTACTTCCCATGGCTACCCAGAGTGGCATCTGCTTTGACTTCGTTGCAAGATTTCCCAAAACTCTTCATTCAAATAATCTGAAAAAGATGATTGAAATAGGACTTAACATGTACAGATTTGTTATGAAAAGTAGCGTCACTGTGGTGGTAGTTCACGGTGAAAGTGGTAACGTAATGACTCTAAGGTTTCTTTCCAGTAATTTGAAAGACAATGATTTGCCACTATGGACAAAAGGGAAAGTCTGGATTATGACAATCCAGATGGATATCACATCAAATCCCTTTCAGAGAAATATGGATATGGTTTTCCTTCATGGTGCTTTATCTTTTGCAATTCACTCAGAGAAGGTACTGGGATTCCAGCAATTTCTTCAGATGAGAAACCCTAACTTGGAAAAGGAAGACAGTTTTATCAAGATCTTCTGGGAAAATGCCTTTGAATGTTCCTTCCGCCCCTCTGTAATACAAAAGGCAAATGGGGCCACTTGTACTGGAAAGGAGAAACTGGAGGTTCTTCCTACATCTGTCTTTGAAATGGAAATGAGTGGCCACAGCTACAGTGTCTACAATGCTATCTACGTGGTGGCACATGCTTTGCAAGACTTCTATTCATCTATAATGAAATATAGAGAAGGGAGGAAAATCAAGAGGAAACTTTTGAATCAACATTTATGGAAGGTAAAATCCCCCAAAAGACAAATTACTGATGTCTCACTCTATCTTCCTACTAGATTTCAGAAAAAAAACAAAAAAAGAAAAACATTCTTCCAAGGATTCATTTCTCCAATTTAGGTGAAACTGAGAAGTTCTGGTAAATATAAAGTTAGCTATTTACTTTTTAACAGTCTAAGACCAAGTAAATGTAAAATATAGTATACCATTGATATATCAATTTGTAACAAAAAAGTTTCTATAAGCTAAATAGCAATAGCACTTAGACTCATATCCTGTTTCACAGTGTTTACAGCCCACTCTAAGCGGTTTACAGAGTCAGCATATTGTCCCCAACAATCTGGGTCCTAAAGTTAGTTATAAAAAGTTTGCTTTTCCTTTCAAACACCTCAATATTAATAATTTAGTAAGACTAAACATGATTTATTTCTAGATGATATGCATATAATTTATTTTGAAACACTGTATTCTCTAGTTTTATCTGGTCTAAGAACAATATGTTATGTTGCTCATTTGGTATTAATTTTTTCCTTATATGTTTTTTTTTCTTATATGTTTTTTCTTATATGTTTATTGACTCTGCTCATTTGGAGAATTTTCTGAAATCCAAAAACATACTCAAAATTCAATTTCTTTTAGAAGAAAACCATGGAGACGGTTTTCATTTCCGTACCAGAAACTTTATTAAAATGTATTGAGGTCCTCATCATTACAAATTTAACATTTTTAAGCCTTCTGCAACATTCACCACCTTATATTCTTTTATATTCTCCTCAATATAAACTTGTTTCTCAATTATATTTTTCAAAAATCTGCTAGAAATAATTAGTCTGATTCAGGAGTGAAATGTAAAAATGTTTGCTACCGGTTCTGTGGGTGTGGCTTGATGGGCGTGGCTTGGTGGTCATGTGACCGGGTGGGCATGGCCAACTTGTTGTCACTCACTGTTAGAGTCAGGAGCTGCACATTTTGAAGCTCATTCTGCCCTTCTGAAGACCCCAACGCTTTTGGTTTCCCTCCACCACCCAAGCGAACATCGGAGCCTTCCCTTGCAGAAGCAGAATCCAGGCACAGAAATGGAAAAACGAGGGGGGGGATGGGAAGGAAAATGTGTAATTAGCAGAATCCAGCACAGAAATGGAAAAACGAGGGGGGGGGAATTGGGAGAAGAAGGTGTAAGAAGACGTTTCCTTAGATCACTGACACTCCCAACAATGAGTTTGGCGGCGATCTAAGGAAATGTCTTCCAGCTCTTCAAGATTGACTTTAAGCCAACAGCAAAAGTAGTGGGGGGGGCAACAGGGACATGTGTGTTTGTGTGCATGTGTATGTCCCTCCCTCTGCAAGGACTTGGAGGCAGATGCTGCCCCTCTGAGGAAAAGAGGAGGCGGCATACCTCCAATTGCTACCGGTACGGCGAACTA